>NC_087074.1:5377725-6000225 GCF_026151205.1 Bolinopsis microptera
ATAGAAATCGAGTTATCTTTAAGCATTTCTAGTACGCCACAAGTTTTGTTGCATAGAGACCTTGCGTTGAAACAACCAATAGAAAGCTGTGATTTCTGTCGATTAGCACCTAATTTCACATTACGTTTTTTGAAATAAAAAATAAATAAAATAAATAAATAAATAAAGTCAATTTTTACAGCACAGCAATATATATCTAAATATCAGATCCTCTGTAATCATAATGTATAAAAAAAGGAGCTTTTCTCTGTGCTGAAGGATGAATCAAGGCAGATCATGGTTCTGTTAGCAGGCCACCCTAGTTATGGACAATACATATATATAAAATAATTAAATTATAATTTTAAAATTGTGTCAAGATTGAACTAAAACATAACTCAGGGTAAAATAGACGTATTCCCTTCGTCAAATTAACTATTTACAATACTAAACTTAAACGAACTCCGGGTAAAATAAACGTAATCCCTTTGTCAAACTTGCTATTTACAATAAGTTAATAAATTAATACGGTTGAAAATTATTTCATATTCAATAACAATGTAGCATCAATATAATTGATACAAATGAGGAGCATACAGTGAGAATTGCACATAACAGGAGGACTGGAGGTATGGAGCAATAATGATTGACAGTGCACCTTTCCACTGATGTTCCTAATTTCCTGTAATAGCTTAATAGGCATGGAAATACTTTGATTGCAGGGGATAGATTGGATTCACTTATGTACTGAGATAACTTATCCGAAATAACATAACTGCCTAGATACATTGGCTAGTGTTGGGTGGGATCATGAATTTATCGTAAGAGTTATCCCCTTGGTAATTCTCATCAGTTAGCAACATATTCATAAGAGTTTCTTTGTATAACTTAGAAAATTTCTTAACGTCGTCACACTCTCTAAGGGACTTTGGTAATATGTTCCAGGCCTTAGTTCCTAGATAGTTAAACTCCTTGTGAGATCTTGATTTAGGAGTATAAAGATTGCAGTTTTCTGCCTCACGTGATCCACCAGAAATATACGAGAATTTCCCGATAAAATGCTTTGGACATGTTTCATTGATTATACGGTACATATATGAGCTAAGATGAACCTGTCGTCTCAAATGGAGAGGAAGCCATCCCATATTTTTGTATACATTAACCGACCTCTCTCTGATGTTTACATCTAGGGCTATTTTAGCAACCTTTTTGTACATGATATCTAACTCTCCTAGTCGTTTTTTATATGTTCTTGACCAGATGGTGTCTAAGTAGTCAAAATGTGGCAACATAAGTGCATTAGCAAACATCTTCCTGAACTTAAGAGGGAGAAGTTTTTTTGATCTATACATAGCACCAATTCTTTTGGATATCTTTTTCTTAATGTTATCAATATGTTCATTAAATGTCAATCTGCTGTCAACTATAAGTCCAAGGTACTTATGGGATTTAGTTTCACAGATTACCAAAGTAAGGTCATCACAAATTTCAACAAGGATAGCATCAAGGTTAGGCTTAGAGTCAAGGATCATTAGTTTTGTTTTTTCATTATTCAGGGATAGTTTATTAGCCTGAAGCCATCTGATAACTAATTTCAACTCTTGTTTGATGTTACCATAGTTTCCTCTAGATATATTGTCAAAATATAATGCACCGTCATCAGCAAATAGATAAGGTTTAGAAAATAGGCATGCATTAGGCAGGTCATTGATAAAAATGCTGAATAGAATTGGTCCTAATATACTTCCTTGAGGCACTCCAGAGTTCAATGAATGTAAATTGCTTATCCTACTCCCAACTCTAGTTTGCTGTAATCTATCTGTGAGGAAGCTCCTAAACCAGCTCAATGCAGTATCTTTTATTCCATAATGCTTCAGCTTTTGAATGAGAATATCATGGTTAACAGTATCAAATGCCTTTCTGATGTCCAGGAAGATAATTGCAGGATGCTTGGCACTGTTCTTAGCAGTAAATATACGATCAAACAGATCTAACATGAGATAAGTTGTAGAGTGATCTTTACGGAAACCATATTGATGCTCTGAAAGTATTCCCTTTTCATCAAGATATTGAGTCAGTTGGGAGTTCACACAAAATTCGATGCACTTTCCAAGAATCGGTAAAATTGAGATTGGTCGATAATTACTAGGATTCTCAGTATCACCATCCTTATGGATTGGGGTGACTTTTGCAACCTTGCAGCTGTTTGGCATGATGCCACTGGATAAACTCAAATTTACAAGATGTGTTAATGGAGCAATAAATGCAGGTAAAATTTGTCTAAACACTCTCAATGGTATATGATCATTAGTGGATTTGCTACAAGGGATACTTGCCACATAGTCTAAGATATTGGACTCAGTTATTTCAGTAAAGCTATTCAAGCTGGTCTCGTTGTCAATCTGCTCATTTTGTAGATAAGATAGAAATTCATTTTCATTTTCCAGCTGCACTTCTGCTTGGATCTTTGGACCTATTTCAGCAAAATATTTATTGGTGGTTTCAGCATCAAGATTGTTATTGATATTGTTAGCTTTAACAGGCAGATTTGATGCTGTCTTTATCGTTTTCCATACACCCTTTAGATCATTCATGGCACACTTGGCTTTCAGTTCTGTTGCTAAGTTAGTCTTCCTATTAATTCTAGACAAATAGGTTGAATAGTTTCTCTGCCGTTTATATGCCATCCATAATGAGTCACATTTATTACAGTGTATAAGACCATTTGGATGTATACGTCTGTTCTTGTTGTGTGTTAAAAATTTACGGTAAAGTTTCCCTTTCAATTTCTTACTTTCTAAAAATTCTGGAGATGGCTTATGGATGTAATCACTATGGCACTTAATTTGTTTAATTGGACAGAAGTGATCATAGTAGTGATCAATATGTTCGTTTAAACCATCAACTGCATCATTCAGACTAGTTGAATCTATTATTGGTCTATAATCACAGGTTTCCAAAAATTCTTTAAGAGCAGTAACATTCATTTTGCTGTGATCTCTTATTAGTAACTTCTTGAATTTTGAGGCCTTATGCACATTGAAATCGACAATGAACTTTACGACCTGATGATCTCCTATACAATCATCAAGGACTTTGCAGTCAAGAAACTTGGAGTAAGTGTTTGTTATGACAACATCGATTGTGGTCTTTGTGATTCTGTTTCCTAGTTTAGCAATGCGGGTAATATCCTGAACTACCTGTACCATTCCAAACATTTTCATTGTAATGTCTAATTTCTTATAGTTCATACTGCTGATGTTGTTTTGGTCTACATTTACATCACCCAGCCAAATAACATTCTTACTTCCTATACTCATCATGCAGTCTGTCATATAATCTAAAAATTTGTCAAGAGGACTAAACAACTCAGATCTGTAGAAACAGCAGATGAAAATATTGCAATCTGTAAGATGGATCCAAATAGCCTCGATTTGGTCATATTGCAAAACTAAGTTTAGTTGAATCATTTTAAACTTTATGTGCTCACTGATGAGAATGCCACATCCCCCATGACCATTGTCGTTATGACGGTCTTTGCGGATAAAAGTAAAATTCTTGGGTAGGTTTAGACTGGCTGAGTCAATATCCGACTTAAGATTTGTTTCATTCAGGCATAAAACATCTAATTTCTCTTTCCAGATTAGATCTTGGATTTCAAGACATTTTGGCATACCTGTTAGTCCTCCCTGCATGTTGCAATGTCCCACTGCAAGCTTTTTGGCATGGTATGAAACTGTGATTTTACTAATGCACGGGTTAATGCAAGAACTGCTGTGAGAGCATGAAAATTTTTATAATTTATGCTGCTATAAACTTGTCAGAATAAGATAAATTGCAGAACTGGCAAATTTGTATGAGATAATAACAAAACTTTCTAAAACTTCAATAAACATGAGGAACAATGTGTAATTATCCCTTATCATATCTAGAATCTAGATGAAATAAATGTTAACAATCTTTCTGAAAATTCAAACTTGCTTATGGGCCCAATACTTCAGAAATTTAGCAAGTCGAATAACACCGCTTGTATTGAGGTGACAGTTATCAGATATTTTTGCAGATGGTCTGGCAAAATAAAATTCTTTCCTGAATCCACTTCTATTATAGTTAAATAAATTATGGGTGCTAATGTAATTAAAACAAGAATCTTTGCTACACATATCCTTAATAACCTTATTCAGCTCTGCCACAACATCATTGCGGCCTTTTGTACTCCTGGGAAGAATATTGAGAACATTAATTGTTGCATTCGGATACACTGACTTGAGATAATTTAAGAGATTACTAATGTCACCCGCTGCATCCTTCAGTGACTTTGAGCCAAAATAGACTGTGTTCACATTATTAGTTCCTGTCATAATATAAATAATAGATGGGGATGGAACGGAGTGTAGGTCAGTTTTTAGTTTATTTAACATTACTTTGGCATCAGCCCCAGGATAAAACAGTTTACTAGCACTAACAGTGGACGATGATAACTTGTCCGCATCAAGAAACCTGAACATAGAGCTGCTTATGAATAGGACAGACTTTTGTGAAGCTTTGGCTGGCTGTTTGCAAACTGAGAGTGCAGGTGAAGAAGAGTCTGTCAGTTTGTGTCCTGAATGAGGGATGGATGGGGGCGGTGAACGCAGACCAAACTCAGTTGACTGAGTGATCCTAGGGGGCTTCATCAGTCTTAGGGTGATGCTGATCCGGGGTTCATCACACATTTCGTCTGGCAGTATCTCATGTTGAAAGTCAGCCTGAGACAATTTGGACATGATGAAGACATCTCCATGCTGAAGTTGCACAGAGCCCACAACTTCATTGCTGCCGTTTGATCTAATTTGCAGTGTTCTCGTCGCACCAAGTGAAATGGTTACAATATCAGAGTGTTCTACAATACATGATTCAGAATCGCTATGAGCTGGCATGAACTCTGCTCCAGTTTCATATAGATTGACGAGAATACTATTGTGTCTGAAATTGGGTAATATCACATTAATGTAGGAGCTGAGTTTAGCAAGGTAGGAATCATTGTGTACACTTTTTGGGTCATGTGTTGCACCTGAATACTCATAGGGAAAGTCACCAAAATAAACCGATTTCCTGTTTTTAAAACCGTGACTGAACTCAAGTTCTTCCATTAATAGATCAAGTGAAAATTTAGAGAATGGACCATCATCTAGTAGGGTAACTGGTTTCACTGGTGATGGGGAACAAGTTACAGATATATTCATTGGCCCCGGTGTTATAGGATCGTAGACAGGGGCAGGGACCAAGTTTGGATATTTGTCTCTGGGCTTAGGGGTGTTGATCCGTGATTCACCAGTAGCAGTAGATACAGGGAGATCAGACACATAAAGTCAGTGTTAGCAGCAATACGTTTAGTTTCTCTTACCAACACAGGACAATCGTAAGCTGCCGCATTATGTGTTCTTGAATTCTCGGCATCATTAGTGTGTGTTGAAGCCAAACATCGAGCACAGGCATGTTTGTCCTTCTTCTGCTTAAATTGGCATGCTGAAGACCGGTGACTTCCCATACAGTACATGCAGGTAGGATGTTTATTTGTTTTGACTTCATTACAGTCAACAGAAGTGTGTCCAATCATTTGACAATGATAACACTGTTTGATGTAGAAGCGATCAGTTACTTTGTATCTGCGACTACCTAAATAGAGAGATCCTTGTTGTTGGTTAAAGAGGACTCTATAGACAGATGGTGATAGTTTGATTCCAATAGTGAGCTCTATGCGTTCCTGCTTATCGTTGGTGAAACGTTTTATCTTATTGAGATAGACAATACTGATAGTGTGCCCTGCTTCATACAAATCTTTGATGGACGAGTTTTTCTTCACAATTTGGGCGACTAAGTGGTTCTTTTCAAGATCCCTAAGTTTATCGGCATCATTCCCTACAGCTGTAGTGTCTATATCGTCAAGAACTTCAGAAGAAACACCATAAATAGTAACTTTTGGCAGCATTTTGTTGCCATTCTTAGACTGATATCCATACGAATCTAAGGTATTTCCATCATTGAGAAGTGAAGTAGCCTTATCACGAATTTCAGCATTAGGGAAGCCAATTGAAACTTTCTTATTGTTTTCATTACATCTGAGAAATACTACTTGACTGCTCTTTAATTTATCAGTAGCAAATTTTTTCACATTTGTCATTGTTGCAGCATTTACCGATTGTTCTTCTTTCGGGGACAGAATTAGAATCTCGGGTGATGAAGGTTGTGTACGTGTTGGAGCGATTGGAACATGTGGTGGTTGAGCAGATGGTGTGGAACTGTTTGAGTCGGTAAACAAGCTGGAATAGAGAACGTCCTTTGTATGAGAAACAGTACCAGATTTTGTTACAACAGTGTTTACTTTATTGTCAATAACATCATTGATATTTTTCGTGAGGTCTTCTTTTAAAGATGAAAACTGTTCAGCAAATTGTTTCATAAAATCAACCTGATCTGAGGATCGCTCTTGAGCTCTCTCAGGTTTCTGGGACAGTTGTTCCTTCAGCAAGGTTTTAAGTTCAGACATCTCTTCCCTGAACTCCAAATTTATGGCATCTATTTTATTATCTAACAATCCTACCCGATCTACGGTAGTAGCAGCCCTCTTTTCCTCCTCAGCAGTACTACAATCATTACAGATAAATAGAAAGCGACCAAATCGTTTAGCATAAGATGAAGTGTTGTTCACAGCATGAGACAGGTGAGCAGTAAAAACCGTGGGCGCACTGACATTGCAAGTTTCATCACAGTTGATAGCATGAAAACTGTCCTTACACCAAAAACACTGTACAATGTCGGTACTTTTGACAACCTCATCATTCGAACAAGCTTTACATAAACCGTTGACGAGAAGATTCTTTGCAGAGTTATGAGCAGACTTTTCCATTGCAATTGTGTATTTGTACTTGTATAGATGTACAAAGGTAAAGTACAAACACCGTGCAGTAGCAGTGCAGTGGCAGTTAAAATTTCCGATTAAACAGAGATAAGGGAGCTCTGTTTTTCAACACGTAACAAAACTACAAACATACATATCTACAAACATACATATATTATGTGAACTTCAAATTTTCAAATCTTATAACACATTCAACTTCGTTAGAGTTCGGTTAGAGTTTGGATAGATCCGAGGGTGTACCTCGAACTATATGTATTTTACATAAAAGCAAGCCCGTGTCACGGTTTAGATTTAACACACGACTGGGCCAAGTACTCGACATTTTTGAGAAAAGTAATAGTTAGTGCTCCAACACTGTCACTCGTCCAAGTTGATGAAGTGTTAATGAAATTTTGATTACATTTGGTCGTTCAGGCTAAACTTAATTTAGTAATTTATCCGAGTATGACTTTAAATTAGAATCGAAGTTGATATCATCATCCACAGAAATTGCGTTCAAGATTAAATTTGTGTCGCCCCAAAAGTTAACATTTCCGTTTCTTCCCCTCGCTAAGTTGTCATTGAAACCTTTCTGGAATAATTGCAATTTGAATGATCACTTTTCAGGCTTATTTCTAAACCAATAAGAATGTAAAGGCAATAAGAATAAAGGGAGAGCAATACCTCCTATAATTTCGTTACTTCTTACTTCTTACCTTTGCTCTCTTGCGGCACTTACTTTGAGACATGTTTTCCTTATTTAATCCTTATTTAATCGTAGCGCTTTCAATCGCTTGATACTTTCCTACGTCTCGACGAATTGAACTCAGCCCTGCTTAGTTCTTGCAATTTCTGCACTTAGTCCTGCTTATTCTGCTTATTCCTGCTTATTCCTGCATATTCATGCTTAAGGAATTAGTATACGAGGTTTTGTATAATCAATCTTTATAAGATTTTATTATTTTGTATCATATTTATACCACTGGCACTTAGCACTACCAGCTTTGCCAACTTTTAAGTTTTAACTAAATAACAAATACTTTGAGAAAATAAATATGATACTGCACGACACATTGAAATGTTGAGACTTCCTACCTAAACGGAATTATTTTTCTAGCTGCATTTCTAGCTCTATCATCATAGAGTTATAATAATATAATACTGCTTTTTCGTGCATTCCTTTCTAGAACATCCCCCTCATAAAATAAAAAAGTGTAATTTGTTCAATCTTATAACGACCCGCGTTATATCTAAACATCAATAATCAAACTGGTTTCGTTAAATTTGAGCAATAAATATTGATCCCCTCCAAAATTACCCAGCTCCAATATTTCAGGTACTCTTAGGAAGGGATATACCTGAGCGAGTGCCAATAGAAGTTCGACTTGACTGCAAGAACGCTAAACTAGTCAAGATTGACTGCGGAGGAGAGATGTTTATCACAACTGAACAATCTTTGTCTCGATATCCCAATACCTTGTTAGGAGACCCTGACGTAAGACTCTAGTTTCTAACCTGGATTCAACTGTTGCTTTGACCCAGATCCTAAAATGAATATCCAAAACTTACTTAACTTTTTCTTTAATCTTTATTTTTTATCAAATAATTCACGACAAGTTAATTATATTATTATACATCTCAAATTTCAGAGACGAGCTGCTTTTTATGATGCAAAGACAAGCATGTACTACTTTGACAGAAATCAGGATCTGTTTAATGCAATCCTCTACTTTTATCAGTCACCCGGAACCTTCCGGTAAACTAACATTATTTTTTTACTCTTTTTACATATTAACCTGTACTACTTTCACATATTAACCTGTGTCATTGTCTCTCAAGTTACGATGAATATTGAGAATCCACAGTGGCAACAATCAACTATTCTAGAATGCTTCCAAGTGCCAACTTGAGGTTGTAGTTGAGATATAACAAAAATTATATATAACAAATTATATATATATAATTTGTTATATATTTTGTTGTATATAACAAAAATACAATAGTCCCCCAGAGATGATGGATCCTGTAGTTGTTGAAGAAGAATTAGATTTCTTTGGTATAGATCTGGACCTCATGATAAAAGAATACGACAGAATTTATTTAGAACTTCACCCCGAACTTCCTCCAACTCTAAAAGAGACTATAAACAAAACGGTAGGACTCAGCTATGAATAGATGAATATCTACTTTTTAGTTTTTTACTGTAAATTTAAGAAGAATATCTAAATTATATTTAAATTCATGTGATTGGATAGAAATCCCGTGTTGAGCTCTAAAATCAGATTCCGTCGGACTATCTGTAATTCAGCAATAAATCAGGCTTATGAAATGACAAACTGATTAATGTATTCAAAATGATAAATATATCCTAGATGAATGTATCCAAAACGCAGGAAATTTCACTTATATTACTATATCCCGCAGATTACAGATCCGAGCTATAACAAAGCTGGAATGGTATGGGGCTTCATGGATCTGGCGTGCATCATAATGACCATATCCTTGTTGGTTATAGAGACAATCCCAGCGTTCCATGATCACTTTAAGAAACCCTTTGCTAAAGATGAGATAACGGGACAGATCCAGCCGTACAAGATGGCCACCTACATGTTGGATGTGGTTATCAACTTGTTCTTCACGGTTGATCTTATCATTAAGTTAGTTAGAGTTTACTTCTCCACAGTCGACCCAATTTAGTCAAGTTATTTAATGTTTAGTTTGCATTATCGCACACTTGCATACATTATTTACTTTTGTAGGATATTTAGTCAAGTTATTTAATGTTTTGTTTGCATTATCGCACACTTGCATACATTATTTACTTTTGTAGGATATTTCTGATCATACCTTTGCCCTATAAAGTCATAAACCACAAAATCTCGTCGCCAAGGTTTTTATCCTCGAAGAACAGGAAGAGGTTCTTCTTGAACACAGTCAATGTAATGGATATCCTGGCAGTATCCCCGTTCTACCTCGAGCTCCTCGTCTTCATCGCTACTGGAGGGGAACCTTCTCCGCATTTTTTTGCGCTCAAGGTGATTATTAATATTTTATACGTAATCATTGTAATCATTGTAATCATTGTAATCATTGTAATCATTGTAATCATTGTAATAATTGTAATCATTGTAAAATGTAATCAATGTGATCTTTGTAAACATCAAGACACAAGATACTAAGATACCAAGTGTTCATTCTAACCCTCTTTTTGTCAGGTGTGTAGGATAGTTAGAGTCGTCCGAGTATTGAAGCTGGTTAGACACAGTAGACAGTTGACGGAAGTACTTGAGGTATATAGCAAAATTTAGAATTTGTTCGCTAATTTTTTGTTACGTTGATTCTGAAAAAATGCAAAGACACTGAAAAATGCAAAGCCATAAGGTTTAGAATCAAGTCACTTTTAGATCTTGTAGTTTAGACCTAAATAAAGCTGGTTTCATATTGATATCTAACCAATTTATCGGCATAAAGGTAATTGATTTTTAGCTTAACCCATTAGGGACGACGAGTTTTAAAGTTTGCCGATTTTGATGCCGTTTAACACACTAGGTCACTTTACAGCAAAAATGAGATATCCAAAAAAGCTAATCTGTATCTCGTTTACTTTAAAAGATACAGCTATGGTCGCATACGACCCACTCGTCCGGGTCGCAAACGACTCATCACTGTTTTTCGGCTTTAACTTCTGAAACAAAGACGTTAGGATAGAATAAAAACTGTAGCATAAGTTAAAAATATAAGGTCAATACTGTGTGACTCTAACTTTTAAAAAATAGAGAATTCGGGTCATTAACGACCCACTCGGCTCACTTGCTTATCACTACATATGTCCATGTAACTTCTTGAATTCAGCCTAAAACATGACATCATAAGTGCAAACTTGCCTCTCAGCAAGTGATTATCATAATAAACTGCGAAAAATCGGTTAAATGGGTCATTAGCGACCCACTAGGATCACAAAATTGATTAATTAAATATAATGTTGTCAAACTTTTATAAATATTAGTATAAAAACATGTTATATCTTGGTCATTACTCCTGTACGTTGATTTAACTTCTTAAATCGATCAACTGGGTCAATAACGACACACTCGGAAGTTGAACCACGTCATTAATTATCAGTATCATGCCGTTCCACCATCAAGAAAGACACTCGTAGGTCTTAACTCCACGCAAACCACGGGTGGATGACCACTAGCCCTCATGAGATCTGGAGTCTCAAGGTGATCTGCAGATCACGTCACCCAATCACTGACGAATAATGAGCAGAATTGGATTGATAGGTAGGTGAGTTTATCAGCTGTTAGTACACGACCGTAATGTCGTGAGACGACAAACAACGTGCCTATCTTTTCCCGATTCCTAAAAAGTCCAAGAAGAACTATATACAACTGCTGGATTCAGATTTCAGATGGCTGCTTCTACTCATTTCGCAGCCTCCTTTCTTTACTTCTTAGAGGCCGTTCACATATTACGTAATCACTTATTGGACAATTTTTACCCCCCGGCCCACCCCACTACATAGCTATTATGTCAAAATTACACTAGCGTAATCATTTGGAAATCCCTCTCCCTCTCGGCCGATTACGTAATACTTGGTTTCGTTTTGAAAGCTGCCTCGTTGTTGCGGGGTTGTTACCCAAAACGGAGTAGTTGTCTGAGAGATTGCAGGTTGCAGCACCGCCAGCCAGATGGGGGGGGGGGGTGCTTTTTCCTTGTCCTTCTTCACAGAGCTGTAGATGTAGCCATCTGAATGCAGCAGTTGTTTAGTTATTCTCGTACTTTCTAGGAATGTCAAACAGATTGGCATGTTGGATTAGAATAATATGTAATTTGACCGCTCTTCTTTCAATATTTACCCGAGGTTACAGGATATCTCGTATACTTCGTTCAGGGTATTTTTCTTGAGTGACATGATCTGATCACCGTGGGACCCTGGGTCTCAAGCGGTTGTAGCAGGTCGTTTACCAAGATTCGAAATTGACGAAAAAAGTGACAGAATTTAAAAAGCAACAACAACAGTATGGCTATTACCTAGCAAGTTAGGAACGAGGGCCGATCTCCTTTTCTTTTGCGACACGGCCACGGTCCTTTCGGTACAGATTTCCACGGCCCACGCACCATAGTCAGGACGCAACTCCAGGCATATGCAGTCTTGTTATTCTCGCAGCTTTTTGATGAGTGATGACGGCCCTTCAGTTGGCCATGGATCTCAGGAGGGCTAGTTGTCAGCCACCGTGGTTTGTGTGGAATTAAGACCTACGAGTGTCTTTCTTGATGGTGGAATAGCATGATAATTAATGACGTGGTTCAACTTCCGAGTGTGTCGTTATTGACCCAGTTGATCGATTTAAGAAGTTAAATCAACGTACAGGAGTAATGACCAAGATATAGCATGTTTTTAAACTAGTATTCGTAAAAGTTTCACAACATTGTATTTAATTTATCAATTTTGTGGTCCTAGTGGGTCGCTAATGACCCATTTAACCGATTTTTTGCAGTTTATGATGATAATCACTTGCTGAGAGGCGAGTTTGCACTTATGATGTCATGTTTTAGGCTGAATTCAAGAAGTTACATGGACATATGCAGTAATAAGCAAGTGAGCCGAGTGGGTCGTTAATGACCCAAATTCTTTATTTCTAAAAAGTTAGAGTCACACAGTATTGGTCATATATGTTTTTAACTTATGCTACAGTTTTTATTTTATCCTAACGTCTTTGTTTCAGAAGTTAAAGCCGAAAAACCGTGATGGGTCGTTTGCGACCCGGACGAGTGGGTCGTATGCGACCGCAGTTAGTAAACAGCGTCTAGATCTGTTTGTGAACATTTGATTATCACGGGCTTTTCATTTGTCTCAAGGAAATCGTTGCCCGCAACTATTTTGTTCTCAAAAAATAAGCCTACATAAAGTTTAAATGTCCCAATCAAGGCAAGAAGTTAAGTGAAATATTTTCCAATTATGACGACTAATTAGTCTAATTATTTAATTGTTAGTGATTAATTGGGTCTCGACTGGAAAGTCAATAATGTAGCCCAATAAATTTTGAGCATATGTGCGAAAGATTCGTGGCGTTTAGTATTTTGGTTTGTCCTCTATAGCCTCTAGAAAAGGTGAGTCGTAAACGACCCTATCGTCCCTAATGGGTTAATTGAACTCTCCTCAATTTGAGCAGGTTGAGAAACACTAATAAAAGCTGCATTTTATCGCACATATATTGTGTACTCTGTAAATTATAAAACATTTTAAAAATTTTAAAAATCGCCTTATTATATGTCCCTTTCACAGCTACTTCAGGTGGTATCGTCAGCAAAACAAGAGTTCATAGTCCTGATCGGAGTGGTGGGGGTTGTTATCCTCCTTGTGGGCACCATTATGTACTTTGTGGAGTTCCAAATCCCTGATGTATGCTATATTATAGCAGTTTATCAGCAGTTTCTGTGTTTCTTCCTTCTTATCTGTTTCTTTTGTTCCTAATTGGAAATAGCGCTTGTTTGAAGTGATTATGCCTGTTAATATTGCACATGTGCCATGTACAGTTCCGTCAATTTTCTTTGAAAATAAAATCGTTGTTACACGATTATTTAAAGGAAAACATAACACTTATCCTTAGCAAACTAAGCTAAGAAAAATAGTTCATGAATTATTTATCCTCAGGAAGGCGACGAAAACGTTGATTTTAAATCTATTCTACACGGTTGCTGGTGGGCCATCGTTACCATAACAACAGTCGGTTATGGAGACCTTTTTCCGAAGTAAATGAAATACCTGATCAATTCGTATTGAATCACCACAATTAGCTTGGATGTTTTTTCACAGACCCATATTCTCTGAAAATATCCCAATCTCTTCAGAGATTTCAATTCTTTTACAGTGTTACAATGTGTTACAAATATGTTTACTGACCTCATCAATTCTGGGGTCCCATTCTTTTCAGAGACTTCCATTTTGATATCCTCCCTTTCAGGTCTTCATTAGGCAAGTTGACGGGAAGTTTTGTTGTACTGTTTGGAATCGTGGTCCTCGCATTCCCCATGACCATCATCATCTCCAAGTTCCAAGACTCCTTCACCATCAAGAAACTGATCGCCAACAAGGAAATGACCCGAAAGCTGCGTGAAATGGCCATCAGTGGTTACTTGAATAGTTACAACTCATCCCAAATAATGAACGGGAAACCGAAAGCTCATGTCCCTCGAAAATCAGTTCTTAAAGAAGGCTCTCTGGAGACACCAATCGAGGAGGCAGAGGAGTCACCAGCACCAGAATATCAGCAATCTATTGGACTGCCTCAATCTAGCACTCAATCAGAATATTCAGGGCCGTATAAATAAATTTATTAAACGGTCAAGTAATGAAGGTACAATGAAGTAAAACCCAATTTTACGGGCCTGTTTTTTATGCGATTTTAAAACCATTCGACTATTCAGTATTCAGTTCCCACACAACATACGTCTATCCCGTATTAAACTAATTACAACACTGAAAATCTATTACATTTATTAAGGATGTTACAGAAGGAATGTATTTAATGTAGTTTGAGGAGTCCTAACGTCCGACAATGGCGTTTCTCTTGTCGCTAATATATTCAAACAGAAATTCTCACCGCAATATTCCGGCGATTCTTACACATATTTTAAATCCGGACGTTGAGTACACTGTATTTAGTACCTGGGGCTGTGTTTTTTCACCAACAATTGGTGTGTTCCAAGAATTGATGAGTTTTCTATAAATAGTAAGTTCATTACTTCATTTTCCATTCAGCTGTATAAGTATTGTATGTGTTTGAAATGTGTGGTTCATGGTTGTAGTGCAACCAAAACAGTAACACTTTGCTACCTTCATAATGTGATCGTAACATATTTATTGCAGATTATATTGAGAATTCAGATGTTCCGATTTAGAAATTTGTCTAATTCGTTTTTGTTCTACTAAGTATTTTAAAATCTTCCAAAATGTCCCTTCAATTCTGATGATTTTCCGTTTATCAAATTTTTCTTCGTTAATTTAGAATCCAGTACCTCAATTGCTTCTTGTGCCAACTACAGTGTAATTAACTGATTGGTTATTGGCCAGTCAAACCTGTCGAATTTTAGTCCAAGAGAGCATATTATATATTTGAGTAGTACCCAAAAATTGTATCGTAACTCCTCTCAAGAGTTTAGAGTTGACCGCACTCCAGGACCATCAGCCAGATCAGATCCGCGGCAGTGGGACCCCCAGACACATAGCTCCACTTGAGAAAATATGTGTCTGTTCCAGAGAAAGAGGTCGCTCACTATTTTACCAATCTCGACCTGCTTCCCCGGACATGACTAGAGTCATGGGGCTGGCACAAGGAGTCAACTACTCCTCCCACTGTGACCCCCTTAATCATAATGTAAGGGAGATCGTCTAAAATCGTCCTTAGTGGTGTAAAATCGAAGGGATGTGGTAGTGACGTTCCTTAATATAATGGAGATCGTCGAAAGTGGTTTAAAATCCCCATCCTTGGTGTAAATTGTGATGGTTGTCCAAAGTCCACGATCCACTCAGCCACTACTGATGGGCAGTACAACGTCGCCAGAAAGAGCCGGTCGCACCATGAGAGGAGGCAAGCTGTTCTTCCTTTCCAGATCAGTCTGGCTTTCTTCGTCTTGTGTTTGGAGACCAAGCTCCAAATCAGGTTCGTAAGTCTGTGTCCAGTTATGGAACCTTTTCCTTCGGGTTTGCATGAACATGAACTTCATGCTTTGATCCAGGTAATGCTGGAATTCTCCGAAGGTTCTTTCGGTGGCATTGTCCAGCCTCTGGATCATTATGTTATAGGTCCTAAGCCGGTGGTGGCGGTCCTGCTGTCGGCCTTTACTGTCCAGTACCTTAGTGGCGTGTTGTAGATAATTGTTGAGATCAAATTTGATCAATCAAGCGGATTCGAAATTTAACAGATTGTTGAGCTGAGGATAAAAATATAACGAACCAAGATGCGAAAGAATTAGTAACGGTATACGGCATTGAATTTAGAAGTAAACATTATACTCCTTTATCAACTAAGACAATGACATAGGAAAACTGGCTGAAAATTGTGAACTGAAAAGTGTCCCATACACTTTTGCCGTTAACAGTTAAAGAGTGAGACTTTTATTTAAAAAGTTGAGTAAATAAGCGAGAATAAGCACAAAAGTATAATCCTGGTAGAATTTTCATGTAAAGGGAATGAAAGTAAAATGAAAAAGAGAAATTATGACTGATCTGACTGAATAAATAATTTAGATCGGCCAAAATACGGATTCTCTAGGAGCTGATGATATAAGTACATAAGGAAACATTCAATTGAAACAACCTGCCAAAGTTAAACCCAAAAATGAACAGCAATCCCCTTCCCAAATTTGGAGTTAACCGCACTCCAGGACCATCAGCCAGATCAGATCCGCGGCAGTGGGACCCCCAGACACACATCTCAACTTGAGAGAATGTGTCTGTTCCAGAGAAACATGTCGCTAACCAATCTCGACCTGCTTCTCCGGACATGACTAGAGTCATGGGGCTGGCACAAGGAGTCAACTACTCCCCCCACTGTGACCCCCCTTAGTGTAAGGGAGATCGTCTAAAATCATCATCTAATTTGGTGTAAAATCGTAGGGTCGCTGTAGTCCAATCTTCCTTAACATAAGGAACTGAACTACAGTCGACAGTGGTATAAAATCCTCATCCTTGGTGTAAATTGTGATGGTAGTCCACGATCCATTTAGCCACTGATGGGCAGTACAACGTCTCCAGAAAGAGCCGGTCGCACCATGAGTGGAGGCAAACTGTTCTTTCTTTCCAGATCAGTCTGGCTTTCTTCATCTTTTGTTTGGAGACCAAGCTCCAAATCAGGTTGGTCAGTCTGTGACCAGTTGTGGAACCTTTTGTTGCTTCGGGTTTTCATAAACATGAACTTCATGCTTCTATCCAGGTGGTGCTGGAATTCGCCGAACGTCCTTTCGGTGGCATTATCCAGCTGCTGGATCATCATATTGCAGGTTCTAAGCCTGGTGGTGGCAGTCCTGCTGTCTGCCTTCGTGGCCACCAACAAGTGGACAAAGAGTCCGAGTAGGCAGGACGTCAATATCAGAGTAAATATTGCCGCCACTAACATGGAGTCTTTGTCAAGTACCATATTAGTGATGTGAGTTGGATGATCAAAGTTGAGATCAAATTGCGAATCGAAGCGAATTCAAAGAGAGTTCTAACAGATTGGCTGCTGTGCAAACGTGTTGCTAGGTTTTATAGATAAAACTGCACGTGCGACACTATTTTCATCTGTGCTTGCCAAAAAATAAAAGTCGTGCGTGCAATTACTAATTTTACGGCTTGTCGCCTAGCGACGTATCTTCAAGGTATCCTGACGAGTTTGTGGGTGGATAAAGAGGAGTTGGGTGATATTTATGCGGATTTTTGGATAGACGCGGAACCACTCTATCGTATTATATAATACACTCTAGCTTTAGAAAACTTTAGTGTAATTGATCAATAAAATAATTAATTATGACGCCGCGCCATCTTGTATATATTGGATGCGTATGGTTCCCGCGCTCAGCCGACCTTTTTTCGAATTCCCAATAAGAACACCATGTCGTGGGTAGAAAGTAGAAACATAGTCACGTTTGGACTAGTCGGAGTACATATTGTATAAAACAACTTTTTATCCTTTAATTGACGATGCACGCAATACCCAGATTTAGGTCGAGTACTCTTAGAAGAAGAGTTTATTTTTAGAATCCTTAGTTTCAGAGAGAGTATTCGGTAAATTATTTTCATGAAGGTGACACAAAAGGATCTTGCACCCCGGTCCGCAATTGTTAAATTTTTGCACCTGTATTTGTTTATGAGGGATTCTCTACTTATTTAATCTAGGTACCGAAGTAATGTCCTCTAGCCAGTGGCGTAACAAAGGGCCCCGCCGACCAGCTGTGTTGGGGGGGGGGGGGGGGGGGGGGACATATGGAGACAATTTCGAAAAACTTAACTACGGTACTAGAAAAACTGCGCGTTTTGATCTAGAAACACACTTTTTTGAGATTCTACCGGCGTATCCTCTAAGATCAACAAATTTGTTCAATTTTAGGGAGTGGCGCCAATAGGGGAGGAGGCGTCAACAGGGGGGGGGGGGGGGGGGGGGCTTTTTCCGTGGGAGGGGGGCCGGGGGTGGGGGTGCCAATAGGCAACGTTACACCACTGCCTCTAGGCCAATTAGTGGGGCAGAGTAAATGGTATTTCATCACAGCTGCTGTACAATATTATGTAACCAACAAAACAGTAAATTGGTTATTCTTTGTGGAGCAATGGTATTAATCTTTGTTCTTTTCTATAGTCGTTTCAAGCCCGGCGAAGCTTTCTGCCGACTGAGGTATAGGCACAAAACATCCTCGATCACTAATACCAAACAGATTTTAACTCTAAATAAACTATAATGATGCAATGAAAGATAAGTTATTATACTTGTTCTTTTCTAAAATTCCTGCGATTTAAACCATCTTCAAACTTCACAAACATTTTGATGACCTACTGTAAGTATCTGCAAGAAGTAAGAAGCGATTGGGGACTGGTTGATTACTTATACTTTCGGGCCTACATTCTGTAGACACCTGTTATCTTTATCAGCTGCAGTTTCTAGTTTAATGAATCCAGTATAAATCGACTCTTGCAACATTTCAAGGTAGGCTATATTGTTTTGTTGATCAAGAACTGTTTATTAGTGTTAAAGTTTCGTTGGATTCACTTCTAAAATGTTTGGTACAGTAAATACTATAAAACAGCTTATAAAAATGCTTTATTAATTAAATCTTCTACTATCATGTAGCACAGCGTCACTATATGAAGATCTCAGACAACTTCACAGATTACGGTTTACACAGAGACACGGAGAGGTACTTCTGGTTCAGCTACCTGACGATTGTTCTCATATCTTCAATAATTGGAAACTCTATAATCCTGGTAGCATCAACAAGATACAACGCGCTGCGAATAAACAAGTGTATTGTAGCTGTGTTGCAGCATATAGCAGTTTGTGATCTGGTAGCATGCTTTGGTTATGTGCTGCCGACTATGATATCACTGATAACTGATCAGTGGGTTTTAGGTGATGTTATCGCCCATATTCACTTGTATCTAGATTATTTTAGTAGTCAAGTTAACAGTTTTCTAACAGTTTTTCTAGCTTGCAGTAAAATGTTGATATTGAAGTACCCTTTAAGGACAAAAACTTGGACTAAGAAAAGGGCTCATATTTTGTGCGCTTCCATCTGGATCTTTGCCAACATCTACCCAATTTTACGTTTTATTCTGGACAAGAACGGACTTGTCTTCAGCTATATTAGTTATAACATTAACTTTGGTCTCTCTTCAAACTCTTCAATAGCAGAGCGGATCGTAGCTTACTCCTTCACTGTGATCACCAAAGACATTCTCACATTGATCATATTCATTGCTTCTTTCTTTACCCTCCTTTGTTTGATGAATTCAAGAAAAGTAGCAAAGAGAAGTGGAGGGACAGTACGATGGCAGGGAGTTGCTACAGTAATAGCTACAGCAACAGTTTACACCACAACTGTCATACTGGACAGAGTTGGGTATTATATTGCTATCACAGTTAAATCTAGGCACTCTCAAGAATCAGACTTCAACAGGATCTCAGAGTTTCTGAAAACGATAAATATCATTTCCAACTTTTACATCTACTGTATAACACTTCCTAGTTTTAGGAGCTTCGTCAAGATGACAGTTGTCAAGTTATTTACAAACATCAGACAGTTTATTTTAATTGAACCTGTTGTAGTCCCGGGTGATGTTGAGTCCAATGATCAGGTGGATACACTCTAACTTGGTATACTAGTAAAACTACTTATCTTATTATTGATAACTGTGTTTGAATTATCTAAATACAGAGTGTACCACAGAAAGTGTGACTATCAATTCAATTATATTTCTGACAAAATGTGGAAGAAAGTCACACTTTATGCGGTACACCCTGTACATGGAGAATTTGATATAATATTGCATCAATTCATGTGTCATTGCCCCCCCCCCCCCCCCCCGCTTCAACAAAATAAAGGTCACCTTAAATAAACTAATAAAGTAGAATTAGCTTGCTAAGCTCGTTTGATATGCCAGCCATGATATTTCACAGATATCTCAACTTAACTTGAATTCTTCCATTTGTATCAAATTATTTTACGAAATATTGTCCACTTTACCACGTGGTTTCTTTTCTACTACCGGTTAATTCGATTAATTTCGCTCAGCTGTTTCACAGAAAATTAAGTAATTGTTCACAAATTTATTCTTTGCAGAGGACTATATTTCAGTCATCAAATTTCCATTGCACAGGTTGATAATTTTCGCAACGCTACAGGTACCTAATTCTGTAAACTATAACATTGTGAACAATCGTAGGGTGGTCAAATTCGCAGAGACACATCAATTTTACTTTTATATTCTAAAGAATACCAATTCTGGATTTTCAAAGTTAATGTCGCTACGTCATAATGTTGTTAATCGTAGATATTGTGGCCAAGGTTAGTGGCGTAACGAAGGGGGGCGCCAAATCGTCGTTTGAATGTCAGAATGTGGGAAAATTTTGAAAAACTAAAGTACGGTACTAGCAAAACTGCGCGTTTTGCTCTAGAAACACACTTTTTTTGAGATTTTACCGGTGTATCCTCTAAAATCATCTAATTTGTTGAATTTTAGGGAGGGGCGCCAAAAGGGGAGGGGCGCCAAAAGGGGAGGGGCGCCAACAGGGGGGCGCTTTTTCAGCGGCGGGGGTGGGGGGGGGGGGGGGGGGGGCGGGGGGCGGGGGCGCCAACAGGCAACGTTACGCCACTGGGCCAGGTGCTATCAATAGTTTACATAACATCAACAATAGACCACAGAACCTCAGAACCGGAGTAGAAGTAAGCTTCATTATCTAGTTAGCTATAGACAATAACAGAAGTACACCAGAACACCTGATATCTTGTCGAATATAAAGTAACATTGAAGTGAAACATTGTTTTTCGGAAGGTTTCTCACTAATATTTATCACCTGGTCTCTCATTCTGTTATACAGCATCACTTTACGTTCCACAGTGATTAATTAACGATTGTTTTTTCTGCGGGAGCTCTGGAAAAATACGATTGATAAAATAATTTGTTCTGAAGCTTTTATTTAGAATTTCCCCCAAACACTAGTTTATATGCTTAATTAAACCTTCTTGATGCAGATTAATCAAAGAGGATTATAAACCTATGCCCCAGATTCAGAATGAGCATTTCAGACGACTACGCAGACTACGCAGACTACGCAGACTACGCAGACTACGCAGACTACGCAGACTACGCAGACTACAGGATAAGGAGTAATGCAGAGCGTTACTTCTGGGCTGGATATCTAACATTTGTTCTAGTTTCTTCTTTACTGGGAGACACGATTATCCTGGTAGCTTCAACAAGATACAACGCGCTGCGATTAAACAAGTGTATTGTAGCAGTGTTGCAGCATATAGCAGTTTGTGATCTGGTAGCATGCTTTGGTTATGTGCTGCCGACTATGATATCACTGATAGCTGATCAGTGGGTTTTAGGTGATGTTATCGCCCATATTCACTTGTATCTAGATTACTACAGCTGCCAAACTACCAACTGTCTAACGTGTGCTCTAGTCTGCTGCAAACTCCTCCTGCTCAAGTTCCCTTTTCGGACGAGAACTTTTACTAAGAAAAGGGCTCATATTTTGTGCGCTTCCATCTGGATTTTTGCCAATATCTACCCAATTTTACGTTTTATTCTGGACAAGAACGGACTTGTCTTCAGCTATATTAGTTATAACATTAACTTTGGTCTCTCTTCAAACTCTTCAATAGCAGAGCGGATCGTAGCTTACTCCTTCACTGTAATCACTGAAGATATCCCTACACTCACAGTTGTGATAGCAATCTGTCTGACTCTCCTACATCTGCTCAAATCTAGGAGATTTGCTAAACGGAGTGGAGGGAGGGTAAGATGGCAAGGTATAGCTACTGTAATTGCTACTGCTTCTGTTTACTGCATCCCCATTATTCCACACAGAGTGAGTTACTATATCGCTATCACGGTGTCACAGAGGTCGTTAAGGGAGTCCAGTGTTAACAGGATATTAGAACTTTTAACTAAGCTCAATATCATGTCTAACTTTTACATTTATAGTTTAACTGTGGCAAGTTTTAGGGAGTTTATCCGATCTAAAGTTTTACAAATCTCCGCGATGTTGAGGGGTTGTTTTACAAAACCAGACGACCAAGAAGGACCTCAACTTGTTGAACTAAAAATCAGTCAAAACAATTAATCAGAAAATGCAGGTTCCTACTTCCTATTATCAGAGACTAACCTCCTAACTACTTTGGGTTTATAATCCGAACTCTTTTACTAACAATTCAAAGGATTTTAATGATTTTGTGTCATTACAGACATGTACCACAGTTTAAAACCTCAATAGTTCGTATCTAATTTTCACGAACCCCAACTTTATTGCGATTAATACGATTATGACGATCTGTGCTCATGTTTAATATGGAGCGAAATTAAAAAAAAATCATATATAAAAACATATATATGTTTTTATATATGCGTTTTTATACTTATAAGTATAAAAGTATAAAGCCAGTACATTTTGCAGATAAAAGTTATAATTCACATGGGAGGTCTGAGAACTATAAGTCATGACAGTAACATTAGTCTCGAGGTTACACGAGGCTCACAAAATGGGTGCTGCTCAATACCATTTAAACATTAGCCAGGGTCCAGCTTGAGTCTCCAGGAAGTGGCCAGGGTTAAGCTTGCCGACCTAGCTCATTAGCCTTCAGCCTTAAGGAAGTAAGAGCCTGTGATCTGTGCCCACACGGCTAGCAGAGTAGCAGATTGTGTTGTTTTGATTTGGAATTGCTTGCCTTTTTGATGTTTAAATTTGATAAGGAATGGTTTTGTTGTTGTGATGTAATCGTTGCGTAGTTCGTAAATGTTCATTACAAAATTTAATCCATTAAATAAAATCAATGATGTTAAAAGGTTGAATTGCAAATTTTCATTGCAAAAAAACTTGTATTAATGTTCGAGCATTTTGTCGTTTTCTCATCTTTTTTAATGATTACAGAAAGAAACAGTGTCAGTAAGGATTTCCGACATTTAGGGAAAGATTGAAGGCCGATACCATCAATATTAGACATAAAACATCATTTCACAATTATTGGTAGGATATTGTTCAGCAAATCAGAACTCAAGTTTTTAACAATTCTGAGATTAATTTTATTAAGTTACCGAAATGTGACGAGAGCAAATAAAGTTATAATATTTTTTTGTGACGAAATTTATACATTTTTACCATGTTCATTGTTCAGGAGTTAAAATTTTGCCAATGTTAACATGTTACTGCCGTGTAATAATTTATATGACCGGCGTGGGGTTGAAATATTGTTAATAGATCCATAGTACGTAATATAGGGTGTTTAAGTTGGTATACTAATATTTGTTCAATTTCACACGTCATGTTGAGATTCATAAAAATATATGTGACAAAGTTTACCTATTTCTGCCTTCTTTATTTTTATTTGCTTATAACAATGAGATATGTTAACAATTCCCAACACATTCAGCTCACAAAATAATGCTAGACTATTCGGCATTTCTTGTCAGGAGGTCATAAACATCCCTCATATAAATTTCTTAAATGTTTGACAGAATTTACATGTTGATGCCATTTAACGGAAAAAGTCGCTAAATATGTAGATAATGGTCATATGGAACTATCCTATGAACTGGAAATTCGAAAATTTGGTCAAAGACGGCAGCTAGGGACCATGTAAATTGTAAACTCTGTCACGTTTTTATAATGTGACAAAGTTTACAACTCACTACCGGCCGAATTTTAACGATATCTCATCATCTGATAAAGATATCGTTATGCGACAAAGTTTGCCCAGAGCATGAGACGATTATCCTAGCCATTGAGGGTTTCTATAGTTTCATAGTGTGGCAAATTTTACTCCATCACACCATTTAATAGGATCACTAATATTTACCAATATCCTCAAACTTCAATGAACGTGTCCATACATCATACGATTATGATGATCTGTGCTCATATTAAATAGTAGTAGCATCATCAACACATCTTACTGAGTTATGAGCCTTGTGCTCCGTTCTCCGTTACTAAGGACAAGCTGACTAACTTTTATCGGGAGAAACCTCTCCTTTAACCATTACCTTGCTATGTGGACCTTATGAAGATTAATGATCTAGACCCCATTCCTTGAGCCATCGGCTGCAAACCATCTAATAGTCTTAAAAAGTAGCATCATCAATACCATTAGCAGATTAATGATCTAGACCCCCATTCCTTGAGCCATCGGCTGCAAACCATCTCATAGTCTTAGAAAGTAGCATCATCAATACCATTAGCAGATTAATGATCTAGACCCCAATTCCTTGAGCCATCGGCTGCAAACCACCTCATAAATTCTCTTCTACCGTGCCATTTTCTTAAGAAAAACTGGACCTAGTTAACAGCTGCAAATGCTGAAAATTTTAAATTTCCCTGACATTCTGTCACAGTGAAAACAGGTACATTATTGTCAGGTATTTTCAGTTTAAAGGTCTTATTCGGAATTCTGCTTCGAATTTCATAACGATCCCATTAAAGCTCTAGGAAAAGTAGATGATACTAACCGTGCGTCCTTCACAAAGTACTTACATTGATACTTTGATGAGGTTTAGCAAGCAGTTAGGCCTAAGTCCTAACGCAGAGTTAGGCCTAACTTTGGCTCCCCTTGTCCCGATAATATTGTAGTAAAATCGGGAATCTGTATCATCATCTTCCACAACACCTAACTAATGTACTTGTAAACGTTGTATTGATGCTTTTCATACAAAGTTAAAACAAATTCTTCATGTCCTGCATCCTGGGTTTGCCGTTTGGACAGGATATGCCCGCTTAAAATATTTCCATCACGTTACATTACATAATTCTCAATAAATGTAATAGATTTGTAGTGTTGTAATAAGTATATTAAAAACTAAAGCTATACTGTTGCAGGATGAATCGTTCAATCAAACTGTTTATTGTGCAATGGTTACTCGGTTTTCTTGTAGTCACTCAATCACAGCTTACAGGTGAGCTAATCGTATTATTAGTGGTCGATGCGATATTTTATTTATTGATGTCATAAATGAATAGAAATTTAGATTAGAGGATTCATCATTTAAACAGCAAATTGGGAGTAGAATGTATCTATCTGATATCGGGTCTAATATAATATCGTTGTAGAGCCAAGGTCAGAGGAAGCAGAAATAACTCCGACAGAAGTTACACACGGAAAAACGCACAATAACAATGAGGAACGTTATGCAGCAGCACATGCAGTTGATAAAGACCTCTCAACTGTAGCAGCCACTGAAACTGATACCGAAGCAGGCTGGTTAAAACTAGACTTTGATAGAATCCATTTTATCCACAAGGTTCAAATCTACTGGGTGTTCTACACTAACTGGTACCTGCCAAATGATAACTGTCAAAGAAGTGAAGCTAACTTTAGGGGATGTGTGGATAATTTTAACAACGTGGATGTGTCAGTGTACCAGGGAATGGTAAAACAGGGGTCTTGTGGAACACTCCAACTAACATACGGACTAGAGCAGGTAGACCAGATCTACACACTGCTCTGTAACACTGAAGGAGATACTGTAAAACTCAGTAAGACAACAGGACATTTGCTGGTATCCGAAGTTGTTGTGACCGGAACAGGTACTTCAATAAACACTTTGTAAATAGTTTGTAACTTAATTCTAGGAACTCTACTTAAATCATTGAACATATTTTTAATCATTCTGACACAAACGTAAAATTAATAAATTTACAGTAACATTCAAGTATAAAGAAGCAATCAAGCTAGCATTTAGTAAATTTAACTTCGTATTTCAGTTCGGAGACGAGAAATATTCGAGATAACTCCAACAGGAGTTACACACGGAATAACATTCAATAACAATGAGGAAAGTTTTGCAGCAGCACATGCAATTGATAAAGACCTCTCAACTGTAGCAGTCACTGAAACTGATAACGGAGCAGGCTGGTTAAAACTAGAGTTTGATAGAACCCATTTTATCCACATGGTCCTTATCTACTACCGGTTCTACATCAACTGGTACGACCCTGATTATTGGTGTGTAAGAAGTGAAGCTATCTTTAGGGACTGTGTGGATAATAGTAACAACGTAGATGTGTCAGTGTACCAGGGAGAGGTAAAACAGGGGTCTTGTGGAACACTCCAACTAACATACGGACTAGAGCAGGCAGACCAGGTCTACACACTGATCTGCAACACTGAAGGAGATACTGTAAAACTCAGTAAGACAACAGGACATTTGGTGGTATCCGAAGTTGTTGTGACCGGAACAGGTACTTCAATAAACACTTTGAAAATAGTTTGTAACTTAATTCTAGGAACTCTACTTAAATCATTGAACATATTCTTTAATCATTTTGACACGTACGTAAAATTAATAAATTTACAGTAACATTCTAGTATAAAGAAGCAATCAAGCTAGCATTTAGTATTTAATATAACTACGTATTTCAGTTCGGAGACGAGAAATATTCGAGATAACTCCAACAGAAGTTACACACGGAAAAACGTACAATAACGAAGAGGAATTTTTTGCAGCAGCACATGCAGTTGATAAAGACCTCTCAACGTCGGCAGTCACTGCCACTGATACCGAAGCAGGCTGGTTAAAACTAGAGTTTGATAGAACCCATTTTATCCACATGGTCCTTATCTACTACCGGTTCTACACCAACTGGTACGACCCTGATTATTGGTGTGTAAGAAGTGAAGCTATCTTTAGGGACTGTGTGGATAATAGTAACAACGTAGATGTGTCAGTGTACCAGGGAGAGGTAAAACAGGGGTCTTGTGGAACACTCCAACTAACATACGGACTAGAGCAGGTAGACCAGATCTACACACTGCTCTGTAATACTGAAGGAGATTCTGTAAAACTCAGTAAGAGTACTGGAAACATAGCAGTCTATGAAATTGCAGTGTTCACAGGTAATTGGTCTCTTTCGTGGATCGCGCATTTGAGCAAGCTAGCGTGGCCTAAATTTTATAAAATAGTGAGCGATGTTTTCATCACGTAAATTTTGTTTGGATGTTGATGTCTAACACGTCACAGAGCATGGGTGACAGGCGACATGGTTATTTTCCATGCAATCCTCTACTCTTCTACTAGTACGCGACTGATTATGATGCAGCGAACAAAATTTACACACTTAATCAACCATTAACTTAGATATCAAATTAATAAAATATCTTCCCCATGCCCATGGAGCGGAAAAACGCTCAGTCGAATAAAATAAATGACAAAAAAACGTACTCAATCTGTTTTAATTGAAAATAGTCTCTTAATCACTGACCAAATAAACAAATTCAATTCAATTATTTAAAGACCATCCTAGTGTTATGTCACTAACGATGTTATAACTAAATGGTTAATTCTTCCAGTCATAACGTTCCTTTTAACTTTTTAAGTGCAATGAAATTCTTTTTCTCCTCCGCCTCTAAGAGAGTAACCAAAGGTATGAAAATCTACATTCAAGGCACACAGATAAATAACAGGAACAGTGTACGGGTAGTACCAATTGAACATCTGCCCCCCCCCCCTCCCTCCCCCGCCCCCTCCCTCCCCCCCGCCCCCTCCCGCCCCCTCGCCTCACCTGCAGTGTGACATAATCATGATTGAGTCGATCCAACGGTCATTAACTACAAAAATAGCAGGATACAAGCATCTTAGCTACTGGGAGCGCCTGAAGCAGCTTGATCTCTACTCCCTACAGCGCCGCCGCGAGAGGTACATGATCATCCTTGTCTGGAAAATTTACTACGGTGAGATTCCCAACAGTGTAAACATTACTTTCCAACACTCTCAAAGAAGAGGAGTTACATGTCTTCGTCCTCTTGGTGGATCAAAATACAAAAGCACCAACACCATGAGGTTTCATTCTTTCCCTTCAGTGGCCTCTGCTTTGTATAACGCTGTGCCTCACGACATCAAGTCTATCCCAACCTTCCCAAAATTCAAGGCAGCACTTGATCGCTTTCTTCATACCGTCCCCGACACCCTTCCTACCCCTGGATATACAGGGGCTAATGGCAATTCAATCTTGGAATGCAAATGGGCTGTGAGCAAGACCTGATAACGGAGACACCGGTGGTGGAGACGCAAGATGTCTTGGCATGGGCGTGCCAGCCCGAAACGAACCCAAAGTACCCAAGGTAAGTATCCCTCCCCCTCCCTACCCCTCCCTCCCCCGCCATCCTCCATCCCCCACCCCTCCCCCCCCCCCCGCCCCTGCCCCCCTCCCCTCCCTCCCGCCTTCTTCCCCTGCCCCTCTCCCTCCCCCGATTTATGCAATTAAAATCACTATACACCCATGATCATATGATCAAAACACAAAGCTTTGAAATATACTTTTTTCTGTTTGAGATTTGAATAACCTAATAACGTTACGGTACTGTAATGTTCCAAATTATATTTTAAATGATCAAATGTTCACAAGCACACTAATACTATGAGATTAATAGCATCAGTTTTAGATGCACGCTTTATTGGTGCTAGCAAAGAATATTTCTTGTGAGCTTCTCTATTCTCTCGATCCAACCCCAATAAGTTGTTGGGGTAAGGAACATCATTTATATTCACTAGCAGGAACCCGTCTAACCCTAAAATGGTGTCAAGACTCAAGAGACTAAAACAATTATTACCTATCTAATTCGCGTTTTTGACACCACTTGGGGTACCAAATTTTGGGCTCTAAAACTCCTATTTCTTGGCCAATTTTTTATTTTTTCATGCTGATTTGGAGGCCATTAAAGCATTTGACCCAGTCAAAAAAGTTTCAGTTGTATATCTTTTACGGTTTTTGCAGAAATTCGCGTTAAAGTTGATGCCGTGGTGTCAGTAAAATGGCAAGGATAAATGTATATATATATATATTATATCGTCTCGCTTTATATAGTAAGATATTATATATATGAATCCGTGCCATTTTACTGAGAATACGGGTTCCTGCTAGTATATAGAATTTACCGTCTTCGCAAAAACCATATTCTGTGAATCTGTGTAAAACATCTCAGTTCATTATTTCCTAACAGTACTTTACCTGGGGCTATTACCCCAGGCTATTATGTTAAAATAGAGATTCTGAACGCCGCACAGTAAAACAGCACTGTGTGTCCCTTTGCTTTGTCCAGGCGGGCCTAATCGGTCTTCATTACTGCACTCGGCAAATGTCAGCCTCTTCCACCAGAAATCGTAATAGCTCGTGGGGTATAGGAGGGACGAATGGAGGATTTCTGGAAGAGGCGATAAAGATTCTCGACAGCTCAGTCCTAATCACACAATGGGCTGAATTTAGTGAATAGAATGGCGCAGTTATATAGGAAACGATTAAAACTCACATAGAATCTCTTGTGCACTCCTTTAGCTTTACTTGCTCTATTTCCTAACAGTGCACTGACTATTTGTCAGACTCATCATCTTTTCGTTGACGAGACAGTGAAGGTACAGCATTCACGATCCCTCACCTTTATTCTTTTATTGCATGGCTTTTGCAATGTACTGTAAAGCTCTACGGCCTGGTTTTCTGGAAACAATTAATATTCATATAATCAAATCTGCTATACTATTAAAAGGAGATGAGACCTGATTCTCTCACAAACCAATGGGCTGCCCCAACTCATGAGCTTAATCGTGTATTACTACTAGCTTATCTTTAAAAACCTCGCAAAAAGCAATAAGCATCGGGTGGGTGCAAGGCGATGGGTGCACGTGACACAAAAATATCACCTCGGTCCTTTTTTCGTAGATCAGTACACTATTAGTATTTAAGGGTTAGAGTCATCAAACTGATACTATTTGTAAATCTACGCTCAGGATCCACACCACCTGACTAATGTACTTGTGAACGTTGTACATCAAATACTAAAGCTATAATGTTGCAGGATGAATCGTTCAATCAAACTGTTTATTGTGCAATGGTTACTCGGTTTTCTTGTAGTCACTCAATCACAGCTTACAGGTGAGCTAATCGTATTATTAGTGGTCGATGCGTTATTTTTTTTAATGCGATATTTTGTTTATTGATGTCATAAATGAATAGAAACTTAAATTATAGGATTCATCATTTAAACAGCAAATTGGGAGAAGAATGTATCTATCTGATATCGGGTCTAATATTTATATAATATCGTTGTAGAGCCAAGGTCAGAGGAAGCAGAAATAACTCCGACAGAAGTTACAAACGGAAAAACGCACAATAACAATGAGGAACGTTATGCAGCAGCACATGCAGTTGATAAAGACCTCTCAACTGTAGCAGCCACTGAAACTGATAACGGAGCAGTCTGGCTAAAGTTAGACTTTGATAAAACCTACTTTATCCACAAGGTCCTTATCTACCACCGGTTCTACACCAACTGGTACGACCCTGATAATTGGTGTGTACAAAGTGAAGCTAACTTTAGGGCCTGTGTGGATGATAGTAACAACGTAGATCTGTCAGTGTACCAGGGAGTGGTAAAACAGGGGTCTTGTGGAACACTCCAACCAACATACGGACTAGAGCAGGCAGACCAGATCTACACACTGATCTGTAACACTGAAGGAGATACTGTAAAACTCAGTAAGAGTACTGGAAACATAGCGGTCTATGAAGTTGTTGTGACCGGAACAGGTACTTCAATAAACATTTTGAAAATAGTTTGTAACTTAATTCTAGGAACTCTACTTAAATCATTGAACATATTTTTTTAATCATTCTGACACATACGTAAAATTAATAAATTTACAGTAATTAACATTCAAGTATAAAGAAGCAATCAAGCTAGCATTTACTAAATAGTACTTCGTATTTCAGTTCGGAGACGAGAAATATTCGAGATAACTCCAACAGGAGTTACACACGGAAAAACGTTCAATAACGAAGAGGAATTTTTTTGCAGCAGCACATGCAGTTGATAAAGACCTCTCAACGTCGACAGTCACTGCCACTGATAACGGAGCAGGCTGGTTAAAACTAGAGTTTGATAAAATTCATTTCATCCACAAGGTTCAAATCTACTGGGGGTTCTACACTAACTGGTACCGCCATGGTTATTGGTGTGCACTCAGTGAAGCTAACTTAAGGGGATGTGTAGACAGTGATAACAACGTAGATGTGTCAGTATACCAGGGAGTGGTAAAACAGGGGTCTTGTGGAATACTCCAACTAACATACGGACTAGAGCAGGCAGACCAGATCTACACACTGATCTGTAACACTGAAGGAGATTCTGTAAAACTCAGCAAGAGTACTGGAAACATAGTGGTCTTTGAAATTGCAGTGTTCACAGGTAAATGGTCTCTTTCGTGGATCGCGCATTTGAGCAAGCTAGCGTGGCTAAATTTTATAAAATAGTGAGCGATGTTTTCATCGCGTAAATTTCGTTCGGATCTTAATGTCTTTCTTAAGACATACTAACACGTCACAGAGCATGGGTGACAGGCGACTTGGTTATTTTCCATGCAATCCTCTACTACGCGACTTATTATGATGCAGCGAACAAAATTCACAAACTTCATCAACCATTAACTCAGATATCAAATTTATAAAATATCTTGCCCATGGAGCGGAAAAAAAACGCTCAGTCGAATAAAATAAATGACAAAACAACGTATTGATCATCTCTTTTGGTTGAAAATAGTCTCTTAATCACTGACCAAATAAAAAAATTCAATTCAATTATTTAAAGACCATCCTAGTGTTATGTCACTAACGATGCTATATAAATAAATGGTTAATTCTTCCAGTCATAACGTTCCTTTTAAGTGCAATGAAATTATTTTTCTCCTCCGCCTCTAAGAGAGCAACCGAAGGTATGAAAATCTACATCCAAGGCACGCAGATAAATAACAGGAACAGTGTACGGGAAGTACCAACTGGACATCTGCTCCCCCTCCCTCCCCCGCCCTCCCCAACCCTCCCGCTGCCGCCCCTCCCTTAGTATATTGTTGATATATTGATTGTACCCCGTCAAACAGCCTCAAGTCATAATAAGCTGGGAAATCTGTCTGGAAACAAGTTCAGCGGAGGAAACCCTCGTAAAGTGAGTCACTGGTTTTCCGGAGGGATCTAACAAGTAATAACAGGTATCTGAGTGCTGCTCCGCATGCAATTCACTGGGCTGCTCCGCATGCAATTCACTGGGCTGCTCCGCATGCAATTCACTGTGCTGCTCCGCATGCAATTCACTGGGCTGCTCCGCATGCAATTCACAACAACGAATGAATAAACTCTGTAACCAGTCACCACTGCCTTGCAGCACAACTACATTTGATAATTGTCTATTCGCAGTGTTATCCAGAGCCATGTCTTGAGTGTCTGTTAAAACTGCTGACTGAAACTGAAATTTCTCCAGAGAATCCACTTTTGGTACGACCATCATCCTCCCATCACACTCAATTAATTCTGCATCTGAACATGATTCCAAAGAAAGTATAGCGGTAATTTCTGTCAATAACTCGAGATCAAGTTTACTTACTCGAGTAATAGATTGATGATCGAAACAAACTAAAAACCACTTTTCAAGGAAATCTCCGCCGACCTGTTCAGTTTGTCCATCATCTCCAACCAACATGAAACCCTCCAATGGATGAAGATCAGAGTTTACAACATTTCTTTTGAAGATTGATCTGACCTCAAATATGTAGTTTAATAACGAGAGAAGGAGAACAGTACTGCTACAAACTATAAACGTTGCTTTGTAGAAATAGTTTCCTCTTTTTTCTTCTCTGTGGTTGAAAGTTGAAGTTATAGTTCGAATTGAGGTTACTGCTGCAGGATTGAAGGATATAATATGATGGTATGCTAACTTTCTGTTGCAGATACAGGCTCTATGATGATGAGATCTGATTAGTGTTATCTGAAGTGATGATGCCAGGATTCTCCCGATGAGATTACTGATTGGGTGACGAAATTACTGATTAAGTGCCGAGATCACGTATCTGCAATATCTTAAAAGGGTCATAACTAAGTAAAATTGTGAACAACCAACTTGAAATTTTGGGAAAGCACTTCAATTATCAAACCAAATGTGTCTAGAAACTTTGAAGTTCCTAGCTGAAAGTTTTCTCTTTTTATGGTGACAATAGCGAAAAAGAGGGAGTGGCGTGCCACACCCACTGTAATTAATTAAATTTGACGAAACTTTCAGGAAATCTAAGTTTGACCCATATCTATAATCTCTGAAATTTCTGTGCAATTCTAAGAAGAATTATGTGAGTTATTAAAGGGGTTGCGTGTGGGCAGTTTCTTTTGGGCCACCCTGTGTATAAAAACATACATCTTACTGAGTTATGAGCCTTGTGCTCCGTTCTCCGTTACTAAGGACAAGCTGACTAACTTTTCTCGGGAGAAACTTCTCCTTTAACCATTACCTTGCTATGGTGGACCTTATGAAGGGGGCTGAGGCGTCGTGGTTTATCGCCACCTATCAGGAGACAGGAACCAAGCCTCACCCGCAAAACATCAAAGTCTAGTCATCCTCCTGAGTATGGTATTGTGCTTTATGAATGAAGCTTTTGACATGTTGACATTTCAAAAAGTAGCATCATCAATACCATTAGCAGATTAATGATCTAGACCCCCATTCCTTGAGCCATCGGCTCCAAACCATCTCATAGTGTTAGAAAGTAGCATTATCAATACCATTAGCAGATTAATGATCTAGACCTCCATTCGTTGAGCCATCGGCTCCAAACCATCTCATAGTCTTAAAAAGTAGCATCATCAATACCATTAGCAGATTAATGATCTAGACCCCCATTCCTTGAGCCATCGGCTGCAAACCATCTCATAGTGTTAGAAAGTAGCATCATCAATACCATTAGCAGATTAATGATCTAGACCTCCATTCGTTGAGCCATCGGCTCCAAACCATCTCATAGTCTTAAAAAGTAGCATCATCAATACCATTAGCAGATTAATGATGTAGACCTCCATTCGTTGAGCCATCGGCTGCAAACCACTTCATAAATTCTCTTCTACCGTGCCATTTTGTTAAGAAAAGCTGGACCCAGTTAACAAATGCTGACAATTTTAAATTTCCCTGACTTTCTATCACAGTGAAAACAGGTACATTATTGTCAGGTATTTTCAGTTTAAAGGTCTTATTCGGAATTCTGCTTCGAATTTTATAGCGATCCCATTAAAGCTCTAGGAAAAGTAGATGATACTAACCGTGCGTCCCTCACAAAGTACTTTGATGAGGTTTAGCAAGCAGTTAGACCTAAGTCCTAACGCAGAGTTAGGCCTAACTTTGGCTCCCCTTGTCCCGATAATATTGTAGTAAAATCGGGAATCTGTATCAGCATCTTCATTCTTCCACAACACCTGACTTATGTAATTGTCAACGTTGTATTGATGCTTTTCATACAAAGTTTAAAAAAATTCTTCATGTCGTGCATTCTGGGTTTGGACAGGATATGCCCGCTTAAAATATTTCCATCACGTTACATTACATAATTCTCAATAAATGTAATAGATTAGTAGTGTTGTAATTAGTATATTAAAAACTAAAGCTATAATGTTGCAGGATGAATCGTTCAATCAAACTGTTTATTGTGCAATGGTTACTCGGTTTTCTTGTAGTCACTCAATCACAGTTTACAGGTGAGCTAATCGTATTATTAATGGTCGATGCGATATTTTATTTATTGATGTCATAAATGAATAGAAACTTAGATTAGAGGATTTATCATTTAAGCAGCAAATTGGGAGTAGAATGTATCTATCTGATATCGGGTCTAATATAATATCGTTGTAGAGCCAAGGTCAGAGGAAGCAGAAATAACTCCAACAGAAGTTACACACGGAAAAACGTACAATAACGAAGAGGAACGTTATGCAGCAGCACATGCAGTTGATAAAGACCTCTCAACAGTAGCAGTCACTGAAACTGATAACGGAGCAGTCTGGTTAAAACTAGAGTTTGATAGAATCCATTTTATCCACAAGGTTCAAATATACTGGGTGTTCTTCACTAACTGGTACCTGCCAAGTGATTTATGTGCAAGAAGTGAAGCTTACTTTAGGTTCTGTGTGGATAAAAGTAACAACGTAGATGTGTCAGTGTACCAGGGAGAGGTAAAACAGGGGTCTTGTGGAACACTCCAACTAACATACGGACTAGAGCAGGCAGACCAGATCTACACACTGATATGTAACACTGAAGGAGATTCTGTAAAACTCAGTAAGACAACAGAACTTTTCATGCTGGTATCCGAAGTTGTTGTGACCGGAACAGGTACTTCAATAAATACTTTGAAAATAGTTTGTAACTTAATTCTAGGAACTCTACTTAAATCATTGAACAAATTTTGCAATCATTCTGACACGTACGTAAAATTAATAAATTTACAGTAACATTCAAGTATAAAGAAGCAATCAAGCTAGCATTTAGTAAATAGTACTTCGTATTTCAGTTCGGAGACGAGAAATATTCGAGATAACTCCAACAGGAGTTACACAAGGAAAAACGCTCCAAAACAACGAGGATCTTTTTGCAGTAGCACATGCAGTTGATAAAGACCTCTCAACGTCGGCAGCCACTGAAACTGATAACGGAGCAGGCTGGTTAAAACTAGAGTTTGATAGAACCCATTTTATCCACAAGGTCCTTATCTACTACCGGTTCTACACCAACTGGTACGACCCTGATAATTGGTGTGTACAAAGTGAAGCTAACTTTAGGAACTGTGTGGATAATAGTAACAACGTATATGTGTCAGTGTATCAGGGAGACGTAAAACAGGGGTCTTGTGGAACACTCCAACTATCATACGGACTAGAGCAGGCAGACCAGATCTACACACTGATCTGTAACACTGAAGGAGATACTGTAAAACTCAGTAAGAGTACTGGAAACATACTTGTCAATGAAATTGCAGTGTTCACAGGTAATTGGTCTCTTTCGTGGATCGCGCATTTGAGCAAGCTAGCGTGGCTAAATTTTATAAAATAGTGAGCGATGTTCTCTTCAAGTAAATTTTGTTTGGATGTTGATGTCTTTTTTAAGACATACTAACACGTCACAGAGCATGGGTGACAGGCGACTTGGTTATTTTCCATGTAATCCTCTACTACGCGACTGATTATGATGCAGCGAACAAAATTCACAAACTTCATCAACCATTAACTCAGATATCAAATTAATAAAATGCCCATACGGAGCGGAAAAACGCTCAGTCGAATAAAACAAATGACAAAACAACGTATTGATCATCTCTTTTGATTGGAAATAGTCTCTTAATCACTGACCAAATAAACAAATTCAATAATTCAATTATCTAAAGACCAATGACCATCCTAGTGTTATGTCACTAACGATGCTATATAAATCAATGGTTAATTCTTCCAGTCATACACATAACGTTTCTTTTAAGGGGGCCGGGGGGGGGGGGGGGGGGGGGGGGGGGTCTTCATCAAAATTCTCTCGAAATTGACTTTATAGTTGTTTCTGGTAGAGGGGAGTGATATCTACCAGCTGCTTTTGGTCCCATCGAAAAATATTGTTCCTAGCCGAAATTATCGCCGGTCTAAGGTCAGCGCTTATGTGTAAATTGTATTAAAAATCTATCTCCTCCTACATTTTTTGAGCAATCACCCTGAAACTTTCAGGATATGTTCTAGGGACCATTTAGAAGATTTGATCGAGCCAAAATTTTGAGATAGGCCTTTAAAAATTTTTTGTTCAATTTTGAAAATCTTGGACCTCGTTTTTTTACGATTTTTTCAGGTCCAAGATTTTCAAAATTGAATATATGTATATCATTCCCTTCTACCAGAAACAACTATAAAGTCAATTTCGAGAGAATTTTGATGAAGACCCCCCCCCCTGGCCCCCTTAAGTGCAATGAAATTCTTTTTCTCCTCCGCCTCTAAGAGAGCAACCGAAGGTATGAAAATCTACATCCAAGGCACGCAGATAAATAACAGGAACAGTGTACGGGAAGTACCAACTGGACATCTGCCTCCCCCGCCCTCCCCCGCCCTCCCCAACCCTCCCGCTGCCGCCCCTCCCTTAGTATATTGTTGATATATTGATTGTACCCCGTCAAACAGCCTCAAGTCATAATAAGCTGGGAAATCTGTCTGGAAACAAGTTCAGCGGAGGAAACCCTCGTAAAGTGAGTCACTGGTTTTCCGGAGGGATCTAACAAGTAATAACAGGTATCTGAGTGCTGATCCGCATGCAATTCACTGGGCTGCTCCGCATGCAATTCACTGGGCTGCTCCGCATGCATTTCACTGGGCTGCTCCGCATGCAATTCACAACAACGAATGAATAAACTCTGTAACCGGTCACCACTGCCTTGCAGCACAACTACATTTGATAATTGTCTATTCGCAGTGTTATCCAGAGCCATGTCTTGAGTGTCTGTTAAAACTGCTGACTGAAACTGAAATTTCTCCAGAGAATCCACTTTGGGTACGACCATCATCCTCCCGTCACACTCAATTAATTCTGTATCTGAACATGATTCTAAGGACAATATAGCGGCAATTTCTGTCAATAACTCGAGATCAATTTTAGTAACTCGAGTAATAGATTGATGATCGAAACAAACTAAAAACCACTTTTCAAGGAAATCTCCGCCAACCTGGTCTGTCTGTCCATCATCTCCAACCAACATGAAACCCTCCAATGGATGAAGATCAGAGTTTACAAAATTTCTTTTGAAGATTGATCTGACCTCAAATATGTAGTCTAATAACGAGATAAGGAGAACAGTGCTACAAACTGTAAACGTAGCTCTGTAGAAATAGTTTCCTCTTTTTTCTTCTCTGTGGTTGAAAGTTGAAGTTTTAGTTCGAATTGAGGTTACTGCTGCAGGATTGAAGGATATAATATGATGGCATGCTAACTTTCTGTTGCAGATACAGGCTCTTGGATGATGAGATCTGATTAGTGTTATCTAAGGTGAGGATGTCAGGATTCTTTTATAGTGACCACTTAGTAACATGACCTGAGTACATTGGTGGTTTAAAACCTATTGTAAGTGGTAAGTTAGTCTGGTCATTTTTAAGTAGTCACTCGTTGTGTTCAATGTCTCGACTTTTGAATATCACGATATTTCTTTTGAAATATTTAGTATTTATTTGATTGCCACAAATTACTTGATTGTAGGTGAGCGTTCTTGTTGAGAGTTCGTAAAGTTAGATTGTGGATGAAAATAATATCAAAAAGTTTATTATGTGAAAGGTTCGTCCGTTTTCTTTCAAAATTAACATTTACATGATTGAAGACATTCAAACAAATTGATGAAGTTTACCAAATTCGAAATATACAAAAAAAGATGACAAAAAATCAAAAATAACACATTTCATAACACTACATCTGGTTTTTTATCATAAAAATCGCACAAATATCATACAATATAACATATTCAACAGTGATGAACAAATCCATGAATTGATGCAAGAATTTAAAAATATAGTTCACCTCGCAACCACAAGTCAACAAGTCAATAGCCTAATTTCTTAATACATACCTTAATTTGAAATGTTTAGTGTTTAGTTTTAGTTTTAGTTCACATTCCACGGCTTATCTGAAAAGTGTACTTATTCATGTTCTCAGTCCAGGACGACATTTCTTTTTTAAGTTAATCTTTTTAATTATTGTATCACTGATAAAGAGTGTTTGTAGGTACAGACAATACGCAACATCCATTTTACTCGGCAGATAAGAGAATTATGGGAGTTTTTAAGATATATAAAATGCTGGTTTGAATCGCTGGTTTGAATGTTCCTTACATTCTAGGGTCGAATTTCCTAACTTTCAGTCTTCAAATTACAAGCAACATGTTTCCAACCAAAAAGTCAAGAAACTTTCATATATATTTTCTGATTTCAACAAATCTCAGCTCATAATCCACGTCTACGTGGTTTTACTCGTGGAATCAGCACCAATTATCTAATTAGCAGCACATTATCTGCAAGAACTCTAAATCCCTCTAATTAGCTCTGAGACTGCCATCAAGTAGAGGTTGTGATCCCTCGAAATCAGCTGATATCTCAGCAAACCCAGTTGTGCGAGGGGAGGCGATGCACTTGATGTAGATAATCTCGTTGTAGAGCAGGGTTCCTAACATGAGCAGAGCAAACCCGCCAATCTGTACAAACCCGTACCTGAAATAATAGAGATTAGAGCAAACCTACCGATCTGTACAAACCCGTACCTGAAATAATAGAGATTAGAGCAAACCTGCCGATCTGTACAAACCCGTACCTGAAATAATAGAGATTAGAGCAAACCTGCCGATCTGTACAAACCCGTACCTGAAATAATAGAGATTAGAGCAAACCTGCCGATCTGTACAAACCCGTACCTGAAATAATAGAGATTAGACGCAATACTTATCTCAATACAATTGCTATGTACGTTCTTTCTACCAACTGATAAAGTCCTAAGACTTAACCCATTAGGGACGATAGGGTCGTTTACGACCCACCTTTTCTAGAGGCTATAGAGGACAAACCAAAATACCAAACGCCACGAATCTTTCGCACATATGCTCAAAATTTATTGGGCTACATTATTGACTTTCCAGTCGAGACCCAATTAATCACAAACAATTAAATAATTAGACTAATTAGTCGTCATAATTGGAAAATATTTCACTTTACTTCTTGCCTTGATTGGGACATAAAAACTTTATGTAGGCTTATTTTTTTGAGAACAAAATAGTTGCGGGCAACGATTTTCTTTAGACAAATGAAAAGCTCGTGATAATCAAATGTTCACAAACAGAGCTAGACACTGTTTACTGACTGCGGTCGCATACGACCCTCTCGTCCGGGTCGCAAACGACCCATCACAGTTTTTCGGCTTTAACTTCTGAAACAAAGACGTTAGGATAAAATAAAAACTGTAGCATAAGTTAAAAACATATGATCAATACTGTGTGACTCTAATTTTTTAGAAATAAAGAATTTGGGTCATTAACGACCCACTCGGCTCACTTGCTTATTACTACATATGTCCATGTAACTTCTTGAATTCAGCCTAAAACATGACATCATAAGTGCAAACTCGCCTCTCAGCAAGTTATTTTCATCATAAACTGCGAAAAATCGGTTAAATGGGTCATTAGCGACCCACTAGGACCACAAAATTGATTAATTAAATACAATGTTGTCAAACTTTTACAAATATTAATATAAAAACATATTATCTCTTGGTCATTACTCCTGTACGTTGATTTAACTTTTAAAATCGATCAACTGGGTCAATAACGACACACTCGGGAGTTGAACCACGTCATTAATTATCATGCTGTTCCACCATCAAGAAATCTCATTAAACTATTATATATATATAAAAAATAAGTATAAAGAATAAGGAAAAGGAACGGGAATGAAGCCAATACCAGAAGTGAAACCCCACCAAAGAATAATTGATCCTTAGGTAGACCTGGTGAAATAAAGTAACTGAACTGTAAGTATAAGAAAAGACGGAGGAATAAAGGAGAGAGGAAATAATATTATGTGAACATCATCAGCAGATGACTTGGCACACCGGTTTCGGGGGTTTAACACCTGTTTAATGTGCCAAGACCCCCTAGCAATCACTCGTCAGTGATCACCTGTCCACGTTAAATGTGATGTCAAGGATGTCGCTGACATCAAGTATACTGTATTTGTACAGAATACTAGGATACACTCGTAGGTCTTAATTCCACACAAACCACATTGGCTGACAACTAGCCCTTCTGAGATCCAGGGCCAACTGAAGGGCAGTCATCACTCATCAAAGAACTGCGAGAATAATACGACTGCATATACCTGGAGTTGCGTCCTGACTATGGTGCGTTGAAATCTGTACCGAAAGGACCGTGGCCGTGTCGCAAAAGAAAAGAAGATCGGCCCTCGTTCCTAACTTGCTAGGTAATAGCCATACTGTTGTTGTTGCTTATTAGATTCCGTTACCTTTTTCGTCAATTTCGAATCTTGGTAAACGACCTGCTACAACCCACCGCTTGAGACCTAGGGTCCCAAGGTGATCAGATCATTTCACTCAAGAAAAATCCCCTGAACGAAGTATACGAGATATGCTGTAACCTCGGGTAAATACTGAAAGAAGAGCGGTCAAATTGCATATTCTAATCCAACATGCCAATCTAATCTGTTTGACATTCCTAGAAAGTACGAGAATAACTAAACAACTGCTGCATTTAGATGGCTACATCTACAGCTCTGTGAGGAAAGACAAGGAAAAAGCCCCCCCGGCCCCCCTGGCGGTGCTGCAACCTGTAATCTCTCAGACAACTACTTCGTTGTGGGTAACAACCCCGTAACAACGAGGCAGCATTCAAAACGAAACCAAGTATTACGTAATCGGCCGAGAGGGATGGGGGTTTCCAAATGATTTTGATTACGCTAGTGTAATTTTGACATAATAGCTATGTGGTGGGGTGAGGGGGGGGGGGGCGGGGTAAAAATTGTCCAATAAGTGATTACGTAATATGTGAACGGCCCCTAAGAAGCAAAGAAAGGAAGCTGCGAAATGAGTAGATGCAGCCATCTGAAATCTGAATCCAGCAGTTGTATAATTCTTCTTAGACTTTCTATGAATCGGGAAAAGATAGGCACGTTGTTTGTTGTCTCACGACATTACGGTTGTGTACTAACAGCTGATAAACTTACCTACTTATCAATCCAATTCTGCCCATTATTCGTCAGTGATTGGGTGACGTGATCTGCAGAGTGCAGATCACCTTGAGACTCCAGATCTCAGGAGGGCTAGTGGTCATCCACCCGTGGTTTGTGTGGAATTAAGACCTATGAGTGTCTTTCTTGATGTTGGAACAGCATGATACTGATAATTAATGACGTGGTTCAACTTCCGAGTGGGTCGTTATTGACCCAGTTGATCGATTTTAAAAGCTAAATCAACATGCAGGAGTAATGACCAAGATATAATATGTTTTTATACTAATATTTGCAAAAGTTTGACAACATTCTATTTAATTAATCAATTTTGTGGTCCTAGTGGGTCGCTTATGACCCATTTAACCGATTTTTCGCAGTTTATGATGATAATCACTTGCTAAGAGACGAGTTTGCACTTATGATGTCATGTTTTAAGCTGAATTCAAGAAGTTACATGGACAAATGTAGTAATAAGAAAGTGAGCCGAGTGGGTCGTTAATGACCCAAATTCTCTATTTTTAAAAAGTTAGAGTCACACAGTATCGACCATATGTTTTTAACTTATGCTACAGTTTTTATTTTATTCTAACGTCTTTGTTTCTGAAGTAATAACCGAAAAACCGTGATGGGTCGTTTGCGACCCGGACGAGTGGGTCGTATGCGACCATAGCTGTATCTTTTAAAGTAAACGAGATACAGATTAGCTTTTTTGGATATCTCATTTTTGCTGTAAAGTGACCTAGTGTGTTAAACGGCATCAAAATCGGCAAACTTTAAAACTCGTCGTCCCTAATGGGTTAATCTGTCGTATTCGAGATTTCCATTTAGAATTAAAACAAGTCCTTCGTATTGTGGAGCCAGAAATCTGATAATTTATATTACATATTCCGATATTACATGTCAGGATTCATCAGAAATTCAGGAACCTAGCGATTATAAAATTCAGATAACATTGCTGGTTACTCTTCTATGCCGTGTTCAGTATTTTCAACTTTTCAATACCAGAATTTTTCAATGAACCAGAAATCTGTTAATTTATATTGCATATTCTGATATTAAACGGGTAGCTGATTTTGATAAAACAACATCGTGATCCGGCATGATCAATTATTTTAATTAAAGTACAACGGATGCACCCCTGACTTTTTAACTTAATAAGAGACGTATATCTTAGGACATTTGTAATTTGATAAAATTTAAAGTTTTGGTGTGTGAATTAAAGGTCTTTAAAACAAAACATATTACATGTCAGGATTCATCAGAAGTTCAGAAGCCTAGCGATTATAAAATTCAGATAACAATTACTGATTAATCTTTTATGCCCTGGAAGTAAATTAGCAGGACACAGTGGCCCTCGGGTCTTTAAAACAAAACATATTACATGTCAGGATTCATCAGAAGTTCAGAAGCCTAGCGATTATAAAATTCAGATAACATTACTGATTACTCAAGTTTATGCCCTGGAAGTAAATTAGCAGGACAAAGTTTGCCCCTTGTAGTCCAAATTTACATTACCTCATTGCTAGAATTCATTCCTAGAATCCATTCCTTAATTTAACAAATTTTCCAAGAATTCTTCCAGTTTCTCCCTCCTTGCATGTTGTACCCTCTTTGAGAGTGAGACCTATTACTGTTAGCATATTTTTCAAAATTTGCAGGACTTTTCCTTTGACCCTTAATTAAATTGGCACAACAAAATCTTTCTGGATTTATCATTTCACATTGTTAGATTTCAATTCTGGAAGCAAATTTCCTGTAATTTGTTTCGAGAGAATGCAATATGCATCCCTTTTTCGAACTACACTTATTTCGCAAGAGCTGCTTGCAGGCCCTAATATGCATTTAAGATCGTATTATTTTAATCGTTCTTGAAACTGTGATTGAAAATGATCTCTATTGCCAAATTGTTCAGCTAGGCCTATTACACGTTTTGCTGTTTTTGAAATTCAGGCTGTGGCCATAGCGCGTGCTAAATTTGAAAAACTCTAAGATTTTGGCACCCTCATGAAGAAAATCATTCCTACACCCCTGATTCACACCGTGGTTTGGTGGACGACCTGCATCCGACCAAATCGGTCCCCACTGGTAAATTGGTAATCGAACCCCGGTCGTCTGCGTGGGAAGCAAATGTATTAACCGCTAGTACTACACCACCCGGCCGACGTGACAGCACTTGCAATTTTCACTATTTTGATACCAACTGTCATAGTTTGTTTAGAGGTCGAGCCTAAAGTCATGACAAATGGCACAGTGTGTTTAGAGGTCGTGCCTGTACTCGCGACAACAGTCATAGTATGGTCGGGCCCTAAAACATGTTTTCCAAACAAATTTTCCAGGTTCTAATTCTCTCTCCAAAACCCCTAAGTTGGCACAACAAAATCTGGATTTATCATTTACTACAAATACAACGTGCATTCCTTCTCCCGTTCCTTTTTACGAACACCACTTATTTCGCAAGAACTGCTGGCAAGTCCTGATATTCATACACCCCTGCTACTATCCACTTATTTCGCAAGAACTGCTGGCAAGTCCTGATATTCATACACCCCTGCTACTATCCACTTATTTCGCAAGAACTGCTGGCAAGTCCTGATATTCATACACCCCTGCTACTATCCACTTATTTCGCAAGAACTGCTGGCAAGTCCTGATATTCATACACCCCTGCTACTATCCACTTATTTCGCAAGAACTTCTGGCAAGTCCTGATATTCATACACCCTTGCCACTATCCACTTATTTCGCAAGAACTTCTGGCAAGTCCTGATATTCATACACCCCTGCCACTATCCACTTATTTCGCAAGAACTGCTGGCAAGTCCTGATATTCATACACCCCTGCTACTATCCACTTATTTCGCAAGAACTTCTGGCAAGTCCTTATATTCATACACCCCTGCTACTATCCACTTATTTCGCAAGAACTTCTGGCAAGTCCTGATATTCATACACCCCTGCTACTATCCACTTATTTCGCAAGAACTTCTGGCAAGTCCTGATATTCATACACCCCTGCCACTATCCACTTATTTCGCAAGAACTGCTGGCAAGTCCTGATATTCATACACCCCTGCTACTATCCACTTATTTCGCAAGAACTGCTGGCAAGTCCTGATATTCATACACCCCTGCTACTATCCACTTATTTCGCAAGAACTGCTGGCAAGTCCTGATATTCATACACCCCTGCTACTATCCACTTATTTCGCAAGAACTGTTGGCAAGTCCTGATATTCATACACCCCTGCTACTATCCACTTATTTCGCAAGAACTGCTGGCAAGTCCTAATATTCATACACCCCTGCTACTATCCAGTATCGGCAATTATTTCACCTAGTTACACTTACACCACTACTTGCTCGTGAAGGTAATTGATTTAAATTAGTTTACGATACTCACTATCGTAATCCATCATATTGATATATTTTACGATACTGCTCATCATGCGTTATTCGTCTTTGCTCCACAACGACTCTTGGCTGGCGACACTTTTTGTCGAGAGTCAATTTAATACATAGTATTTGATCGGTCGCTATACGGCTGGGTGAGTGTAGAGTGAGAACGTGCGAGTACTTGTGAGTAGGCACAGTTTACCACAGCCCCGTAAGACTAGTCTAGTTGAGCCTCTCTATTTTACACCAATTGTTTGATCTTTTATCTATCTTGGCAGGTATAGATAGTATCTCTCCTCCTCAATAATTAACTATTTTAATACTTTGTCAAAATATTTAAGGAATAATAAGGCGGAAGGAATAAGGCGATGACAATGAATACAAGAGTGTTGCAGATTGTTGGTCTGAGCTTGCTCCTCCTGACACCCTCCACGGGGAATGAGACGAAGATGATAAAAGATCACTACGGGAACACCCCTACCAACCCTCCACCATGTCTTCTCACCTGTGTAGGATCCACGGGACATGGTGCAACAACGTGGACTGGAATTCCAGGACGACTATCTACAACGGTTGATATCTCGGAATGCCAGTTCGTCAGTACACCTATCGTTACCACCTCTATGAATGGTGATATTGATTCATCGCACTACTACATGGTTGGGATGACCTCGCCTCAGGGTATGACAAAGGACAAGTTTGATATTGTAGTGATGGGATATGTTAAGACTGCTTATAATCCAGAGATTGGATATAAACCAACAACGAGTGATGCAAACTACCGGAATTGGAACATCAACTGGATAGCAGTGGGGTTCACATGTTAACGTGAGAGGAGGCATAATTTGGTGACGGTGATCAAGGAATCGAAACGTTTGCCGTATATCTCCCGCACTTAACTTGGCTGGTGGCATTTTGTTGTTGTATTTATAAACCGATTTCATTTCTTGAAATAATACGTCAGAAAAATAACAATTAAAATAATATTGTGTTTCATCTCAACTCTCAAGACAAAACTAAAAATCTTAGGTTAGAGAAACGTAGTGCCGATTAAACGAGACAAAGTAAACTTACAGAGGTCTCTAAAAATGAGGTTTAAAATTAAATCGTGCATGTTCATATTTTTACTTTCCCCTCAACATTTCTTTAGATTTTATCATAAAACTACCATTCTCTTGGGAATTGTGTCAGTCAATTGTGACTATTTTTACAACAGAATACCATATGTATTTTACAATGCATGCAATTTTAGAATGTAACGTTATATTTTTGCTAAATACTTTCCGAGGAATGAACAAAACAATTGTTTGAGTACGCTTTCGATCTGAGGCCTACTCTAAATTTTATGGATAGGAACCTTGGAGTAGTATAAACTAAGGGTTTGCAAATTAATGAATTGTGAAAAAATCATAGGGGGCATCCTATTATATTACATAATACTCAAATTATTTGTTACAAATATATTACATTATAGCTATAACAATAGTTGTAAATAATTTTATATTCCCTTTACCTAATACAGAATTCGGTTATCACAGCACAGTTCCATACAACACGTGACACTATTAACTATATACGACTGTTTGAGGTGCTGTATGTTGGAACACAGTACATGTTGCACTGGTTTATACTAAATTATACATGTGCGATTGTACAAGTAATCTAGTCGTCAGCACAATCCGGTCCCAGAAAAGTTGAGAACCTTGTTATATATATATATTATGTCGTTCATAAAAGCCTGGTTAACCACTCTCTTTACTTCGCCATAAAACAATTATTTCACCAGGTGTTTTAGCGAATCCTTCGAACGCGCTGATCTGATTTTATAATTAATTTATGTAAGTTCTTATGGCTGCCGTCATGTATTTGATTGTACCTCATTGCGCGATTCTAGTTTCAAAACAGTTTGAAATTTCCATATTTATCCGTTCAGGAGTTTATAATATATAATGTACAATTTACCGTGAATTGAATTTAATGGTAAAATTCCTTCTGTCAAGCCAGGAGGGTACTTACCACAATCAACGCGATAACCTAACTAAAGCTTTACTGCCCGGAGAGACCTACTATAGTTGTAGGCCGTTACACATCAGGTCATGTTATCCAGATCCAAGGGATCTGTTGATAATGATAGATGGGTCCTGGTGTGCCCAATAATATGGTACTAGTAATTGGTGTGCACCGGACTTGTATTTGGTACTCTTGAATACTTTGTTCTGATCCTTAATTGTTTTTACTGTATTTATTTTTCAGTCTTGGTGCTTGGCCGCTTGAAATTTTGTAAATACCAGGTTGTATACTACATGGCATAGTGTAGTAGTTTTGTTTGTGAGCACTGACTGACCTTTGGTATTTCGGAGGTCATGGTTCGTTTGTCAGGCTGTTTATTATGTCTTGTACAGGTATTGACATAATGAACGTGTGGATGACTTTGTGTGGGGGTTAGGGAACACCTGCCCTCCTCACGGCAGATGTTCAGGTTCCCCCCTCAAACTTCTCCTGTAACTTGGGCTGATAAGTTCTTCTTACCCTGTGTATGTTTTGTAGTACAAACACTATGGCTGTCTTCAAGAGACAGACCTGTCTGGCAAGGAAACAGGGAATCTCACCTTTCACAGAGTCTCTGAGAAGGGACACCTGTGAAACCCTACGATAATGCGACTGTGCTTGTTATTTACTGCTTATATTTACTGTGTAAGATAGATATAGATAATTGAATCCTCTTTTAGCCTACCTTACTCGGGAATATTATAGCGGGTTAATTTATGACTGGGAAAATTAATAACCGGGAAAAATATAGCGGACTTTCCCAAAACCCGCCAAATTATCCCGGTCATGTATTTACCGGTGGCCGACCTTTCAAGTTTTTTTTTCAGAGGTCAACAAATTTTCAACCGAAATTTCTGTTTTTGTTACTTGTTAAATAAAAGAAGTTATTTCAATTTACAGTAATTACTGATATTACTCATAAATAGAAAAAAAAAGACACGTCTAGTATTTAAAGGAAAATAAATCTATAGCAATAATAAGTCAAATCTTCATTAAAGCGTATTCTCATTCTCATTCTCATTATCGCTAATGTCCCCTCCATTATCATTATTGATATCCCCCTGCTGCTGACCGTCAAATTCGAAGTTGTATTGTTGTCTTAACAAGACTTTCATTTTGTCCGCTAATGGGGCTACTGCTCTGAAGGTCAGCCGGAGCTTAATTTCCTGCCCACCGCTTGGTATTGGGGAAAGTCTTGGCTTTGCATATTCAACTGCTCCAGTAATCAATCCACCGTGGACCATGAAATAGTGGCACAGTTTACTCACTTCATGGGCAAGAAAAGTGAGAATCACGGTCCACCCTGAAATCTGATTTCTATAACCAAATTGTGATTTTTATAACGAAATTATGGTAGCAACCGCCAATAAAGTTACAGCCCTCCATCCACTGCTTCAAAAGTCTTCTCTAGCACATATGAGACTTCAGGTAAAATATGATGATCACCACCCCCTTGGAACCCCATAATCTGAGTCGGCGGGTTTTTTATGACTGGTAAAATTGTTGACCGGGAAAAATATGGCGGAATCTTCCAAAACCCACCACTTTATCCCGGTTATAATAATCCCGAGTAAGGTAATCAATTATTTCGTACTGTTAACTGTTTTACTCTAGCAAGTTGTTTTATATATTTCTAACTGTTATTTTATGTCGAACTGATGCCCTGTTCGGTGTCTTACAGGCAGAGAATAACTAACAAGTAACTTTTTTCTTTTTTTAACTTTAACATAACGTTTTAAATAAATACAGGATTACAACATGGACATGACAACTCGCATTACTGTTACAAACTCCCTGAAACTGGATGCGAAAGAGCACTTTAACCAGACAGCAGATGTTATCTACGGCTCTATATGCTGTCTGTGTTTCCTTATTGGAACAACAGGAAACATCGTGAGCTTCCTCTACTTCAACTCAAAGAAAAGGGACATGTCCAGTGTTATCTACATGCAGATAACAGCTAACGATGTGCTGGTCAGCCTAACCGTGTTTCCTGTTGGGTTTGTGTTCCTGTCTGAAAGAAGTGCTGGTATCGTATTCAGTACGAGTGTAGGCTGCGAAACTTGGTCTTACCTATGGGAAACAGTAGTTGCTCAGAGCAACTTCCTGGTCACGTGTCTGTCTATAACAAGAACAGTTTCACTGCTCCGACCATTCACACAACAGAAACTGAGTCACGTGATAATAGCTCCAGTAATATTCCTCGTGCTAAGACTAGCTACTATAGTAGCAGTACACTTCATAGACCAGGGTATGGAGGCCCGGTTCTACCCTCGCTTTGCACGCTGTGACTTTTATCTTAACGAGACCCTAATTAACGAAGCTATACATCACAGCTTGCTAGTCAGCACTAACTTAGTCTACACTGCTCCCGCTTTTGTTGTGGGTATAAGTTGTGTTATATCTGCTGTGTTGCTCACCAGAACAAGTGAACATGTCCAACAAAGACAGCTGCAAAAGACCAGGAACAGAGCCACAGTGACTATTCTACTGTTCGCTCTACTGTACGTGGTCTGTAACGTTCCCTTGGTTGTTAACTACATCTTGCAGACGTACGCGGTGTACAGTGACAACAAACACTGGTACTTTACGTTGTACCAGTTTGATACCCACATGTACTTCAACAATGCTATGAGGACTCTACTTCTGGCTGCTAACTCTGCTGCTAACCCGTTACTCTACTGGTGGAGGATGCCTCCTTTGAGGGGGTATATTAGGAGGATATTGGAACTGCAGAGAGAGAGGAGGAGAGGATGCCTCCTTTGAGGGGGTATATTAGGAGGATATTGGAACTGCAGAGAGAGAGGAGCAGAGGATGCCTCCTTTGAGGAGGTATATTAGGAGGATATTGGAACTGCAGAGAGAGGAGGAGAGGATGCCTCCTTTGAGGGGGTATATTAGGAGGATATTGGAACTGCACAGAGAGAGAGAGGAGGAGAGGATGCCTCCTTTGAGGGGGTATATTAGGAGGATATTGGAACTGCAGAGAGAGAGGAGGAGAGGATGCATCCTTTGAGGGGGTATATTAGGAGGATATTGCACACAGAGAGGAGGAGAGGTCCAAACTATGTCCTAGAAGGACGATCTAATTGTAATGTTGTTCATAACAACAATGTTGAATCCACGTTTTAAGCTTGAATAATTAACTAATGACTAACCGGGTTTATAATTATATATATTTTAATTATACGCGCTAATGCAGCAATGCTTCAAAGCAAACTTTTCATCATAATTTATGTCAAAATATTGCTTGAATCGTTCTATAAATTGTCGCATTGAGGCTTGAAAAGAATGGTTTGAATATTTCATTATTATTGCCCCATTATTTTTAAGTCCAGACACACATCTGCAGAAGCAGTGCGGTATTATAAAAAGGAATATATCCATAGTACTAGCTACCTGGTCAAATGATTCAACATCTAGTTCACCAGGTGCCTTGACCCCGGTAATCACATATAATTAAAAATGCGTTTTTATCTTAAATAATTTATATAATGTCTGTTTTTTTATGGCTGGCTTCATGTCTTTGCTTCTTGAGAATTGCAATAGCGCAATTTTAAATGCTAAAAGCTTGAAACCTTCGAACTTTAGTTCTGGCTGACTGATTTGAGGAACTCTAATCGGTTAATGAAAAATGAAACGTCCAAATAATTTACAAACCAAGTGACAAATGTCCGGTTATTAGAAACTCACGTCATATCAAAAGCTTCCCCGTAGGAGCTGAGAATGCAGTAATGAATGATGAGGTCTATAACCCAGACTAGCATAGTCCTGCAGGCGTCTATTAGAGTCCTGTGTACTGCTGTCAGTGACTGAGAAAGGAGGGTTTTAGGGGATAAATACTGATATAAGAGGAATTCTAGTGGGTTAGGATAATATATTCAACTCTTTGCTTCAAGTTTATTTTGAGATCATAACGCTCCAATTTTACATTATAATACAATGATAATTCAAACAGTTGAGTAATAAGATAATTTAACATGAACAGAAAAACCAACCTTGGTAACTGAAAGTCCAAAGTAGTTGTAGAATGCTATGCTGAACAAATAAGCTAATCCGAACCCCAATATAGCCGGGTTGTTCCACATCTGAAACAATACCATAAAATATATTATAAACAACTGTTAAAAAAAAGAGTCATGAAAAACATGAATTTAACTGATTCTAATAAGTCTAGCTGTATAAATTTCTTTAATTTCACTTCAACATTTTAGTATAAAATAATAATCTAAGTTATGTATCTAACCTGAGAGATGGCATCTAAAGAATTCTCATAGCTGCCATGAGGGCCATTACCAGGAATGAAGTAACATACTGGTAATACTAACAGAGTCATGAACAACACACCAAAACATCCCTCCATTCCTACTACCTGGACACATTATACATTATACATTATACATTATACATTATACATTATACATTATAAATTATACATTATACATTATACATTATACATTATAGAGGTTGTTAATTGGGGATATATGATATCGTTATTGTGTTTTCTTTGTAGTGATAGTTAATTGTAACATCACAATTAATTACACATTATAGAGGTTGTTAAACAACTTGGCACTTTATTGTGTGTTCTTTGTATTAAATACAAGTTCTTAACAAGGGATAGTTAAAAGCAAACGCCCTTAAGCCTAATCTTTCTCTAAAACGAATAATTAAATGTCAAAACTTCACTTTACTCTTTGTAGTGAGGATTAATTGTTACATCAGCATTAATTATGCTACACAGTGAGAATGTTGCCACATGATCCGTACGGAGTTATGTACTACTAGTGTAACCCTACGGCCGGGATTTCACTGCCGCAGTTAAAAAGGGTAGGAGTAATTACCCGCTGAGTCAAAACCCGGATTAGGCGAGCAATTGTATTTGGAGTGCCCTCACGTATCCAATAGTATGCTTAAAAAATTGTAATTCTTAATCAATAATCAATAGAAATTAACCCTGCACCACACCAGCCTATCATATTTGTCAACATGCATTACATTGTCGTATGAAAGTATGAACTCTCTCTACAGTCCAAACAGACCGTTTGAGCACTCCCTCCCCTAATAAGTTTATAGTATCATATGACCATGTAATATATACGCCATGTATATATACGCTACATATGCAGAGAGAGAGAGAGAGCTAGCCCCGTAACTCTTGCCGTTCTTCTCAAGCCATTTTATGTAACATATTTTGTGGTACAAAACCATCAATTAAACCACTTACCATCGGCCGATTTAAAAAAAATTTGCTTATGGGCTTCATCAGAGTTTTGTCGGGACTATACCGAAAAAACCAGTCCCGTAACTATTACCTTTTTTTTTGTATAACCGTTCGGAAATTACACACAGACAGACAGACACACAGACAGACACACATTCTGGTGTTATTAAGTTGATAACTGCTAGTATAATTGTAGCTGCCAATAATTCACAACAACACAATATAATGTATATATGAAGTATGAACGTATGGTCAGATGTGTAGAGAATACATGCCATTCGATTAATAATGTACAATGTACAATGTACAATAAGGTACATTACTACGCTGTGTACTAACCTGTATTGGCTGAACATTGTGTTTCTTAATGAATATCTCCTCCACAATCATCTGAGATGCACTAACCAGCTGAGCAGATAATATCAGTACTATTCCCAATAACATCTCCCCTGAGGAGAACAGTGGAGGGTCAATCATTTGGAACTTAAAGCGGAATGTACTAAACATATCAAGATACAACTTTAGTTAAATGTATAGTCAGTAAATAGGGTATAAACAATGAACATCACGAAAATATCTACCATCTACGTACCATGAGATACTCCATCTGTGCTGGATCCTTGAGAGAGGACAGAAGAGAGCCCCACCGTAGCTAGACCTGCCATTACTACACCCATACCTATCCAGTTAGTTGCGTACATCTTACGCTTCAGAAATATTACCTGCGAGAAAACGTAGCTTACAGGAAGGGAAAGGTGAATTTAAACAATCAAAAAGAAAATAGTCGCCGAATAGGAAATCGTGTCGCTGCTCAGTGGTCCAAGCATTATCAACCAAATCAATAATTACTGTAAATTATTATAAACTTCATTTTGATAATCAGAGAAACAAAACAACATGCCCACATCAGAGAAACAAAACAACATGCCCACCGATAAGATTCCCGCGAAGATGATGATAGCCCCACGTAACATCTGCCACACAGACGCAGGGACGTAAAGGAGGCCTATACCAGATAGTGTGGTCCCTATCAGATCACATATTGTAGGTACTACGAATATACCCGTTAATACCCGTCTGAAAATAATAATCATGATACATAATATGTAGTTATCATGGTCAGGTCACTGTGTTGCTGTTCAAGGGTTATGGTTAAGGGATCTAGACTTCATTATATTTTGAAGCATTTCAAGACGGATAACAGCACACACCTAGAAGAAAAGCAAGTTAAGAATACAAGTTAATGAGATTAAACTAACTCTGGTTCAGATTGAGTAGGGTTATCCTCATTATCCTGAATCTGATTATCCAGCTCCTTCCTTGCCCTCCTCCTCTGCCACTCGTAAACAATCAGACATATCGCCTCCCCGTAAAACATTAACAGGGTCTGGAACCAGGGGTGGTTGAACTTGTGGTTCTCTCCGAAGATCCCACGTGCACTTGACTGGTTCTGGGCTTTCTTGGTGAGGGTGTTGAGGGAGCCGGTGATTAGCATGCCTGCTACCAGGATCGTGGTGTACATTCTAAAGTTAGCCATCCTTGTTCTGATCATATGATTGGTTAAAAACAGATTTGTACTAGTAATTGAAAATAAAATAACTGCATAATATTAGGAATGTTATTTTTAATGTTTTACTTCTTGCGACCTTGTTAAAGTTAGTTATAACTGTCCACAAAATCAATTTGAAGTTGCAATATCGGAAAGGGAAGACTTAGACAACAGACTATTCACATTATTCGAACTTAAGTTTGAATAAACTTTAAGACAATGAATCACAAAACAATCTGACTTACAATTACACAAACAAATCATAAAAACACAAAAATCATCATTAAAAAAACAAGACTGCAAACTTTTCCCGATAAAAGAGCACAAGTATGATCAATAACATACAGTCAAGAAGATATAACCCGGTAGTATAAATGATAAAGTACAATACTGTGCATGTCTTATCTCATGGTTGGAGGGTGTAATGTTACACCTCATGCTCCTTTGGAAATTAATTCTTATTACGATATCATACTTCAGAGAGTTTATCATGTGCAAATACTCAAAATTGGGTTTCAAATACTCCCGAAATGTATGGTGTCACCTTTAATGTCAAGAGGTGGTTACTGTCACAATATGAAACTTGTAAATATAGCTTAACTTTGAGAATCCATCGCTAATTTAGCCTTTTCCATCTCTAGTAGAAACTCGTAGTATTGCTCCAAAGTCATTTCCACAGTCACATTCTCCTTTTCGTTATTCTCATCCTTCAGTTGCAGATTGAGCTGAAATGAAACAGGATTTTAAAAAAAAATATTCGATGGACTGTGTTGTGGGCGATATAAAATACAGAAAATTTGTTGGAACCATGGTAGACACAATATCTAACCTTTAGTTAGGAAAGTTTGAAGATGACGGAGCAAGAAGTTGTACCTGTAAATGTGTATCAGCTTGGTTGGACAGTTTCTTGGAGGCAACAGTTATACCCCATTTCCACTCAACGTTACATACTTCTTTTGACATAGTACAGCTGAGGAGCTTATAAATTTATAGAAATTAATAACACAATCTTACTGCAAAATGTAAATAAATTTGGCGGACTGCATAATATAAGATAGCCATAGATACATGTTGCATCATTGTGGTTCTAATAATATATGAGGGCACACCACTTGATAGTTTCATCTGAGTTCTCATCTTTCGATTCTTGTTATTTTCTAAATTGTGCTTCTAAATGCAACAACTTTCATATATTAGGTAAATTGCAATTCAATGGGAATAATAAATAAATACAGTATGATATAGTTATAAAAAAAGATTTAGAAAATGAAATTAATTAATATTGAATCTATCAAATACAATTGGTAATTAAAAACCGCATAATAAAACTGAAATTAAAACTCATTTCTTCCACCACAAACTGACACTGAAACTGACAGACAGTGACCTGACATGATGCCACCAGTGTAGAGGAAGATACAACACATCCCCCGGTCCCAAATCAGCAATCCAAGCTGTTTTATCAGCAAGGTCAGGGAAATCTCGTAGAGCATTTGGAGACTCAACGTCAATTTGACTTGTATTTTTTAATAAGTGATGCTGATGAGGGTGCATGTTGTCATGACTATCAAACATTATGAAGCGCTTGTATCCATAAACCTGACAAAATAGATTCTGATAATGATCATGATGCAGGGGGGAGACGGTTCCTTCTGGACCAAACCAACAGTTTGTAACGACATCAGATTCAGAAACAGCACAATAATCAAGAGGGGTGATGTCCTCTTTCAATCTAGTAATGTGATTGAATAGTTCATATTGGGCCAGGTACGCGACCTCATTTGAGCTTGTCAACATATAGGTTCTAATGAAGTCTTTTAATTTCAACAGTTTCTGAGACCATTGTTCGCTAGTGTATGATGAACCAATTTCGATTGGTACAGTTCTTTCACCGTGATTCTGTATTAGATATGATGGATTCCATTTTTTCATAGCTGGCCAATGATCTATGACATTTTTCATGATAAATGGGGTGCTAGGGTTTAAGAGCTCGATGAATTTCTCTAAGGATGGTGCATTGACTTGTGGAATTTCCTTATGATTTGACAAAAAAGGAAGGGGAAATTCGGCCTTTCTAACAGGTTCATGCTCGGTTTCACACAGGCTATCAATACTTACATGCTGGCTTAGGAAGTCAGCAAGTTCTTGAACAAAGAGTTCTTCCCCAAAAGGAGCTCCCATGATTAATCCCATGTCACAGGACAGTATCGCCTCTGCGATTCGATCATCCCATGAAAGATTAACACTTTTTATAAAACAAATTGATCGATAGAGCTGCCTCCAAAATACGTCAACATCTTTCCAGTGCCCAATATTGATAGTCTCCCAAATAAGATGTAATAAAATATCACAATCTTGAAGCACTTGTTTTCTAACGTTCACATCATAATCTTTAATCAGATGAGAGGTTCTCCCAAGTATTCCTCCATAGAGATCTTTTTCTTTACTGCAATAAAGTCTTGAAAATTCCTCTGCGATGACACTGCATGTAGAATAGAAGTTTGTAGCTACATGAAAGTTTTCATACGACAAACTATTAACGATCATATTGTTGACTAGCAAATAATAATTAATAAAAGCTAATTTACGGTGTAACTGATGTTTTTAAAGATAGGTATAACACGGTATTGGGAACAAATTCAAAACAAACGAATCTTATTGTAGCGCTCGATTCGTTTGAATAACAAATAGTCGCAATGGAGGGGTTGCGCGGCGCGCGACGCCAGTTTCAGTATCTAAAATTGAAAATAAATCAAAACAGTTTGTGAAATATTTTATTCCAGAACAAAAAACATTTAAGTCGCTAAAAACTGAATGATAACTTTAATATTTCATTAAATAGGAAAATTTTGTTGTTTTTAATAAAAAATTATGTCATTTAATATTAACTAGTAGTTTTGTTAACTACTCATATTGAGCTGAATTTTTAAAACATTGATTTATTATTAAACAAAATTATGTTGTAACAATAAAACGAAAAACCGTAATGCATAATTTTTGTAAAAAATGTGCAAATTTAATAATTTCATGTTAAAAGTAGTTTTTTAATTTGCGCGGCGTAGTGGTGAGGAAGTTCGTATAATATATTACATATTATGATGATCCTAAAAAGGAATCGAGCGCTACAAGCATAGCAGATTCCAGCGCACGTTGCATATTTCGAATTGTTGATCAATTTTGCTTGTTGGAATCCTTCTCGTCCTTCTATTGAAGGTAACAGCTATTAAGTACTTGAGCCTATTTACGTATTTCTTCTTCGTACGTCACAATTACAAGCTGCTTCAATCAAGCAGCAAGCTACTGCCTCGGATACGGGACCGGGCTGACTTTCAGCCAGCATTTTTCTGCTTTAATGATTTGTGTGGTTCTTGTCTTGCTGTTAATTCACGGCTGAATCATGATTCTTTTCTGTTGCCGGGCTTTTATATGTCGTGAATTCTTGCTCTTTAAACCTATCCTCTGTTAGTAAGCTACAGAATTCTGAAATGTGTGAATAATGGAAGAAGAAAAGGAACTAATAGTTGATTCCGAAACTCTCCCAATTAAGGTTGATTCTGAAACTGACCCTAAAGTTGATCCCGAAACTCTCCCCAAAGTTGAATCCGAAACTGCCCCAATGGAGGTACGGTCACTTATAACCTTCGATACGACTTTTTTTGTTGTTATTCACATCAGAAACAAAAGAGTCTACACCCTTTTATCTTACGGGTTTTTACACGAAAGGCTATTGATTCGGCCATTTATCACGTGTTCAAAGTTAACATCTCATTTTCAATCTTCCACCAGGACGAACCAGAAATCAGAAGTGTAGATTTTAAAACCACGCCAACAAAAGTAAGTAGAATTTTCAAAGTAAGTAGAATTCTCATTTGGAAATAAATAGCTTATAGCATGCACTTAAATGTTCGTTACAAATATACGTATTAATATGTACATACCTTCCCATGTGTATACCTCCTCATTTGAAGTTATGTATATTATGTAGTCTTAACTACCTCAGATAAAGTTAGATTTTAACGAAGATGAGCCGGAGGACCTAGCCCGGATAACCCCCAGCTCCCGTACACACAGTACAGACTGGTTAGATGTGGATAACACCAACAGATGGTTCACTGAACCGGCCCATCTCAACCTGAACGGGTCGAGGAGGGCTGATAATATGGTACGTTTTAGTAGATGTGGTGTTCTTAGCTCATGCTTGAACGTGTGTGATACAATATTCGCATATTTAGATTAGATGTGAGAGGTGTTTTGACACGTGACAGGGATACTTGGATTTTATTGTCGGGTAATAGCTGGCATGTGTCCAAACAGACTCGCTCCACCTCCCTGCTATTTTACACACGCTAGAGTGCCTACTGGCTGCTTTAATGGACCGGTAATCGGTATGTGACTGGTATGTTACCGGTATTTTACCGGTTTCTGGACTAGGTTCTAGACCAAGTTCTGGAACAGGTTCTAGACCAGATTCTAGATCAGGTTCTATATCAGGTTGTAGACCAGGTTGTAGATCAAGTTCTGGAGACCAGGCTCTGAACCAGGTTCTAGATCAGATTGTAGACCAGGTTCTGGACCAGGTTCTAAACCAGGTTGTAGACCAGGTTCTTTATCAGGTTGTAGACCAGGTTGTAGATCAAGTTCTGGAGACCAGGTTCTGGACCAGGTTCTAGATCTAGATCAGATTGTAGACCAGGTTCTGGACCAGGTTCTAAACCAGGTTGTAGACCAGGTTCTATATCAGGTTGTAGAACAGGTTGTAGATCAAGTTCTGGAGACCAGGTTCTGGACCAGGTTGTGCAACATTCCCAGGAATTGTGGACTGCAGACTTGTACCAGGCCAGTGCGGACTGCTGAGCTGCTGTGAATTTCTGCCAGTGTCTAAATTTTCGAGGTAACTCTAAATGTGTGCGAGGTCTAAATTCTGATGGATTGATGAGTTGCCGTCTGAAGGCAGGTGTTTTGTAAATTATAACGATAGAGTCAGGTCATCAGGTGCTCTTACTGTTGCAATGACAACAGTTGTTTTAACAGTTTTCATTTCCAGCACCCTCTGACTCAATCATTTGAAACTACATATTTTCCTCGCCATTATTCTGTCATGTCGTGTCGTCACAACTTTTATATAATCCACAATGAGAAAGTTGACCTGACCACCGTACATCAGATTTATGGTAATTATCTAGTTAATTTGCTGCGCTAACTCCTGTTGTGTGTAATCCTGGATGCAGCATCTTGCTTGTATATTCCCTTCTGAAGCTTGTTTATAGTTTGCTGACAGGAGATATTATACCTTCTTTCTCTTTTGTATTCGAGGTTGTATTCCGCAAATTAGGGGACTCCTCTCCAACCTGGATCGTTGTTATTACCCAGGGCCAGTTATTTAACTCTAATTAGCTAAACATTTGGAGTTCTGGAGTTCTGGCTCGCTATCAAATGTGATGTCTAGAGACCCAGAAACCTTTCTTCTTCCATACCTCTTTAATAACAAAAGAACTACCAACTAATTAACTTCCACTCATAAACTTTACAATTAATTGTGAACAATTAACTTTAGGCTTACGTAATTTGTACTAAGTAAAGAGAAGCTCCCAATGTCCTATTATTAGAAACCCTCCTGTACACAGTAAATCGGTAGACTCCAGAAAGTAGAGCTCCTTTACTGTAACTGTATTAACTACTATTATAAAAACCCCAAGATCTATTGTAATAGTAACTGAACACGGTAGACATTAATTATAGACAAGGGTAGACACAAGCGATGAAACCATTACTAGCTCCTTTACTCTCCTATAATTATAAACCCTCCTCTCCTGAACACTGTAGAACTGCAGACTGGATGTAAAACAGATAATTAGTTCCTGTACTGGCTGTCTACCAATACAATATCCAGTGCAGAGTAAGAGTACAGAGCTACATCAGTGCTTATTGGGCAGCAGCGCTGTGTTTAGTATTTTGGGATTAATATCTGCGGAACTCAGGCAGAATAACCGACTAAATGTTTAGCTTGCCTTCATAGACCATAGTACATATTTTAAGCCGCATATTTTCGTTTGTTTTGTGTATTGTTTTGGCTAAACTTGGATAATTCCTGCTTTGTAGATCATTTTGGGGACAGGGTGAGTTAATATTGAGCGCTTTTTTCAGAAATCTGAAGAAAAAGTGAGAACTAGAAATAGTGATTTCGTGTTGATGTTAAAGACATTTAAAAGGAAATACGCAAGTTTTAACAATTACCAAGACAATCATCAGTAACCACTAATCATACAAATTAACGGCTAATTATCAATATCCAACCGGATGTGTGTGGTAGAAAGTTTCAGAACTTAAAAACAGACTTTTAAATCTTCACAAATCATATAGTTTACGCTTGTTTCTTGTTTGTTTACGATAATTATAAATCACTACAGCTGAAGCGACGTTAACTGAAGTGACAGCTTATAAATATTCAAACCAAGTCGACCAGGCGTTTTCTACTTATGAGCACACATTCTTGTCATAGTCCTGATAATATTTCAATAAACGTTTACCCTGTGGTGATAGTCCTTCATTTCCTTACACATCATGATAGAAAGATCACATACCGCACTTTTCTGCTGAAGAGTTTATCATTCTGACATAATTTCTATTAAGAGTGTTGGAGTTTATTGAACAATTATATATTCTTATCAAAGGTCCTCAGAAGATCCTGTAGTAATCTGGTACTCTTGTTGATTTTATAACTATTGTCTCCTCAGCACGATTTATCCCTGAAATAGTTTTAATATTTAACTATTAACGTTTCCGTACTGTATATAATATGCACTGTACACTCAGTACAATGCTTTAAATTAACGTTAAAAATTTTAAAAGAAAACATGACGTTCATAAATACCCCGCTTATAACGAACCTATATTTTGACTCTGCCAACACGTCTTTGTCTCGCCCCCTGGTTAACATTGTTAGGCTTACCCCTCCTGCTACTCCCCTGCTTATCACTCAGCAGGTTAACCCCCGTCTTGTTACAGAAATAGATCACCGGGTCCAGTAAGCTGCTGATAGTAGGAAGGAAGATGATGTAGAGCGGTCCTAGGATGTGGATCTTATCATTCAGGTCGAATATCATCCCCTCCATGTCGAGGTCAGTGTAACGGTGGAGGGTCTGAACCAGCCATACGTAGAAGAATACACTGTAGAATATCGTGATGTTGAGCGCTACTAGGATGCTGGTTTTCAGCGCTCTCAGGCTTTTACCACTCGAGTTCTGTTTTCTTAGGTCCATCCTCTTTTGGAGAGACTTGTTCAGGTGTCTCTTTATGAATCCTCCTCCCAGGTTCAGACCCAGCAACACAAAGTCTTTCCTCACCGTCTGCTCTGTTCTCGACCCTTTCCTCTTCTTCTCGTTGAAGTCCGTCAGAGGATCTGTCCGTTTTGTCAAGTTGGGATACTGAGAACTGTCTATGAAGTAAGGAGCTTTCCTCTCGTATCTCCTCAGAAGGGGATCAAACCCTCCCTCACCATCAGGAGACTGCTCAAACTTGCTTTTAGCCCCTTTTTTAGTGCTGTTTTGAGAAGGTTTGGAGACAGAACTTCTGTCGGGTCTCTTGTTCCACATGGGTATGATGTGGGGCTGGTTCTTCTTTTGATGGGTCCTGATGAAGTTCTGTGCTGCTTCTATGTCCCTCTCTGTTTCCGTGTCGTATGTCAAGTCACTACTGCTTAGTCTCAGAGGAGAGTCCATAGTCCCCGAACTGTCTCCAGCTACCATGGCCGTTCTCTTGAATCGTAGCCTAGAAAGTAGACTTGGTTTTGTTGGGGCATTTAAAGTTGAGTATTTGAGGGCGATCACATCCACAGATTGACTTATAGGTGCTGATCTGGGGACAGTATCATTTTCCTCGTTTGACAGTTCCTTCTTCGAACAACCAGAGCAGTTCGATTGATCTGAGGCGTATCCGTCTCTGGCCACACTGAGACTCAAGCTCTTAGCTGATGAGTCTGAGTTCTGCCTATTTACAGACTGGTTGCTACTCAGACCCGTCTGATCCGAGTGCTGTCTTGATAGTTCTCCTATGTTGGGTGAAAGCTGTGAAGGTTGTGCATTTGTGGACGCCCGCCGTCGAGCCAAGCGTTGCTCCCTCGCTAATGCTCGCGCGGGGCTGCGCGGTGGCAAAGTGCTGCTCTGTCGACCTCCTGGAGCTAACCCTCCTGATGTTGAACCTCCCGGTGCTAAACCTGCAACCTGGTGCCCTCCTACGTGCAGGAACTGCTGGCTGCTGGGTGCTGAGAAGATGGTGGTCTGGATGGTAGGTGGACTGTCGGGGGAGTCTAGCTGCTGAACCACACTAGGCCCGATCACTTTCAGAGTTAGCTTCTGTACTGTAGGAGTGAGGGAAGAGGTCCTGGATCCCAGAGGGGTCAGGGTTCCGTCACTGGTGGTGGGTGTTGTTGGTGCCACGACGATATCTGGAACTGTCGTAACTATGCCTTGTTGGGGTCTTATCGTGATCCCTGAAACGTCCATTACGGAGATGCTTGGATTGGTGCTCATGTGTTGCAACTTCTGTCTGTGTACCTCCTCTACTTTTACTCTTGTTATCCTCCGGACTTGTTGCTTTGTCATTGGCTTCCTAGGTTGGTTCAGCAAGCTCATACTACCTGATCGCTGGAGTAAATTCCCTGCTGAAACTGTTCGGGTTTCCAGGCGAGGCTTTCTTTTGTCTCCGACACTAGATACACTGAATTGACCGTCTATAAAACTAACCAAGGTTACTGAACTCCTCTTCACGGATGATGGGGAGGTTGAGTTCACACTTGAAGTGTTGCTGAACTTGCCAACGAGTCCTTCCATTAGCGAGTGTCTCTTCTGACCGATCATGCTGAATCTGTCAGGTCTGATACTAGCGACACTTACTCGGGAGGGTCGTCTAGAAGCAATGCTGGCTATGCTTACCAGACTATGCTTCTTTTGGAGGTATTTCTTTAAGCTCCTGTATTTGCTGGCTGTAGCTTGGATATCCTCCGACGAGCCGAAATCTAGAGAGGTCACTGACAATCTGGTAGGGTTCATCCCGGTCTGGTTTAGACTTGTAGTAGAAGAGAATCCTGAGCGCTCACCGTCAGTATTGAGACTTGAAACAGATTCAAAATGAAGCTCAACCTTAGACTCCTCCGCAATACTACCACTTATCTTAGAGCTCATCCCACTTGCATTGCTATCAACACTAGCGTTACGTCTGTAAGGGAACTGGGATGTGTTCATTATCGGCTCAGATTGGGAAGCGGTGATGTTATTCCATGATTTAGATTTACCATATTGACCCATGGTGTTGGAGGGTGTAGATCGGGGGCTGTTTGAGGAGGAGCAGATGGAGGGGAGATTGTAAGGGTTGTTAATAAGAGGGTGGGTGGTGTACGCTACACTGTGTGCTCGTATCCTCTTGTGCTTGTGTTTAGTTCGACCCCCAGTTACATTGATCGTAGCTGTAGATGGTTGTGACTGAGTGAAGCACTGCAGGATTATTGGTTCTGATTGAGACGACAGGGGGTTGAACACTTCTGCTACAAAGTTATCAGGCAACTTGGAAACTTTCACTCTACTCTTCTTGACCGCCTGCATTGCTGCTCTCATTAGAGCCTGCCTGTCTGCATGTCTTTGTTTCACCTTCAGTATCAGTACCACTGTAAACAACAAAGTGAACAAGATGGGGAGATTCACCGTCAGACCACCCATAAAAATAAAGTTGTAGCTCTGAAAGTAGTCCCCAGCCACACAAACTGTTAGATCAGCCCAGTAGTCCGACCCGAACATAACCTGCCTTGCAAAGGAGTACAATATCTTGTAGACCCACACAAACACCACAATACCCAGGGTGGACTTGTACCTGATGAGCTGTTTAGACCGGAGAGGCATGTAGAACACAACACACTTGATACCTAGCACGTACATGGTGATAAAGAGACCCATGGCAGGGAGGATCTCCACACAGGAGGCACTGATCGGACAGAACCAGGCTAAGGAGACTGGGAGGACTCTGTTGTTGAGGAGAGTGAGAGCGGAGAGAGAGGAGACGAGACCTTGGAGGAGGTCACAGATACCCAGGTTTATGTAGAGGATTGTGGTGGAGTTCTTGCCTTTAGAGGTGTCACGTGTGAGGAGGAGGAGGAGGTGGAAGAGGGAGATTCCGTTAAAAAGGGTCGTCAGGAAACTCACTAGAGCTGTTATAACCCCAAAGTAGAGGTTTGCCACGGAACCTACCCCAGGCTCATAATTCCTCATTGCTGGTTGCCAGGGGCCAGATTGTTCCGGAGAGGTTCAAGCCAAAGCCCTCGGGCCAGTAGGCCTCGGATAGGTAGAGGAGCTGAAGTAAGACCTGGATGAGTGTAACGAAGAATTTGAAAATCAACACACAAAACGGCAGTTTTTCCCAAGGGCTGATAACTTGAGCTCGCATCTATGAGAAGGGGAGTCTGGGACTCAAGAATAAGGAGTCTGGGACTCAGGAACAAGGGAGTCCAGGACTCTTGAGTGAGGAGTCTGGTAGTCAGAAAGTGGAACTTTAATCGGTACTCGGAGTCATGTCAACGAAATGTTCTTAGCAATGGGATTCTGATTAAAAGAATAAATGAACCGACTGGCCGAGTCTTCCCACTTTGACTATTCTAAAATAATAAATTAATTAAGTGATGGGGGAAGATATACGCATGCTTAATTAAACCAGTTTTGTGCGGCCACAGAAATTCTAACATATTCCTTTAATGCCATTACCCGGAAAAAGTTTAGTTGTGCCGCCTAATTTAGGACCCAATTAAGAAAGTCGACTTTGGCAAGTTGAGAATTAACTGTCAGTTGATGGATTTTCCACCGCGAATCAGCATCCTGGAACGTGCGACTCTTGTGATCAAAATTGGGAGACAATTTCCTAAAAAAGGTTAAATTAGCGATTAAATTTTAAAGAATTATCATTAGAATTACATCCTGGGAAGTTTCCTATCAATTTATCCGTCAATTATACCAATTTATGCCATGGTTTCCCATGAACATTTCACGCTTGAAATTTCATTCAAAATAGCTTTAGAACCGCAAAAATAATCAAAAATCACAATCTTGAAAAACGTCAAGAGACATTTTGGCAGAGTTATTAATTACTTATCCCTGATTCATGGCAAGAAACAGTGTTAATATTGACAAAATCAAGAGGTCATCCAAGATAGCAAGATGAACGTCATCATGCTTGCTGAGACTATTAAAAGTCAAGTAATTCACAAAGCCTCTCACTTGATTAAGTAATAAGTAATTATCATGATAAAGCAATTACCACGCACGTGCACACATCTGAGTAGAAGTGGAGAAAGTGTAGTACATATCTAAACTAACAAGCAGCTGAGTACACCAACATGTAAACAAATCCAACTTTCTCACTTTCTCTCACCTAAACAATTAACAATGTGCTGGAGTCAGAGAGAGAGAGACATAGTAGTAGTTGAGTCAGCACACAGCGCCGCTTTCTCAGCGCTTTTGACTTTGTTTCGCAGTTGCAAACAGAGACATAGTAGTAGTTGAGTCAGCACACAGCGCCGCTTTCTCAGCGCTTTTGACTTTGTTTCGCTGCACAGTTGCAAACGATCGGTAGCAGATTGTGCAGTTGTTCTGCAAATGGTTGGTCTTTATGCGCCGTTTAATGCTTCTTAATGGATGAAAGCTTGTTATTTCCAATATTTCTTTACTATCTTTGTTGTATAAATATGTGTGATTGAATTTGGGGTGGGTTATTGTCAGTTGTTATTGGGAGGGATAATTTCAGATAACTTTGGTCTCCAACCAAAGTTCCTAGCCTCTGGATTTTTCACCCTGAATCATGATTATACTAAAAGTAAAGGGAAGTAAAGTGCCAGTGCCCAGTGGTGAAAAATATATAAAACATTTGACCGAGTGAGAGCTAACCCTGTCCTCTATAAGAGCTGCTGATGACAGTGTCCCTGTACGAGAAGACATATAACGATTACCTGAAAGAGCACCGCCCCTGGCTCCACTCCGGTCGCCCCTCCTGGTCCTACTACTACAGACCCTGGCTCTACTACCCCTACAATAGGAAGTACTATGAAAAGTACAGGTTCTACGATCCTTACTACGATATCTACTACAATGATTACTTGGATCACACTGTGCCCAGATACAGATACACGCATCTTCCAGTACGTTGGCATGGTTACAAGCACTGTTTTGGTAGAATGTTGAGATTTGTTGAGAATTTTGCAAAACGTATCTTCTTAATATCCCTCAATAAAGTCTTAAACGTCTGTACTAAAATTCTCTAACCATTCTGAACTTGTATACTGTTAACTCATAATATGGTCATGTTGACCTACAGTGGCTCGGTAGGTACCCACGTATACATTTGTTGAGATGTTACACTTCGTGCTCCTAAAAACCCTGTCTTTGAAAATGAATTACTCCTGTAGTTGATACAACCCCGTAAATAGAGAGGAGTTTTGGTGGACCTGTTAATTGTTAGTTACACATTACAAGTTCCTCAACACGGTAGTTTGGAAGTACGGTTTAACCTGTATGGCTGAAGTAACATGTCTCCACTTTTGAACAATAATTCCTAAATTCCAGCCCCTTACTTCCTTCTAATCCCCTCTAATCCTCACTCTTCCTGCAGGACTCGAGCGCAGTGGAAGACTACCTGAAATCTATTGACAAGATGGACAACATCCGTCACAGTATAGACACACTCCATACAGATCTGAACGTCAGTGAACTCCGGGACGATATCAACCGGACTAGACGGAAACTTAAGAATGATTTGGAACTGTCCCGATCGGCTAGATTGTAAGTCAGTCGGTCTGCTCCTTGCAGTATAACCTACAGTTTAATCGTACTGCAAACCCAGTATAACCTACAGTTTAATCGTACTGCAAACCCAGTATAACCTACAGTTTAATCGCACTGCAAACCCAGTATAACCTACAGTTTAATCGTACTGCAAACCCAGTATAACCTACAGTTTAATCGCACTGCAAACCCAGTATAACGTACAGTTTAATTGTACTGCAAACCCAGTATAACCTACAGTTTAATCGTACTGCAAACCCAGTATAACCTACAGTTTAATCGTACTGCAAACCCAGTATAACCTACAGTTTAATCGTACTGCAAACCCAGTATAACCTACAGTTTAATCGTACTAGAAACCCAGTATAACCTACAGTTTAATCGTACTAGAAACCCAGTATAACCTACAGTTTAATCGTACTAGAAACCCAGTATAACCTACAGTTTAATCGTACTGCAAACCCAGTATAACCTACAGTTTAATCGCACTGCAAACCCAGTATAACCTACAGTTTAATCGCACTGCAAACCCAGTATAACCTACAGTTTAATCGCACTGCAAACCCAGTATAACCTACAGTTTAATCGTACTGCAAACCCAGTATAACCTACAGTTTAATCGTACTGCAAACCCAGTATAACCTACAGTTTAATCGTACTGCAAACCCAGTATAACCTACAGTTTAATCGTACTGCAAACCCAGTATAACCTACAGTTTAATCGTACTGCAAACCCAGTATAACCTACAGTTTAATCGTACTGCAAACCCAGTATAACCTACAGTTTAATCGTACTGCAAACCCAGTATAACCTACAGTTTAATCGTACTGCAAACCCAGTATAACCTACAGTTTAATCGTACTGCAAACCCAGTATAACCTACAGTTTAATCGTACTGCAAACCCAGTATAACCTACAGTTTAATCGTACTGCAAACCCAGTATAACCTACAGTTTAATCGTACTGCAAACCCAGTATAACCTACAGTTTAATCGTACTGCAAACCCAGTATAACCTACAGTTTAATCGTACTGCAAACCCAGTATAACCTACAGTTTAATCGTACTGCAAACCCAGTATAACCTACAGTTTAATCGTACTGCAAACCCAGTATAACCTACAGTTTAATCGTACTGCAAACCCAGTATAACCTACAGTTTAATCGTACTGCAAACCCAGTATAACCTACAGTTTAATCGTACTGCAAACCCAGTATAACCTACAGTTTAATCGTACTGCAAACCCAGATCTATATTTCCTCTAATATTTATCTAAACTGAGCTATCTCCCCGTGCAGATTACAAGAAGACATAGATCGCAAACGGAGAGTCAGGGAAGATCTGGAACTTTCTCGGTCTTATAGATTGTAAGTCTCACTTATAGGGACGGAGATTAATTCATGTATTCAGGGTGGTCTGTTCTTAGTTAAGAAAATAGGTCTTGATCCTGTTAAAACTCTTCTAAACAAGACACATTCATTTCCAAACTGAACTTCCTCCCCACCCAGAGCCTCGGAGCTAGAAGACATAAGATCGAGCACACTGAGAGCCGAGTTGTTGAGTGAAGCTGCACTCCGACCCTCCTCCGCTACCCCGTACGGGGACTACATCAGCACACTGAGACTCAGGAGCCTGAGACTGGAGGAAGAGCGACTTCTGGAAATAAGACGACTTCAGGTAGGAAGAGAGTATTATCTGTATAGCTCTTCGGCTGGTTATGAAATCTTTCCCATAATGAATTTGAAATTTAAATGGATATAACTTGTGATTTATATTAACTGATAACCACCAACCATGGTTACTTGAACTGGTAGTATTGGTAACATTGATTGGTAACCATGGTTACTTGAACTGGTAACCATGGTACTTGAACCGATATCCTTTTGATAGTCCAGAGCTAGAGCGCTGAAACTCTATTGAAGAAGTGGGACTAATATGGTAGGTTATGAATCGCCCCTCAAAGGACTATCAATGGAGTTGTTTGTAGTTACCCGTTCCTTGGTAGATCGTAAACTTTACAGAGAATTCTGCTACGCATGGTCAACCCAACTTGTCAGTACATATCGAGCATCTTCGTTGTCATAGCAACCATGACTACAGACTAGGTTTTATGTTAATGAACGTAGTTTTGCATCTCAGTTTGTAAACTCGTAACGTAAAATACTCTAGCCTAATCGTGATAGCCCAATGTGTAGTAATATGAATGTTAAATGTAGCAAATTCAAGTTCTTGAGATTGACATAATATTGCATAATATTATGAGCTACATTCCCGCTATAACATTGCTTCATAATGGATCAATTAGTGTTCATGTCTTGACGTTATAAACTACATGTACATCAGCAAGCCACCTGGATTGTAGCCATTTCTTAATGTTGATGCTACCTTTTGACTGTCACATTTCGGAAACTGGGGGCTAAAAGTTAAAACCTATGTGCATAAATCTTACATGATTCGTTATGCTCCTGGAAGCTGTTACGTTTCGAAGTTTCGTTTGAAGACGGGTTTCTGAACCTCATTTAATTTCGGATTTCGTTAACTATGACGTATAAAAAAGGCAGTAAAGTAAAGTTACAGATTACCATTCACTGGATTGAATGAGAGGACCTACCACATGTATCTGCAAGCACTTTGTACTTCTCAAGAGAAATTCGTGGCATAAACGTCGCACGCGCTGAATTTCTAGCAGAGATTGCACGTACGAATTTATTGATGTATTGTTAGAATTTAAGAAAGAGCACATGCTTTGGAGGAATCCATCATGTATTACCTCCATTAGATTAACACCTGATAAACTGATAACATTTCCCGAATCAGGAACTGGAACGGTTGAGAGGACCCCAGCCGAAGTGGTACGAACTGAAAACCCCCCAGTTTCACGTGGAAGCCCGGAAGAACAACGAGCTGATAGCTGCAAAAAAGCAGTGGCACGACCTGCGGGACTACACTGAGTCTGTTTGGAGGAGTAGGGACTTATCACGGAGTGCCACACACTCATAAACACTAGCTGTATATTAAACTATGTGCTGATTATCACGTATAAATACTGTGCTAATTATATGGCAATAAGTAGGATCAACTGATCAGGTTATCTATGTTGATTTCTTTGTTATTTTGTCTGTTTTTGGGTCATTTGACGAATTTAAAGCTGGCTAACTTTTGTGATTTGTTTATTCTTAAAGTACAAACTAAGTTAAATTGGATTTTAGGAGCCCCAACTGGCAACTGTTTCCGTAAAAATGTCACATAGCAGCCTGCAGCTGCTGATTTACCGCGGTTGCAGCATTTGTTAGCAGTCGTTGCCATGGCAACCGATCTCTTTTAGCAGTATCAGATTACACAGATCTTACTATAAACCACTATTTCTAAAGTACCCTTATTAATCTGTATGAATATGTAATTAGATTTTAGCGATTTAGAAAAATAACTTTAAGCATTGATTTTGAGGTGTTTAACAATTTTGTATAAATTATGTACTGTATTTACTATTGATCTATTGATTGTATGTACATATTATTATGTATATTATCCCCATATATACTCGGAGTATTATTGCGTATCTTTGAATATGTAGTATATGAACTGTATGTATAATTAATCATAGTATACTCATTTAAATAATATCACTTATATGTTTTTAACCCAACTCCATTCATTTAAATAAATTTGGATATCACACATTCAAGCAATTTGCACTCAACCATTGAAATCTCAAAATGTTCACTCAACCTTATCACATAACTCACTAGCACGATCAAAAGAAACTGTTCCGGATAATCCCAATCTCCTGAGAACTGTCTTGGAGACCGTTAGTCTACTGATGATGGAGGGTTGTCATGGTAACGGCTGATGATGACCCATTGACCCTTTACACGTAGGTTTGTGATTCTTATGAATTTCTAAAAATAGTTCCTTAAGTATTGGATTATGAAACTAAAGCTTTCATGTCTGGTTCTGCATTATTTTGATCGTATTCAAGTATCACGCCACTAAAAATGCTTAGTGTAAGTAAAAAGGCGAATTTTGTCCACCGAATGAATTTATTCGGGGTTACAGTAATCTGCATTGTTCTGAACCGGACCCGGCTTAATTTGCCAAGGAAAAACGCGCAATGACTACCCTGAACAGTGTAAGAGTAAGCCCAACTTTATTACCGACACCATTAATATTATGCAGACAACTTAATATCATTAAACGCAAAACTACATTAAACGTATCACTCCTCCTCGCAGTAATGCAGACCGAGGAATTAATATTACTGTTTTAGTATTCGTTATTAGACTAGTTTACTGTTAAGTGCGTGTTCCACTTTATGTTGTGTGTGTGTTGCACCTAAATTAAATTTCCTCCACAACTAGTTCACCCCAGTGTAAACCGTGACCACGTGGGGCTAGTTGGGTGGTACAATTGTCGTTTAGAGGTGGGCAAACTTTACTTTCTCCGGTCTTGAACTGTTTTTAACAAGCTTCCCTGTCTTTGAGATGGTGTGAAAAGTGCAGGTGTCCTGTAAATACCCTGCTTCTTACGTATACTGTTAGTTATGCTCTGGTTCTATTTCTTGTCCGTTCAGGTCTTCTAGAAAGGTGTTTTTAGCTCAGATAATGGCTGTTGCCCTGCCGCACCCAGACCACCCAGACCATGGCTATCTTCCAGGGTTTTCTGCGGGTTCTGAGGCACTACCAGGAACGGAGATTTAGGTATTACGATAAGGGAAATCGTAGTCAACCAACAATTACTATAGGAATAGGAATAGTAAAGTAATATTATCGACTTAAGAGCGTGTTCTATAATTGTGGTAGAAGAGCTGATCCCTCAACCTAGCTTAGAAACTATTTACTTTGACAAGGTTGGTAAGAATATATTTAGACAGTAGGTAGACATATTTTAATAATGATATTTTGTGATTTCTTGAACAAGTAAATCTGTCCAAGCCTTACTAGTACTAGTTCTTATAAACGCGTTTGAGTCATTCGTTCAGTAAATATAATACTGAATACCAATTAATTATTCTACTTAGACGAACTCTTTGAAGAGTACCACTTCTAAGCCTCTAAGCCCTAAGGTCGAGCCTAGTGGCACTAGTTTTTGATGCCATTTAACTTTTACCCTTTGGCCTTTGCATTTGTTATATAATATAGTGTCGGTGTCGTTTCTTAGCACCTGTGTTCTCACAACCGCAAATCTTCATATACTCGTAGTCGTGGGAAGCCCTTCAATATTATAATATCCTTATTTTTAGTTCAGATGAATAGTTTTGACCTGTTTCACCGACAATAAAATACCTTCTATCATTTATTGTTTTTGCTTCAGCTATTTCTCTATTTTAGTCGTTCTCAAAGTTCAACTCTGCAATCGTCGCCGTTAAAATCCGATATATTTTCTCAAAAGTAGGTACACTGTGATACTAATAAATACTAATAAATACTAATTGGCGAGTGAAAATGGCGAAATTTCAATGAAATTTTACGAATTATTCCGCTTAGCTTAGTTGGACCACTAGAATAACTCGTTTAATTAAAATTAGTCACACTTTTACTTAGGTGTAGTAATTGGTCAGAGCGCACCAACACACGATTTTACGTTTTACTAATACGCAGAGTTTCCAATAAACTATTAACTAAAACGACACTAGCCAACCTCGTTGAATTAATGTACACCTGCTACCTGCTATCAGATCCTTATTATTTACAATTGACAATTACAACGCAAAACTTGTCTATTAGTTTGATGGTTCGGAATTTTTACATTTTACATTTTCCAGTGGCTTTTTTTATCCAGACGTACCTTAATTAAATTTTAAGTAAACTTTCACCCAACTTAGCTTTTCACGATACATAACATTTATAGGTATACGTGTACTGTACATCTGAATCAAATCCTAAATTGAGTTTGCAGTTGAAAATAACAAAAACAGTTTAACAGTTGATAAAGATTATATTATTTAAGAAGGATAGTTGAATATGCTATACCAAACATTTAAAGTTCAAATATTCTATTTTGAAAGTTGGTTAATCTCACATCTTCTATTCAGAACAAATATGAAAAAGTTTTAAAATCCAGTGCAATATCTATTGGACAATATAGTTGTTATTTAAGAATAATGTTTTTGAATTATGATTGATCTTTTCGACTTATAATCTGCTTTGTAGAGGAGATCGCATTCTCATCAGCTTCACCTGAAAACAGTTGGAGGTACAACAAGAATAAGAGTTCATTTTAGTTCATAACTTATATTGTTAGATTATATCAATGTATTGTTTTTGTATATTAGAAGTTACCTATATACTATGGTTTTCTCGAAAGTATTTCCTTGTATTTGACTTTCGTCAAGAAAGTACTGTTACTTTCGGTTCAAATGTTACTTGTTACTTGCTAACGTCATATGCTTGACGTGTTTAGAATCTAGATGACAGGGGGGGGGGGGGGGGCACAGGGGGTGGGGTATTTCGGTCTTTGAACTTACTTACATCGAAGACAACTTGTTTACTTTTTGTTTCTTAATAGAATCCTGTGCAATCTTTCCCGCGTTCAGGCGTCCTTTAGTTTTCGTTGTTTTATTAACTTTGAAATCGTACCTAAATTCTGATATCTAAGTTAAAATAAGCTGATGTTTTCTCAACTTGGTAGCAGCTTTTGTTTCTTTGTTTCAGACACTTCATCTCTTCGTATATACTTATATACCAATATGCAATATATACCTACACTTACGTATGTACCGCTAAAATGTTATTGTATTAAAAGATATTTGCATATATTTCTTGATATAAATGTTATGTAATGATATGTAATAATATTGTGAACTTTGTAGTGAACTGTGACTAGTTGTGTCAGTAGAATCTTACTCGGACATGGGAGGATAAGGGTATCGTAACTCCGCGTTTCTGTAGCTGATCCCTCACATTGTTCTCCACCGTGTTCAGGAGTAGGGTTGGTACAGGATCTAGTTCGGGTTTGTGTTCCTGTACCACACTCTGTACAACAACCGGGCCATTCTTCGAAATCAGTCCATCCACCATTCACAGGACATCCTTGTGTGTTGCATTCCCGAGTCTCAGTGCTACCTCCCTCACATTCTTTTCCACCGCGTTCAGGAGTAGGGTTTGTGCAGGTTCTAGTTCGGGTCTGTGTTCCTGTACCACATTCTGTACAACAACCGGGCCATTCTTCGAAATCAGTCCATCCACCATTCACAGGACATCCTTGTGTGTTGCATTCCCGAGTCTCAGTGCTACCTCCCTCACATTCTTTTCCACCGCGTTCAGGAGTAGGGTTTGTGCAGGATCTAGTTCGATTCTGTGTTCCTGTCCCACAATCTTCAGAACACTCAGACCAACCACCGAAATCACTCCATCCACCATCAACTGAAATATGTGGTTCTGATAGACAGTATTAGTAATACATATTATAGTGATAGTATCATAGTTGTATATTGAAAACTTAACCAAATTATTGCAAATTCGCTCATTGCCAAATTAGAGCGGAATTTGAAATATTTCTCCACTTTAAACTTTTCCAAAGTTAAGAGATCGGTCCGATCTCTTAACTTTGGAAAACTTTAATTGCTTATCTTAAATGTGGATAGCGGAAATTGTAGCCTTAATCCTTTATGGTATTTGGGGATTGTTTTCATCTCCTTATTTTATAAATGTAAGTCCTTACCTGTCGATGGGAGGACTTTTCGGCAGTAAACAGTGGTATCTGCGGGGCTATCAGTCCAGATGATTTGTTTATTTGCTGACATCGAGCTCCATGGTGCTCCATCGGGGATATAGCCAGAGTTGCTGTAAGATGCTGCATATTTCCAGTTGTCTCCTTCAACAAAGTCCGCTTTCTCCCACCCATCATCAGCTGTATTTGAGCAACTCCAAGAGTTGTCAGTCATGAGAACATTGTCCCCTGCTGCATCTTCGACGGCGGCCATAATCCCATAACCCCCTCCTATGTTAACACATTTAATCCCTAGCACCTGAGTGGTCGAAGGAATGTTAAGAGTAGACACCTGGTCGTAGACCCCTTGCCCATCTACGTCTATCTGAACTCCATCAACCCAGAGTGTCATCTCATCGTCACAAACCACCTTCATCGTGAATTGTTGCTCTGAAACGAGTAATTGCGGATAAAATGAGCTTATTAATGGTTATTATTGATATTTGCTCGGATTGCATAACATGGAAAATGAAGGAAATAAAGCTGTCGATAAGAAGAATTAAAATAATTTGATAAACTAACCTACACGATCATGAAATTAATAAGTAATCAACTAATTAACGCAGTTAACCTCCACATTTGAGATTTCTGCTGTTAACTCCTGCCATATCCTGAGGATTAGCACCGAACTCTTTGTTCTTCAGCCAGCACCGGGAGGTGGCTGGTCGGTGGGTGACTGAAACACAGCCAGTCTGGTCATCACACAATGCTGTACAGTCCTCTATGGACACCACGTTATCAACCTGAGATGTGGTTCGGGTCGAGAAGATGATTGGACTTTTGGTGTTATTTTCGAAAATGTTGGCTTGTTTTATCTTTACTGACGCTGTAATATGCCTAAACGTAGAAGACTTCAGTCGATAGTTCGATATCTCTCGAAATCAGTACCGCTCAGATTATTAAATATATCATACCTGTTTGATGTCAGCTCCATTGAAATCGTAGCTTTCTTTAACACATCCCTCTTCGACTATAAAGATTCCGTGGTTATTATTAGAAGGACGATTGTCACAATGGGAGAAGATTTTTATTCCGGCTAGTAGCTTTAGATTGCTAATAGATTTTGTGCCTCAAAAAACAAATGTCCACTTACGATTTAAGAGTCTTAGGTGTTGCTATAGAGTAAGATCAAGTTTTGTAATTTTTGAGTTGTCACCATGAAAAACAGGCCTTGTCAAATGCTCCAAGATCTACTTTATACTGTACATTATAACATTTAACCAAATCTCTGTAAAATCTTTTTGGGTTGCTTTCGAGCCGATACCCAGTAATTCGGGATAAAGGCGGTTATTAGTGTCCAATTAGCTAAGATTTATCGAATCGTTATTGCCGAGTACAGCTGCCTTCGGGTAGTGCTCCTTTGTCTATTACAATTGTAAATGAATGGGAAAAGCGAGCGACCGATTGTATTCTCCGTATAATTTTGCATTTGAGAACGGTCATTCAAATTAATATCATTTCTTTTTGGGAAAGAAAGATACTGGCAGCGGTCCATTCTACCCTGACCCATGATTATGGGTTTGGTAAAATAGTTCACAATGCAATTTATTTTTTACTTAAAATATCAAAATATTTCCCTGTAAAATTGTAGCTAACCTTCAGCATGAGCCAATAGAGAGAGGGCGAGGAGACAAAGCTGAGTGCGAATCATCGAAGGCTGCATTCAAACAAACATATACTGGAATTAAAAATTAAGTTAAAATAAATTCCCGATATCATCTTCCCTTGAAGAAGACACTGACAATATTAAATGTATGCTAAGCAAGAAATTAATGCATAGAATTAGAGATGTAAGGTTGAAATTGATCGGTCATTGTTGTTAATTTGGATTATGAGCTGTAAGGGCTGCATATATCAAGACCATATTTGGCCGCAATTTTCTGGAGAGCTTTGATATAGATTATAATAACTATAGCAGGAACCCGTCTAACTCTAGAGTGGTGTTCAGCAGATTAAAAGCAAATGGAAGGTGAATGACGGAGGAACCTATATCGATAGAAGTAGAACAGGCAACTATGTAAAGAAGAGTTGACAGATTTCGTTTTTTTGTGATGACGAAATATCTCAAAGGTAGACAGTTTCCAGGCAGTCCGATCACAAAGCAGGCAAAGAACCCGAACGCTAGCAAGCCATAATAAATTCTGTACATACATAAGTAGGTCAATATATGGAAAGTTTCTCGGACTACTTTATCACAAACGTACGTTAAGACCTTTAAGAACTGAATAAAACTGATCATTATTTAAAGCTGTGGCTCGGATCGCACTGGCCCACGGTTACTTTTATCTATTTATAACCTAGGACACCGGTATAGTAGTAAAATAATTAATGAGGGAACAACTCATAAGCCGAGGCAGCGGGCTGATGGTTCGATGGTACCTAATTAAACGTTTAAACGTGTAATTTTGATAAAATCGTAATACTATTTACTTAATCCGGCAAAGATAAATGTGTGCAGGAGCCATGAATACATTTATATAAGAATATAGGTGACCTTCACTTGTATCCTACAACGGGTGGACTCCTTAGTCGCCAACCTGTTACTTAGCCTCGATTAAAGTAGAGTTAGTGCCACAACAGCACAACTAATATCAAATTTTATAAGTGCCTGAATTATTATAATTAAAATCGAGCTACAGATTCGAATAGGGTAAAGCACATAATTTTGTCATTTTTTGGCAATTTTCCGACTGTCTGATATAAACCATGGGTTTTAACCTCGTCTGAAATTCCGATTTAGATGAAACCTCCACCATGTTATAGTAGACAGTCTAGGCAAGTTCTAACACAAAAATGATCGAAATTGCTGGGGTTGAAGATGTTCAAAAAAATTATTTTGAAAAAATGACAAAATTAGGTGACTTTACTTAATTTTGTCACCCCGAACGTAATTTTGTCACTTGAAGATTGTGCAAAAAGTAACCGTTTCTCGGTATTTTAGACTACCTGGATGCATCATTCGAGCGCTTTTTTACCAACATTGACCTCAAAAATCCCAAAGATATGATATTTTCATAGTTTTGTAGCTTGATGAAAAGATGACACTTTTTGGGTATCTAATCTTAGAAAATAGCCCCGAATGCCCCTGAAACCACTGGCATCTTGAAAAACGATTGGTTCTAGGCCTAGGTTGAAATTTTCATGTCTGTAGATAGATCACTTGCTTAGTAATTTCATCAAATATTTTTTTAGTCATTTTAGATTGAAAAAATCAGATTATCCACCTAATATTTCTCGGCGAAAATATGCTATTATAAGTGTTATGCTATTATAAGTGCCTTATACATATCCTATGGGCAAAAAAACTTCAGAATAGTTGTATAAGGCCATTTTCAACACAATCTGTGATTTACAAGAAATTTGAGAAAGGTCGATTTTTTTGACAAAATTAGGTACTTTTGGCAAAATCGAACCTAATTTTGTCACCCTCTGTAACTTGAACAATCATTGCGCTAGAGACTTGAAAATTTGTACGTATACTTCTGCTGTAGAAGATATTTGAAATATGCAATGGCATGAAGCTAGCTCAATTACTTTTGAAATAGCAATAAATCAAAATTTTGAAAATTCCTTAAGAAAACCTTAAGGATCTTATTTATTTTTCGGGTTAACAGTTTCCCCTTCATTTTTGACACAGATGCAAAAGAGCTAGAAACTTAAACTTTGTACGAGCAGTTTCAGCAAAGTCTAAGCTTTCTTTTTATACACAATCCTTTTCTTTCAAGCTGAAATTCCGAGCCGAGGCAGTTTTTCAGAGCAAAATGACAAAATTAGGTACCCTGACAAAATTATGTGCCTTACCCTAAGGATAAATAGTTTTATAAGTATTAAGTAGTTAATATTCTTTATCAAATTAATTAAAGGTCTGGCCAATCCTTATTTAATAACCAATTTGTAATGAATAATAATTTTAATTAACCCTGCTGTGATTGGGTTTGATTTGTGATATGATAAAATAATATCTGTTAGTTTATCCAATAGAATATAGTATTGCGATTACTGCATAAATCTTATCTGTAAAATTTAAATTAGTTATACAGCAGTGACCCACATATCCCCAAATTGCAAATTAAGATGATATAAGGGGTTTCACAAATTCTTACTTAAAAGATTGATTACGTAATATGTGAACGACCCCTAACGCAAAATGAGAACGCTGCCAAATTCGGATTGAAATTATGCAAGTGTTTTTTCATACATTTCTCGTCGATCTTTATTTATTTTTTCTAGTATCTCTGTTTTAAAAAATGCCAATTTTTCCCTATTGGTAAATTGCAGCTATTCATTTCTATATCCAATATCCATAACATTTCAACCAAATGTGCAATTTGTATAAAAATATAGAATTACCTTACGAGACATATTTCATTTTATAATCGACATAATTCCGGTGACCTAAATGATTTGGGGACGAAAATATGGGATTTGTTTCCGAAAACCACCGCATTTCGTACCCCAAATTAAATCATGGTATTTGGGGATTTTTTTCATTTCTTTATTTTACAAAAATAAAACCCAATATTTGAGAAAATCAATAAAATAAAATATGAAATTTGAAAAATTAGAAGTCAATTTCTTCTTGATCTTCTGGTTCAGGGACGTTTCTCTCTCCAGTGTAGTCCCAGGTGTAGGCACCTCTAACAAGCTGTTTCATCTTATAAGTAGTTTCTCCGGCGCCTTTGAAAGTTAGTTTTAACTTGACTTCCAATCCTCCAGACGGAATAGGAGACCGCCGGTGTTTGTTATCCTCCACCACTCCCGAAATTTCTTAAAATCATTTTTATTTCATTCATGATCGAATACTAGCTTTCATTTGTTAGATGAATCATATTTATAACTTAGTACTTACTATATTGATAGTAAATCGACTAAGTCATAATTAAAGAGAATACGTGAAAAATAATTTGGGGAAAATAATGATGCTGACCTAAATTTTGGTAGTCCGAAAATATGGTGTTTTTTTCGGAAAACCACCGACTTTCGTACCTTTTAAATATGTCTCGTAAGTTAGGTAGAATAATAGTGTCAGCCTTGTAAAAATCTAGGCTTTTGAGCGTAATACCTAAGGATGATGAATAATGGCTGAACATTGATTCTATCTCTGCAACTGAAACTCATTAGTGATTCGTCACGTCCGAGTCCACTGCAGTCATATCGCGTCTTTTACTCTCCAATTTGTCCTTTTCTTTGGCTGATTTACACTGTCAGATTGTACAGAAAAAACTAAATTACTGATCTTCAAGACACGCCGTATAGACAAAAGACCTTTATCAGGATTATATTTCAAGGTCATATTATCACATACAAACCCACCTAAGATAGTTTATGCTAATCGCCTCATTCAGAGATAATAATGCCGGAAATGCAGTGTATCGATGGTGTCCCGCTCTTTTTGAAACATTTCCGGCCGCTACCCCACCCTGGACAGTGTCCGCAGTCCGGATGAAGGATCATGAGTAATCTGGTAACAGGACGGCAGTTTTACTTTTTCCCCTCCCTAATATCCGGTGGACTAATATCTATTAAGGGGAAAATACTTTCCATGATCCGATGTTTCGAATTTAAGAGGCTAACTCAATTTCACGTCGGCTTCGATCGGGTAATGGTATCTATTCATGAAAAAGGAGCCTTCCAGTGAGATCGTGATTAGATTTCACAGCCTCACAATGTGGGTTAATAGGAGCGTGGAGATTAAATCAGTGCGAACTGGTACGGTGAATCAACCTCTTCAGGCCACTCTGAGCCGTGCTGTCTACGAATTATCACTCTCGCTAGTTTGCTGCCACTGCGAGGTGGTGCTGCACACTGTGCTCTTCTACGGCATCCCGTTTAATGCTGCTTCATTATTATGCGTTAGTGTGAGTTTAGCTGTTTCGACTCTCCCGCTTTCCACGCTTCATGATCACACGTTTCGGAAGGGTTTATTTTTACATCCTTCTAGACGCCTGGTAGACTTGTACGCCTTGTGATAGGATGCGCTCTGAAGATGTGGTGAACCGTTCGATGCAGAAAGGGGGTTTAGCTGCGCTAGCTCTGGATATTCTGGGGATTTCGCGCTTCTGAGTGTATAAAGCTAGCTTTCAAGTTTGGCAGTCATGTGTATGAAGTTAATTTAGTAAAAACCACCGATCTGAAATGTATTCTTTCCGCTGTTGTCTTCTAAACCCTTCGCCGCTGGTTTTTAAACAGTAATTCTTGTTACCAATTTTCTCCAATCGATGCATTTTAAAGATGTTAATTGTTTTAATTACCACTTTTTACTAACATAATTAAACGCAAAAACCTGACATCACAAGAACCAGGCTTTGCTAAGAATCTGGTTTTCCCAGTTTCTTCATGAACTAAGAACCAGTCTCAGCACAATTTTAATTTATTAATGGAATTATATTTTTGAGGGTGTATAACCTATTAACCTTAGTTAGTTATCTCTAGTTGAATTAATCTTTGTACATATATTGTTTGAATGAATTTTATATATTTAATGAGGAGGAAGTAATATTTTACACGTTGAAGACTGAAGAGGAAGTAGTTCGGTTCCAAGGCAAACTCATCTTAAAATTAGACGCATCCCGTAAATATTCTGGGGATTTCGCGCTTCTGAGTGTATAAAGCTAGCTTTCAAGTTTGGCAGCCATGTGTATTGTGTAATGTGTAATGTGTATGAAGTTGATTTAGTAAAAACCACCGATCTGAAAAGTATTCTTTCCGCTGTTGTCTTCTAAACCCTTCGCAGCTGGTTTTTAAACAGTAATTCTTGTTACCAATTTTCTCCAATCGATGCATTTTAAAGATGTTAATTGTTTTAATGACCACTTTTTACTAACATAATTAAACGCAAAAACCTGACATCACAAGAACCAGGCTTTGCTAAGAATCAGGTTTTCCCAGTTTCTTCATGAACTAAGAACCAGTCTCAGCACAATTTTAATTTATTAATGGAATTATATTTTTGAGGGTGTATAACCTATTAACCTTAGTTAGTTATCTCTAGTTGAATTAATCTTTGTACATATATTGTTTGAATGAATTTTCTCTATTTAATGAGGAGGAAGTAATATTTTACACGTTGAAGACTGAAGAGGAAGTAGTTCGGTTCCAAGGCAAATTCATCTTAAAATTAGACGCATCCCGTAATTATTTCCGTAAATATTAAAATTAACTTAAACTATGTTTTACCTGGTGAGATTGGGTACCGTTAAACGTTCCACCCCATTAAGCATTGATTAGCTTGCCTAATTAGGATAATTAGCTGCCCCTGAGGGTGCAGTACTCCATCAAGCAAGCTGCTTAACAGCTCCATTATCAGTTAACTGGTAACTTCATCCCTCTGATATATTACGGTACGTTTATGTCATTATCCAACATGGTCTTTTGATAAGACCGGTCTCGTCCATATTCCATAGTATGACGGACGAACTTGGGCGAACACGTTTTTTGCGCCGTGTACGTAATACGTATTCCTGTCGATATGCGTCACCCTATTGTCTGCCGCATTTTTTCATGATTACTAGTACAATTACATTTGCTGAAAGTCAGGATTAGATTTTAATTATACCGGGAGGGTCACCGAGACCTCCCGCGGTCTGGGCATGAAATTATATAAACACTCATAATAAACCTACCCTACCTCCCGATTATTGTACATAATAATGGTGTTTATTTATAGTTTGTGCACATCAGTTGTGCAGGTCCGCAACAATTAGCACCATCATCCCTCTGCACCCGATATATGCAGAATATTATTCCTGCTGGAAACTTACACTCCTCCAATCCTCTACCTTATATAATATATTCGATTATACCCGGGGCCGGGCAACCTCCTTTTTCACGGGGGCGTCTCATATTAGATTTCAAACAATAATCTAATTGTTTTTCAGCCTCTCCTGCAAAGGAAGGTCTCCAGCTACAGGCTGCACCAGCGAGCAGGGCAAAGTTTCATGTACAGTCAGCACTCAATCCAGCACAGTGGGGATTGAGTGTGTTTGGCGGGGCTGCTTCCCAGATATTGTCCGTTTTGGGGAGTTCACCTCTTGTTTTTTGTGTAGATGTTCGTGTTTTCCCGCGTTATTTCCCGTGTTTCCCGCGGCTCAGATCAAACAGACAATGTTTTGTCTAGCTAGATTGTCTGTATTTGATTACAAAAAAGCTATTTTTGTCCTGAAATCAGCAAACCTGGAGTTCTCCACATTTCCCAAATCCTTACACTCAATTTATGCCAGTTCTCTTTATTCTCTATATTTCTCTAGATATTCTGTCCCCCTAGCAATTCCTCAATATCCTGCCTCTCCATACCCAGCGTACCTTCAGATACACAGGTCACATTGAAGGTACTTCACACTATCACGAGGTAGAGACTCCAGGCTCTCCAAATATCCCGTCACTGAATAATTAGGGGGGAGAGATGTTGCAAATAATATTTTACAGTCCTGCAAACCGGCACCCTGCAGCTGTGAAAACCGTCGACGTTGCCCTTATAACTTTACATATGCCGTGCAAATCAAATTAATTATCATATTTACACGGGGGGATGCAGCGAAGCATTTATGTTTGTGTTAATTCACACTTGCAGTGTGACCCGTGCTGCAAACTGTTGTATGGTTTTGTCGACGTCACTTCACGTTTGAAACTGCGCGTTTCTTTTTTGACGTTGTTTTCTCTCAGTTCGTCATAATGTAAAGTTGTCACATTTTAATTTACATTTTAATCGAACTTGGTTGCAACTGTATTAATTTCATTTTGTCACAACCGTACTAAAAGTACTCTAACTGACCTACAAAAAGTCCCCCTGGTGCATGTTATAGTACCAAGGATCCATTTCAATTCCGATAATTTGTTAAAGAAAGCAAGAGTTACAAGCTCAAGAGGTGTGTTTGTGTTAGACTGACATGACAAGACGTTGTTGAAATGGGTGGCTTTGTTTATATTTACATTTCCAAGTGTATCAATGTTATAATACTTCGCCACTAATCATCGTTTAGCCTGTTTGGTCGCTTTTGGAAGGTTTTTTAATGATTTGCGGTTGGCGCTTTTCTTCTCATCTTTGTGATCCTTTTGGCTTTATTATTTTATTATTTGGACATGTACCGTTACGTGAGTTTTGCATAGTGTTTGTTAGGTGTGGTCTGTTTTGACACGTGACAACTGACAACATACAGCGTCAGTTATACAAACCTCAGCATCGTCGTCACGTGTCCAAAAATATTTAACTTAAATTGATTAAGAGGATTGGGTGCACATAAGACAGTTAATATCATTGAGTTCGGAATGCTTCAAACGTCATTCCCAAGGAGTGCAATCGACTCGATTTTGTTCCCTACCTCGGCTGGAGGTTTCAAATTTTGGCTCGCCACATTCCGGGAAAGCTCTAGTTTCATTGAAGGTTCACGAATCATAACAGTTACAGCGGTTACATAACAGTTACAGCGGTTACAGTTAATGTGAAGTAAACTGTGATTCCCATGTTACTAAGACATGATGGCTTCCCTTGCACTGTGCAAATATCTTCATGATCTACTTATAACCCAACCTCTCCAGTCACCATCACCCTCTCTCTCTCTCTCTTCTCCTCTGAAGCCCTACCCCACCCTGCCACTTGACACTAAATCATGACCCAACTGTAATACCTCTACAATCCTGATAACACTCGATATGACACTACGTCTAGACAGCCTGCATTATACATCCTGTAAACGCTTTATTGGTAAAAGGACTGTCTGACTCACTAAACGCAGAAAACAAGACACTGAACTGATAAGAGATGCAGATAGAGAGAGAAAAGTGCATATACCAGCTTGCTCTATCGGTCATATCCCAGTTCAGAAGTTCTACTGTATCAGTGGTATTTGGGAAGATGGAGATATTTTGGGAGATAGGATCCCGTGGTTTTATGTGGCTTGCAAGTTATGCACATACTGCATATAATTAGTTATTTGACGTTAAGTTTTACTGTCAAGTTCATCTTTCAGAGAGTAATTAATCAGCCCTCCTCCAGTATATTTGCTGGCTAGGTTCTGTTCCTTACGTGTTTTTTACCTTCGTTTAAAAATGTGCACTGTTTATCGATTTCCCCTATTTGCCATATATTTGCTTTTCCTTTTCAAGTTGTATACTTTCAAAGTCTTAGCTTTTAGTTTGAAAGTTATATACTTTCAAAGTCTTAGCTTTTAGTTTAAGACTTTTATTTTTAAATCGATAAAAATATTTATTGTTCACAACATAGGCTACATGTTTTGAGTTTTTCCCAATTTGAATAAATATTTACTTTACACTTTTCCTACAGGCCAGATGCAAGATGGCTGGCATACAGATTGTAGTGGTTGTCTTCGTGTTGTCAGGTGAGAAAATAATCATAGCAAAATGATTAGATAAGTAATGTGTGCTACAACATAATGCAGACTCATGAAGTCAGACAGATTCAAATAAGCATCAACAGTTTTTCCTTTTTCTTTTTCTTTTATTATTACATCACGATGTAAGGCTAAATTTGGAGTTTTGATTCTCATATTTCAAAAAATATTCTCATTACACAACCTCCAATACCCTTTCATATAACCGGCTAACCCCCTTTCTTTCAGTGGTAGCAGGAGAGAGTATAAACAGATCAAAACGAGGAGCCTCATCAATATCCATAGGACCCCCCGTAGTCTATAAAGGACCTGGCAACCACTCGGTGGAGGTCGGACAGGACTTCCAGTTCTACTGCAAAGTTAAAGGCAACCCCCTCGCTCATGTAGCTATGAAACATAACCGGGAGGAAAGCCCTATCACAGTAAGTTGGCATTTTGAGGTGGATTGGTTTTGTAATGATTGCTTGTGTGGGTAATAAAGCACGTAGCCGTTTGTTGAGAACTAGATCAAATCATAAAGGGACCTATAGAACAATCAATAGGTTAGTACATATAAATGAACAATATAATATAATACTACAACAGTTTTATTATGTCAAGTAAAACACAAGTCAGGTTGTTCTATTACCAAGTTAACATTCTTCATAGCCAAAATAATTAAATGTCATTAATAGTAACCAATAGTAACTCACCCCTTGCTCCTCCTGAAACCACCGCCCCAGGTAATTTTCCCAAAATACGGTACAGCACCGACCGGTGGTAGCACCATAGTCCTCCTGGACTTGATGAACCTCCAGCTATCGGACGAGGGCAGGTACACCTGCTTCGGAGAGAATAAGTACGGACGTGTCGAGAGTCATGGCTGGCTCAAGTTTAAGAGAGGTTAGTGTTTGGGGCAAGGAATTTGTTGTCGATCTGATGAGAGATTTGCTCTGTATTAACTAATACTTAGTTCCTTGGTTTCGTTCATTATAGAATATATTTTTAAAATTTTGAAATTGTCATAAGCATGGTAAATTTTGTCAACATTTACCGTCATAATATGTAAGAGCTGTCTACCAGCCTCTCCTTGGGCTCCCTCCAAGGGAACATCGTGCCTGCTGCACAACGTAGGGTTCCAGTCATTATTTTGGTTAATTAAGAAAACTGGCATTTTGCCCGGTTTTATCATCTAGACTGTGCAGGCATATCACTTTGTGCAATGAATGTTTTCATGAATTTCAAAATCTACCGAGAGCTTACCTAAAGCTCTCTTGCTCTAGAAAGCGCTTTCTTCGTGGACCACTTCTATTAGCATTAACTTCTGTCCAGCTTGAAGTTGTACGTGGTGTTTCAATTAAATCTGAATCTTGCGATTCACTTTACGCCGTGGATAGTTTATTTGTCTAGTTTATTCGATCAAGCGAAACAGTTTCGAGACAGTTAAAACATGTCACTGGTTACAAGCCATGCCTTAGAAGACTATTTAGGATTTGGTGGGGTGTGGTTGAAGCAAGTTCCCGGCCAACATCTCACCCTTAATCTCATTGGACATGACCACCACCTGTTTTAGATAACCGCTCTTCTCTTTTTAGACCGTAATACAATCGCTATCTCATTATTTTACTGGCGCACTTGCTCTTGATTAGGTTACTGGAGCATGATGAATTTTATGATAAAGCTATTAACGTCTAACTCCAGGGGACTTTTGATCTCAAACTGACATTGTATGTACATAGTACGTTGTGAGCGTACAATTCGTTTGATTTCAACGGCGTGTGCGGTCCTTGGCTGGAAACCAAATAAGAACTGCAATATTTAGCAAGCAGTATTTACTCGGCTCCGGAGCTCGGTTTACAGACGATTTGGTCTTGCCAGGTGTTATTATTTAGCTTCGCTTGCCCTTAAATCGTCGTTTTTGTTTCGTTTACACTTTTTGTTTTGCTTAAACCAATTTCCTACACAATTACAACCTGGCCTGTGCGCTGAGTTGAGGAGTTGAGTGGAACTATGGTCAAGCTCCTTACTGCTGTACTGGATTTTCTGATACTAGCTGCGGAGGTGGACTGGACCAAAATAATTGGTGAGGTGGTTATTTGTTGTGCATCTGAGCAGGTCTGATAGTTGGACGACAGGGTGGGCCAGAATTAACTTTTTACCGAGTGCAGATCCTGCATACAGATTGTGGTGTAAAAATAGGGTGTAGAATAAAACTAATCCTCTTCCTACTTACCTGATACTTGTGTGCTTATTAACTTTCTTCCTACTTACTTCCTACTTTCTTCAATCAGTGCTTACATGGAAATTATTCTGGGTCAACCTGTAGAACTGTATAAAGTTTACCTTTGTATCGCAATACGTACTTTAAAGTAGACCGTTTAGTTAGAACAACTACTACATCACGTACCGTGGTACCTACCCGAGTTTGTACCTTTTAGTCTGACTGTTTATGTTTTCAGCGTGTTCGTGTAACTCGTACGGAGTTGCGTACCCCCAGAAACCATGTGACGATGCTGGGGACTGCGTGTGTAGAGAAAACGTGGGCGGAGAGAAGTGTGATAGGTGTTTGGTAAGTTGTCATGACAACATCAGCAACCTTATCTATGTTTACCTAAGATTCCTTACATTTGTATCGGCTATCAAACGATTTTAAATACAAATATAATTATATTTAAGTCTAACCGTTTAAGATAAGAAAGTGCATAGAAAGGTTTTTGCAGAAAATTACCGTACACGTTTTAACAAAATTATTGTTTTTATATTACAAGAAAAACTGGGTGGCTTAAAAGTTAAAAGTAACACCTGTGCTCAAGCCTCACATTGTGTTATTCTAGGCTATCTTAGTAAAATTTCACCATCACAGGAAGGATTCTTCAACTTCCCCTTCTGTCAACCGTGTGAGTGTAACCAGTGGGGAACCGTGGAGGGGTCTCTGAGTTGTGACCAGATAAGCGGAGAGTGTAACTGTCTTCCTGATAAGTCTATATTCGACTCGGTCAAGTGCGACGGATGTCCTCCTGGAGAGTTTTTCAATGTTGTCACCAGCAGATGCTCACGTGAGTTGTAAAACACAAGGAAATATTTTCAAGGTGCTCCGTATCATTAACGCCAAACACCATTTTATTAAAAAATTTCCCGCAATGACATCATTAATTCTGCCGTTTTTATTTGTGACAAATGGGCTAAAAAACCATTTTTGACATTTTGAATTATTTTACCCGAATTTCTTTTTTGGGTCAAGAACTATCCCTGAAAACCACCGGAAACCATTCGAACCAATCACTGGCCCCCAGAAACCCCCTTTTGAAACCACTTAAAATACCAAAATTTGTCATAAATGTGTCAAAAGTTCTCGAAAACCTCTGATTTTTGAGTGGTGCCTAGTTCAAGCACCAGAAAACGGCATAATTATACCCTTTGTTGATATGTAACCCTCTCAACCACGTGATGCCCATATAAGGAGGTATAACATTGTAACCCTCTCCCCTCAGCGTGTAGATGTTACGGTGAAGGGTCAGAATCAGAGAACTGTGACTACACCAGTGGTCAGTGCCAGTGCAAGGAAAACTTCATGGGAGACAAGTGTACTCAGTGCAAGGTTAGTACAGTGTAAGGTGAGCGTGACCTAGAGAAATGTTTTAGAGGGTTATTCTGTTAACCTCTTAACTTGAGTGGTGAGTGGTGACCAAAATGTGTTTCTGCGGTGTTTTGCGATTCAAGGTGTTTGGCCACCCTGGGCATTGGCCACCCCTACGCCACTGTAAACATGGCAATGCGGTCATTCGTATAATTTTAACCATAGAAATAAAATATTTGTTGACATAGGTGGCTCATTCCCACAGTGTGCTCCAATGTCCCTCCGAAACTTAAAGTTCGCTTACAAAGGTAAATATTACTGTCAAGATCTTAATTCTGTTATTTATTTAATTATTAATTATCAATATTTCAGGACGGGTTCTACGACCGAAGTAACGGATGTTATCCGTGTGACTGCGTGGTAGAGAACACCATTGGGTTTGAAAGACGTTGTGATGCTGTATCAGGTACTTCTTCACTTGTTCTTGGCAACAAAACTGATTAGTGAATATATGTTAATAACTAAATCAGCTAATTGATTACTCCACTAATTAATATTATTACTAAATTACCTCCCCCTCAGGACAGTGTCAGTGTAAGCCAGGAGGCGAGTACACGGACTCCCGTACATGTGCCGCTTGTCCGGACAACACTTTCTACGACGCGGACACTGGAGAGTGTAATTTCTGTGGGTGTGACCCCACCGGTACTGACAGGTGCTCTTCCACTGGGGAGTGTGTCTGCAAGGAGAACTACACCGGCATCAAGTGTGATCAGTGCGAGGCTAACTACTTCGGGTTCGAGTACGGTTACTGCCGCGACTGCGACTGTAACCCTTACGGTACAGAGGACGGTAACCTGCAGTGTGATATCAACGGCTATTGTCCGTGTAAGGATGGCCACGATCTGATCAACAGGAGGAAGTGTGATGGGTGCCCGGACGGACAAGCTCTGGCGCCCAATAGTGTGGACGAGTGTGAAGGTTAGTGCCGGTCCTTTTTTTACTGGGATATTTGGGACCTTTCTTGGAATTACGTCGGGATAATATCCTGGATATGTAATCAAATCTTGTGTCGATTCCTGAGGAACTTTATTGGAAAATGTCGTGGTATGGATGATTTTATTGGCTATTTCATGACCTTTCACCTCAATGCCAACATTATAATTAAAAGTTGCTAAAGCAACTGTTGAGAATGGACACCTGCACCTGCACAGTGCTCACACTTGCAGGTGATTTTAATACCGGTCTTCTACTCTATTAAATTGTCACGTGAAGGTCCACTGTTTCAGATTGTCAGTGTGACCCACAAGGTTCACTGGGCAGTAACTGTGATCTCTACACTGCACAATGCGTGTGTAAACCTGGAGTGGTCGGATCCAAATGCGACGAGTGCCAGGTAAGAAACCATCACCATCACCATCACCTTCATCATCACCATCACTATCACCATCACCATCACCACCATCATCACCATCACCATCACCACCATTATAACTATCACCACCACCATCACCTTCATCATCATCATCACCATCACCGTCACCATCACCATCACCATCCCCATCACCACCATCATCACCATCATCACCATCACTATCACCACCACCATCACCTTCATCATCATCATAACCATCATCACCATCACCACCCTAACCTTTACCTATATGGTGACTTTTGTTCTGTTGTATATCCCAGTATAAGATATTTGGAGTACGGTCTGTAACTAACAACCCACCTCAACTAACCCTCTCTCTCTATCAGCCGGGTTACTACGGTCTATCTACCCTGGGAGAGTGCACCCCCTGCGAGTGCGACCCCAACAACTCCATAAGTCTGCAGTGCGACCAGGATTCAGGCCAGTGCCCCTGCTTTGGTAACGTTATCTTCACGGATACTCGCACGTGCAGTGGCTGTCCAACTGGACAGTACAGCAATGTCCCGGGATCTTGTGAAGGTGAGCGGCTTTAACGGCAATGAAACGAGGCCATATTTAGTTATTTTATCAATTCGGGTATTCGCTTCTGAGAGAAACTTTAATCATTAAATTAAATTGTGGGAATAGAATCAGAAATCTTGACTTGCAATGATCGAATATGGTATGGACTTTCTGCTCCTCTTTCATTTTTCAATAATACCATCTAATGATGTTTTTGAAGTACCACACGTACATAGTCATGTCACAAAGTTAGACATAATTTCTAATACAAAATGAGACAAGCTCGTGTTTAGTGAGAGGTTGAGTCGGTGACAGATCAGACATTAAATGAGTAAAATGATGTCAGACTTTCTTATTATCATATTATTATGTATCATTAAACTATTTCAGAATGCGAGTGTAACATGAAAGGTTCAACATCAGTTCAGTGTAACTCTGCCGGTCAGTGCCCCTGTCAGCCTACTGTTCAGGGTCTCAAGTGTGATGAGTGCAAGGTTAGTGACCAAATTAGTGACCAAATTAGCCAACAAATTAGCCAGCAAATAATACCTATTTTTACTGAGCTTGGAATTAATTTGTAATGATTTTCTCCTGCAGCCTGGTTTCTTCAACTTCATGGATGGTGGATGTGAGCCTTGCAACTGTAACGAGTACGGAGTAGTTGATCCGGACGCACCGTGTAATCCGATTTCCGGACAGTGTAGCTGTATTGACGGACAGACCAGGATCAACTCCCGGACTTGTGACGGGTGTCCTAAGGGGTACTTCATGCTGGATGCCACCACCTGCCAAAGTATGTTTTGTTCTGTTGCATTCACTTCTTTTCTACATTTTCTTTCAGATTTTAGGATAATGCATCTCTGTCATAAAATAAGCTCTGTCGGCAATTTTAACAACCACGCCATTTCCTGACGTCAATATATTATTCAGGTTGCGGATGTCATCCCTACGGCTCATCAGATGACAGTGAGTGTAGCCTGTACGAGGGTCAGTGTGACTGTGGAGCTAATGTAGTCGGGACAAAGTGCGACCAGTGCGGTGTAAGTGTTTAACTTTTAGCAAATCACAAGACCAGCAAAACTAAATATTTACGACATTTGTACAAGTCCCCTCGATCACCACTCTCTTTTAAGTGCTAAGAACTAACCCTCACTCTCCACCACAGCCAGGTTTCTACGGTCTGAACCTGGTTGGTATCCAGGAATGTCAGTCCTGTGAGTGTGACCCTGAGGGGTCTCTGAACGCCGTGTGTGACACGTTCGGACAGTGCCAGTGTAAGGAGGGGTACGGTACTCTCAACAGCAGGACCTGTGAGGGCTGCCCTGATGGCATGTACGTCCAGGATGGAGTCTGTGTTCGTAAGTCTGCTTTATTATCAGAGTTATTAAAGTTCTGGGTAGCTTGGATCTTCTGATAAAACAATAATATTTTGCATATTTGTGTTTATTTTTAACTCGTAAAAACAAAAAAGTTATCGGGAGCTACTGAGCTACTTTCCTCTCTGTTAAAACTGTTTTGTCCCGCAGCTTGTGGTTGTGATCCCCGAGGGGCTCTCTCTCAGTCTTGCAGACCTGATGGTACCTGCTCCTGTGGACCCAACGTGGACTCTGCTAAGTGTGATCAGTGCTCAGTAAGTCCCTTCAACCTGCTACCTTCACTTTATCTGTTAGACCCGATCTACATCTAAATTACATCAGTGAAATTTATCAATAAACGTCCAACTGTAAACCTACAAAACCTTTTCCCCTCAGAGTGGCTACTTCTTCGGAGATCAGAACCTGGTGGGATGTATCGAGTGTGGGTGTGATAACACCGGTACACTTGGAGCCAGTGGAGAGTGTAACACCAACACCGGACAGTGCAGCTGTTTGGAGGACCCTACTATCTACTTCATCGACCCCCGGAGATGTGAACCTTGTGGAGAGAACCAGTTTGCCAAGAATGGCAGGTGTACAGGTGAGCTTTACTCAACTTTTGAAATATTTTGTGACTGGATATATTTTGCTTGTGTTTTCGTTTTATGGCCGTTTTTAGGTTTTTTAATTACTAAACTATTTTCTCTCGCTAGATTGTGGCTGTCACCCAACCGGATCTGTGGATCTGCAGTGTGACTTTGAGAGTGGTCAATGTCTGTGCGAAGAAGGAGCGTATGGTATCAAGTGTGACGCTTGCCAGGTTAGCGTTGTTTTAATAGCTCAATCCATCTCGAAACATCTCCCATTTATTGTTTCCCGCTTCCTCCTCCAACTAATTTAAACAACATAACTTTAAAGAAGAAGCATTTACCTACTACTAATACAGTAACTAGCTTAAATGAAATTGAGCAGCAATTAAGGAATCGTTTACGACGATTTTAAAAACAATCAGAAATAGTACAGAGATTCAATAAAACAAATGAAAATAAAGCAGTCTTCGTTCGAGCGCTGGTATATTAAGCTTTAATGCTCCCTTCGGAAAGTAACTTGCAAACCCTTTAACTCTTAAATCATAAACAGAAGTCTCCTTATAATAACTTAGTATCGCTACCTACGCAATAACCAAACAAAATGACTAAATATTAACAGTATGTGGTAGCACTGGTTGGCCTTGTTTTCGCTTTAACTTTCCCCTCGGACATGATATTAGTGAGAACAGTGTTCGGACATGCAAACGTGTTCGGCACCTCATTACCCTTTATAATCCCCCGGAGAACATCTCTCCAGTACCACCTAATGTTCCGACTCCTCACAATGAAGATGAGTGGGTTGACACAGCTGTTAGCAATAGCCAGCCCGGTAGTGAGCAGGTACATGATTCTCCAGCCTTCCTCCTGGAATCTGTTCATGATGATGTCCCCCAGAGTGACCTCCTGGAACAGGAAACTGAGGATTAGGACGGTTCTGGGGAGGAAACAGAGGACTGTACTACTTGTCAGGAGAATAACTGTCACAGCACCTGCTCTCTTCTCCTTAATATAAGGAGTTTCCTCCTGGCTTGCTCCTCCTTTCCTCCGCAGAAGTTCGAGGCCGGTGAGAATGCAGCTGACCAGTGTGGGGATGAGAGGGAGGCAGGTGGAGATGAGCTCGTAAGTGAAGATAAGGATCCCGCTCTTCAGGTCCACTGTGCCCGCTCTGAAGCTGACTTGGTCCGCCACATCTACACTGCCTGGGGGTAAAAATTAATTATTAATTATTATTAGCCACTTAACTTGAAACATGTTTCCCTCTTGAGTTTAAAGTACCCACCAATGCGGAAGATCAGGGTAGCTTTGTAAGCCAGATGAGGGTCATCACACAGCCAGAAGGGTAACACGAACATGACCACACAGAGGAAGAGGTACCCCACTAGGGAGGCGGACACCGCGTGTCTGTTCAGGACTCGGAAGGGACTCCGCACTAGCATGCACCTGCTCACGCTCATCAGTGTGAACTGGAACAAACTGAACCGCATCTGGGGAGATGGGGTGATAAGCGATAAAATAGGGGATAACTAGAATAGGGGATAACTATTATAGCTTTATAGGATAAAAATGATATTATGACCTGATATCGTGTTTTCATTGGATCCACCAGGACGAAGCAACCAAATAAATGGAACATTATACTGGGCTATACAGTGTATAGCCCAGTATTATAGTATACAGAACACTCACCACAACATTGTACATCATGGATATGACTTTGAAGAAGAAGAAGGATTTGTTGACAACGCTGGTAAGTTTAATAGCCCGGAAACTGATGAGGTTCTGGAAAGTGCCGAGGACGGTGCAGTTGATGAAGTCTGTGGTACAGAGCACCACGAACAGCAGGGTCGGCACGTCCTTTATGTTCTTGTTTCGGAGCAGGAAGATTATAATGAGGAGGTTTGTTGAAGAGCCTACCAGTGTGAAGAGTAGGTTGATTCCGCCTATATACAGCTGAGACAGAAGATTATACAGTTTATGAAAATAAAACATAAGAACTAAGAAACTTGTTTTATCATTTCAAGCGGTTTAACCAGAAAATAACAATTTCATGGAAGTGCAGAGCCGTAACTCTAAAATACTTAAATTCCTTGAAATGTTAGGCTGTTTAACACTATATGTTGCTATCACCATAGCAACACATAGCAACTTTACCTCTTTAGGATCCTCAACAATAGATTCATAGCGGTCAGAATCTTCTAAGAACTCGTCATGGTTACTGATGTGACAGTAGGAAACTCCTGACATGATGGTTTCATTTGCCATACCCCTGCAATATCTGGAGTAGAAGAGATAAACTTTACAGCGATAGTTTGATTAAGTAGTGCAAGTTTGAGACACTGGAACAGTAAGAACTCGGTAAACAGTGCAAAGCGATAATGTCTAGTCCTGGTACAGGCTACGGAGGTAATGGATTTTGAACTATAATGGTAGCAGCCAATATAAGAGCTCATTACATCATTATTATAGGGAACATAATATGGTCAAGTTGGTTACCCCAAGCGTTCAATATTTGAATGAATGAACAAAATTACACATATTTCGGTTCGGGTTAATGACTTCATCAAAATTAAAATAAATCCATCAGTTTTCAATATTTTTGCATGAAATTTTCGGAATCGATTAAGAATTGCATTTCAAGCTTATTATGGGCAGCGATTTTGTATTTAGACCTCCAAAAAGATAAGGATATAGGACATATGAAAGTATATCCCCGCCCTCAAAACAGGAAAAAACCTACATTTTTATAAAAACCTACATTTTTATTAAAGTATATAAATATACTTTAATATGCCCCCCCCCCCCCCCCCCAAGTAAGCGAAATGCTTTATCAATTATACTGCATTGATTAAATTGATAGAGTTAGCGAGTGAAGTTTCTCGTTCAATCACAAATATATTAAAGAACTTGAAACTAAATGCAAACGGTATTTATACGAGACAAATAAACCGGATTCATGAAACTTTAATGAATCTGATGACAACTAATTAAGATTTCGTGTCATAACCCGGGACAGGTAGGTACAACGTCAGCACCTTATTAAGAAGTTTCTAAAGAATAGCGAGTTATTCAGTTCCCCGGTTAACTCGCACTTTAGTTTCTAACTTCAATAAAGGTTTTTAGAAAATCGAGCGTTTTATCCCCTTATTAGAGAAAAATATCAGCCAGCTTGGTGCTACAAGTCTCTCTAAATAACTTATTACGCGCATGAAGCAGCTGACAATTCGCCCACGTGCTGATTCTTCATGCTCAATTACTGGTTACGACTACCTTTTTATCAGGGAGATCATCCAGGCATGTTATCTGGTGAAGGGGTGACGTAAAGTACAGTTTTTCAAATGTATGGAGGAATCGCAATACATCTACCACGAACTTAAAAGGAGACGTTATTCGAAATAAAATACACTTTGTGTTTCGCTCATAAAGCTCATCCTTAAAATAACGGTCTCTTGTGCTTCAATAGTCAGCACTATTCAACACATACAACGTATTTTTGTTTTGCTAACAAAATTGACCAGATTGTGAGATATTCTCAGATCAGACACACTAAAAACTGATCCATTGTCCTTGTCTTGGGAACGAATCAATGGTGACAAGCAGTGCGATCTACAATCTTCATAATCAGACCATAGTTTTAATTTTCATTGTCTAAAATTGCAAACATGTGTTCAAAATCTAGGTAAACTATAGGTAAAAATATAATATTAATCAGTCTTGTAGATCTAACCAGTATTTTTGTTGTCCTCTCAAAAACCTGGTTCAAATAATGTAGTTCAGGACGGTTACACAGATAAGTACTTTCGTAACCGTGTCGGTATAGAGACAAAATATATTGATCACATTACGTCGTTCATCCTTAATAAACATGATATTTGCACTAGTCGCTCTCAGGGTTGTCAGACATGTCAGAGATACCAGACTTCATTAAGTGGTACCGGGAGTACTGTTAAATTGTACAGGACAAATTTTAATGGTTGCGTTCAAAATATTGCGTGAAAGGAGACAGCAAACTGTTATAATTCCTGGAACTATTTGGTCATTCTCTCTGCTGAAAGCGGAAACGACTGATAGCAGTCGAAGTTAGCAATCTCACGTAGATGATCCACTCTGTAAGAAGATTAGGAGACAGCTGCGTTCTCTATAAAATGTTTAGGCAGAACAGTTTAAAGTTTCGACAGAAAAAAATGCTTGTTCTTAATCGGGGACTTAACAGTTGTGTGCCTTTGGATAGTATAGATACTAGTGAACTGGTATCTACAGATAAGATAAAAATCAGCGAGTATAATGATTCAGATTGTTATCAAAACAAGACTATTAACATAATATTAAAAAAATCAGAGAAACGGCAGAGAAAAACAAAATCCTACAATGAAATCATGCAAATTAGTAGCTGGACGCTGAATCAGCTAATAATTACGATTGGGGCAACAGAGAATTATAGAATTTGCACGAATCATCGAGGGTGGTCCACAATCAAACATCTAAAGATAGACGGCAGGTCACAAATAGCCCGTAGTCGTTCAGTGCAGATAGATCTAAATCAGGGGGGGTGTCAGGACCGTGTATGTCAGGTCAATCTCAGCCTCCTGACTCAGACCGTATCATTCCATTAAATGCACCCGTTCTCCGTGGCTTGGTCGCAACTACCCAATATCTAAGTAAAGATATACGAGGATTTAAGAGAAACGATATCAAGCTAAGAGACATGTGAGCTGTGACAAATGTGTTTAAATCAGCGGGAGAGTTGGTACATGGAGCGAGGTCAATTAGGTGGCTGTTGGTAGATATTTGATGTTGCATTGCAATTACACGTGGGACAGGTTGATTATCCAACTTTCTAACAGAGTACAAACCTACCACAAGATCACGCACAGATCGTCTTTCAAAGCAACGCAAACAAGGCTACTAGCCGAGGAAATGAGACATTTTGACATTTCGACTAATAACGATACTGGCCACGGGGAAATGAATTAAAAGAAACCTCTCTGTTAAAACAAACACCGGTCTAGGTTTGAGGTACTAACCTTTATTCGCTTATTCGTTTAACTTTAACCTCAAATCTTACTTGTTCGATTATGTTAGACCATGCTATAAAATACAGCCTTGGTATAATTCCCAATAAGAAAAGAGGTTTTCAAAAGCTAGTTAATAGTGGGTCAATTCAAAACTTTCAAAAAGAATATTGATCGAAATATCTCGGTAGTCAAAATTCTCCAAAGTGTGCGTTTTGAGTCGCGTTTTAAGCGCGCAAATTGTCGCTTCTTTAAGTTTTAAGGCTTCTTGCGACATAGGGTCGTGATCTTGTGAGGTTTCTATATGAAATTGCACAGAAATGAAGCTGTACATCCACTAAATGCCATTAAAATTTACCTCTAAAATTGATTCAAAAATATTGAAATGAAGCCCCAAAATCTACCAAAATGGTACCAGATAGAATTGCATTTTTCGTGGGACCATCGTGACAAAATATTTAAAAATGAGTAAAAGTAATAGTCTAACCCTCTCTACCGCAGGACGGATACTTCGACCTAAGCCAGGGATGTCTGCCCTGCAACTGCGACGTTAAGAACACTATAGGAGAGGACCCCAGGTGTAGCTCGGACGGACAATGTCTGTGTATCCCCGGACTCGCCTACACGGACTCTACCAAATGTACCACGTGCCTAGAAGGAACTTACCAGAGCGAAGGACAATGCTTACGTGAGTTGTATATTACTATTAATATAGACTACCAACTTTTAGGGCAATAGATACGGGAGTTGTTTAGTGCTACGATATTAATAATCGGGACGTTCCTCATTAATAACCACTAATGAAGGAGGTTGCAACTTGCTGCACAGTGCTCTGACAGAATTACCTCTGAATTACTTCTAAAATATTGTGGTAATGTGAACGAAACCTTTATATCGTCCCTTATATAGCCCCGGGTGAGGTCAATAGTAGTCGCTGATAATTAGATATTGATAGGTCACGGAATATTTGGTTGTCTTATATATACGTATATACAAGACAACCTAATCTAGAACCTAATATAGTGGAGCAGGAACATTGAACCTAAATAATGGTACCAGACATCAACATAGTGGTACTTGCAGTCAAAATTTACGGACACACTGGGTACGATAACCCTTGATTCAATAATGGTACCATTATCCGAATCAATACGCAAAACAGCCAAGACACAGCCATTTCAGCAGAAACTGCTTTGATTAACCTGCCGTAGCTTTATTATACCGCAGCCGAGAAAAGCGGGCCCTAGAGAATCCCACCTTTTAGTGGACAATTCTACTGCAATTTCACGGTTTTAGCGAGGCCAGGTTTTCTATTAGTTAAGAGCCTGTTTTTAATTACCAGCGTTGACGATGCAAAGAAGGCGCATACCAGAAGTAATATAGTGTAGCGTAACGAGTAGTTAAGACAAGAATATAATTTATGGGACCATCTGTGAATTAATAGAGAACTGGTTACAAAACTTTCTTATTGTGACCGGAGCTGTAAACTTGTTTCACAAGTACAATGTACAAGTAACAGTACCTGAGTAGTGAGTACCAGTAATTACATATAACTAGTGGCTGAATGGTACCAGCTACACAAGTACAATGTACAAGTACCAGTACCTGAGTAGTGAGTACCAGTAATTACATATAACTAGTGGCTGAATGGTACCTGCTACACAAGTACAATGTACAAGTACCAGTACCTGAGTAGTGAGTACCAGTAATTACATTTAACTTGTGGCTGAATGGTACCTGCTACACGGAGTACATTGTACAAGTACCAGTACCTGAGTAGTGAGTACCAGTAATTACATTTAACTTGTGGCTGAATGGTACCTGCTACACGGAGTACATTGTACAAGTACCAGTACCTGAGTAGTGAGTACCAGTAATTACATTTAACTTGTGGCTGAATGGTACCTGCTACACGGAGTACATTGTACAAGTACCAGTACCTGAGTACCAGTAATTACATTTAACTTGTGGCTGAATGGTACCTGCTACACGGAGTACATTGTACAAGTACCAGTACCTGAGTAGTGAGTACCAGTAATTACATATAACTTGTGGCTGAATGGTACCAGCTACACAAGTACATTGTACAAGTACCAGTACCTGAGTAGTGAGTACCAGTAATTACATATAACTAGTGGCTGAATGGTACCTGCTACACAAGTACAATGTACAAGTACCAGTACCTGAGTAGTGAGTACCAGTAATTTCATTTAACTTGTGGCTGAATGGTACCTGCTACACGGAGTACATTGTACAAGTACCAGTACCTGAGTACCAGTTATTACATATAACTATTGGCTGAATGGTACCTGCTACACGGAGTACATTGTACAAGTACCAGTACCTGAGTACCAGTTATTACATATAACTAGTGGCTGAATGGTACCTGCTACACGGAGTACATTGTACAAGTACCAGTACCTGAGTACCAGTTATTACATATAACTAGTGGCTGAATGGTACCTGCTACACGGAGTACATTGTACATTGTACATTGTACATTGTACATTTTACAATGTACAATGTGCAGCTACACGGAGTACAAAGTCCCTAGTGCTCCTGATTTTAACGACTAACGAGTATTTTATTGTTCAATGAAACAGATGGAATGGTATTGTCTTGAGAATTTACCTTTTAAAAAGAAAGTATACATCGACTTTTGACTTTTAACATAAATCAAATGGGTTGAATTATGGTGGTAAGTAAATTGTTTAATTTAGGTAGAAAATTAAAACAATATAAGCAAGAATATAAAAAAACAAGACTCTTTAAAGGAAACAATATCCTTTGTTCATGGCAAAACTTTAATGGGTCGAGTTACTGTATAAAACACATCCACTTGACTCCTGGAGGCTGTTTGACTCAGGTCTCAGATATACCCTATCTGACCAATGTAACATATAAACCCAGGATGCACTACATGAAGAATTCGTTGTAACTTTGTTTGAAAAGCATTAATATCATTAGTGATTAGGCTCCTGGTCGAATAGATGCTAACATATAAGTTATACGGTACATAAAACAATAAATTCGCATGTTTTGTTCGTTATATGATATAACAAAACATGCGAATTTATTGTTTTATGTACCGTTGGAGAACCGATCGATCTGACATCGGCAATTTTTTAATAATGTGGTGTTTTTAATATTTTTGAGACCGTATAAATACGTCCTTTTTTATTTCATTTCATTTCGTAATAACCAATAGTAGGGCAGGGGCCAGGGCACCAAGCCATGTGCAATAATCTCTAAAAGTACCATGATGTTTTATTTACCCATCGAGCAATATACTTGAAGCTAGAATCGTTACAGGTGCCAGGTGCCTGCACCATAAACCATTCGAGATTGGATTAAAACTGGTCAGGAAATGAAAGCCCTCTTTTGTTTACGGCCCTTTATTCACCGCAACGTTCTATTCATTAACCCTAAACGCGAGCTAGCTTTCGTACAAAGTGCAGGTGTGTTCTCCCAATTTAAGTGTGGTGTAACAATAACCCCTAGTGGTTTTGATCTTTCACACATGGTGGAACATGATGTTCTTAAATTTCTTTTTTGGTCGATATACAAGAACTATCGCTGAAATCCATCAATAAGCATCAGAATTAACTGCCGGCCCTAGCCTGAGAAACTTCTTTTTGGGAAACCCATAAAATGCAGAAATTGGCTAAGCTGTGATAAAATTGTTAAAAACCTTCAATTCTGGACTGGGCTTAAGCAGAAAATGGATGAGCTGCAATCTGCATCTGCGTTGATACCAACCATAAACTATTGCTTTCCGAAATATAGTGGAAAAAAGCTTGCAATGCGGTTTATTTCTTGTCAATTATTAGAATTATGGTATAATTATAATCAATTTAATTAATAGACGAGCTGTGGGTCGTTCTCCTCTCTACGTGATTATCACCGGTTATAGTAATAATTATCAACTATTTATCTCATCAGTAGGCGAGAAACTAGCTGTCCTTATACTCTTGACATACGATTTCTTAATTCTTATTATGTTGAAGCTTTGAAGGATAATTATCAATTGCTGACAATATTATTAACTAATTACTATTTACTAATTACTAATTACTAATTATTAATTACCCCGCAGCTTGTGACTGTAACATGGGAGGCTCTGTCAGCGGAGTGTGTGATAAGACTAGTGGGCAGTGTGAATGTCTGAGCAAGGTCACCGGACGCAGTTGTGACCAGTGCCAGGTAGGACAAAACACTAACCCCCCCCCCCCAACACCCACAACATCCACACCCCGGACCCCAGCCCCCCCCCCCCCCCCCCCCACAACACTTGAACAATAAGAACACCACTAAACTAATACATATTATATCTGTAAAGACATATAATTTATAGTCGACAAAACGGGTTCTGGGGTTAAATTACGTTAGGTTCGGAGTACGTCGTAGTTAGAGTTATTGTAAGAGTATTGTAAGGTTTGGTCAGAGCATTGGTTATGAAGTCTGACGGGATATTGGAGACTCCAACTTGGAGTTAGTAACTAACTGAATGGGGCTTTTTTCGGCTACCGGACAATTGAATCCAATTAAGACAATTTAGACTAACCCTAACTTTAACCCTAACCTTAACCCTAACCTTAACCCTAACCTTAACCTTAACCCTAACCCTAACCCTAACCCTAACCCTAAGTCCTAACCAACTAAGCTAATTGGTTAGTGGGAACTAGGTTCAATTGGGTCAAGTTGTCGAAATACCCCCAGCACTTCATCACCAACTCAACCCGGAAGTAAACCCTCCTTTTCAGGGTGATACATACGGAGTGAACTCAGGAGAGGGATGCTCACCTTGCAACTGTAACCCCGAGGGTACAGAGGGAAGGAGCACAGCATGTGATCACGTGACCGGACAGTGTGACTGTATTGAAGGGCAAAACAGGTGAGGGATGTTTATATTGTTATACGACTGCGGTTGTGTTAGTAGCAGTGCCGTTATTTTAATTTTTAATGATGACACTCTTGAGTGTCTATTCTGATGTTCTGCAGATGTTGTATATATATATGAAAATGATTTTACTCATTTGTAGTGCGTCAAACTCTTTCGTCTGATTATTGAACTAATATCACCTTCGGTTTTATCAGTTATATAATCACAGTGCTACAAAGTTGTGAGATCATCGTACATAATCTAGGCGATTATCTTTAGTGGGATTTTGATAAGATGACCAGTCTTACTCCTAATTTCGCTACAGTTATGAAGAATTCCCATTCCAGTGTTATCGTGTAATCTGTATAGTCCGTAGGGGGGATGTTTTCATATTATCACATTAATTAAGGGGGAATGGTTTTCTATAGTAATAAATGCGAAGTGACAACCAGTTGTAACTAAGAACAGCTACCAAGTAACAAGTAATAAATACAAAGTTCAAGCGATTTGTAACAAGTAACATCCCAGATACGAGCCCAGAACTTGTGACGGCTGTGTTAACAACTTCCTCTTCAACGAGTTCCTGCACCCCGACACCAGAGAGTGTGTTCGTGAGTACTGTTAACACTTCTTGTTACCCCCTGATACTGCCATTACCACTGCACTTCATGTTAGCTCTTTACCTAGTGTTTAACATCATGACCTGTTTATAACAGCTTATTTGACGCTGTAAGTTGAGGGTACTTGATTAGTTCCCGTCTCAGTGCATGCCACAGGGGCTTTAGATGCCAAATAGAGGATAATAAGATGGTTTTGATAACGAACTAACCCACCGTTATTTCTACTGACAGAGTGCTCCTAGGACTATGATATTAACACGACCCTTAATGAATTGGAGTAACATCAATATACCGTCCAATATCTAGCAAAACGTCAGTGAGAGGTTATATAACTCAACCTCATACAACAAGCTTTTATCCTAGGGAAATGTTGATAATATGCTAAAGTAATAATATGCTAATTATGCTAAAGTGTCTGTGTTTCAGCTTGCGAATGTTTGGATGATGGATCAAGACAGTTAAATTGCACCCTTTACGCGGGACAATGCGACTGTAACCCCGGTATCATTGGAGACAAGTGCGACACAAGTAAGTGAAATGTTAACTGTCTAGTGAATCCAGTCTCCAGATAATGGAGTCCAATTAGTTAATTGGGTCCTAATCGGTTATAATTATTTAGTGGATTTTTAACCTGCTCAACGTCTGAATATTAATTTTCATTGATTACCGAAAAGTAGTAGAATGTTCTATACTGTGAATTTCTGAACAATTTCTGCTAAAAGTAGAAATTAAAAGCAATGTTTAATGAGTCGTGTCTGTACATTTTTCAATATGCTCCTAGCATTTAGGGAGTTTAATCTAAGTGTAAAATGTTGTGGCGTGCAATTTCTGTGAAACTGTGATGTGTATAGAAAATGTGTGGAAGTGAAGCATTAAAAATGTGGGGGAAAGCAAAGAAACTCTCGATGGTAATGTAAACACTTTATAGACTCGACAACTTAAACATTTATATACATTAGAAGTTTTCATCAAAAAGCTGAAATATTCTATATTTTTAGAGCACAATCAGATCCTTTTGCTAATGCTCATCAAAAGATGCTCAAGTTAACGATTTCTTTGCTCCGTGGGATTTTTCACTTGCAGTCACATCATCCACCTATTTTTTCGTTATTCTAAATAATATTTGTGAAGCACTTTTGTGATATTTGCCTTATTTCTTGCTCGTGACGTTTCTATCAGATAAGATACTCTTTTTGCTGTTGTGATGTTCTTTTTGGGTTTGCTGTAAGCTAGAAGAACACCTTGCCGCTGGGTTTGCTGCCTGTGTTAACCTCGTGTGCTGTAACCTGTGAATCCCCCTGTGAATCCCCCTGTGAATCCCCCTGTCCCCTCTGACTCACTGCTCCCAGGATCCTGCAGACTAGAACCCTGGACCGTGTGGTCCGAGTGTCAGATCAGAGAGGGACGTTGTGTACGTCTCCGGTACCAGGACAAACTGGAACCAGCCACTGGAGACCACGACACCATACCCTTCAAGGAGAACTGCAGTAATCCTAACATTGAGGTGGAGGAGTGTGAGGAGGAGGAGTGTGAGAACTTTGCTAGGAGGACTAGGAGGATCCCGCGCGCTTTGTGAAGTTAGTGCACGTGCAATGGTAGTTAGTGCACGTGCAGAAGATGTTGCGTGCACGTGCAGTATGAGACTTGCTAACTTAAAATAGTGAGCAGGCTGAGAGATCGACATCCCCTTGACCTTTTTGTCTCATTTTGCAGTTTTGTGAGGTTGAGAAGTTTCAGAAAATATTATTGGGAATTGGTTTAAATCTATTTATGCTGGATATTGATTTGTGGTTTGTGCAACGTGCATATATATAAAGGGCAATATATATTACAGAAAATGACAGGAAACTTAAGATCGCAAGTCGAGCTTGGTGAAACAGGGACAAAACTAATACAAATGTATAATATCAAAAATGAATAATAAGTTGATTACCAATTTACTAAAATAGTTACTATATTGGATTTCAGTTATTTTCTTGCTGGAATGTTTATGTAGCCAATATTTAATTCTATTTGTACAATTTGTAAATAATTAGTTGCTGAAGTATCATTGTATCATAGATGTACTTATCGAAAAATGTTAATAGTTTTTTATTATAAATCTGTGGTTAGATATTCCAGAGGATAAATTTCAATGAATATTTAAAAATTCGCATCTGACGTATTTTAATAAAGATATCAGTAAAAACGGCTCACTTCTGTCACTCACATTATTTTCTACATAAACTAAAACAGCAGGTCAACAAAAACAAAATGCAAGGTAAATATGAAATGTTCAAATTCAACTTAAATGGAAAAATTTACTGATCAAGATTAAATTAAAAATCAAAACAGTTAGGCAAACAACATGTGTCTCTTCACATTTGAAGCTTACACAGGTATACTCCAGTTCAGAATAAATATCAACGATGCAAAAATGTATTATTCTAGCAGAAATTTGGGGATTCAAGGTTAATTTGACAATTTATCCGGATACAATTTACTTCAAAGAATAGCAACTCCCAAAGTTGTCCCCTTCACTCTCCTCTCTGGCTCTTCTAGCTGAGCTTGGATTAGTAGCCCCACCCTCCTGACATACGTCAGTGAGGAGTATTCAATTAAAGGGTAACGCTATTTACCTGTAAAGCTGTCACGCAAGGTAGTTAGATAGTTACCGATCTCACAGAAACAGTGGAGCCGTCTTTGTAAGCTCGGTAACTATGGTAACAGTGGAGCCGTCTCTGGAGTGAACCTGCAAAAATGAGCCTCGGCATACTATCCTTAGAAAATATGTTATAAAATGGATTAAAAACAATTCGTAAGTGCAGAGCCAGAGTAGCGAAAATCTAATGGTCAACAATTTTAATTTATAAGGAGAAGAGTTGTTATAAATAAGATTAGTATTATAGGAGGAGAGTTATATAAGTTATAAAGAAGATTGATTAATTCTCGTTCATTCTAGTTATCTAGAGAATAGTCAGCTTGTTTGATGTAAAATAGCCTAATTTTTGCGAGAATTAGTTTGTATATTTCCAATACGTGTAGCGCTAGAGGACATAACAAACATTACCGAGCATTTGAGATATTAGTTAAATGCCCAGTCTCGACTAAATAATTTGACAAACACCAAAACCGTTTATGATAATGAGGTCATTGGCGCTGCAAATAACTTCATTATCGTATTTTGAAAATATAGACAAAAACAATATTATGTTCACTTTTAACTTTAAAAATTTTTTTTTGTATTCGCACTTTCAAAAAAATTCGCTTTTTCTCATAAACAGTTTTGGTGCATGTCCCCTTCAATCCCATGATAACTGAAGTTATACCTATTCAAAGACAATGGTTAAGAAAATATACGTGCTCCGACGACCATACATATAGGGCAATGAGTTATTCTGAAAGACCCAAGAGGTATAATCTTTACTCCTGCGACTGTTCTCATTGAAGTTCTGACCTCCGGACTCATTAACAAGCATTGAGACTGAGCTGCAGTCATGGTTCAACACCTCCGGACTCATTAACAAGCATTGAGACTGAGCTGCAGTCATTGTTCAACACCTCCGCAGTCATTGTTCAACACCTCCGCAGTCATTGTTCAACAGCGTCCGGAGTTGTCAGACGTTAAGAGATACATCATTTTGAAACAGGAGTTGACATATAAAGTATAAGGGAGTTACCCAAAGGCCCAATATTGACATGACATAATGTGTCGTAATACTAGACAGTTAACTAAAGATGAGGATGTTAGTTGTGTCGCAAGATTGTTACAAACATTTAAATTTGACAAAACTCGGTACAAATCGTTTTACCCTGATATACTCAACTCAGTATATAATATCCGTGCAGATATTGTCTTACGGTGATGAATATCCCAAATGGATTCCAACAGGTTTCAACTGTTAACAAAACTCTCCTAAACAAAGATACCTGTAACCTGAACATTTCCTGTAAATAAAATATAGTTTAATGGGCCCCAGTTATTGTTCAACAAATGTATCTTACCTTGAGAGGCCACTTTAGATAAGCCAATTCATTTGTAAACAGTATTACGATAAAACTCCGATGATCATATTAAATGACAGTTGTTTTTTCTCTCTCTCTCTCTCTCTCTCTCTCTCTCTCTCTCTCTCTCTCTCTCAGACCCACCTTGCAAGGTTTGTTAATGAAACTGTTGGTTCATCCCTCCGCCACCTAAACAATCAGTGTTTACCCCACTACAGTACTATAGTGCACCGATTTAGAATTGGCGATTTTTTAGAAAGTTCAGCCAATCAAAATACGCATAAAACCCAATCCAATTAATACCGAGGACCATTTTTGATCGATCCCATTGATATTCTAAAAGCTCCTTTCGAGTGGAAATGATACAGAGATATCGACCGCCAATTCTAAATTGTTGCACTATAATTATAGTGCTCTCATTAACAAATGAAATGTAGCTTTAAATTCTAACTAATCAAAGTTTCCAGACTGACTTAACCAAGTATGAAGTGTGTAATGTATGAAGTGTGATCAGGCAAGTGAGCAAGTGAATGTGCGTTAAACTTCGAATCATGTCAGTTTAATTCACACTTATGATGATCTGAGTACAGAATCCTGGCTGAAGACATGAACTAATCCTCTTCGTGTTTTAGTCGCGCGAGCGCAGGGTGACGTGGTGAAGTACGGAGATCCAGCCCTGCTGAGTTGTGTCCTGGAGAACGGGGCTGCTAATGAGACCCTATGGATTGGTCCTGATGGGTGCGAGAGTGATGGCTGTGGACATCAGGTGCTTGTTTAGTAAATAGTTCTTTATTGTTAGGATATCAGTTGAAAAGGAGAGTGGTAGATCAACTGGCGTTTCTGATTTCACTTCTGTTTCTAAGTTCGTTTTTGACTTAACTGATCAAGAAATTGATCCATCAATTGCTAAATCATCCGATTAATTCCTCGATTAGTTAACGAATGCTATAAAACCCATTCTCTCAGATCCTAGAGGAGATGAACTTTATGTCTCTGAACTACTACCCAGAAGATGACGAGGGATACACGTGTCGGTTTATATTCGACCATCCGGAGCAGGGTCAGGTGGTACAGGAGCAGATCGCTTATGTGGACGTTATCAGTGAGTATAACCAGCTAGCTTGGAGGGGCCATGTTGAACCTACCCCCAGATCTACTAGTTGATGTGTTATTAAGTTTACAGCGTTACTTGACGGGAGAAGAAAAAGAAAATTATTATTCTAAAAAGCTTGAAATTTCAAGAATATAATCTCTTCCGACATGACTCTTAAAAACTAGAAGCTTCTAGAATAATCCCCCCCAACAGCCTACGAGCTGAGTAGTGTACGAGTACAGAAAGGAAGTGAAGTGAGCTTGACCACTGTTGTTAACGGTATGTCGGAGATGCCAAAGCGGGGCATTGAGTGGAGACACAACGGCAAGTCCAGTACACAAAGAAAAAGTCAGATCAAGGGGACTGAGGTCACTGACGAATTGTAAGTTGTCATATTTGTCACACCCTGAACTAGAGTTTTCACATTTGTCATACATTTGTCACACCCTAGACACTAGACTGTTTAATGACAATTTTGGGGAATCTTTGACGTCGACTTCCCCTTTAGATTTCGTACTGTAAATACTAAATATCATATAATAAATGTAATATAATAAATTGACCTGGTATTGGGGTTGACACGTCCGCTGATCGTATTATGGAATCAAAGACGTAATTTTGACAAAGCAAGCTCGCCAAAATTGTCAACACTACAGGTATACTATCCTTATATCCTAAGTACCCAACAAGAACTCCATGCTGACGATAGCTCTTTTTCAGTTTACAATTGGACTCCGAATGGACCCTAAGGTCCGTCATCAATCTGGGAGTTGTAGAGAAATCTGGAAAGTATAATGCTCTGTTCAAGTACAGGGGCAAGGCTTTCAAGGCTTTCTCTGTCGTCACCACCTACGGTTAGTTGTCCCTTTTGTCGTTATTTAAGGTAGGATCTAGTAGCATCGCAAAATTACAAATCACAAGTTAAACTATAAATTTACCCATGTCTGCAAACATACGGTATACTGTTTTTACGATATACACCTTTTGACATCCCTAAAGAGTGAAGACCCTAAAACGTAAGAGACCCTTATTATCTTCATAACCAATGAGTCCCTTATTATCTTCATAACCAATGAGACCCTTATTATCTTCATAACCAATGAGACCATTATTATCTTCATAACCAATGAGACCATTATTATCTTCATAACCAATGAGACCTTTATTATCTTCATAACCAATGAGACCCTTATTATCTTCATAACCAATGAGACCCTTATTATCTTCATAACCAATGAGACCCTTATTATCTTCATAACCAATGAGACCCTTATTATCTTCATAACCAATGAGACCCTTATTACCTTCATAACCAATGAGTCCCTTATTATCTTCATAACCAATGAGACCCTTATTACCTTCATAACCAATGAGACCCTTATTACCTTCATAACCAATGAGTCCCTTATTATCTTCATAACCAATGAGACCCTTATTATCTTCATAACCAATGAGACCCTTATTACCTTCAGAGTGTAACTGTAACCCAGTGGGATCTCTTAACAACGCGTGTGACTCGACGACCCTACAGTGCGAGTGCAAGGATAGGTACCAGGGTCTCAATTGTTACGAATGCAAGGTAAATAATAATATGAAATAAGTTTAATAAGTGACCTAACCGTTGGTTTTAAGAATTAATGAACAGTTAACCCAAATATCCTGTTCTCTTTGGGATGACGATATCGTTGTCTTAAAATTGATTAAAGAGTTAAAATTTAGATGTGGATTCGGGTGGCAGGTGAAGCAAATATTTTTACGTAACAGAAATTAACCAATCAGCTTCCACTATTGACCAATGACCAATCAAACTCCAATTCAATCACTGTCACGTGTCAAAAAGAATGCTTCGACTCCCCTATCCACAAGGGAATATCACAGCATGTCAAAATTCGTTATAAATAGTTTAATAGAAGCTACGGTTACCGAAGAAAAGTTCGACATTTTAATAGATAGTTAAGCAAATATCGGTGTGTTTAAGAGGTTCTAACAAACCAAAGACTGTAGCATTTAAAATATTGACGAGAAAAATGAATTCATGTATATATTGTGGAGTTAAATCAAATATCTAGTGACCTGGTCTTTTATGTTGTGTTTGTGTCAGTAAAAGGTTTTAAACGATTTAACCTTTCACTGACACAAGCAAACATATTTAAAGAACACCAACAACTCGGACCCGCAACCATTTAATAAAATTTAGTAACGGGTCCGAGTTGTTGGTGTTCTATAAATAGCATTAAATAGCTCAGTCTAACCGTTCACTCCACCCTAGGACGGGTTCTATGATTCTGAGGGCGGATGTCACCCCTGTAACTGTGACATGGGACACGCTTCAAGTAACGTTTGTGACAAAGAGACCGGACAATGTGACTGCCCTGCTGGTATCCCCTTCGTTAATACTAGACGGTGCGTTTCCTCAGACATTTTGAATTTATTACTTGTTAGAAGATAGGGGATACGTTAAATAAGTTAAAAGCTCTCAAAACGTTACTGTTTAAATTGATGCATATTGCACAGTCTTGAGAAGTTTTGTTTATAATTAATTCTTATTTATTTATTTGTTACCCTTAACAAAATACTTCATAAATTTTCATTTTATCGATTGAATTATTGATCGATTTGTTAAAATATCAGATTATTAATTAATTAACTGCCGACTCCAGATAATTAATTAATTAACTCCTCACTCCAGATAATTAATTAATTAACTCTTCACTCCAGATAATTTATTAATTAACTCCTCACTCCAGATAATTTATTAATTAACTCCCCACTCCAGATAATTAATTAATTAACTCCTCACTACAGATAATTAATTAACTCCTCACTCCAGATAATTAATTAATTAACTCTCCACTCCAAATAATTAATTAATTAACACCCCACTCCAGATAATTAATTAATTAACTCTCCACTCCAGATAATTAATTAATTAACTCTCCACTCTCCAGCTGTGAGAAGTGTCCAGCTGGAAGGTATCTGGTTGACGGAGCATGTGTACCGTGTGGGTGCGTTGAAGATAACACCGTAGATAACACCGCTGTGTGTAACGATGACGGACAGTGCCCCTGTGTAGAGGGATTCCCTTACGTGGACACCAGAACTTGCGAGAGATGCGATCCTGGATCCTTCTTGAACAATGGCGTTTGTGAACGTAAGATTTAGATAAACAGGGCACTCGCCGATATTGAGATTATTTCTCTGAAGCGTTGCATTTCTGACATCTCGAAAATTCTTGTATCGTAAAAATGTCTCTAATAATCTTAATAGTCAACCGTTTAAAATTACCCAAAAACGGAATTATATTTCCAATATAACTCAATGAGTTACACTATATTGCACCCGACCAATAATCAATATTTCAGCTTGTGGTTGCTTCGGTAAGGGATCAACTTCATCGGTCTGCAATGAAAATACGGGCAGATGTGAATGTAAAGGCAACTACAAAGGCAACAAGTGTGACACTTGTCGGGTATGTTTGTGCTGATAATTCTAAACCACTTAACAAATTTAAGAACGGAAACTTTATCATCTTTGCCCCTGTTTAGAACCATTCTTTTTGATTTCGTATCTACTCACTGCTGACCAAATAAACAAATAAACAAATAAACAAATAAACAAATAAACAAATAAACAAATAAACAAATAAACAAATAAACAAATAAACAAATAAACAAATAAACAAATAAACAAAAAAACAAATAAACTTCTCAGAAAGAACTATACGGACCAGAAGAGGGCTGTGTACCCTGTAACTGTGACCCTGATAACTCCGCTGACAACCTCTGTGATGATGTCTCAGGACAGTGTCAGTGTGTGGAGGAGAACGGACCGTTTGTTGATGCTCAGAGGTGTGGAGCTTGTGGAGACAACACGGTGAGTCATTTACTTTTCGTTGTGGAGACTTGAGGCTTTAAAATTGAGACTAGGGTGATATATCATGTCTATGGAAACTGTTTGAATAGATGTACATTGTATATTCTAAATAAATCTTTATTATAAGATGCGGGCTATAAAACTCATTGATAGCATAAGGATATATTTTATATCAAATTAAAACGTCTCCTCAACCCCCAGATTCTTGAAAATGGAGGGTGCATCAGATGTCCAGTTGGAACCTATGTCGAGGACAACACGTGTACATACTGCGCTGCTGGAACCTTCTTCGAGGCTGGCTCCTGTGTAGGTTAGATAAATTATTGGAGAATTTATCAATTAATTATTTGATCAAGTTAAATTAAATGGTAGTGTTTCGATAATTATTGGATTACATTCTCATCAGATACTTTCTCTTGTTTTTCCTTTCCCTGGTACTTAAACCTACCATGCCACACTCTGTGTCACGTGACAATAATGTACAATGTACAATGTACAATGTACAATAATGTATTCTGTTCAGATTGTGAGTGTTATGAGGCTGGCTCCGTTGACAACAACTGTGACTCGGTATCTGGAGCCTGTACCTGCAATGACAAATACGAGGGACATGCCTGTGATACTTGCCAGGTAACATTTCTGTGACACTGTACATTGCTTCATTTAGTGATAAATAATCATAACACGTGTCTAGGAAGGGCATCCCCCCCCCCCCCCCCCCCCCCCCCAGTGCATTTGTATCACACTCTAACTACCACAGGAAGGATACTACGGCCCAGCTGACGGTTGTCTAGAATGCAGCTGTGTTCCAGAGAATTCCCTCTCACAGATCTGTAACAGGAACACGGGACAGTGTAAATGTAACCCTGATCTGGCTCCCTTCTTGGATCCGGTCACTTGTGAGACCTGCCCTGATAATCACGTGAGTTTGAGTTATTTTGATCAGGGGTGTAGGAAGCGGGGGGGCAGGGGGGGCCATCGCCCCCCCCCCCCCCCCCCATGAAATCTGGGCAAGGGGCCAAAAAGGGCCAACTTTTTAATTTCCCCGAAAATTTTTAAAAGTCAAAAATTTTCAAAGTTTTCTTGAAAACTACTTTTGTTCATGTTTCATGCTACCCTGATCATTATGAGTCAAAAATATTTTTTTCGGTTTTCGAACTTCGATATACGATTTTGGACTCGAGGGTTCCTCTTTGTGATGCGATCTCGGATGGCAGGCCTCCCCTTCGCAATACGAGCTCGGAAGCGGGAGCTCTGTTTTCAGAGGTACGTATCGAGAATGACTCGGACCGAAAATTTTCTAAGTCAAAATTTTGCAAAGTTTTTCCATGGAAATTACTTTTGTTCATGTTTCATGCTACCCTGATCATTCTGAGCCGAAAATATTTTTTTCGGTTTTCGAAGTCCGCACCTACATTCGAAAGGTTGTGGATGTAATACTGATTGGTTTCATATATTAATTATAGAAAACGTGATATTTGGCCCACAGATTTGAAGGAAAATACGCGAATTTAGTCCTCAGATTTAAAGAAAAATGCACAATTTGACGCGGAGAACTGCAAAAATCGCGATTTGTCGTGAGGCCAGGATCTGAAAAATTGCGACTTGTCGCGGCAAACGTGAAAAATCGCGATACCGCACATGCTGCAATTTCCTTTTGTCCTTACCCTCGAAATTCAAGCTTTGGCGCGAAGCGCCAAACAATTTAGGCTGTGGCGCGAATCGCCAACAAATATTTAGAATTTGGCCCCCCCATGAAGAAAATCATTCCTACACCCCTGATTTTGATTGTATAACACGTTATGTTAGTAGTTGGTGGTCATATGTTCAGTAAACATATCAAATTATTTAGAGGTCATGTCACTGAAAATGATCTGATCCACGCGAGATCCTCTCGGTGATGATATACTCGTGGATCGTATCCAGTCACCTGATCTCAGCACCTTATTGTCACGTATCAGGTAACACCCCACCATATCACCGTGTACTGAGTAGCTCAAGATGGGTGGCTCACGTCTCTTAGCTTGTTATGACAATACCATGTGATCGTTAGCTCAAGAATCAAGATGGGTGGCTCACGTCTCCTACCTTGTTATGACAATACCATGTGATCGTTTAGCAAGCTCAGAAGATGTATATAACCTCTCCACACGTGAGACACCTATACCATTATCTCTACTCCACTACTACTAATCTGCTGATCCACCACTTATCTTTCTCATGGACACAATTAAATCATCCCCTTCTGCTAACAGAGCAAAAATCCTCCAAAAGTCCTTTACTTCGAAAGGTCTCTCTCACAAATTGACGATGAAGACGACTTCTTCCAGCAGGACCATTCCTCAGCATGACACCTCTCCTTTTACCATCGTCTCTGGACACCATCATTCCCCTTATGTCAACGTACGACCCCGGAGAAATCTCACCCCGTCATCCCAGAGTCACAGAAGCTACGTTAATGTACAGCTGAAGAACCAAGATCACACTTACGTCAACATTGGTGAACTTTTGACCCCTCCATCCTCCCCTCTCCAGACGTCCCTCTATCCTGATCCAATGTTCACCCCCCAAGATCCAGAGTGCCTTTACCCCACCTGCCTGGCTCTCAACTACACCAACTACATGATGGCTACATCCCAGCTCCGACTTACCCCTGACACCCTCCTCCCACCTCCTGACTACGTAGACAACGTCATCGTTGCAGACCAGAACGACACAGTTCTCCACACTGTACCCCACTCTGCACCTACCTTCTACTCGCTTCCTCGCACTGTTTCCTGCTTCACTCCCCTTGCACGGCTGACTAGCAGACTATCCAGATGTTTGAGGAAGAGAAACAAGAGGAGAAGTGAGAAGAGGGGCCGGGTTCAGAAGAGGAGCCGAGTTCAGACTTATACTATAGAGGATTATGTTTTTACTAGATTGTGAATATTGACATGTACATATTATTTGTTTTTTTAATTTTATGATATAAATTAGTTGTTTATTGTTTACAAAAGTCACCTATTATATATCAAGTTTAACCGAAAAATTTTCTTAATTGTTTATTCCCAGGTGTTGGCTGATGGTGCCTGTGTTGAATGTGGTCCAGGACAATATGTTCAGGACAATGTCTGTGTTTACTGTGAGGATGAAATGTATCTCGGATCTGAGGGAGTTTGCGTCGGTTAGTCAAAAATACATATTTAAGCAGCTCTATTTGCCTTAATAAATTAGTTTTAGTACACTCATTCCTTTACACCACACGTCACTCCTTCCCTTACACCACACTCCTTCCTTTACACCACACTCCTTCCTTTACACCACACTCCTTCCTTTACACCACACTCCTTCCTTTACACCACACTCCTTCCTTTACACCACACTCCTTCCTTTACACCACACTCCTTCCCTTACACCACCCCTTCCTTTACACCACACCCCTTCCTTTACACCACACTCCTCCCTTTACACCACACCCCTTCCTTTACACCACACTCCTTCCTTTACACCACACCCCTTCCTTTACACCACACTCCTTCCTTTACACCACACTCCTTCCTTTACACCACTCCTTCCTTTACACCACACTCCTTCCCTTACACCACACCCCTTCCTTTACACCACTCCTTCCTTTACACCACACTCCTTCCCTTACACCACACTCCTTCCTTTACACCACACTCCTTCCTTTACACCACTCCTCCCTTTACACCACACTCCTTCCTTTACACCACACTCCTTCCTTTACACCACACTCCTCCCTTTACACCACACTCCTTCCTTTACACCACACCCCTTCCTTTACACCACACTCCTTCCTTTACACCACACTCCTTCCTTTACACCACTCCTTCCTTTACACCACACTCCTTCCCTTACACCACACCCCTTCCTTTACACCACTCCTTCCTTTACACCACACTCCTTCCCTTACACCACACTCCTTCCCTTACACCACACCCCTTCCTTTACACCACACTCCTTCCTTTACACCACAATCCTTCCTTTACACCACACTCCTTCCCTTACACCACACCCCTTCCTTTACACCACACTCCTTCCTTTACACCACTCCTTCCTTTACACCACACTCCTTCCCTTACACCACACCCCTTCCTTTACACCACTCCTTCCTTTACACCACACTCCTTCCCTTACACCACACTCCTTCCCTTACACCACACCCCTTCCTTTACACCACACTCCTTCCTTTACACCACACTCCTTCCTTTACACCACTCCTTCCCTTACACCACACCCCTTCCTTTACACCACTCCTTCCTTTACACCACACTCCTTCCCTTACACCACACTCCTTCCCTTACACCACACCCCTTCCTTTACACCACACTCCTTCCTTTACACCACACTCCTTCCTTTACACCACACCCCTTCCTTTACACCACTCCTTCCTTTACACCACACTCCTCCCTTTACACCACACTCCTTCCTTTACACCACACTCCCTCCTTTACACCACACTCCTTCCTTTACACCACACTCCTTCCTTTACACCACACTCCTTCCTTTACACCACACTCCTTCCTTTACACCACACTCCTTCCTTTACACCACACTCCTTCCTTTACACCACACTCCTTTCTTTACACCACACTCCTTCCTTTACACCACACCCCTTCCTTTACACCACACTCCTTCCTTTACACCACACTCCTTCCTTTACACCACACTCCTTCCTTTACACCACACCCCTTCCCTTACACCACACTCCTTCCTTTACACCACACTCCTTCCTTTACACCATACTCCTTCCTTTACACCACACTCCTTCCTTTACACCACACTCCTTCCTTTACACCACACCCCTTCCTTTACACCACACTCCTTCCCTTACACCACACTCCTTCCTTTACACCACACCCCTTCCCTTACACCACACTCCTTCCTTTACACCACACTCCTTCTTTTACACCACACTCCTTCCTTTACACCGCACTCCTTCCCTTACACCACACCCCTTCCTTTACACCACACTCCTTCCCTTACACCACACTCCTTCCTTTACACCACACCCCTTCCCTTACACCACACTCCTTCCTTTACACCACACTCCTTCCTTTACACCACACTCCTTCCTTTACACCACACTCCTTCCTTTACACCACACTCCTTCCCTTACACCTAATATTAACCCCTCTTCAGATTGCGAGTGTTCACTGCTGGGATCATCAGATAACGTATGTAACAAGATAACAGGAGTGTGCGAGTGTCAACGTGGCTACACCGGTCCCCAGTGTAACTCATGCGAGGTAATTATTCTTGAATATTGAGACGAATAATTAAACTTAATATAATTAAACTTCTATTATGTATCCGTTATATTCGACCAAAAGACATTTTTATTTTAAAAATGTCTTTTGTCTATCATAATCAGGTTCAGCACGCTAAAATACTAAAGACGATTTAAACATATATTTTGAAAGTTCCTGCTAAACAAACTTTTCGTATCACTTATATGTTTTAAATAATCCCCCTTTAAGCACTAAATTACTATTTAAATAAAACAATACCCTGTATCTACAATTTCCCTGATTCAGGACGGCTACTTCATGAACGGCGGAGTGTGCAGGGAGTGCAGGTGTCAAGTGGACCACACTGAGGGTGGTGATATCACCTGCGATAACAGCGGCCAGTGCAACTGTCTGGGTGACAGACCATATCAGAATTCCAAGACCTGTCGGCCCTGTCCTGTTGGACTTGTACTTATTGATGGAAGATGTGAGGAGTGTGACGATGGAACCTTCATCAGTGATTACCAATGTGTTGGTGGGTGCCCCTTTGTGCTATTGTACTTGATTAGTATTAGATCCATAATTTTTACACATAGCTAATACTTAATAGCTTTTGTCTAGAAATACATAAATAAGCTTTTCCAAACGTAAATTGTGATTACCCGGAATAGAAGATGATAATGAATAACGAATAAATATACGAAGCATAAACTTCAGTCTCCCTGAACTCCAAACAAAAAGAAAAAAGCGGAGATGCAGCTAAATTATTATATTATTTTAAACACAATTCCTCAGATTGTCCATGTAACGACAAAGGAACGGCGTCGTGTAACCCCCGGAGCGGAGATTGTTCTTGTAAACCCAACTTTACTGGAGAACTCTGTGATCAGTGCGTGGTAAGTAATCCCACAATCTGTTTGATATTTTAATCCGAGAAAATTTATGTTTATTTTATCTAAAACCGGTAATTGAACTCCGGATGACTGATTACAACTTATTTTCACAACAATAAATGCTTTTCTTGACACTCCATTTTGCCACTAGTTCTAACTGCTTTGTCACTCCATTTTACCACTAGTTCTAAGGGTTCTAACTGTTTTGTCATAACAACAGGACGGGTTCTACGGATCAGACTGTTCAGCGTGCAACTGCTCCCCTCATTCACTCGCCAGTGTTTGTGACAAGGAATCTGGCGCGTGCACATGTCCTGATAACTTCACTGGCAGACGATGTAACCAGTGTGTGGTGAGTAACTGTCACCTTTCTTTTTCCAGTTCTTATGTTACGATGAGGGTGCTCTCAGCTTTATGTGGTATGTTTTGTTCCAAGAACACATTCCTGCATACTGTTTCTAATATTTATATCCACCAGCGTGCGCTTTTTCGCATAGCGGGCTCTCACCAGCCCGCTGTCAAAGGGCCCGATATCTCTACAGCCCGCTCATGATATAGCCCGCTAACAAGTGACATTTAATTTGACCAGTAGCAATATAGCCCGGAGTTCTCTAAAATATTTTCAGTTTCTGTATCGTCTCCATGTGAAATTCCTTATTACACTGACTATATAATACATTTTATTTTTGTGTCCGGTAGGGCTGCTCATGCAGCTCGTGAGCAGATGACAAGATACTTTGATTTATATCAAAGTTATTATAACACACTACATAATACACATCAGCACTATAATCCCCCTATATTATTGATATTCATCGTCACTGACATTACATTCATTATTCCCATGGCCCAGGAATGCAGTGCATCTCCAGCCCCTATATATACGACACATCCCTTTATGATTGGCTTACATTGAACACGTGACGTGTTACCATGGTTACAACAATTAGTGGCGACCTTTTCTAGAGTTGACTTTTATACAAGCTCCATTGTTTATTTATAAAATTATATATTAACTGTAATACGCCCGCTGGTGGATATAATCCACATCACCTCGACCCGCGGGCGGAAAAATCGTATAGCACTCGGGCCCGATGGGCCCTCCGTGCTATACGAAAATATGTCCTCCTCGGGCTAGCGCCCTCGGGGACATATGAAATATTGCACGCGCGTGCGCGTGCAATATTTTGTTCCGCCCGCGAGTCTCCGGTCGCGGTGATATGTATATATATAACAGTTGATAAAACTTACAATAAAATATTACCAGGACGAATTTTACGGAGAGGACTGTGGTGCATGTGGATGTGACCCGGCGGCCCTGTCCCCAGTTTGTGACCAGTCTGGCCAGTGCCAGTGTTCCAGTGATGTACAGTTCTTCAGAGATCCCAGAACTTGTGCTACTTGTCCTGCTAATCATAGGGTGGATGGGGATAGGTACGTTTTAAAAACATGGCACAACAGAACATGTGTTAGCCTAGTAACTAGTCAACTGTTGACCAAGCTATTGTTGCAACTTTTGTTTTGTTTTGTCGCAGATCTGTCCAATTAAATTCGCAGCAGTTGACTTGATTTTGTATAGCACTAAATCACGTAAATACGTTCTTTAAAAAATATAATACTGTGCTGTCTCACTGATTACTGACATCCCTAGATGTGTCGAGTGTGAGAGAGGAACTGAGCTGGTTAACAACGTCTGTGTTTCTTGTGAAGACGGCGAATACGAGGTGTCTGGACAGTGTACCGGTACGTTCAGGGAACTGGGGTCAAATACAATACCTTATTATTCTCTCTCTCTCTCTCTCTCTCTCTCTCTCTCTCTCTCTCTCTCTCTCTCTCTCTCTCTCTCTCTCTCTCTCTCTCTCTCTCTCTCTCTCTCTCTCTCTCTCTCTCTCTCTCTCTCTCTCTCTCTCTCTCTCTCTCTCTCTCTCTCTCTCTCTCTCTCTCTCTCTCTCTCTCTCTCTCTCTCTCTCCCTTATTAGTCAAACAAGGGTATCTTACCTCCCCAATTATGCTAATTTCCAAGTGTTTAGAACAAAATATGATAAACTCTGATTGATAGCACCCTCTTAAAAGAGAGGTCATCTATATTATCCTGGTTATATTCGATTAATATTTCCTATCTCAGAGTGCCTGTGTAACCCATCGGGAACAGCAGCCTGTAACGCTGTATCTGGTGACTGCACGTGCAAACACTTCTACAACGGCGCGTTCTGTGACTCGTGCGATGATGGTCGGTATAATCCTGATGGAGGGTGTGAGTCCTGTGCCTGTGATCCCCTCAACGCTCGGGGTACCGCCTGCAATAAGAACTCCGGGCAGTGTGATTGTATTAATTCCAAGTAAGTTTACTCATCCGTTATTTTAACCTTAAAACCACATTAATGATATATCACCCCTATTATCAACACCATAATGCTACATAATAGTGACTATATTATCACCACAGTAACTATAGTAACCAAAGTAACTATAGTAACCAAAGTAACTAAATTGCTCACTATAAAATAACCACCCCTCAGTTACCTGGTAGATTCGCGCTCTTGCGAGCAATGCCCGGCTGGACAGTACCTGGCAGAAGATGGCACGTGCAGCACGTGCGCTGAAGGACACTTTGTTGAAGATAACGTGTGTAGGTTGTGCAGTGAAGGAAACTATCTGAAGTACGGAGAGTGCACAGGTACGGGTCTTGTCAGATCAACGCTTTTTGAAAAATATTTCACCTTGAATATACTGAGCTAAATTTCTAGAACATAATATAATACGTCACAGGTGATTATTGTGAAATAAAAAGCTTCACTTCTCGACAGAAAAAGAAACCCACAAATTATTTGTAACCGTATTTTTAACACTGCTCCTATTCTCCAGACTGTCTATGTAACCCTGTTGGATCGGAGACTCTGATCTGTAACCCAGTGTCGGGTATCTGTCAGTGTGACGAAGCACACGCCGGAGAGAAGTGTCAGAACTGTGCTGTGAGTCAAATAAAACAATTTAATCTCTTAATTTAATTTCAAACTCAAGATTTAATTTTTTAAATGAGAATAAGACACAAAATTATATTTTCATATTTTCATATTTTCTTCAATAAAATAAAATCTATAAAAGTCCAATTTTCACCATGCTTCATTTCAGAGCGGCTACTTCTCCCCCTCCCTGGACGTGCAGGAGTGTATTCCGTGTGGATGTGTGTTGGAAAATACTCTGGGTGGACAAGCTGGAAACCAAGGTTTGATTATTTGTGCAAATATTTACTTTAAATATTGATATAATTTTATTACAATCATACGATGAATATTTAAATTAACTTTTAAAATGGTATGGTGATAATGATAATTTTCTTCATTATCTTCGGTCTTGTCATTCAAGTTCGGATATTTCTTAACATTTACCCAAAATCACGTTTAACATAAAAGAGATGACACAAGTAAGATTAAGAAACAAGTTTCTATAACAATGTATCCACAGAGATGGGGATGAAAGAGTGTGGATGGCAGGGACAGTGCTACTGCAAAGGTGGACTCAGCTATGTTAACTCACGGACTTGCGAGACCTGCCCCGAGGGAGAGGTAACTAACGTTTACTAGATAGTAGATATCCCTAAATTATTTATCGACGACTAATTATTCATTTAATAGTTCAATTAATTAACCAAAGTACGACTTTTAAATCGTATGAAATAATGGTTAATATTAGACAACTTGAAAAATCGTTCTGTCAATTGTCATCTAGTCCGCTAATTGTAACGCTAATTGTAACGCTAATTACAGGTTGTTATTAACGGAGTGTGCGATAACTGTGCAGCAGGTACCTACTTCAGCCAGGGCTCTTGTGCCGACTGTTCTTGTGATGGTCGGGGGTCCGTGGACAACAACTGTGACGCGCAATCTGGCGCTTGCACGTGCAAGGAAGGAAATATAGGTAGGTTCTTGCAACCATTTACACATTTCTGAACTATCTTTGCACTTGTGTAATTTTTACTTTGTTAGTAAAGAATTGAAATATTTATTTGAGTATCTTTGAGTAGTTATCCTGCAAAATGTCAGCACTTGAATCTTAGTAACCTTCTCATCCGTTCCAGGTCACAATTGTGATGAATGCAGTGACGGTTTCTACCGAGACGGATCAGGATCGTGTGTAGAATGTGGTTGTGACGAGTCGGGCTCAACCTCCGGAGTTTGTAACAAGGAGTCCGGGCAGTGTCCCTGTGTTGGCGAACCCAGCTCTTACGACATACCCAGAACCTGTTTCAGTTGTGATGAGGGATCCTACTTCAACTCAGCAAGGGGGGTGTGTAATGGTACGTTCTTAATGCAACTCACAAGTTATGTGTTGAAATCTGAAAAATATCCGTTTACTGTTCATATCACGAGATTTCAATTTGCTTTCAAGAGTGTTCCTGCTAATATACTGAATCTGAGTTCTACTTCTAGTTATTTCTTGAAATACTTTCTATCATAATTCAACTTATAATCGACATATATTTGTTATTTGAAGCAAAAAGCAAACATCGTATTGGTCATTAACCCAATTTTCAATACCAGTCTGCAACTGTTACGTCGGAGGATCAGTATCAAGCACGTGCGACTCTGATGGACGATGCACGTGTCTCGCCAATGTGGTTGGTGCTAAATGTGACACGTGTGCTCCCGATCACTATGGTATCGACAAAGGAAGTGGGTGCGAGCCATGTGATTGTAACGCCTACGGTGTGGCTTATAAGTCAACTCTGAACGAAAATAGAAAGCGAGATCGTGAGTTAGATCAGAACATTATTTACGATTTGGAATTGAAATGGTTTCTTTTTTATTTATCCCTCTGGATAATATATTCTGCGTACTTGTTGGGTATATCATTAAATCTGCTCATTTCTACTATATTAGTGACCCTGTTCAATAGTTTTGAATTGCACCAGGTGACATGTCATGTGACCAGAGGACAGGACAGTGTAACTGTGCGGTGCGCATTAACGTCAGTCTCCGAGAGAAGTACACTCAGAACAGGTATGATGACCGACGTTGTGACGGCTGTCCAAATCTCCAATACCTGAACCCTGATTCCCGGTCGTGTGTTGGTAAGTGCTCACTTTTTACGGAGGTCTCTCTTGCCATTCGTTGATTCCTTCAGATCGCTAAACTCAGGTAGGTCGTCGTCCAGTTAGAGACAGCCCCCTTTATACTAGAGTTGGTACAACAATTAACCAATCAGCTGCCAGCAGTGACCATTAAATCAGAGCTTACTGTCACGTCTCAAAAGAGACAGATCGCTCTCCTCCCACTATTTAAACCTAGTCTATAATTCCAAGAAATAACTCCCATACACCCCAGATTGTAACTGCCATCCAGAAGGATCCAGAAACTTCCAATGTGACCTTTATACTGGAAACTGCGAATGTAATCCTCAGATTGTTGGACAACAGTGTGATACCCGTGAGTGTGATTTTAAACACTGTTTCACTGCGATTCTTACTATTGGTTACCCAGTAACCCACTTGCACTGCATCAAGCTTTGTCATTCGTTACACTTATCTCCTCAGGCGGTTGCGAGTGGGGAATATGGAGTTACGGAGAATGTGTGGTGACAGACTTTGAAAAGTGTAGAGGTAATAGAGAGAAGTCCCGCCAACAGTTCCCCTCGGAAGGAGGAGATTTTTCAACCATCACCAAGGTACATTTATTTTTAATGCTGCGGGCATAACAAATAACAATCCATCTCTTTTTTATTGTTAGTTTAGATATTTGATATTTCAAATATCGTTTTTATCATTAATCTTTGCTTTTTATTTTAAGTCCTTTCATTTTTCAGGTTGCTGATTGCGATGAAGTAGAAACAGCCAATTTCCCTTGCAGACAGCGTAATTGTAATGACAATTAGAAACTGCCAATCAAAACTCATCACTCTTTAGATCCTTTCACTCATTTGGGAATCTTGTTGAAGGAAGGATTAGGACCGTTCTTGACCTTGGGGTTATTTCCTGTACATTTTTATAGTTTAATTTAAGAAACCACCTAAATTTAGTTTTCACATAAATTTTGAGTCGTCTGAGCAAGACGTTGGTTTTTTTGCATTTCGTTTTTAAAACATCGACAGCCAAGAGGTGAATCGATTTTCATACTTCCCCGGAATTGAAACATGAGAGGAAGTATCAATATAAAATGGCGGAACTGTTGTATCAGGCTATAAAGTTTCCTAGTGTAATGATGCAAAGATGTGGCCCGACATGATATTCTGATATGATTACAAATTAAGCAATATGATAAGTGATAAAAATACGATGGTTCTAAATCTAAATAAAACTAAAATTGGAGGTTGCAACTGTTGACTCCAAAAAGCTGTTTGGCATATTCTGATTTATTTATTGCTCTCTTGTAAATAAATTTTTATATGGGATGTTTTTAATTGTTTATAAGTATTTCTCTACTCTTCAATAATGAACGCTTTTATTAATTACTAATACTAATAATACTATAATTTTTATCTTCATTCCCGAAACAAAGCTGGGTTAATTTGTGTAAATTTGCGTATTGAGGCTAAACTAGCCAAACTCAGCAAATTATGTGTTAATTGAAAGTTTTGACAATCTATCCACACTCATTGTATTGATATGATCGACTGACAGCATTACTATTAGGGGTCGTTCACATTCTTACCCTCCCCCCCCCCCCCCCTCCCTCCGTAATCAGCTTTAGTTTTACACATCTATTGTGTCAAAATTACACTATTCACTAGCGTAATCATTTGGAAACTCCCTCCTACCTTGGCCGATTACGTAATATGTGAACGACCTCTTATTACAGATATCTTGAATAGTTATTAGATATTGGACAACGGCAAAAGTACACTTCAAGTTCATATTTAATGATAACATGATGTAACCAGTAACGTATAACTAGTCGTAATCACAGTAATCATTGATAATGATAAAATTTGGTGCATGGCCGGCCACGCCGAGCTGCCAATTAAGTGCCAAAGGGCAAGGATTGACATTGTCAATTAAAGTTTTTCTTTTTCATCCAGTCTTTGGTGATCACTGAGATGAAGTTGACACCTCCTGTTGATGGTCACCTACAAGCAGGATTTCAAAGTGATATCTAATCAAGTTTCTCTCCAATAAAGTGGAGAAGAGCTTCAAGAGTATTCATTAACAGAGACTAACAGCATTATTGCAGAACAACCCCTTATTGCAGATATATCTTGAATAGTTGTTAGATATTATGGACATCATGAAAATAGCTCATCGAACGAACACTTCAATTTTCATATTATAATAACACGTAATGTATAAAAAGTCGTAATCACAGAAATCATTTGTGCCTAACCATGACCCAGAAAGCCTTACTGGCTGGCCGTGTTACTAAAGGTGGTATAATTTAAACAGACGGCTTGAACTTGCGCGAAGTCACGTGATACAATTCAGTCAATCAGACGACAGGAATCTGCAAAGTTAAACACTTAAAGTTTTGATCGGCCCAAAATGAGGCTTTTCTGGAGATTTTGAGATAACTCAAAATCTATGTTGTCCCTAATTTTCCTCCTGGAGAGGAAACACTATTTTTATAAGGCGAACATTTTGCAAAAAACCGGAAATCTCCATCTCTTTTACTTTCAAAGTTAGGCGCCAGCTTAACGGGTGATATACTCGTCGACGAGTGCAACTTTGTAGCGCGATGCACTACTGGGTCGCGCCGCGCATCAAATAATTCTTCTCGCAACCACTTCGATAGATCGGCGAGATGCACCACTGTGCCTCACCGAGCTGCGAAGGATTGACATCGTGAATCAAGTGCAACTTGGCGCGCGTCCTGGTAGGTTATACTTATAAACCCACAGGCCCCAGTCAGTAAAGCGCCACTCCAAGCGCAAGGGCTTTGGTTAATTAGATAAGAGCTTATAAAACCAGCCTTGGAGGGAGCTTCGACGCGCCGCGCAAACTAGCATTCTTCATTCTTGCTTCGCATCGCTCGAAGACTATAATATAACTATAATATAACTAGATCGTTGCTTTACAAAGCACCAATCTGGAAGGGTTGTCATCGTCAATTAAAACCGGCCAATAAAGTTTTTTGGTTTACTGGGCGGCAGTTGCGGTTAACGGGTGATACTCGTAAAATATTTGTTCCATATATTAGGACCGTCGACGAGTCCAACTCGGCGCGCGTTTTGGTAAGTTATAAACCTACAACAGCTGCGGTTTCTGTTACGTTTTACAGCCGCACTTGACCATTGTTAATGATCTGGCCCGGCGCGCGCTACTTCGTAGCTCTTGCCATAACGTTTCGAGAAGAAAGCGGCGCGCGCTACTTCGAAGAAACTTAGACGAGTAACATCCGTCAACAGCCGCACGAATGCGCGGCCCGGCTGTATTGTGGCTTTTGTCCCGATATTTGATACAAGGTAAAATTAAAATGAAAATGGGGGTCACGACGTGACACAACTTTAGCTTTTATTTATTTGACTATTTGTTTATGAACATACTATCAGCATGGAATCCATTGCCATTGGTAAGCTTAAGTTGGTCTGAAATAGAGTCCACCAATCTCTCTAAAAATATATTGACCAAATGTAAACCTTTTCACATAACCATGGCCTTCGCGTACGTACTAGTACTACTTATCATACGTTGTATGACCCGCCGCGCACGAGTGCGTGGCTCCCCTGTATCGAGTAGAAACTGTACTGTAGCATATATAATAGTAAAACGACAGTGGGGTAACGACGTGACGGCGCGTCATGTAGTACGTTGTAACACTGATAGTGATACAAGTACAACGTACTTATAGTTATACATGACGCGCTTGCTTTTCAAGGAGCGGACATGACAGCGGTGCTCCTTTGTCACCTTCGGCGCAGCGCGGCGGGCGTGCTATGCCATATGCGTTTTAGCGTGATGCATTATATACTGGGGTAGCGCCGCGTATTTAATAATGTTTCTCGCAATGTTTCGTTACCCAGAAAACATTACCGCCTGCTGGCAGCTGGGCTCGCTAGAGGTGCAGATAGATTTTCAACAGCACGTTTGGCGTCGCGCGTCACGTCAAGTTTACCTTTCGCACGCTGCATTGAGCCTAGTAGTCATGACAACGACATTACTTCGCAAAGTTTAAAAGCTGTGACCTTTTATTTAGCCAAAATCAAACTTTTCGGTTTAATTCAGAATCTAAGTTATCCCAAATTTGGCTCCTGGGGAGCCAACTTTAAATTTACGAGACGGAAATTTTGTTGAAAACCGGAAGGTTCTATCTATTTTACTTTTGGAGATATACCCCGGCCGGTAGGGTTTCCTGGGTAGATCGGCAATGCACCACTGGGCCATGAGTGAGCTGCGATGTATTACTATAATTGACATCGTCAATCAAGGCGCGTGCTACTGCTAGTGCTAGCTTCACATAGCCATGTGTCTATGCGTACTGCGTGATGCTCTTGCTACTGCAAGCGAAAGGGCTCTCATGGTTAATTAGAGCAAACTGCTATCCACTAGCGCTAGCGCTCCCATTAAGTCGAAAGCCCAAATTTTTAAAATTTGTTGTGAAAAGGCCCTAGTCATAACGCATAACTGATGACGAAATAATCAATTAGGGCTAGTGCAAGCCAAACACAAGGATCTTTCGTATAAAGATCATATGCCCTCATGCCGTCCAGTCGCTAGACAAGGTCACCTAACTAAGCTCTAAGTGACATTAAGTGACCCGATGAGCCCCACTTCTTGTCAAATTAGCTTTTGCATTTTGAATTACGACCCAATCATGAGGTAAAAAGTATAACTATTAACTATAACTATTAGCTGTATTTTAATGGCAAAATACAGCTAATTTTAGTTCATTAAAATAGTTGTCATACGTTGTATGATCCGATACGACCGTGGGGGTCACGACGTGATACAAGGGGTCACGACGTGATACAAAGATGCCTTTATGGATTTTGGAAATCCCCCATAATAAGGTCCCACATAATGCCAAAAAATATAACTTTGAATGACAGGCTGAACGCCCGAGAGACTAAGTAAGTACTATGTGCTAAATTAAAGACATGATATCTGAGTTAAGTAATAACGACAATTTTAGGGGTTGGGACAGGGTAATAGTAGGGGCGGGGAAAATTTTTGAATTGTTATTTTTGTTCGTTTATTTGGAACACTTACTGGTTGAGAAGCAAAGTGGAAATCCACTAATTGGATGGACTTGACCATGATTATGACAAGTCTCCTCGATGCCTCCCTCCTCGCTGCTTCCTTCCTCGCTGCTTCCGTCATCACCGCTTCCGTTGTCGAATTGGCTACCTAAAAAAGTATCATATTTATTTGAGGATGAGTCAGGTTTTCTTAAAATGTACTTGTTGTTGGTTATTGGTTAACGGTAACGTTCGATGTTGTTGGTTATTACTTTATTAATGTTTGATGTAGTACTACATACTAGTAGGGGCGTCATTTGGTCACTAAAAAACGTGAAAACAGTATTCCTCGTTTATACTCTATTACTATCAGCATTACCTTCTTTCTCCCATATAGCAATCTCAGGTATTTCCAAATTATTGTTCTTGTTCTGTATTCTAACGGTGTCGCCATATTTACAGTCAGAAAAAGAAGGAAGATTTTCAGGAGTAGCACCCTCGCTATAAACTGTCAAGGGGAAGGCGCCACAATATTGACCTCTACAATATGAGCAGTCAACCTCGGTGCAAGTCCAGGTCCAACGGGCTTCAATTTTTCCATTGACATCGTTCCTTATGAGTGACTTTACTTTCTTAACACACCGCATCTGGTCTAGCTTAAACTTTATCCAACATACTCCGCCACTGTCAGGAGAAGGTCTGGTTTTGGTCATGGTCGCCATATCCAGGTCTATAGCAAATTTAGCAGCGTACTTTTCCTCGTTATCTTTAAAAGAGCGGGAGTGTTCGGCTTCGACTGGTGTAATCTCACCAACTTTTCGTGTCCTCAAATCTGAAATGTTCAAATTACTTATACTTATAGTTATGTGTCATGACTATGTGTTATAACGCTGACGTGCTATTAAATTTAAAAATATGTCAAAATGCGATCAACTACTGCAACATGCATGCAATATGAGTGATGAAAATGCCTTACTACTGTCTGTTCGCAATTGTTACACTTCACCTTGCATAGTACATCAGCACAGCATCTTGATATATATATAATAATTAATATATATATATATATGTGAGGAAACGATCAGTAGATCAGCAATACTGGGTAAGAGCTAGAGATAATTATAAAACTATAATGTCACATACCACTCATGAGTTCTATGTAAGCTGGTAGGAAAAATAATTTGAGCATCAACAACAAATATTTCGACATTTTCTTTGTAAATCTAAAAATATGAGTTGTTAATCTAATATTTAACATAATTTAATAAAGCGAAACGACATAATACATATATTCGATGCCATTTTACCATGACACCACGATTTAATAACTTAAACGGCTTTCCACAAAAAATGGCTATTATTTCGCTAACCCACAAATTATCACGTGACTTGCGTTTTTTTAGCCGAACAAAACATTTTACATTAACCCTGGTACGTCCCATTCCCAATTAACCATAAATAAATATAAATTTGGTACAAAAAGTCATAGTTGGTTCGTGCGCACTAAACGCACTTTTAAAACCGAACGCACTTTACGCACGAAAAATTTTTTTAAACGCACTTTTAACAAAACAGTGCGTGAGCACGGAAAAAGTGGAGAAACTTGTATATATCAACCGTAATCTGCGCAATATCAGTACTGCATCTGAAAATCGACTGGTGCAGCTGCACGTGGTAGTTCTCGTTTACACTACCTTAGTAAGATGCAGGAATGAAGAATTTTGTCATTTTTTAATTCGTAAACCTCGTAATGTAAAGGCAGACGCACGTAACGCACTTTACCGCACTTTAACGCACGAAAAAAACTTCACGAACTAAACGCACTTTTCCTGGAAAAGTAACGAACGAACCATTACCAACTATGCAAAAAGTTGCCTCTAAGTGTGAATAATAAAAATTCACCTACAACCTAGCGCACTACAAAAGTATTGTTATAAGTTTGTTGCCTGGATAAGTTTAGCAGTTTAGGTAGTCGGCCGAGACAATATTCCCCTTACTAAACGGTTCTCAGTTGGAGAATTCGTGAATCAAATTTCATTTCTTTTGATCAATTCGCTACACGTGGATTATTTCAGTGTTCAGTAAGTGTAACGGTTACTGGGCGGCGCTCAGCCTGTCATTCCGTCGAATCTCTATTGTTTATGAACATTATAATAGCCTGGGTGCTGGGCTACCCAGGTACGTAAAGTAACAGTCTTTAACTGCCATTTAATCCAGAATACTGTTTCCCATCCAAACAATCCATCTTACCTTTTTTTATATTAGTTTTAATGAACTATATGAACAGAAATTACGGCAACGGTATAGCACGTGTATAGTAGTACGTGCTGAGCTAAAAAATCTCTGCAAACTCACTAGACACTTTAAAATCGAATTTAGCCTGCATGTGGTCTGAGCTTAATATAATCTCCCTTGTCTATACTTGTCATACGTTGTATGACCCGCCGCGCACGAAGTGCGCGGCTCCCCCCGTTTCACCATAGTGAAACAGGGGGTCACAACGTGATACAAGTCTATACTAGTTTTAATGTTAAGTAGTTATGATATAAAGAGAGAAAGGGCTGGTCCGTTAGTTGTAGGGAGGCTATGAATTAAAGATACGGAGTACTGCTGCAAGTAGGTTTTCTGGCGTGCTTTACCCCTAGGCACGTGTTCGTATACGAGCGTGCTAAATAAGTCTACACTGCTCCCAAAGCAAAGAGAAAAGCTATACTAAAGCTTACTAGTCTTATACTTGTAGATAATAATGGTCGATTTTCGAAGATCTTATTTCTGTAGAACCATTTGAGAGAGCATGAACACCAAATGTTTAATGTTGAGCAGCACCAAATATTGAGGTGGTGAGACGAATTACCCAAATGGAGGCCGGGAGGTCATGGATAGAAAATTAGCATGTGCTATTAGGTGTATTATACACATGAGTATTAGCTTAATTTAGGTGAGTCTGAAAATTCGTGAGTTTGAAATAAACTTCAGGCTCTCCGGTTCGCATACTCATGGCTTGGATATAACTGGCTTACTTTAATTTACAGTGAAACTCGGCTCACTTGCCAAATAAAGACTCACCGGATTAAATTGTCAGATTATTGGATACGAGGCTTGTCGCTGAATTTTGATTGTGAGCCTAGAAAACCGTAACATTTACTGTGAACAGCTTCACGGGTCACTGGAATCAATGTGCCAATATTAGGATAATGATTAATCACTCTACACTCGACTGTCACGTGACTTTTTCAACCCGTTCTCTAGATCGACTGTAGAGTGATTTAGCACGCTCGATGAAATGTCATATTCACACTTAACCTTGTATTACTGCCTATTCGCATTTGTTTAACTTCACCTTGCATAGCATATTGGTATATATGTGAGGAAAGCGATCAAATATATCAGCAAATTGGGCAAGAGCTAATTATAAAACTATTTTGTTACTTACCTGCACTCATGTAAGCTGGTAGGCAAAATACTTGGATGATCATCAACAAAAGAAACGTCGACATTTTCTATGTAAATCTAAAAATGTGAGTTGTTAACATTGTCATTACTTAATGTGATCAGTTGATAACAATAACATTACTTAATATAATTTTTTAAACCAAAATAATGGAAACACCGTCACCACGGCAATAACGTTAACACGATTTTCTGCGAAAGCCGTAAAAGATGTACGATCCGATCGCAACTTTTTTGCTGGGTCGAATACCTTTGTAGCTCTTTGAACAGTGCTAATAATTGCGGGTAATACTTTTTTCTTAAATTCAAATTTTATGTGGTTCACCCTGTAGATTCTATTTTAAAGGTATTTCCGAGATCGCATTACAAGGGAAACTTTTGGCCTTGCGTCCAAAATCGTATATCGAAGGGTAGGTGCGGACTTAGAAAACCGAAAAAATATTTTCGGCTAATAATGATCAAAGTAGCATAAAACATGAACAAGGATAGTTTCCAGAAAAACTTTGATAGAATTGTGTACCTCAATAATTCTAATCAAGAATAATCCCTGTGCCAAGAACAATTTTAGACTTGAAGAAAGAGCATAGTCAACTATAGGCCTATGTGTTATTAATTACTGACGAAAAGATCATGGCAAATAATTTTAGTTTTAGTTTAACTAAATGTTTATTTTATTAACATTTATGACCAGCAATACTGCAACTAGTTGATGTCCCTCCCCTCGCTCACTACCAGTGAATGAACAAACACGAGCACCCTGAAACGAAGGAATGGAGCTAGCTCTCCAATGTGATGATAATATAGCCACTCTTATAAACTGGCTCCGGTCCTGTGACCCCACTTAAGAACTGTTTTCATTGTTCTCCAAAAGTGTTACCAATGGAGCTGGAGATTCTCTAGGAAGTCCTAGTGCTGTAAATCAGTTAATTGGGAGTAATTATAGTTACTATCGTCATCGAGGAGCTAAAAATAAAGAAGAGAGAGCCGATTCAGATAGAGGAACATGTAACATTACAGCAAATTTCCATAAGGGCATGATTGGGAGGTTCTTTTGTGAGCACCAAGAGCTGATCGTACCAAGAGCTCGCACCAACAGCACAACATACTTTACTTATGAGCACGAGGCTTCAAGATCTTTCCGTTACTGAAAACAAACTGCAACTGCTTTATCTCACCTCACGACACGTGTCACGTGCAAACCAGACCAAATGCAAATTTCAACCTGGAAATCGCTCACTATAGACTACAAAAGTATTGTTATTTTAGCAAAGTTTTTAGCCTGGATAAGTTTAGCAGTTTAGGTAATAGGTAGTCGGCCGAGACAATATTCCCCTTACTACCTTACTCGGGATTATTACGACGGGTTTATTAACGACCGGTTAAAATATGGTTCGGGAAAAATATGGCGAAATTGCTCAAAACCCACCACATTTTCCCGGTCGCCATTTTACCGGTGTCCGGTGTCCAACCTTTCAATTTTAGATTCAAAAATTTTGTCTCAGATGTAAATTTCCTTATTAGAGATAAGCAAGTTTAGAAATTTTCGCATTGCTAAAACTTGTGAAACAAGTCGAATTATCAATAATTGTTGAAAGTAGACAGAAATAATGACTCGTGGTTAATCAAACTAGATGGAAAATAATTTTTAACATTTGAAGCGTAACAACCAGATCGATATTAAGATAAAGGGAGAGCTGTCTAGTCTTCCAATAAGTTGTAATCATCTTCGTTATCTTCATCTGGATCATCCCTTTCGTCAGTTTTAATTAATTCAAGTTTTAATCTAACTGTTACTTTTACTTTGAGTCCTATTTCATTATGTAGAGATAGTCAATACCTAATAAATTAAAAATTGGCCTATTTAAATCAAATTTGACAATAAGGATATATGACAAGAATTGGGCAAAAAGGTGAATTTTTTGCAATTTTAGCCAAATGAAGTCGAAAAACCTACAACAAGTGTCCCAATAGTCTTCTTTAGTGAATATAAGACAACGATTAAAATATGAGCACCCATACCCCTTGGGAACCCTAAAAGCTGAGTAGGCGGGTTTATTAACGACCGGTGAAAATGTGGTTCGGGAAAAATATGGCGAAATTACCCTAAACCCACCACTTTATCCCGGTCATAATAATCCCGAGTAAGGTAAACGGTTCTTAGTTGGAGAGTTCATGAATAAAATCTAGTTTGTTTTGTTCAAATCGCCACGTGGATTATTTCAGTGTTCAGTATATACGGTTATTGGGCGGCGCTCAGCCTGTCATTCCGCCGAATCTCTATTGTTTATGAACGTAATAGCTTGGGTGCTGGGGTACCCAGGTAAAGTAACGGTCGTTAACTGCCATTTAATCCAGAATACTGTCTCCCATCCACGCAATTCATCTTACCTTTTTTTAGTTTCAATGAACTATATGAACAGAGATTAGGGCAACTGCAGGATAGCATGCGTGTATAGTGTATACTTATAAGAGTACGTGCTGAGCTAAAAAATCTCTGCAAACTCACTTACACAATTTAAGAGTGAATTTAGCTTGCAATTGATCTGAGCTTAATATATAATCTCCTTTGTCTATACTACCTTATCGGACCTTATTTGAATGGACATTAATTGAACGTTGGAGGTCCTAGTGTTCATCTTAAATGTCTGTTCAAATAAAGTCGCTTAATCCCTGGGCACGTGTTCGTGCTAAATAAGTCTACACTGCTAAATAAGTCTACACTGCTCCCAAAGCAAAGAGAAAAGCTATACTAGAGCTTACTAGTGTACTTGTAGGTAATGGTCGATTTTCGACCATTACCTACAAGAAAGCATACCTATTTCTGTAGAACCATTTGAGAGAGCATGAACACCAAATGTTTATAAATGTTGAGCAGCACCAAATATTGAGCTGGTGAGACGAATTACCCAAATGGAGGCCGGGAGGTCATGGATAGAAAATTAGCATGTGCTTAGGTGAATACACATGAGTATTAGCTTAATTTAGGTGAGTCTGAAAATTTGTGAGTTTGAAATAAACGTCAGGCTTTCCGGTTTGTATACATGGCTTGGATTATTGGCTTACGAGCTGGAGGTCAGATTCACAGATTTTAATCCCACAATTTAGAGCTAGTTCAGCTAGTGAGTTATGTCCAATTTAAGGTTAAACCTGGATCTGGACGAGTCATTTTAGGGTCTATGAAATAATTTCCACCACAGCTAAATAGCAAACTTAGTGAATTCAGAATGAAACTTAGATAATATTCATAAGAATTGAGTGTGACCTGCCTTGTTAATGCTATTGAGCTGTGTGAGCTAGACAGATCGTCACATAACTACCATACTTCTACCTACCTACCTTTGACCTTGTATCTTTATATAATAACGTACCATATGACTGTAACCTGTATGTAAAATGTAAATAGAGAGTGGCAACATGTATCGTGTGCCAGCTTTATTGAATGTTATTATGTTTTACTGGCCTGTCACGTGACAAAAACATTTGTTTGCCCGTTACTCCTCAGGGAAGCATTTATACCCTACGTCATGTGGGGGGGGGGGGGGGGGGGGGGGGTTTCAAAATACATCGATTTAAATTGGTTAGAAAAAATCTCGAAGTATATAGAGTTATTTAGCACGCTCGTATACGAACACGTGCCTAGGGGTTAAGCACGCCAGAAAACCTACCTACAGCAGTACTCCTTATCTTTAATTCATAGCCTCCCTACAACTAACGGACCAGCCCTTTCTCTCTTTATATCATAACTATACTTATATAACATTAAAACTAGTATAGACAAGGGAGATTATGTTAAGCTCAGACCACATGCAAGCTAAATTCACTTTTAAAGTGTCTAGTGAGTTTGCAGAGATTTTTGAGCTCAGCACGTACTATACTAATAATATACACGTGCTATACCGTTGCCGTTATCTCTGTTCATATAGTTCATTGAAACTAAAAAAATGAAAGATGGATTGCATGGATGAGACAGTATTCTGGATTAAATGGCAGTTAACGACCGTTACTTTACCTGGGTACCCCAGCACCCAGGCTATTATAATGTTCATAAACAATAGAGATTCGACGGAATGACAGGCTGAGCGCCGCCCAGTAACCGTTACACTTACTGAACACTGAAATAATCCACGTGTAGCGAATTGATCAAAAGAAATGAGATTTTATTCACGAATTCTCCAACTGAGAACCGTTTAGTAAGGGGAATATTGTCTCGGCCGACTACCTAAACTGCTAAACTTATCCAGGCTACAAACTTATAACAATACTTTTGTAGTCTAGTGAGCGGTTGAAATTTGCATGTTTGGTCTGGTTTGCACGTGTCGTGAGGTAAAATAAAGCAGTTTCTGAGTGTGTCCAAAACGTTCGGAGACCGGATTGGCTGAGCTTTACTGTATAAGTGTAACGGAAAGATCTTGAAGCCTCGTACTACTACTATGAACAAGGATAGTTTCCAGAAAAACTTTGATAGAATTGTGTACCTCAATAATTCTAATCAAGAATAATCCCTGTGCCAAGAACAATTTTAGACTTGAAGAAAGAGCATAGTCAACTATAGGCCTATGTGTAATTAATTACTGACGAAAAGATCATGGCAAATAATTTTAGTTTTAGTTTAACTAAATGTTTATTTTATTAACATTTATGACCAGCAATACTGCAACTAGTTGATGTCCCTCCCCTCGCTCACTACCAGTGAATGAACAAACACGAGCACCCAGAAACGAAGGAATGGAGCTAGCTCTCCAATGTGATGATAATATAGCCACTCTTATAAACTGGCTCCGGTCCTGTGACCCCACTTAAGAACTGTTTTCATTGTTCTCCAAAAGTGTTACCAATGGAGCTGGAGATTCTCTAGGAAGTCCTAGTGCTGTAAATCAGTTAATTGGGAGTAATTATAGTTACTATCGTCATCGAGGAGCTAAAAATAAAGAAGAGAGAGCCGATTCAGATAGAGGAACATGTAACATTACAGCAAATTTCCATAAGGGCATGATTGGGAGGTTCTTTTGTGAGCACCAAGAGCTGATCGTACCAAGAGCTCGCACCAACAGCACAACATACTTTACTTATGAGCACGAGGCTTCAAGATCTTTCCGTTACTGAAAACAAACTGCAACTGCTTTATCTCACCTCACGACACGTGTCACGTGCAAACCAGACCAAATGCAAATTTCAACCTGGAAATCGCTCACTATAGACTACAAAAGTATTGTTATTTTAGCAAAGTTTTTAGCCTGGATAAGTTTAGCAGTTTAGGTAATAGGTAGTCGGCCGAGACAATATTCCCCTTACTACCTTACTCGGGATTATTACGACGGGTTTATTAACGACCGGTTAAAATATGGTTCGGGAAAAATATGGCGAAATTGCTCAAAACCCACCACATTTTCCCGGTCGCCATTTTACCGGTGTCCAACCTTTCAATTTTAGATTCAAAAATTTTGTCTCAGATGTAAATTTCCTTATTAGAGATAAGCAAGTTTAGAAATTTTCGCATTGCTAAAACTTGTGAAACAAGTCGAATTATCAATAATTGTTGAAAGTAGACAGAAATAATGACTCGTGGTTAATCAAACTAGATGGAAAATAATTTTTAACATTTGAAGCGTAACAACCAGATCGATATTAAGATAAAGGGAGAGCTGTCTAGTCTTCCAATAAGTTGTAATCATCTTCGTTATCTTCATCTGGATCATCCCTATCATCAGTTTTAATTAATTCAAGTTTTAATCTAACTGTTACTTTTACTTTGAGTCCTATTTCATTATGTAGAGATAGTCAATACCTAATAAATTAAAAATTGGCCTATTTAAATCAAATTTGACAATAAGGATATATGACAAGAATTGGGCAAAAAGGTGAATTTTTTGCAATTTTAGCCAAATGAAGTCGAAAAACCTACAACAAGTGTCCCAATAGTCTTCTTTAGTGAATATAAGACAACGATTAAAATATGAGCACCCATACCCCTTGGGAACCCTAAAAGCTGAGTAGGCGGGTTTATTAACGACCGGTGAAAATGTGGTTCGGGAAAAATATGGCGAAATTACCCTAAACCCACCACTTTATCCCGGTCATAATAATCCCGAGTAAGGTAAACGGTTCTTAGTTGGAGAGTTCATGAATAAAATCTAGTTTGTTTTGTTCAAATCGCTACGTGGATTATTTCAGTGTTCAGTATATAGTATATACGGTTATTGGGCGGCGCTCAGCCTGTCATTCCGCCGAATCTCTATTGTTTATGAACATAATAGCCTGGGTGCTGGGGTACCCAGGTAAAGTAACGGTCGTTAACTGCCATTTAATCCAGAATACTGTCTCCCATCCACGCAATTCATCTTTCCTTTTTTTAGTTTCAATGAACTATATGAAGAGATATTAGGGCAACTGCAGGATAGCATGCGTGTATAGTATTAGTACGTACTGAGCTAAAAAATCTCTGCAAACTCACTTACACAATTCAAGAGTGAATTTAGCTTGCAATTGATCTGAGCTTAATATATAATCTCCTTTGTCTATACTACCTTATCGGACCTTATTTGAATGGACATTAATTGAACGTTGGAGGTCCTAGTGTTCATCTTAAATGTCTGTTCAAATAAAGTCGCTTAATCCCTAGGCACGTGTCCTTGCTAAATAAGTCTACACTGCTAAATAAGTCTACACTGCTCCCAAAGCAAAGAGAAAAGCTATACTAGAGCTTACTAGTGTACTTGTAGGTAATGGTCGATTTTCGACCATTACCTACAAGAAAGCATACCTATTAGTTAGGGACAATTAACATTAATATAGGACCATCTGGGAAAAAATTTGCGACAAGCTGATTTTTACAGGAATGTGTTGTCCATAGTGTCAGGAACCACCCCAAAGAGTTTTGAATCTGGATCTGTTGAGCAAAAAAAGTTACAGCTAATTTTCTCCAAGCGCGTATATTAGCCTGAGGACCGCACTTGAAAAACTCGTAACTATCGTAATAAAGACCCCCAGGAGTACCATAGGGGGTGTAAAATTACCGCAATAGTGACATTATGTGGGGCGAATCAGTGTTTCAGGGTCGTCAGATCTTTACTTATTGAGATAATTTCATTTTTATAGGCTGACCTCTCAACAATTTACTAAAATTTTGAAATTTTACTTAAATTTGGAAATTTTACTTAAATTTGGAAATTTTGCGAAAATTGTTGTAGTGGGGATGTTATGGAAGCCGAGTACGGATATGGCTTCCTTATTTTGTAGTTGTAAATAAGGTTGTTGATTTGTCAACAATTATCACGTTTCAAATTCTGATAAAACTCTTTGTAAAGCTTAAAAGCCGTATTTTTGAGATGAACTTACCCCTGCCAATCCTCCCGTCAATTGGAAAGGTTTCATGAAATCACTGCATAAGCCCAATGTGAAGGCAAGATCACAAATTGAGTTCCTGCAGATAATCGATCAACCCCCAGACAGCTACTCAACAGTCTATACAACACTTATTGAGTGCTTGAAGACAGCCTCAACCAAACCGATGGTAATCACTTTCGATTTACCACTTTGGTTGAAGGCTAGTCGGATAGTTCTCGAGACAGGAATGCCAGTTATTGTTAGGCTGGGAGGCTTCCACACCCTGAAAAGCTTTTTGGGGTGTGTGGGTTATATCATGGCAGACACCTTATGAGATTAGTCTACCCTGGGAATGGAACTCACATAATGGACGGTGGATCCTATTACAAAGCACTGAGGGCCCACTTTTTAATAGATTGTGCTCTGCTGCTATTTATTTGAGGACAAAATAGCAGAGGAGGATCTTGAAGATATGGCTAGCTACACATACATAGCTGCCAAGTGTAGCAATGAAAAACTCGGTGTAAACCACAAGACCAGAGTCGTACAAGAGTTATCAGAGCGTATAAAAAAGAAGTTCGAGATTTTATCGTCGAACAGCCGCACAGCTGCTCTTTGGACAACTTATCATGGTTTCATTTGCTTAATAAAAGATTTTATAAGAGCAGAACGGTTACATGACTTCGATCTACATCTTGCAATTGTGGCTAAGATGTTGCCTATCTTTGCAGCAGCAGGTCGAGGTCAGTACTCCAAAGCTCTACGGCTGTATCTTGAGCAGATTACCGTACTTGAGATTCAGTATGGGGCACTAGTCAAAACGTTCAAGGTCGTAGGTCTGCACACAGTTCGATATAATGAACACGAGTGGTCTGGTGTGTGGACAGACCTGTCGATCGAACAGCGACTAATGAAGGCTGTAAAGTCATCAGGGGGTTTGTCTGGAGGGAGAATGCGAACTCATGAATCTGCCCATAAGTTATGGACTGCAACCCTCAATCAAATGGCGTTGATAAACGAGAGTGTCGATGAAGCTATTGCAGACTTATCCAATAAAAGAACAACAACAAAAGCCTCTAGTGCTAATCACTCAGATCTTAGCAAATCTTCTGTACAGAAAAATATTGCAGTGTTTACCAAGCTGTTGTGTTGGTTTAAAGATACAGCTGATTTCGACGAATCTGAAGACAAGACTAAAATGCTATCGTACTCAACGGGTCTCATATCACAGAAAGAGAAGGATAATGTCAACCCAGAAGATTGCATTTCAGTTGGTACTGCCCTCCAGAAAGAGCTGGATGGAAAAAGCTTTATCGATAAGTTTCGAGTTAAAGGCAAAGTCGGAAACTTGACCCTTCTAAAGAAGACAGTGAGGGTGAACGAAAAAGACATTGTTATAGACTCATTGACAATATTTAATCGGCTTGTCTTCGCATCTGAACGAGAGTCTACACTGGAGGAAAGCTTGCAATATGAGCTCACAGCAATGCCGATGAGTCTTTTTAACAATGAGCAGATGATGAGAAAGGCAAACAAGGCAGCCCTTGGGCAATACCTCAAGAATTATGTTGATTGTACTGTGACATTTAGCAACCCATCCTCCCCATTAATAATTGATGGTGGATGGATACTCTATCAAGTTACCTCGTTCACAGGCTTTGAAACATACGGCGACATAGCTAGTGAATACCTTAAGCTAGTTCCGAAATCCGAACAGCGGAAAGTGATTGTTGTGTTTGATGGCTATGCCCGATCGACAAAAGATCATGAGCATCAGCGAAGAATCAAGGCATACTGCTCTGATATAGCTATTAAAAGTACTACTGTGTGCACAGTTCCAATGAAAAAAACTGTTCAGCAACTCAAAGAACAAGCATGAGCTTATAAAGTTATAAAGCTTCTGTCGAACGTTTTTACAGTACATGTAATTGAAGTACATGTAGCTACTGATGATGCTGATACCATGGTAGCTAGTAAAGCTTTAAACTTGTCCTTCTACGAAGATGTTGAGGTAAAAGCAGAGGATACTGATATACTTTGCCTCCTTATTCATCATTTTACTGAGAATCACAATGAAATTGTGATGACGACCAAAAACGGTTCACACTCGATCAGTAAAATAGTAAATGCTCTTGATGCCAACATAAAACGCATATTACTGTTTGTTCACAGTTTCTCAGGATGTGACACGGTCAGCAGTATACATGGCTTTGGTAAGGTGAAGATATTGAAAAAGGCAGTTTCTTTTCATGAGGAGGGTCATTTAGCATCATTACTCTCTGTGAGAGTTTCAACAAATGAAGTAATTGAAGCTGGCCTCTCCTTGTTTCAACATATCTATGGAGATAAAACCAAGGCACTTGAAACTCTCAGATTTCTCAGCTACAGTAGAATGATAGCAAAGAAAAAACTCAACCCATCAAGGCTACCACCGTCTACATCCTCTGCAACTGAGCATATATTAAGATCATATCTTCAGTACCATAACTGGGTGACACTCGACACTGCAAGTCTAAATCCACTACATTATGGATGGGAGATGAGTTCTGAAGGATACTACCGGTCAATTCCGACTAAAGCTGCGATTGCCCCGGCAGGGATGCGCAACCTCATTTGCTGCAATTGCTCGGTGGAGGTTGAGAACCCTTGAAAAGTTGTAAGTACTTAAGGTGTTCCTGCCGGAAGTATGGCTTTAAATGTCTACCTGCATGTGGTCAATGTCGTGGATTAAGTTGCACTAATGCACCCGAAAGACAGGACGATTCAGGAGAATCAAACAACTCTGAGGAAATGGGATAGCCAGAAGTGACCTAATAGTTGCCAATCAAAGACACCATGCTAATAATTCAGGACCTTTTTTTACAGAATTTGATGTGATATGTATATTATTTACTATACTAATATAAGGATCAATTGACAATTGAAAGTAAATTTTAGAATTTGAATACTGATAACTAGACAATGTTTTAATTGTACAACAATTTTGCTAAATTTCCAAATTTAAGTAAAATTTCAAAATTTTAGTAAATTTTTGAGAGGTCAGCCTATAAAAATGAAATTATCTCAATAAGTAAAGATCTGACGACCCTGAAACACTGATTCGCCCCACATAATGTCACTATTGCGGTAATTTTACACCCCCTATGGTACTCCTGGGGGTCTTTATTACGATAGTTACGAGTTTTTCAAGTGCGGTCCTCAGGCTAATATACGCGCTTGGAGAAAATTAGCTGTAACTTTTTTTGCTCAACAGATCCAGATTCAAAACTCTTTGGGGTGGTTCCTGACACTATGGACAACACATTCCTGTAAAAATCAGCTTGTCGCAAATTTTTTCCCAGACATTTTGCATTATTCCCTAACTATATTTCTGTAGAACCATTTGAGAGAGCATGAACACCAAATGTTTAATGTTGAGCAGCACCAAATATTGAGCTGGTGAGACGAATTACCCAAATGGAGGCCGGGAGGTCATGGATAGAAAATTAGCATGTGCTTAGGTGAATACACATGAGTATTACTATTAGCTTAATTTAGGTGAGTCTGGAAATTTGTGAGTTTGAAATAAACGTCAGGCTCTCCGGTTCGTATCGGTATACATGGCTTGGATTACTGGCTTACGAGCTGGAGGTCAGATTCACATATTTTAATCCCACAATTCAGAGCTAGTTCAGCTTGAGCTAGTGTGTAATGAGTTATGTCCAATTTAAGGTTAAACCTGGATCTGGACGAGTCATTTTAGGGCCTATGAAATAATTTCCACCACAGCTAAATAGCAAACTTAGTGAATTCAGAGTGAAACTTAGATAATATTTATAAGAATTGAGTGTGACCTGCCTTGTTAATGCTATTCAGCTGTGTAAGATACACAGATCGTCACATAACTACCATACTTCTACCTACCTACCTTTGACCTTGTATCTTTATATAATAACGTACCATATGACTGTAACCTGTATGTAAAATGTAAATAGAGAGTGGCAACATGTCACGCCATACTATTGTATCGTGTGCCAGCTTTATTGAATGTTATTAATATTATGTTTTACTGGCCTGTCACGTGACAAAAACAGTTGTTTGCCCGTTACTCCTCAGGGAAGCATTTATACCCTACGTCATGTGGGGGGGGGGGGGGGGGGGGGTTTCAAAATACATCGATTTAAATTGGTTAGAAAAAATCTCGAAGTATATAGAGTTATTTAGCACGCTCGTATACGAACACGTGCCTAGGGGTTAAGCACGCCAGAAAACCTACCTACAGCAGTACTCCTTATCTTTAATTCATAGCCTCCCTACAACTAACGGACCAGCCCTTTCTCTCTTTATATCATAACTATACATACATGTTACATGGCGAGATCTCCATCCAAAAGGATTAGTCTGCGTCATCTGCGTCATTACTTTGTATTATACAACTTCGGCGGGTAATATTTCTCCATCCTTTTCGATCTGCAGCCAATCTTCTCATACAATCAATCGTGAGTCCATTACGATCAAATCTCTGCTCAGCATCTTCAATAAATACATCATTTAAGCTCTTCCTAGGCCTGCCTCTTGATCGTTTCCCATGCTTGGGTTTCCATTCAAGTAGATAGTTAGGTAACCGATCTTCAGGCATTCTACTGACATGTCCAAACCAACGTAGCCGTTTTGTTGCTATTATGTCAGTAATAGCAATAGTAATGTCATAACTATACTTAACATTAAAACTAGTATAGACAAGGGAGATTATATTAAGCTCAGACCACATGCAAGCTAAATTCACTTTTAAAGTGTCTAGTGAGTTTGCAGAGATTTTTTAGCTCAGCACGTACTATACACGTGCTATACCGTTGCCGTTATCTCTGTTCATATAGTTCATTGAAACTAAAAAAATGAAAGATGGATTGCATGGATGAGACAGTATTCTGGATTAAATGGCAGTTAACGACCGTTATTTTACCTGGGTACCCCAGCACCCAGGCTATTATAATATTCATAAACAATACTAGAGATTCGGCGGAATGACAGGCTGAGCGCCGCCCAGTAACCGTTACACTTACTGAACACTGATATAATCCACGTGTAGCGAATTGATCAAAAGAAATGAGATTTTATTCACGAATTCTCCAACTGAGAACCGTTTAGTAAGGGGAATATTGTCTCGGCCGACTACCTAAACTGCTAAACTTATCCAGGCTACAAACTTATAACAATACTTTTTTAGTCTAGTGAGCGGTTGAAATTTGCATGTTTGGTCTGGTTTGCACGTGTCGTGAGGTAAAATAAAGCAGTTTCTGAGTGTGTCCAAAACTTCGGAGACTGGATTGGCTGAGCTTTACTGTATAAGTGTAACGGAAAGATCTTGAAGCCTCGTGCTCATAAGTGAACTTGAAGTATGTTGTGCTGTTGGTGCGAGCTCTTGGTTCGATCAGTTCTTGGTGCGAGCTGTTGGTGCGAGCTGTTGGTGCGAGCTGTTGGTGCGAGCTGTTGGTGCGAGCTGTTGGTGCGAGCTGTTGGTGCGAGCTGTTGGTGCGAGCTGTTGGTGCAATCAGCTGTTGGTGCGAGCTGTTGGTGCGAGCAGCTGATGATGCGAGCTGTTGGTGCGAGCTGTTGGTGCGAGCTGTTGGTGCGAGCTTCTTAATCTCAGCTCGTTTGCTGTACTTTGAACGACATTTAAATTATAGTTCATTTAATTTATTATTGTTAATTGTACTGTTAATCGAATATTTCGAGCCATGCTAGAAGAAACCCGTTACCTGTGTAAGCCTTAATAAAGTGGTTACTTACTTGGGTTACTTGGGTTGGGTTCCGAGCTAGAGTGCTACCAGGCCAAGAATGTCTTGCATCTCCACCGCCAAGTAGTAGCGCGTCAGAGGCACGTGCCACCGACCCACTCCAGCATTGAGTTCCTGTTCTGTCCAGTGTACCCAGGTGTTGGTGGAGTGTCAGGGAATTCATTGAGGAAAGCATCAAGAGCAGGTTTGAAAGTGGTCAAGGTTAGGAGGGACTTGATGCTAGGAGGGACCACGTTGTACAGTGCAGAGGCTCTAGAGGCTAAGGGGTTGAACCTCAGGTTATTCACACTAGTGTACTTGGAGGACCCTAGTGGTCGTATACACGTAGTTCCGTATCGTGAGGTCTCGCGGAAGTTGATGTTCATACTGTTTGGAGTGAGATTGTTATAGATCTTCCAAACTAGGATGATAGTGTATCTCTCACGCCGCCTTTGAAGGGAGTACATAGACAGGCGACGGAGGCGTTCCCAGTAGTTGAGATTTTCAAGACCCTGGATTTTAGCAGTGAAGGATCGTTGAACTGCTTCGAGTTTAATAATTTCGCACTGCATGTGAGGAGACCACAGAGGACAGCAGTATTCCAGATGAGATCGTACGTAGGACTTGTACAGGAGCATCATGGTCGCTACATCCCTGGAGATGAAGGTGCGTAGCACCCAGCTAGCCATGTTTTTGGCTTTGGCAGACTTCATCGCTATGTGAGTGCGCCAGTTGAGGTCTGGGTCGATATAGACACCCAGGTCCTTCACGTGGTCAGAGCCCCCCTGTCAAGAGACAACAAAATTTATTTATTTTGCAATAATGACACCAAATTTGGGACCTACAGTTTTTATTCCTTGGCCAATTTTGATTTCTTCGCACTGTCAAAGAGCTACAAAAGTATTCGACCCAGCAAAAAAGTTGCGATCGGATCGTATATCTTTTACGGCTTTCGCAGAAAATCGTGTTAACGTTATTGCCGTGGTGTCATGATAAAATGGCATTAGATATATTTTGCTTTTATATTAAGTTATATAAGGTAATGTTATCGACTCACATTAAGTAATGTTAACAACTCACAGTTTTAGATTTACATAGAAAATGTCGACGTTTCTTTTGTTGATGATCATCCAAGTATTTTTCCTACCAGCTTACATGAGTGGTAAGTAACAAAATGGTTTTATAATTAGCTTTTGCCCAGTTTGCTGATATATTTGATCACTTTCCTCACATATATATATTAATATGCTATGCAAGGTGAAGTTAAACAAAAGAACATATGCGAATAGGCAGTAATATAAATATAAGGCTTAGCCGCTTAGTCTGAATACTGAATATGACATTTTATCACTCATGTAGTTGATCGCAAAGTTTATATATCTTTTTCAAAGCCTATTGAAATTGTTCTAAATTTATTACTTAACATTGACATAATTATGAATATGAATAAACGTGTCAGAAAATACTCGAGACGTCATTATATCATGTGAAATTTTGACATGTGCTTAATTTGAACATTTCAGATTTGAGGAATCGAAAAGTTGGTGAGGTTACACCAGTCGAAGCCGAACACTCCCGCTCTTTTAAGATAACGAGGAAAAGTACGCTGCTAAATTCGCTATAGACCTGGATATAGAGACCAAATCTTCTTCACGATCTCCTGACCAAGTACCTTGGATAAAGTTCAAGCTTGATCAGGTGCGGTGTGTCGAGGAAGTAAGATCACTAGGGTGGAAGAATGGAAACTTTAAAGCCTTAAGAACCTGGACTTGCACAGAGGTTGACTGCTCATCTTGTAAAGGTCAATATTGTGACTCCTTCTCCTTGACAGCTTATAGCGAGGGTGCTGCACCTGAAAACCTTCCTCTTTTCTCTGACTGTAAATATGGCGACACCGTTCGACTACAGAGAACGATCAATAACATGGAAATACTTGAGATTGCTATATTCGAGAAAGAAGGTAATGATAATACAGGGGGGAGGGGGCAAGTCAGTACACATACGTTAGCATTAATAGCTCAGTCTGCAGTGAGTACCTGATTGAGTTAATTTTGTCTGGTATGACTTACTATTACCACTCATTCGAGGAATATGTCAAATCAAAGAATATTCATGTTCATTTATTTCGAATGAAGGTTCATTTTCGCATTTATTTGATAGATTGAATAATCGGATCGAGCCAAATTGTATTGGATTGCGTTTGGCCATTCAAATTACATTCACCCTGAAAAAATTGGTGTTTTAGCTTCTCAGATGACTGAGATATGAATTACAACGAGGTTATTCATTAGGTGTGATCTTGTGATTATTGGGTTGATACTATATAGGTCCGCATTATTGGAATCGTACAGAGAGCCTTATTACTGTGTCGTGGCATGATTAGCGATAGGGTAATCATTGATTACCCAATCAATTTTGCTAACGAGATAAACAAATTGCTTGTTTATAAACAACAACATCAAACATTGTCGTCAACCAACCAAGTATTTAAAGTGAATTTTTTAAGAACCTGACTCATCATCAAGTAAATATAATACTTTTTTAGGTAGCCAGGTCGACATGAACGGAAGCGGTGATGACGGAAGCAGCGAGGAAGGAAGCAGCGAGGAGGGAAGCAGCGAGGAAGGAAGCAGCGAGGAGACTTGTCATAATGGTCAAGTCCATCCAATTAGCGGATTTCCGATTTGCTTCTCAACCAGTAGGTGGTCCAGATAAACGATGTAACAATTTTGAAATTTTAAAATTTCCCCCGCCCCTACCCAGCCCCTGGCCCTAACATTTAAAATAAACGACTAAAGATAGTCGTTATTACTTAACTCAGATATCATGTCTTCAGCACAAAGTGCTCCTTAGATAAGCTAACACTTAACATACAGCTTACCCTTTTAATTGTATGCTCAGTACAGATAAAACATACACTTGTCCCACCACAATTATACAAGAAATGCAAAAAATGTAAAATAAATGGGTGTGTTAATACAAACCGTATATAGTTATATCACCGTCCATTTCTTTAGTAATTTTGAAATTTTTATGAAAATCACAAGTAATATAAAATGCTATCTGATAAGTCAATTGATAAGACAAGTTAAGCTGTTACCGTAACGATGTGATGATTTTTACCAGGCTTTCTTCTAGAATTCTCCTTCACAGCACTTTCCCATTGAATAGCACTCCAGTAAAAAAAAGTCTGACACGTGTCCCTGAAATCCTCATATATTCCCCTGGTAGTGGTATCTTGCTTCATTTTGGATTGTAAAACCTCATATTTTCTCTCAATCTGAGATCTTAGCTCTAAGTTCTGACGATAAAGCTCAAGGAACCTTGGATTCTCCGAGTTTAACGTAACGGCCTGGTCAAGGTTAGGAAGTTCGGAGTAAAGAGCCTTAATCTTCCTAACTCTCATCATCAGATGATTCAAGTTCTCTTCTCGGGACTCCCTTTCCTTATCTGTCCCGTTCATTGGCTCTACCATGGTCACGTGATGTGATAATCCTTTACAACACACAATGCAAGCTTTAATGTCCTGAAGTCTGTAATTGAACTGCTCTGCTCTATAAACCGTTTTCCCGTCCATCGTGAACTTAGCACCGTTATCACTCGTCACATCACAGAACTGGTTCCACAACGGTACAAAGTCGTTCTCTTGATTGCTGCTGTTGATGAGTTTCACTCTGTTGTTGGTGTGAAGAGAAGGGAGGGTGTTATGGCTAGAGGAATCAGGGTGAAGGTACCTGAAATATACCAGAAACACTACCCCTGACACAAGGTACAGAGCAATGGAACTGATGCCAATGTAGAAGGTAGGCGTGTCATGTGAGTGAGATAAGAAACACACCGCACTGACAACCACCAGCTCTGTCAAGTGGAGACAGTATATCAGAGCGAAATGTCTCTCAGACCTCTGATGCTGGACGTGGGGATGTCCCTCCAGGAACTCTATGGGATGTCTCAGCATCACCACAAAGAACTCGCCCCACGAGAGAGCAAAAACTAGGAAGACCCTCTTGATCACTGAATGTAGAGGATTCCTGAGCTTTCTGTTGTAAAACTTACATCGGATGAAGTAGAGCACCGGGAAAGTCTTCTTCTGCGAAAGTCCGTAGAAAGGGTCGTATTCGAAGTGGTAAGAGAGAAGGTGAGAAAGGAACGTCAGTAGAATGTGAACACTGATGCATAGGGAGAAAAAGCTGTATCCACTGCCAGGACCATGGCTTTCCAAGAGGTGAAACAAAATGAGGCACATCATGGTTCTCGCTGTTATCATCGTAAAGTACCCTACATTCAGTGCTATCACCTGGGAAGATCGATCAAGGTCGGAGCAAATGGAGGGAGCGGCAGTACGACAGAGTTTCTCAAACTTAATCAGTGAAGATATCAGGGATATCACTGATATTACTGTCGTTATCAGTGTCAAGTAATCATCTGTCCGAGGAAATTGCCTTATTTCTCTCATGCTTGATATGTTCAGTGCCGAGATTGGTGGTGCCGCAAAAAGATTGTGATTGTAGTCCCTTATAGCTTTGTAAGTCTTGTAAATGACGAGAAGTTTTAAGAAAATGCACGGCACGTTTTCTAGGATTTTTGACTGTATGTTGAGTCTAGTAAAGTTGAACAATTTGCTCAAGATTGAGGGCATTTTCTGTGGTTTGTGGTATAGCATTTCAACAGCAGCAATGATTGGATGCATTTGAAGTATTGTCAAAATATTGAAGATCACGTGTTTGACAGAATCCCACTTCCAGTGAAACAAGTAGCTTGTGAACCTTCCCTGGCACTGTCCTTCAATTGACACAATCTGGTCGGTATACAGCATCTGATGATTGCCCTTCTTGAACTGCTGATAAGATAACACATTGATGTAGACGAGAGGTGCAATTGAGAACACTAACAGCAGATAACCCTCTTTATGTAAGGAAGTTTCACTATCAGTAATAGTGTTGTAACCAACAATCAGATCACCGAACAAGTCAGCTCCGTACACCAATATGAAGAACGCGAGAGTAAACTTACCTGAACTTGAAACGACTCTACATAGGTGTTTATCTTTATCACAACACAAATATTTCTTGACAATGGTAGCTGCAGCTCTACTTATATCCACGTTTGTATGAAAGTTTGCCAGGTCTTCAAGCTGCTTAGAGTGAGGTACTAGCAACTTCCTCATTTCGCGAGGATTGTTGCAGGTCAGGGCAGTAATGATCTGAAACAGAATCCGGTACTTTTGCTCCTCTGTTATGTTCTTTGATCTGATTAGAACGAACAAGCTGTCGATGAACGCTTTGTCCGTGAAATGTTCATGAAATAGATTATTTCCAAAGAGCAGACCCTCTATAATTCTGAGGTTCCTCTGAAAGAGCGATCCGTTTTCCTCAGTGGGGGTGGTTTCTATGAGTATTTTCTGGAGAATAGCCGGGAGGTTGGTGACCCTACCATCTGGAAGTGTCACTTCACTAAATTTGAAGTTCGTCGTCCTCAGAGTGAGGTTACTGAGCGTCCAAAAGAGAGTTAACACAATTGATTTGTTGCTCTCCCACTTGTCTAGCAAAACCGTCATTTGGTCTAAAAATCCTGTTTCCACAAGGAATTTCCTGGTGGTGTTCCATTCTTTATCATGAGCAATGTTGTCGATAATAAACATCAGTCGAATCACCATCTTGTCATCCGACACCTTCTCAAGTCCTTTTAAGAGAGTGGGGACACCTTTCCTCAGTGCATCTGCACAAATCGGAGACTTGTCCGAAATTCCCGCGATTTTCCAGACAATGTATATGATATCTGCTTTGACAAATTCTGGACAGTTCGCTGTGCCGTACAATTTGATCAATCTGGAGAATGTGTCCCCAGATGTTATACCCTGAACAACCTTTAATTGGTTCGCTCTGTCAAAACTCCGTGCTGCATCTTTTTGGTACTTGAATATGTTCTTAAAAATTAAGGAAACTGTGCTAACCAACTTTGTTGGATCGGATATTCCTTGCAAGAGGAGTTTACTTGACTCAAGGTCTTTGGACATAATCCTGTACTTTGCTGGAAGTAGTTGTACATTTAGTACATATTTATAAACATAACTGATCACTCAGAATAAAATAAAAGTTATACAATGGGTAAAATGTACATTGTACATTATAAACAATAGATGACAATCGACATTTTCAAGCTAAAAACCAGATGTGTTCTGAAAGAAGTCTGCAGAAGTGTAGTCGTGCTTATAAAGCAGTTAAATTATCAACCAGATGGCAACGATTCAAATGCAGTATAATACCACGTTGTTCCTTTGAACAAAGACTACCCATTATTGTTCAGTACTGCCGGCACCAATGTCTCAATGTGCTATAGCGTATTGTCTTAATTATTGTGGATCGGCCAAACAACAAAATGTATCATCACAATGCAACAGTACATAATACAATACAATGCAACAGTACATAATACAACAAAAACACGAATTACGTGAGTTATTGAAGGGTTGCGTGTGGGCAGTTACTTCTGGGCCACCCTGTATATATAATAGTATCAGACTTTATTTGAGCGGATGGAATTGAATTTGAAGCTGGATATAATATTAATTATGGAGGCAATCAAATTTTAATTTGAGCGCTCACGTAATGTCCGACCAAATAAAGTCCGATAAGGTAAATTACAATCGAGTGTAAATTAATTAAAATTTTATATGACAAGATTCGTTTTTAGATTTTGAAACAACTACAAACTAGCAGTTTAAGAATATTGAATACTAGCGTAACCATCGCAGTTGAAACGGTGCAAAAGAATAAATCCGCTCATTCGAAATACACGCATCAAGCAATCAAGAATTAACGTTTGATGAATTTAATGTGACAGCAGACAGAAGAACATACCTCAAACAAAATAATAAAACGTTGCCAGTGAGGACAAAGAGAACACATGACGTCACACACACACTTCAACACACACAACATAATTATATGTATCGGAACGGAGTGTTCACTGTTCAGTGCAGTGCTCCAATAATTTAACTTCCTATAAAGCACCGCTCACCCGACAGTCAGTATAAGTAAGCGCCACGCATGATGTCAGGATCACGGCCGGTAACCTCCATCACTTTCGCTGAGCTGAATAAGGGCCATAATAAATGACAACATGCTAGTATAGTCTTATAATTATATTATATCCCTAATGATACACAAAACCACCGATTAAACCATTTTCGGAATCTCCATTTCATAAAAACCTTGATTACTTAATTTTAGCTTCGTCAGGGTTTTGTCGGAACAAACAAAAGTCTAGTGATCGAATTCAAACTTTTGACTTAAGCATTGGTGGACACTAGACATGTATCAGTATCACTATGATTAATGAAAAATTGTGTTCGAATTCAGAAGCAAAACTAAAGCTATATGACTATGACGTCTATGAGTATATTGCGTTGTGTGCACTAATGACTAACATTATAGCCGGAATTTAATTTGAACAGAAATTAGTTGGACGCTTTACTTAGTGTATAGCCCTCTTAACTGGAAATACTCGTAAAATTTTTGTTCAAAGACCGTCGACGAGTCCAACTCGGCAAGCGTTTTGGTTGGTTATTATATAAACCAACAATTATGTGAATGAGCCCTCCAACTCCAAGTCCAGCGCTCACGAAATCTCCGACTAATTAAACACCGATGGCGATAAGGTAACAAAAGGCAAATTACACTCGAGTGTAAATTAATAAATTAAAATTGTAAATCAAAAGGCAAATTACACTCGAGTGTAAATTAATAAATTAAAATTGTAAATCATTTGGATTTTGAAACAACTAGCACTAGCAGTTTTAAAATATTGAATATAGAGCTTTCTGTTGCATCACGTCGTGACCCCCATCATGGCTCATGCATTGTCGTTTCACTAAATAATAAATATCGTGGCTTTCGCCACGATACAGCCGGGCACTCGTGCGCGGCAGGTCTTCAACTAAAAGTGCAAAGTGTGACAAGCTTTTTGTAAGTGTAAACCATGGTAAAGAACATTGCATTATTATTATATAACTTTATTCAAATTATGCAATTATAACCAATCAATAAAATTAAAGTTTTACGCTCAAATAAAGAAAAACTTTGTGGAAAGTTTTCAAGCCACGTGGAGGAACTGAAGAAAGTATGAAAATTACAACAAAATTTATAACAAAGCACAAAGATAAACAATTAAGTGCCGCTATTTTAATTTTAAAGAAAGCGAATATCAAAAATTAGAAATATGTAGTGTGCTTTAAAAAAATGAAACTATTAGTATTACTATTAGTAATACTAATAGTATTATTACAATTTAACAATTGTGTGTTCATGTTGCAGGTATATAGAAGTTATTTCAAAGTTTCGTTCGCAAGACAAAGACGTGTAGCCGAAACGTCGACAACATGTCGTTTATTACACTGATAGTGATATAATGAGTGGAGACTCTCGCTTCGTCCCCAACAATCAAATATGATCGACTTACAAAAGATAACTAAATTGTAAATGAAATTATGACTATAATCAATAATGGAGCCAGCTGAGCAGTCTTGAACAAACAAAAGTGAATTCAAACTTTTGACTTAAGCGATGGTGGACACTGGAATTTATCGATTATAAAATTGAATGTTTCTTATGCTCGAATTCAGAAACAAAACTAAAACTATATTGCGTTGACGTGTTGTGTGCATTATAGTAAAGGTGGTCACAGGTCACTATAATGACTAAGTAACTTCTTCATTAAAGTTAAAAAGTAATAACGTAATATGCATAAATGGTAACATATCCTAAATCTAATCCTATTACGACAGATTATCCGATTACGACATATGGTACATTGTAAGACTGTATAGTAAATCTAAATGTAACAATGACACAACACACATGGAGCATCGTAGGTTCTCGAGATCAAATTCTTTTCTCACGTGATCCCTAGCGTACTGTTTCTATGGGGTCTCCAGGTCCAAATATTCGCATACTTTATCGAACTTTATTTGAACGGACATTAATTGGTCGCTGGAGGCCTTAGCGTTCTTTTTAATGTCCGTTCGAATAAAGTCCGACAAGGTTGAAGGTAGTAGTTAAATTAAATATATCAAATAAATGCCTTTGTGCGTTCAAATAAAGTCCGAAAAGGTAGTAGTTAAATTAAATGTATTAAATGAATGCCTTTGAGCGTTCATTTTAATGTCCGTTCAAAATTATGTCCGTTCAAAAAGTCAAAAATGTCCGGTAAAATAACGTCCGATAAGGTAGTACAACGAGTGTTTACATTTTAAGGTAATTATTAGAATTTAGAAAGGGGGCTTCAATATAACATCACCAGCGAGGACTAAGGTCAAGGAAACACAGTCAATCTAATTAACGTGATTTCCAAGTCCAGCAATTGATCTAACAAAACACCGCCCATGATCCGACACTGCGACAGTAAGTACAAAGTAGCAAGTAAGGGGACAGGGTGGGCTTACACTTCACTTTGTAAGTTCATTACACGGGGGGGGGGGACGGGGGGGCGGGGGGGGGGGGGGGCACGTTTGCTTTTGTCAATTATGCTCCCCCCCCCCCCCCCCCCCCCGGCCAGTGGCTTGATATAGTAAAAATAATAAGTTTTGAGATTTGAAAGTATAATGACGTCTACCTCCTAAAATGTTATTTTGTCAAATGCTGCGCCTTGCATAAGCGATATAATAAAAATAGTGCGTGATCTGATGATGTGATCTTAATATAACCGAAGTCCGAAACACGAAAGAAACTTGTACGTCGTTATAGCTTCAAAATTGAAAATGGTCAATCAGTTGGTCACACATACTTGCAAGATTTAAAATAAAAGAAAGTGCGGTGACAAATTCAATACTTCATACATTGTATTTGTTACAAATACAATGTATGAAGTATTGAATTTGTATGAAGTATATATTTTGTATACGGTGCTATAACGAAAACATTTTCTACTAGACTCCAGCCCAGGGTAATCCGATCCGGGTCATCACTCATCCTGGTAATTTTTCGACTCAATTTTCAATTTTCCCACTGACTTTGTAATTATAACCATAGTAGATAGGAATGTGTGAAGGCCAGTCATCAAGTGGCACCCAGCCACTCACAGCACGCCCTCAGGTCACGTGACAGCACGTCACAAGGGTCACGTGACAGATCACATGTCATGTAACCACGTGACAAGCTCGTTAATTAAATGTCAAGGTCACGTGACAAGATAATTGACCAATGAGGAGCCAGAACGTCATGATGAATAAATTAATAATCCCGACTGAAGGATCTAAAGTCTGATTAAACGGTTGCCAAGCAGGTTCATGTTATTTGAATGACGAATCAATCAATAATCCCGACTAAAGGATCTAAAGTCTGATTAAACGGTTTCCAAGCAGGTTCCTGTTACTTGATCACTGGTCACGTGTTAAGCTTAGGCATCATGTGACATGAATGTTATTTGATCCTCGAGATCACGTGACAGGAGTCACTTGATTACCCGTTAGAACGTCATGATGAATAATTCAATAATCCTGTCTAAAGGATCTAAAGTCTGATTAAACGGCTGCCAAGCAGGCTCCTGTCACTTGATTACTGGTTAAATGATTCTTCACGATTTACCCCGGTCCAGTCACCACTCCAAATAAGCAGAGGGTGACATAACGAAATGTGGTGTAGGGTTACCATCGCTCGACCTCCTGGAAATTACAAGTCTTATCATCAATTTTCTGACATTTAAGCAATAGCTACAGTATCTGAACCACATTTTCACCCTTTAAGATATAACAACTGATAGGTAGCCTAGTGGTTAGAACATCCGTCTTCTGCACAAAAGGTTCAGGGTTCAAAGTCGAGTCTAGGGAGTAGCTAAGGCTCCATACCATTCACTATTATTAACTATTAAATTTGCTTGTTATAAATTTGATAAATTTCGAGAGACAAATAAAGCTACCGTTTAATTGATAATTTGTTGTTGTCAACATTATAATCATAAATTGAAATCATCAAGAGTAAGATTGGGTACATAAATCATTGTATAACAGTTGCACGTTAATGGTGTTCTAGTACAGGTATTTAGTTCCACCAACTACTTATTCAGATAAAGTTTGAGAATCTTATCGACAATAGTTGTGTTTTCGTTCATCAGTTTGTTTACATCAGATAGACTTGTAGTGGTGATAACTGCATCCAATAGAGATCGTTCTTCCAAACTTAAAATATCTGTTAGGTCTTTTCCGCTGTCAATTAAACGCTGCTTCAAGACAACAAACAATTCGGTTTTCATCATGTATGAGAATAAAATGTCAAAACATTTATTTTGCTCTTTACACAATTTACTTTGTAACAGGACGTCTAGAGATTTAAGTAAACTCGATATCTTTTTACTGTTTGGTTGTTTGATTGGTACTCCTTTCCGCTTGCCTACGTGTTGCCAGTCAGTATCAGATTCTAACTCTTTAGCACTATATTCTTTGTTGGACTCATCATCGCTACTTGTTACACCACTAAATTCATCATCACCACTACCTGGTACATCAGAGTTAGAACCACCTTGCTGAGATTCTTCAGAAACTATTGTATCAGCATCTGAATATACAGAATCAGGACCCTCCATTTTGACATCAATCACATCTGAGTTAGCTTTTGACAGCGGCTGTAGAATTGCAGAACTTTCATCCGACTTTCGGTTCTCTCGATGATACCTACTAATGTGTGAGTACAGACTATATTTATTGACAAAAGACTTGTCACAGAATGAGCAGGTTACAGAATTCATAACTGCAGTACAAACGTTTTATAATGCTATGCAACAACCATTATATAGCAATAATCGCATAAAATCGCAAATAATCGCAAAATAATCGCATATAATAGCATATGATAGCATATAATAGCATAAAATAGCATAAAATTGCAAATAATCGCATATAATTGCAAAATAATTGCATAAAATAGCATATAATAGCATATAATCGCATATAATCGCATATAATAGCATATAATAGCATATAATCACATTTAATCACATATATAATCACGTATATTATCTCTTAAAATCACATTTTATTATTTATACTCGCAAATAATTGCATATAATTGCAAATAATCGCATATAGTAGCAGGGTGAATATGATCCAACTTATGCATTCAACCTATTAAAGATCTTTTCAAAGATTTATTTTCATGCTGATTGCCAAGCATCATCCTGGAGATGGAACTGTAACTCTTGAGTCTACCAAAGACTGCACCCAACATGTAGGAATACTTCCTAGTGGGGACATTAAAGGACCACACCAGACAGGACAAGGAGATCATGGTAAATTCTACGTCAACTAGTCAGACGGAGATCATCTTCGAGATCTATCACTTTCTGGATTATCATTCATAACCAGTAGTCAGCGCACCATTGATTTCTGCTTTCAAATGATAACTGCTAATACTTTTGTCGATTTTATTGCACAGAAACCAGCATTTGACCGGGACCGGGACCGGGATAGCTCAAAATTGCCAATCCCGGTCGATTACTGGTGCATGCAACTGACCAGGTTTAGGTATCAGGTGATTTTTCCTGCAATTTGGTAGTTGTGAAACATCACCTTGGATTTCTGTTGTCACAAAACGTACCTTTTTAGACCTTTTCTCAAAGCATATAATAGCATATAATCGCATATAATCGCATATAATAGCATATAATGGCATATAATAGCATACAATAGCATATAATGGCATATAATAGCATATAATAGCATATAATAGCATATAATAGCATATAATAGCATATAATAGCATATGATAGCATATAATAGCATATAATAGCATATAATAGCATATAATAGCATATAATAGCATATAATAGCATATAATTGCATATAATAGCATATAATTGCATATAATTGCATATAATAGCATATAATTGCATATAATTGCATATAATTGCATATAATTGCATATAATTGCATGTAATAATAACATACAATCGCATTCGGTAGACTCAAGAATTACAGTTCAATCGCCAGCATATAATCGCATATAATAGCATATAATATCATATAATCGCATATAATAACATTATATAATATCATGTAATCGCATATGATAGCTTATAATAGCATATAATAGCATATATAATCGCATTCGGTAGACTCAAGAGTTATAGTAACATCTCCAACATATATTCATATAATTGCATATAATAGCATATAACATCTTATAATCGCATTTAAATGAATACCAATGGTCGTTGCGTTTAAATAGATAAAATTAAATGTTTTAAAAGAGCGATCCATCTGGAGAAGTAGGCTAGGCGGGATTTGAACCCGCATTGTCCTGCATAGGAAAGTTGCCGTTAACTCACTAACCTGAGGCTCCAGATGGACCGCTGTTAAAATGAAAATATGAACATGTTTAACAAGATCGTTACGAATATCACGTGACGGATGCTTTTATGACGTACTTGCTTCTTATTGGTCAATTAATTGCTATGTGGCACAGTTCGTTAGTCTGCCTGCTTGTGAAATGCCTCGCATTCACAGGGTCCCGGGTTCGATTCCCGTCTGTGCCACTAGCTATGGGGAGAGCATCTGAATTTTCCAAGAATCTATTCATGTGGAGTGTGGCACACCACAACAAAGGTGCATTCTTCCTAGATCAAGAGAACCGTGAGGAGTATGGTATGAGGTGATGTTGTATTGAGTTACATTGTCGGGGGGTCAATTGTCGAGGTGTCAATCGTCGGGGGGTTAATTGTCGGGGGTCAACTGTCGGGGGACAATTTTCGCCCACCCAATGGATTATATATGTGATCGAATGATATTACATGCGATTATATGCGATTATATGCTATTATATGCTATTATATGCTATTATATGCTATTATATGTGATTTTATGCTATTATATGCTATTATATGCTTTGAGAAAAGGTCTAAAAAGGTACGTTTTGTGACAACAGAAATCCAAGGTGATGTTTCACAACTACCAAATTGCAGGAAAAATCACCTGATACCTAAACCTGGCCAGTTGCATGCACCAGTAATCGACCGGGATTGACAATTTTGAGCTATTCCCGGTCCCGGTCCCGGTCAAATGCTGGTTTCTGTGCAATAAAATCGACAAGAGTATTAGCAGTTATCATTTGAAAGCAGAAATCAATGGTGCGCCGACTACTGGTTATGAATGATAATCCAGAAAGTGATAGATCTCGAAGATGATCTCCGTCTGACTAGTTGACGTAGAATTTACCATGATCTCCTTGTCCTGTCTGGTGTGGTCCTTTAATGTCCCCACTAGGAAGTATTCCTACATGTTGGGTGCAGTCTTTGGTAGACTCAAGAGTTACAGTTCCATCTCCAGGATGATGCTTGGCAATCAGCATGAAAATAAATCTTTGAAAAGATCTTTAATAGGTTGAATGCATAAGTTGGATCATATTCACCCTGCTACTATATGCGATTATTTGCAATTATATGCAATTATTTGCGAGTATAAATAATAAAATGTGATTTTAAGAGATAATATACGTGATTATATATGTGATTAAATGTGATTATATGCTATTATATGCTATTATATGCGATTATATGCGATTATATGCTATTATATGCTATTTTATGCAATTATTTTGCAATTATATGCGATTATTTGCAATTTTATGCTATTATATGCTATTATATGCTATCATATGCGATTATATGCGATTATTTTGCGATTATTTGCGATTTTATGCGATTATTGCTATATAATGGTTGTTGCATAGCATTATAAAACGTTTGTACTGCAGTTATGAATTCTGTAACCTGCTCATTCTGTGACAAGTCTTTTGTCAATAAATATAGTCTGTACTCACACATTAGTAGGTATCATCGAGAGAACCGAGAGTCGGATGAAAGTTCTGCAATTCTACAGCCGCTGTCAAAAGCTAACTCAGATGTGATTGATGTCAAAATGGAGGGTCCTGATTCTGTATATTCAGATGCTGATACAATAGTTTCTGAAGAATCTCAGCAAGGTGGTTCTAACTCTGATGTACCAGGTAGTGGTGATGATGAATTTAGTGGTGTAACAAGTAGCGATGATGAGTCCAACAAAGAATATAGTGCTAAAGAGTTAGAATCTGATACTGACTGGCAACACGTAGGCAAGCGGAAAGGAGTACCAATCAAACAACCAAACAGTAAAAAGATATCGAGTTTACTTAAATCTCTAGACGTCCTGTTACAAAGTAAATTGTGTAAAGAGCAAAATAAATGTTTTGACATTTTATTCTCATACATGATGAAAACCGAATTGTTTGTTGTCTTGAAGCAGCGTTTAATTGACAGCGGAAAAGACCTAACAGATATTTTAAGTTTGGAAGAACGATCTCTATTGGATGCAGTTATCACCACTACAAGTCTATCTGATGTAAACAAACTGATAAACGAAAACACAACTATTGTCGATAAGATTCTCAAACTTTATCTGAATAAGTAGTTGGTGGAACTAAATACCTGTACTAGAACACCATTAACGTGCAACTGTTATACAATGATTTATGTACCCAATCTTACTCTTGATGATTTCAATTTATGATTATAATGTTGACAACAACAAATTATCAATTAAACGGTAGCTTTATTTGTCTCTCGAAATTTATCAAATTTATAACAAGCAAATTTAATAGTTAATAATAGTGAATGGTATGGAGCCTTAGCTACTCCCTAGACTCGACTTTGAACCCTGAACCTTTTGTGCAGAAGACGGATGTTCTAACCACTAGGCTACCTATCAGTTGTTATATCTTAAAGGGTGAAAATGTGGTTCAGATACTGTAGCTATTGCTTAAATGTCAGAAAATTGATGATAAGACTTGTAATTTCCAGGAGGTCGAGCGATGGTAACCCTACACCACATTTCGTTATGTCACCCTCTGCTTATTTGGAGTGGTGACTGGACCGGGGTAAATCGTGAAGAATCATTTAACCAGTAATCAAGTGACAGGAGCCTGCTTGGCAGCCGTTTAATCAGACTTTAGATCCTTTAGACAGGATTATTGAATTATTCATCATGACGTTCTGACGGGTAATCAAGTGACTCCTGTCACGTGATCTCGAGGATCAAATAACATTCATGTCACATGATGCCTAAGCTAAACACGTGACCAGTGATCAAGTAACAGGAACCTGCTTGGAAACCGTTTAATCAGACTTTAGATCCTTTAGTCGGGATTATTGATTGATTCGTCATTCAAATAACATGAACCTGCTTGGCAACCGTTTAATCAGACTTTAGATCCTTCAGTCGGGATTATTAATTTATTCATCATGACGTTCTGGCTCCTCATTGGTCAATTATCTTGTCACGTGACCTTGACATTTAATTAACGAGCTTGTCACGTGGTTACATGACATGTGATCTGTCACGTGACCCTTGTGACGTGCTGTCACGTGACCTGAGGGCGTGCTGTGAGTGGCTGGGTGCCACTTGATGACTGGCCTTCACACATTCCTATCTACTAACCATTATTACTATGTATTATTATTAAGTGTCAACCCTACCAGCAACTGCAAACCTCAATCCGGCAACGCCTGAAAAATATTGCATGCCGTATAACACTTGTCTATTGGTATTGTTATTGGACTAACCCCGAGAAGAAAGTGGCTATACTTCGAAGAAATTTAGACTGGTAACATTTGTCAAATTGCTGTATAAACTTCTTTCAAACTTCGTGAATCGAGATACAAATCTTTTGCGATGTATTCATAATCAATACATGCACTTATACAAATCACTTGGAATACTTTTGAAAGAATTTGACAAGCTCAAAAGCGCCATGAGTCCGAGAGGCTGTAGATGAAAATGAATGGAATCTTATCGTGTTAATGCTGCTGTACCTGCAGAGCTGCCAAGAGGTCGAAGATATGTAACTTTCACCTTACAGAATCCAAAACTCTCTTATGTCTCACTTATTTGACACCACTTGTCGGCTTCGGTCAATTGAAATTGAACGAGTGGTCCTTTTCGTTCCCTTTGGAGGCACCACTAGAAAGACTTCTTTGCGAGTTCAAAGACTCTGGCTACGTGACTCGGTGGAGGCTCTTTCTATATGAAAGCTTCAGTAAGAATATTTGTATGCCTATAATTTCATTACATGGCTACTAAATGGCTACTAAATAGTGTAAATACACTATATCAGTATATCTGTCAAATGAGTTCAGTTCGTATTCAACTGCACTTTGAATTCCTTTAAAAACTTTTAATGGACCATTAACAGATCAAAGTGTAGTAGAGTTCAACTACCATACTATCAGTTACATCTTGATGCAAGTTAGTAAGGTATCTTGATGCACGCAAACTACAGTGAAATTCGTTTTTGGACTGCCTTATTTAACTTGAACAGTGAAAAATTTTAATTTAATTTAAATTTATCACAGATCATAGTAACAGACTGAAGTGTAGCACAGTTTACCTACCACACTATAAGTTATATCTTGATGCAATTGCAAGCTAGTAAGGTATCTTGATGCACGCAAACTACAGTGAAATTCTTTTTTGGACTGCATTGTTTAACTTGAACAGTGACAAATTTTATTTTAATTTAAATTTATCACAGATCATAGTAACAGACTGAAGTGTAGCACAGTTTAACTACACTTAAACTACGAGACTACAGATATATCCTGATACAAGTAAGCAGAAAAGGAGGAATGTCGAGACCAAACATTTTGAGCACAGCTGTCCTTATATAGCTGCTTCACTTCCAGTTAACTAACATTCAGTTCTCTTGAAGTTCAAGTTCTAATTTGTTTAAGACTCTGGGACGATATTTCAACGAATCGTTATTTTTTTCATGACTCTCGCCCAGACTGTATCAATTTAAGGCACCCGCTCCCTTCTTTGATTTACGATAATGATCGTGAACAAAATTAGAGTCTGGTATCCAACAAATTTTAGATCTTGGAAAACGATCAGCTGAACCCCAGCAGAACAGTGAACCATTTGTTGATTTTGGAAAACGATCAGCTGAACCCCAGCAGAACGGTGAACCATTTGTTGATTTTGGAAAACGATCAGCTGAACCCCAGCAGAACGGTGAACCATTTGTTGATTTTGGAAAACGATCAGCTGAACCCCAGCAGAACGGTGAACCATTTGTTGATTTTGGAAAACGATCAGCTGAACCCCAGCAGAACGGTGAACCATTTGTTGATTTTGGAAAACGATCAGCTGAACCCCAGCAGAACGGTGAACCATTTGTTGATTTTGGAAAACGATCAGCTGAACCCCAGCAGAACGGTGAACCATTTGTTGATTTTGGAAAACGATCAGCTGAACCCCAGCAGAACGGTGAACCATTTGTTGATTTTGGAAAACGATCAGCTGAACCCCAGCAGAACGGTGAACCATTTGTTGATTTTGGAAAACGATCAGCTGAACCCCAGCAGAACGGTGAACCATTTGTTGATTTTGGAAAACGATCAGCTGAACCCCAGCAGAACGGTGAACCATTTGTTGATTTTGGAAAACGATCAGCTGAACCCCAGCAGAACGGTGAACCATTTGTTGATTTTGGAAAACGATCAGCTGAACCCCAGCAGAACGGTGAACCATTTGTTGATTTTGGAAAACGATCAGCTGAACCCCAGTATTGGCTGGAAACGCAGGGGTAAGGTGTGAGACGATCACGAGTGAATTTCGTTGAATGACCATAGGTTTAAAAAGTTGCATTGAATATTGAATTTTATTTCTCTTAGATCACGAGTGAATTTCGTTGAATGACCATAGGTTTAAAAAGTTGCATTGAATATTGAGTTTTATTTCTCTTAGATGTGCAAAATATTGCAATTTACTTTATATCAAAAATGAAACATACTCCTATCTATGTACCTCTTATCGAGGTTCATAGATGAGATAATAGTTTAGAAACTATTATCTTATCTATGTACCTCGATAAGAGTACAGTGTAGCACAGTTTAACTACGGGACTACTATATCTTGAGACAAGTAAGTAAACAAGGAGTAATGTTGAAACTAAATCCGTTAAATTCAGCCATTTCTTACAGCTCCTCCGACCTCAAGTTTACTAACAGTAACATTCAGTTCTCTTTAATAGTCTCTGGGACTCTCGCCCAGACTATACCCATTGAAGGCATCTGCTCATTCTTTAATTTAAGGTTATTATCGTTAACAAAACTATTGTAGCGCGATGCACTACTGGGTCGCGCCGCGCATCAAATAATTCTTCTCGGTAGATCGGCGAGATGCACCATTGTGCCTCACCGAGCTGCGAAGGATTGACATCGTGAATCAAACAAAACTACAGTTTGGTATTTTTATAAATACTGCACTGAGGCCATATTGCATATTTCACTGCTTCATCACAGTGCTGGCAAGCACGACCGTTGCATTTATTGTGGGTATACTATGTACCCCATTTACTATTATACCCCCTTTGGTACACGTTACAAGCCTCTTTCGTGCACGCGAAGCGTGCACTCCGGCCGGAGGCGGCGGCCGAAGGCCGCCGCCTCCGGCAGGAGTTTTTCAGGCATTAACCCATATTCTTCCACGGTACTTTTAAAAGTACGGTTCATACGGACTCATCGGAAGTCGTTCGACAGATTTATTTTTAGTTCAAAACATTCTAATTTGATGTCAAAGATGACAGGAATAAAAAATAGTTATGTTGAGATTTTTAAGAAATTTGCATAAAATACTCGCCAGCACTGTTATACGAAATTCGGTAAAAAACCCAAAATCGCCATATTCAGGTGCCTTAAAAACCATGTTAAAATTGAGTTAGAGATCTGAAATTTTTTAGGACGTCTAGACGTTGACCAAATCGATTGCAAAAAAAGTTTCAAGTTTCAGGAGCATCGGGAAATGGGTTTTCTAGAACCCCTGTTTTACGACAGATTGTCGTGATACATACATATACATATACATATATTCAGGGATAGACGCTTTGCCAGTCAATTATAGGCTACATTCAGGTGTCTGTAGATTTGTACCTATAAAAGATACAGCCATTTCCGACCACAGGTCTTGCAAATAATTGTTTACACTTTAGTTTACATTGTATAAAAAATTATTTGACGTCATAAACACCCCTTGATGCCGTCATCAAGTTAACCGTTTTTAAAACTTGATTTTTGACAAAGTAATAACTTTTAAAATTAATTTTAAACCATTAAGATGTAATTTTATTCAAAATCTGAGGAAATTTTCACCTTAGATAATTGTTCAAGCATTCTGAAAATCTACCGGAAAGTTTTTCTAGCTTGCTCCTTCATAAAGATATTCGTTATTGAAGTTTGTGCTTTTTTGAAGAATTATTTTATAAAAACGTCAATTTTGCGATTTAGTATTCTCTGGTGTTGGGCCATGCCTTGGGTTGTGGAGCTTATTTCTGCTTCTTATAGGTATAAATTGTGCATTAGGCTAGTTTTAAAGTTGAAAATCGAAAAGTTGCACACGTGGGGACACGCCCAAATTGAAAGAAAATTGCTAAAATCACTGAAAATTGCTGTTTTCGTCATTTTCTGTCAACTTTAGAGTGCCGTTGTGATTACAGTTCTTCTTGAAATACTTTGAAACTTTGCATGCTTATCAAGCTATATATAAAACAATTACATGCAAAAATTTACGGCGATTCAATATTGGATGCGCACGCAACGTCCGCTCAAAGTTTGCACGTGCGAAAGGTGAGAATTTTGCTCATTCGTGATTTCCAACAAATTCTGCTTTGCCACGACAGTTTAATGTCATTATATATGAATTTAATGCCAACTTGAATAAGTATTAAGTGGCATATTCAGTCAGTGATCGACCGATATGCTTCCCTAAACACAAGGATATGTTTTTAAAGGAAAAATTTCGAAATTGTTGAAACTTCCTCCTTATTAATGAAGATATCAGTTTATATTTCGACTTTATAAAGTACCCTGACATTATAATCAAAAAGAGATGATATTTTACCAAAACCCATAATCATGGGTAGAGTGGACCGCTGCCAGTGTCTCTCTTTCCCAAACAAAAGGAAATGATATTAATTTGATTGACCGTTCTCAAATGCAAAATGATACCGAGAATGAAATCGGTCGCTCGCTTTTCCCATTCATTTACAATTGTAATAGATTAAGAAGAACTACCCAAAGGCAGCTGTACTCGGCAATGAAGATTCAATAAACTCCAGCTTGTTCAATAAGTAATAACTACCACCCTTGTCCCTTACCCCGAAATACTAGGTATCGACCCGAACGCAACCCAAAGAGATTTTTACAGCATCTGATTGATGTAATCAATCGAAACTTATTTATACAATTCGTAAGCCGTGAATGAATGGGAAAAGCGAGCGACCGATTTCATTCTCGGTATCATTTTGCATTTGAGAACGGTCAATCAAATTAATATCATTTCCTTTTGTTTGGGAAAGAGAGACACTGGCAGCGGTCCACTCTACCCATGATTATGGGTTTTGGTAAAATTGTTTTATCAGCAATCATGTATTTTTTTTGGCCATTGCATGGTTCATATACATGGAGCAATACTGTTTAATATTTTACCAAAACCCAAAAATAGGCATAGTTAATGTGTAATGGTTACTCAAATTATAAGATACAAATACAATGTAATATCAACTAAATATGCTAGGTAAAAGGTAAGGTTAACTTTAATTGTAAGATACAAGGTAATATTAACTAAATATGTTAGAGGTAAAAGGTAAGATTAACTTTAATTGTAAGATACAATACAAGGTAATATGAGCTACATGAGTACATACATGCTAAGGTAAGGTTAACTTTAAATTTGAGGCAGAATGTAACGAGAAGTGTACAACGGAAGGCTAGGGGACCATTTTTATAACATGAGGGTCAACCTATCCGTAAGTAGCCCTAACACAATCCTAAAATACCGTTAGTTCATCCTAAAACAGCTATGAAGACTTGAAATACCGATATAGAAATCCTGATACAATCCTTGGTAGTCCTTTTCGATATTCGCTGAAATCCGTATTCGTTAATTTTATGCAAATATTTGGATAAATTTCTTTCGTCTTCTGAACTTGAGATCTTTCCTTCTTAAGCCCGATTATTAGCTGAGAACTAGTGGCGTCGTTGTTTACAGTTACTGAGATTCGGCCGCAGAGCTAAACCATGGTGCCACCCGATAAGCCGCTCAGGCGCTTAGCTTATAATAACATCCATGACATTCTTAACGGGTGATACTGATTGTAAAATATTTGTTCCATGTCAAATATCCAAGACCGTTGAAGAGTCCAACTCGGCGCGCGTCCTGCCCCTGGCCGGTAGGTTATAAACCTACAAATAACATTCAAGTGCATTTTAAAGCAATTTGCCCTTGAGTATGATAATTATAACCAGTTTTATTGTGTTTGCCGTCCTCAAAAACATATAGTTCGGTTACATGATTTTCGCTTCGCGTCGATATTCATTATGATTAACAAAAAATCCTTCTATTTTCAAATCTCTGGCCCAGCTGCCTGCTGGGTTTCAATTGTATCACGTCATGATCCCCACAGTCGTTTCACCCCTGTAGAGTTTCTACGATACAGGGGGAGCTGCGCACTCGTGCGCAGCGGGTCATACAACGTATGCATATGACAACTACATGCAAGGTTTCAAAAGGTTATACTTATATTTATAGTTATACCTGATCAATATGCATAGCAGCAATAGAATTAGATGCGCAGCTCCTATAATTTTATCCAATTATACACGATACACTATATAATATTATTCCATATAAGGCCTGATCGAGTAGCTCAAGTTCGGAAAGCTAGAAAGCATGCTTTGGTACGTGACGTCACAGCCACGTGATCTCAGGTTCATAATCACGTCACTTTTATAGGCACCTAATCAATTGGGTTCTGGCTTACCTGGGGACCCCAGGCAGCCAGGCTATTATGTTCATAAACATTATATAAAGATTTGGCGGAATAATGACAGGCTGAGCGCGGCCCAGTAACCTGTCACCAAATATTTTAAAGTGACGTACGAGTACTCGACACCTGCGTTGACCCAATCAATGTCTGAAAGGCATTGAAGGCTTTCGTTAATGGCCCGTGATTAGGAGGTGCACCATAAAAATAAACTTGCTCGGATTTTTAAAATTTTTGTACCATTGTTTTCTAGAGACGGTGAGAATTTTCACAATACCAAATTTGTTATACCTTTTTGGAAAGATCAGTGAGTTTCGCCTAGGTGCCATATTTGATAGTGCGCGGCTTTTGGAGCAAATTTAGCTGTAAAAGTCGCGTAATTTGACCAAATTGACCAAATTCGTTGATTTTTGTCGTATTATTTGGATATATCTTCAGTTCCTTGAATGAGATCATTCTGAAAATTGGCAACGACCTTCCAATAGGGTTTTTACAACTGTCCTAAAAATTTGGTGGATATCGGAGTTGATATAGTGATCAAAATGAGGCAAAATACGCTGCTTTTAGCTGTAACATAATGTCTGATGGTTGGGTATGCTTTAAACTTTTCGGACACTTTCCTTGTAAGTACTCTATAAGTAAGCTCACCAATTTTTGTTGCAATCGGAGGTCGGGAAGGATACTTAATATCTATTTGTTTGAAGAAAATTGTGCTGGCCGAAATTAGCGCTAAAAAACCATCCTACAGTCGGCACGCGCGGCTCACCGTCGATGGCGCACTAACTACCGTGATACAAATGTTGTCATACGTTGTACTTGTATGACCCGCCGCGCACGAGTGCGCGGCTCCCCTGTATCGTATAAACTCTACAGGTTGAGGTACACCACTGGCACTATATATAGTGAAACGACCGCGCGTGGAGGTCACGACGTGAAGAACTCTTGTGGCCGGTAGTCGGTTACTGGGCCGCGCTCAGCCTGTCATTCCGCCGAATCTCTATTCGTTTATGAACATGATAGCCTGAGGTCCTCGGGTGCCGCGCTTACTTCTCGCTTTTGGTGTTATAATAAATCATATAATTTAATTTCCGAGGAATGTATCTTGGGACGATTATATTTTCCTGGAACTCATGTTAATCACTCAAATGCACCATAAGTCCACAATACAAGTACAACACGGCAACAAAAGTCAAAAATCCACTCCGGTCATATCGGGACATTTACAAAAAACAGCGGCCGGCCAGTGGCTGTGGAGTGGCCACAATAGGCATCATAGCTGGTCTCAAACTCAGAGCAGTTTATACGTTGGCACGTGACCTGCATTTGCCAAGATGATTCGATCTTGTGACTACTTCGTGACTCTTTAAGAACACTATGTTTATATTATTAAGCTATATTGTAAACTTATGTTAGCGTTGTGTGAGCAGCAAATTAAGCGGAACACGATATTAGGACTTTCAGATTAGTTTTGTAATCGCCCCAACTATGTTTTTGTTTGTTCTGAAAATCAGTGCGATTACTCGATTATTTTATTATACAATTGCGCTCCTTGTATTGTCCAGTCACAAGTTTTATTTAGTGCGCCCAGAGGAAGAAAAACCTAAAAAATCCGGTGCGATTATCAATTATGAAAAATATAAGTGGTAGTCAAATAGGCCAAAAAATGGAGTCACACTTATAATTCAATAGTATCACTTCATGTATTTGTAAAAAGGTTAAACTTAAGCTGTCGTTGTAAAATATATTATAAAATTGCGACAAATTAATGAATTATAATGAATAATAAGTATAAACGTATTATTTCAACATATCACACTAAATGACATCGTAAAATCCAGATGTGATTTTCTGCATATGGCCAGTCTTTTCAAACCACCTGCATCGAAGTTGAGGTGAATTTGTAAAACATTACAAGCTAAGTTTCATTAAGACTAAGAGATAATAGCCGTGTTCAAAAATGGTGCGTAACAGTATCTGAATCTCACGTTGAGTCTGTATGACATAATCCAGCACGTGCAAAGACAAAGAGTGTCGATGTTTTCATTTTGGTTATATTGGTTACTCCTTAATTGAGTTTGATTACTCCGCCGACATTTCCATACATTCTTCAATAAACGATTTCAGTTTGGCTTCCAACTCCGTATGTTTCTCTTCCTTGTGAATCTTTTCTTGTTCTAGGTTGTGTAACTCGTTCTTGTTGGAGTCTATTACTCGGATATTATTCTCCATCTCCAGCTGCAGAAAAAGGGTGTCAACTTCAGCTATTTGTGGACAGCGAAATTACGCAAAATTGACTCTAAGTAAACGAGGAAATCCAAACGATAGTAGGACTCAAACTGAAACTCAAACAGAAGTAATATTAATATTACAAACCTCTAGTTCGGCGATCCTTTTGAGTTCCTCCACGTTCTCAGCAGTGATAGCCTCCACTTCTTCCTCTTTCTCTTCACATGTTGTCAGCAAAGTTGTCTTTTCGTTCTCCACCTGGTGACAAGTATACATATTACTGTAGTCAAAATAGGTGGAATCACTATAACAGTCAAGGTAACTTAACTTAACTTATTAACTGTGGGGATTCCCAGGAGACGTATTTTGACAGGGCAATTAGTTTTTGATTGAAAACTACTGCAACCTAATTGGTTCATTGCTCTAACGGTTACGGTCGTACTTATAGTTATAATGTTATATAATAATACTATCATCAATAATCAGATCGCATCCGAGTGGCCCCCAGTAGCGAACGCTACATTCACCAGACAGATTCGGTCAAACTTCAACATTTGTTTTAATATTTATACTGGCGCGGTTAATAATGATTTAACATTTAATCATTTAGTGAGTGGATACATCAACGTGCGAACAGCCGAGGGCAGCCTTACAGAAAAATTGACTAATATGGTCATAAATTATAAAACATCGTTTTGGATGAGCATATTCAAAGGTTTCATTTTTTGGTCACACGAATAATGAATATGTAGCAACAACCTGTCATGACGTCACTAAAAGTAAGGATTTTCAAGAATCACTGGTTATCATTACATACTTATAAGCTATAAATATTATATTTATAATTATAGCCAGGAGAAATAACGTAATATTATAAATGTGGACATACTAGCGTCGAACCACCCACCAGTCTCAGATTTCATGATTTAACACTTCAACGTAATAAAATGTTTTAAACATGATTTAAACACCCATTTTCACACAGTACCTCTTCCAGTTTGAGCTTCATGGCCTCGATATCTTGCTCCAGCTCCGATATCCTGCTATCAGCCTTCTGTTTCTCCTCCATAAGCTTTTTCGTCATATTCTTTACTCTCTCCATATTTGGGTTTTACTGTTGCTATCAGACGGGCTCCTTTTCATGTGAGAATTATTATTTGAGGGATATTTTAAAAGGTGGACCTCCAGGAAGATAATCACTAGTGATCTTATTTTCCTAAAACTTAGTGGATCTCACCGGTTCTGGGTTTTAAGTTGACAAAGAGCAATGATCTCAGTATAATTAATCTCTCTCGCAGAATGTAAACTTTAACCGTGAGTGTGATTTTTCCACATTGCGGTAAGTGTAACAGATCTTTGTAATAAAAATAAGCCGTTCTCGGATTAAATGACTGGATATTTTGGGCTAATTTTCTAACAAGCATCGTCAAAAACTGCATATTCACTAACACTAGATACATTCAAAATCACCGCACAAAACACAAGCTATAAAAACCGGAAGGAAGAGAAAAGAGGTCAACAAGATAACACGGTAACTGACTCAGTAACCGTGTTACTCGTTACAATATTACAATATTACAAGTGACAAGTGACATCAGTGCAGTCAGTGCAGCATGTTAAATAACAGATGAGAACTCTAGAGATAAAGCTGTCAGAATGCAGGGAGAAGACATGCAGGATATTAAACAGTAGCAAACGGCACACTTCAATGGTAAAGGTGTCAGAATGCAGGGAGAAGACATGCAGGATATTAAACAGTAGCAAACGGCACACTTCAATGGTAAAGGTATTACAAGCTTATCTAACGTAAATGCAAAACTTTAAGTTAAACTCAACAAGCCTAACATTCCATTCAATCCTTATGCAATGTCGAGCGAGCTGAGTCACCAACGTAGGAGGCCTCCTAAAGTCCTAAAATAACGATAAATTGTAACTGATAATTTCCCACCAAGTATGGGCATGAGAGAATTATTGAGATGCTATAAATAGGACGGATTACACAACAAGTTCATGGGAAGATAACTTAAAGCACGCCACTTAACTCTAAAATATCCTGAGAATTTCGGATTTTATAACACAAATTTCGATTAACACAACCGAGAGGACTGGTAAAGTGAGCGTTTATGTAAAAAGGGAGGGCCGCAAGGACCGAAGCCGTGCGAAAGAGCCGATAATTATCAGTAATAGAGTTACTCTTACAAGCTTACAGCCCAGTGACACTCAGTGTACATAGCTGCAGGAGCTCAGAATCACCGGCTGTAACCAGTATCTCCCGCCCACTGCTGGTTCATTACCGGCTGTAACCAGTATCTCCCACCCACTGCTGGTTCATTACCGGCTGTAACCAGTATCTCCCACCCACTGCTGGTTCATTACCGGCTGTAACCAGTATCTCCCACCCACTGCTGGTTCATTACCGGCTGTAACCAGTATCTCCCACCCACTGCTGGTTCATTACCGGCTGTAACCAGTATCTCCCACCCACTGCTGGTTCATTACCGGCTGTAACCAGTATCTCCCACCCACTGCTGGTTCATTACCGGCTGTAACCAGTATCTCCCACCCACTGCTGGTTCATTACCGGCTGTAACCAGTATCTCCCACCCACTGCTGGTTCATTACCGGCTGTAACCAGTATCTCCCACCCACTGCTGGTTCATTACCGGCTGTAACCAGTATCTCCCACCCACTGCCGGTTCATGACCCTCGTTAGAACTATAATATTCGACAGTATGAAACTTTCACCGACTGATTACTAATGTTATTTGCTGTTACTATAAACAAAATTGCACGAATAAGTTTAGCGACCACTGCAGGAAACTTAATAAGCGGGAAAATGAGCACAGAACGATATCACAGAAAACTTGAAAGTGTAGAAAGTAACGTAAAAAAGCTACGTAAAGGGTAGGGCAATGAGGAATAAGTGAGTTGAGACGCCGAGAGAGCGGTATTACAGTGTGGTATTACTCCCCGTATTACGTCAAATTATAAGATTTAGGAATATCTAAGGATTGATGCAATGTGTAGCGAAATTAAACATTGGAATGATGTCCACTGTCCAGGTCTTCGTTAAAACTGCGGCAAGGACAGATTGCCAGGTTTTAATTAAGCGGATAGACGTAGGAGATAATTAAAATGGTAAGCTGCCAGTGGCCGGACGGGTAGGGGAATACCTGTGTGAACATTATGAGATAATTAAATAGTTTATTACATCCGATTTTCTTTGCAAGAATGCTCTGTCAAGAGGTCACGCTTTAGTTCACAACATTCCAACATTTCTTGGATTCTGGGGGGGGGGCCAACCATATTAAAGTATATTAAAATGTAGGATTTTTCCCGATTTTGACCCGGGGATATACTTTAATATACTTTAATATACTTTAATATACTTTAATATATCCCTATCTCCTTGGAGGCCTACATCAAAAATTGTTGCCCAAAATAAGCTTGAAATGCAATCCTTAATCGATTCCAAAAAGTTCTTGAAAAATTATTGAAAACTGATGGAGTTATTTCAATTTTAATGAAGTTATTTTGGCTAGTATTCTGAACCGAGATATTATGTGCAATTTTCCCAATTTTGTTCATGGAGGTCTTTTTACTTAGTATCCACTATATCCAACAAACACTGAGTTATATCTTTCACATAGAGTTAGTCTCATTAAAAAATATTGAAATTTTATCGAATTTGGGCAAAAGCGAATTTGGACAAAAGCGTATGCCCAAATATGGGCATATTTTTTAAAGCTCATAGCTCAGCCAATTTTTGACCAATCTGGATGGAAATTCATGTACTAGTCCTAAAACAGGCTTATCTTGCGAATCTGAGTGAAAAATATAGTTCATCATGTAAATCTTAACGAAGAATATAAATCTTCTAATTGTAGGTATATTAAAGTATATTAAAATGTAGGATTTTTTCCGATTTTGACCCGGGGATATACTTTAATATACTTTAATATGGTTGGCCCCCCCCCCGATTCTTTATTCCGTGAGACACGGGTTTGTTACAGTTACGCAGTGAATATATTGATTAAGGGCTTGTAACAAAATTTATTGAAATAAATACACTTATATCTTGGCAGATCCTCTCAATATTGTCTGTTAAATCTAAAAATAAAGGATAAACTTCAAAATTATCTGAAAACCTACTTTATCCTTTGTGCACTGTGAACAGTGAACTGAACTATCGCCTCTACAAACAGGCTTAAAAACGACAAAAATCAGAAAAATATACACTGTAAATCAAAAAATGATGTAAATCAATGATGTAACTTAAATCGGTAAATTAATTGGTTCAGCTCGCCAACCGCGAACAATGATCTGAAAATAAAAGAGAACGTGCAGACCTCATTAAAGTTTAAACTTGTGTAAACATTGTGACTTCTAAGTTCTAACATCAACTAAGAAATAGCTTTGTTACACGAAAACTAGTTGGAATGTTCGGTGTAACTATGTAACAATTCTAACTATTTTTATGCAAGATGTGTAATAGCTGAATAAACACAATAGCCCTTTTTAAATCATCCTAAACTAACTGCACGTGAATAGTCTAATCTACGGCGCAACCAGCAGTGGAAACTCTATTTACATTACAATGTCCCATAATCGAACTTTGAGCTCTTTTTAAGTCCTTCTCATTTCACCCGAAAGTGAAAGAGAAACATTGCTGATCTGAACGCCAGGGATCTGACTGGAAAGTGCTCGAGTCCGGTCCAACAGGCCCCGGACTCTGTTGGTGTACTTGGACATCATTTCCCCAGTGACGAGCAGCAGAGCAACGTAATACAGGACGTCTGGTAACCAGCCCCACGGTAAGAACTGGGAAATAGGAGATGTTTATAATTCACTCTGGTTTTGAAACTTATCTGCACCTATTTTATATTTACTAAAGAGAACTGAAGATTGTTATAAAAACTGTAATTTGATAAATCGAACTTGAAGTGGCAAAGACCGGAGATAACATAGATAAGACAAAGGAGAAATGGGTGAAAGTAAAGGTATGCACTAACCGATATAGCTCTTGCGAATAAAAGCCTCATCAACGAAACACCGCTCTCGCGTTTCATCGCTGACATAACATACCTGAAATAACTTTATACAGACGTGGAGACAATTTCATGGGAATAAAATATAAACATTCGTTTAATATAGACGTGAAACCTTACTCGATATAGTATTGAATTTCAGTGCCGCTAGAGCGACCTGGTCTATTTGTATTTGTATAATTATCAGGAATACTTATAATTACAAAAGTGACAACTGAATGTGACTCACTGTTCACGGTCATGTTGCAGATGGAAGATTTGTCTGACGAAGAAAAACAGCTCCCAACACTCTATCCCGGAAATGACGATACTGATTATCGCAAGCACGTATTGCTGCTCGTGAACAAAAAGGGGTATGAGCCATATGTGCGGCACAACTGCGCCCCATATCATCACTTTAAGCTGTAGTCCGAACCCTAATGTCTGAAAATAGCGAGATTTAATTTAAAGCAGCCCGGTGTTAACGAGGTAAAGTAAATATGAAGTACGAATAGAACAATAAGTATTCAATTAACAGCTAGTAATCTGTAATATTCGCTAATTATATGCGTTTGCTAAGACACTGAAAGCGTTTCTGAGAATTTGTAAGTATAATCAAATGTTGGTATTTGGCGAGTCATTGACATTTCACCATCGACTTTAGCGCTGCAAATTTATCGAGGGATCGGATCTCAATAGACACTTTATTCATGATATCGGTAAGCAGAGTTTCAAGTTAGCATCCAAGGACAATAGACACAACGGCACAAGATAACCCGAGACCTTGTGAAAAACGCATGTGATCCAACATTCGGACAGCAGTCACCGATTAGGTGTTAGGACTCTTGTCCGACAGCGCTGATGTCGGATAACCTCATTTCGGATTTGAATGTGGGACAATTTTGAAAAGTATTATCAGTGGGTCGTAGGATATTTATATGTAATATCGATCGAATAAATCACATGCTACTTGAAATTCAAACGCGCGCTGTATAATCTAACGAGGCGCGCGCGCGACACAACATGATCGCGCGCGCGACATGCGCGCAAATTTTGCGCTATCGGTACAGTGAATATAATTGTCGCGCGTTCCAGATGATCTTTTTCCAAACTCTCTATTTTTAGACCCATTATGTGTTACGGCTCATTATAAAATTGGCCAACGATAACTTTAACGGAATAATATTAGCTACTACGGACGGAGTTTTACCTGATTAAACATCACTGATACTATTTTGAGAGAAGGGAAGAAAAGACTGCTGTACCAAAACAGAACGACATATGCCCCGAGAAATCGTGGACACTGTATCGCTCCGACCAACAGAAATATAAGCGTTCTTCGTGAGTTCTGAAATGGTCAGGCATCTTTAAAAGTGATGAGAACACCAATGTTTACTTTATAACTGTTTAGCTCAACAATAAACAATTTAAGTGATCACTTATAGAAGTGTTAATAAAAGCACTTACCAAGCTAATGAAAGCCGTTACATTGTCAGGGCTGTCTTCTTGGTCGCCGGTTGGTCTAGGTAAAATGTAAACAGATAGCGAGATGAAACCTGGTTTGAAATTGGAAACTATGTACAACAAATGTAACCAGCTAGCATACCACGGGACACAATTTCACAAACCCTGATCGACCGGGATAATTTCCTTTCCCCGATAAATTGGGGTTTGACTGCACGTATCAACAGATTTTAAAACGGAAAAATCTATTTTTAGGAGAATATACTAACTGGTTGACGGAGTCAGAGGAAGCGACATCAATGACAGGCATGAAGGGAGATATTACCTTGCTTCCCACCCACAAGATAAAGATAAGACACATTCCTCGTTTTAAGAACTCATACTCTAAGTTTGTGTGATTGTATGCCCGTCCGGACGCATCTCCCCCTGCAAGTTTAATAATTGTTATGTAATAAGAACTCTTATTGGATAGTTTATAAAAAGTTTTGGTATTCTGTAAAAGGCAGATAAAGAGTAAAGACGTATGTATAATGTTACTACCCAGTACCCGTTTATTTAGACCTCATTTAGAGGTTGGATTAGACCAGATTCCCATCTTACTTAGCAAAGTAGTTATTAGTGGACATGTAAAGTAAGTGAGTAATAACGTGGTCTCGTACAGTAATTGCGGCCAATCTAGGAGACCAGTACAGACTCACTAACAATTGTAAAGCTAAGCCAGTATCTAACCACATACTAACTATCAAATACTCTATATATAATATATATCATTCATTAATCTATCAAATACTCTGTATTTTTAAACATCATCCATTAGAAGCTATGAATATGCTTGGTTCTATACCCCCTTCCACTATTATGCAGCATGTAGCAATGCAACTGGATAGTAATTACTACATAAGTTGCTCGGTTTCCGACTCAGCTAATCCATTATCTTAGAAACCCACATTATTACAGCTAATCCATCATATTAGAAACGCCCATTTCTCCACAGAATAGCTGGCTAGAATCTAGCTAGCTTCAAGATTTACACGACTCTTAAGTCTCAATTTAATCTAATCCAGCTTTAAATCATCTCCCAGAACTAATTAACCCACCACGATTAGCTCATTACATAAATAAGATAACAAATATTAGCATACAGATTATTACACAGTGAGCCTATCAAGTTACCTTGCGTGCTGGAGGGAGAGGCGTTGTGAGGATTTGAGAAGAAGTTATCAAAAGCTTCTCTGTTTCCACTGGTCGTCCTCTCAATCACTTCCTGGAGAGATAACAGGTCAGAGAGATGAGAGGTTACATTATACTGCACGTGCGGTATGTACGCAGTACGCAGTGTACGCGGTGTATGCTGCTTACTAGTGATGTGGAGTAATACAGCTCTAATTAAGCTAGTGAGTTGGGTATTTAAGACTGTAGACGCAAACCATCAGAACTCTCATTACAGAGTGTGGTTTAAGAGGCGACTATTAGACGACTATTAGGCGACTATTAGGCGACTATTACGGGGGGGGGGGGGGGGGGGGGGGGGATCATACACTCAGTATCGTACGTGACGTTGGGGGGTGGGTCATATTTTCTTCCAAAACACAGTTAGTACATGCTGCTTATTAATATGGGAGTTTCAGGGATCGCTTTGAAATTGATCACGGAAATAGTGAATCAAACTTCTAAGACTAGCCAGTAGCCAACTTCAGATATAAAAACAATAGACTGGTCTAAACTTGATCCTGAGTATTTTCCTCGTGTGCGTGACTAAACAACATGATGCTGAACTTTTACTGCATTGAAATAGAACTGCACGTAAAATTGGAAGCGACCGTCTTTAACTCAACCATCAAGATACATAAATCGAAATATTAGAGGTCTAAATTACAAAAAAATTGTTTGAATCCACCGAATTATGTGCCGAATATTGTGCAGGGCACTATCATGTGCAGGATATGCTAACCCCGCCCTAACCCTGGTAAGTAAGCTAACCCCGCCCTAACCTTGCTAAGTAATGCTAACCTCGCCCCTGGTAAGTAAGCTAACCTCGCCCCTGGTAAGTAAGCTAACCCCGCCCTAACCCTGCTAAGTAAGCTAACCCTGCCCTAACCCTGCTAAGTAAGCTAACCCCGCCCTAACCCTGCTAAGTAAGCTAACCCCGCCCTAACCCTGCTAAGTAAGCTAACCTCGCCCTTACCCTGCTAAGTAATGCTAACCCCGCCCTAACCCTGCTAAGTAAGCTAACCCCGCCCTAACCCTGGTAAGTAATGCTAACCCCGCCCCTGCTAAGTAAGCTAACCCGCCCTAACCCTGCTGAGTAAGCTAACCCCGCCCTAACCCTGCTAAGTAAGCTAACCCCGCCCTAACCCTGCTAAGTAAGCTAACCCCGCCCTAGCCCCTAACCTGCTAGTAAGCTAACCCCGCCCTAACCCTGCTAAGTAAGCTAACCTCGCCCTAACCCTGCTAAGTAAGCTAACCCCGCCCTAACCCTGCTAAGTAAGCTAACCTCGCCCCTGCTAACCCTGCTAAGTAATGCTAACCCCGCCCTAACCCTGCTAAGTAAGCTAACCCCGCCCTAACCCTGCTAAGTAAGCTAACCCCGCCCTAGCCCCTAACCCTGCTAAGTAAGCTAACCCCGCCCTAACCCTGCTAAGTAAGCTAACCCCGCCCTAACCCTGCTAAGTAAGCTAACCCCGCCCTAACCCTGCTAAGTAAGCTAACCCCGCCCTAACGGCTAACCCTGCTTAGTAAGCTAACCTCGTTGTCGTACAGGACAGGTATCAGGTTCTGTAGAGCGATGTTCACTGCAGGTACAGTATTTATACTGTGTCTACAGGCTGGACACCTGAATAGAGAGAGATAATGTACTACAATGTACATTGTAAATGTACTGGAGATTTATTGTATCAGATACATTGTAGATACACCCTAGCAACTTCCAATTTGGGTGTCCCTGAGATGCTAAAGTTTGTCAAAGCTTTGATCGCAGCTTTCGGATAAAAATATTATATTTTTGGCTCAAAATTTAAAAAAAGAGGTATAAAGTATCTCACGAGAATCTGGATCTGTCAGCAGCCCAGAGATTAGAGAGGCAATCTCTACAGAAACTGTGCCCACAGGTTAGGGTGGTGGGCTCGTGTAACAACTCCAGACATATCGTACATTCTAGATCCTTCCTGTAGCTCGATTCCTGGTCACTGTCCTGGGGTGATAAGGGTCAGGGTCAGTTGGGTAATCCACATAATACTGAATAAAGCACAACATACCGAATAGTGCACATAATACTGAATAAAGCACAACATACTGAATAGTGCATATAATACTGAATAAAGCACAACATACTGAATAGTGCACATAAAACTGAATAGTGCACAACATACTGAATAGTGCACATAAAACTGAATAGTGCACATAAAACTGAATAGTGCACAACATACTGAATAGTGCACATAAAACTGAATAGTGCACATAAAACTGAATAGTGCACAACATACTGAATAGTGCACATAAAACTGAATAGTGCACAACATACTGAATAGTGCACATAAAACTGAATAGTGCACAACATACTGAATAGTGCACAACATACTGAATAGTGCACAACATACTGAATAGTGGCTCATGTAACAGCACTGTGGTGATGCGTCAGTAACTACTTACCCAGTTACCCTGCACACTGCACTTTATACACAGTGTTGTCATGGTAACAGGATATGGAAGCACGGTAATGCCTACAATTAGATTGGAAAGTAAACATGAGTTATGAGCATTATGTTATGAATGTTAATTAATATGTTAATATGTCCCACTACCCTGGCTACTCCTCTAGTATGTTTATAATACTGCACTGTCTCCTATGAAGCTGGCAAATAGCCAAACTATACCACTGTCAGTACAATAACACTGTGTACACATTAAACTATTACACAAGGATTGGGAGAGGTAATATTTACCAATGTATTGACTATAAACAGTCAACACATCTTTAGCATTACATGACACTTTTCCCTTCTGCTTTATTATAACAAACACAATATATTTCTCAATAAAATAGCCTCTCCGTTAATACAAAACCTTCCACAACTACTATGATTCCTTGTACTAAAATGGCTACCGTTACACCTGTGCTCTTCTTGCGCTGTCTTTTTACACTTTTACAGTAATCATTTGCTGGTATTATAGTATGAAAATCAAGAGGTCAAAACAAAATCTGGGAAATTTCAAACAGCAATGAAAGACCGATGCTTCACACTACCTTTAAGATAAACAAAATAACAAAAGCTTCTGGAATTTGCTTAATACTCTGAGGTGATTGGTTAAAGGTTCTCACGTAATAGCTTTGAAATTACAGCTGATCCGGGATCCCTCTATAGGTAAACAATTAGATTGCATAACTATTGCCTATTAGCGATATCACCATAAACCACATTTGCTGTCATTCTTTAATAACCAAACCCAATTATCAGATAACCTTTCTAAAAGCTAAATTTTATTAGCTTTTCTTGCAAAATATACTAATGCAATGCCAGATCTGCACACGGCAACATTATTTGAACACTTTTTATTGAAGTGAGAATAATACAGCATTATGTGTCTTGTAAACATACAGTATACAACTATAAACTGTACTACCAAACTCCCACCTTATGTCCTAATCTACTGGATGATGTCCACGACCACGTGTATAATGTATACATAATGTATACATACTGTGTACGAGTCTAATGTATATCATTTAACGGACTCATTAAGCTATAAACTGGAGTTATGATCATAATGTCTGATTAACTCTGTTGCAATTAAAATACCAGATGTGCACACTTTTAAGTTAAACGACCAACATGAGTATATCAATTAAAACGAGCCAATATATAACATGACAATCAAGATATAAAATCTCACCTCCTCGATAACACTTGAGTGTCTAGATTTAGGAAGAGGAGGAGCGGAGGGGAGCGCACGGCCATCAGAGTCCACCTCCATATCTTGTTTACTGGCTGTGCTGTTTAGTGACCAACTAGAGACGGCTCTGCAGTTCAAACCTTGACATTAGGGTTACTGGTGTTACAAACGTGTTGCAAAGGTGTTGCAAAGGTGTTATCAAAGTGTTACAAAATTGTTGCAAAGGTGTTACAAAGGTGTCACAAAAGTGTTGCCAAATAGTGGGACGTGTCACACAATAAAAAGAGAATGTAACAGTACACACTACACAATTGACAGGCTCACAACAAGGGAGCTGTTTCCAAATCTGTCGATTAGTAGCAGATGTTGTGTGACAGATGGGCAGGTATCGTGTGTGAGATGGGGGCCGGGGCCAGGGTCGGGGCCAGGGGGGGAGGTCGGGGGCCGGGAGGGGGTACAAATGGCTGTGTTGCAATATTTCACAGCTTGTACATTTCACGACACAACTACTGTAACTTTCTATTGTGTGCTGAGTAATTAATTATCTCTACAAAATGCTGTGCTCTAATTCCGGATAATATCTCTCTAATTTCTGAGGAATATTTTGAATTATATTATGATCCTGTACCTGATTCGTCTCCAAGCGCTATGTTCAGAAGCTTCCTGTTATATATTTTAGAGGTCCAGGTCAGTAATTCGTCCTCTGATGTGGCCTTCAGGTACCATGTTGTGTTGGTGTCAGATGATATCTGGTGAGATATCTGTTAACGGTAGCAAGTGAAACTAACGGTATTTCTGTAAGGGTACCCGGTACAGCCCCCAAAATACAGTAGATCTCCAATTTAAGAGACTTTTGAGAGACCTTCCCTTGGTTTTGAACAGATAGCACGGGTTCTCAACGTCTCATTTCATGTTTCTTAAAAGCCTAAGGCCTGTGCCACTATACTTATATATGACGAGTCGAAGAAACGCAAAATTTAAGTGCGTTTATTAATTAATAATACATAAAATATGAGATAAAGAATATTTAAAAATGAATATTTCTTAACGATATTTTTAGAACGTACCACATCAAAACCAAACTTAGTGCCACTGCGAGTAACAGAAACCTTCCTGTTCATAAGATAAATAGTACCTCGTCTCATACCAACACTTTCCTCATTCAGATAATAGCACAACCTGTAAGAACAGAGAGGATGAGGGGTCATGACTCATGATGCAGCTTATATTAATAGCACAACAGAGAGTTTTACTAAATAAGGTATTATCAAACATAGAAAAAATGTAATCAATCTAGACTTGGAGGGATTCTCCAAACATAATATAAATGATCATACATATTACATAAGGTTTTATTAGCAGGAGCTTTAAAAAACCATGTGTATACAGTATATATCATCTTCAGCTAGGGACTGACCTGTCTTTGTACAAGATAACATATCTTTGTTGCCATCCCTTGATCACATTTGTCCACTTTTTCAAGGAACCAGAGTACAGTATATTAGCTGAAATGGTTATACAATATAAACTAAATATATTTCGATCGGGTAAAATAAATAAGTCTCAAGAATAAAGACAATTTCAAGAATTAAGATGTCTATGGCTTATTTAAAAAGCATATGATTAGAACGAACATTTTAAATATCCAATGATTTGCTTGAAAAACCTACCAATTTGTTGATTGATAGCATTAATCCACTCAGTCTTTTCTTCTAAAGATGGAGCTTTTAAGTACATAGTGATACTAGATGCTCTGTTGACAATGTTGAATGAATTGCCACCATCATTGTGAACTACAATGTTTTTCAGATGACAGTATCCTTCACTTCTTGATGCCTGAACATATTCGCGATCAAGATCACATTGCCATGTGAGCTTAAAATAACTCATAATTAGTAACACAACGATAACTCATTTAGGTAAAATAAAACATGACGTATCAACTAAAATAATGCTACTAACAGAGCTGTATGTTAAAGCTTCGGAAGTCAAGACAAAGTTCTTTGAGGACCATCTCATCCATGATTTGTATTTGAGGAGTGATCCAGTGTAAACAATGTTGTCTGCCATGAGCGTGAAGCCAAACTGTGGTACATCTCCTTCGCTCAACAACTCACTTCATCAGCTGGGCTATTTTAAAAAGTTATGTTAAGAAAGTTTATTACGTAAGGTTTTGTTCTTGAAGAAAACCAAACCAAGAGACCTTCACCCTGCTTTGATCTTATCACCTATCGCCAAAAAGTGTGAATTTAGCAACTTTTTGAAATGGTTAACCTTACAAGGCCAGGCCTTCACCTGACAAACACTCCCCGACAATTTGTGATCAGTGTTTATCAGATCTCTATAAACATGATCACCTAGAAGGCCTGCATATTCCTTGCTCCGTTAGTTGCCTATCTGTTTACAACCCAATTAGCAGTTAAGGACAGAAAGTCATACACCAAATGAGCATTATATTTTCATTGTTACATATTTGTTGACTCTGTAAAATGTGCTAAAATTGAATTTCTTGTTTCATTGAAATTTCTTGTTTCATAGAAATTTTCCAACCATAATCATCGTATTTGTCAGACCGAACCCAAGGGTAAATACAAAATAAGGAAAAAGGTCAATTTATAATATAATATAAAGTTTGTCATAGTTTAAATTAAAGAATAAGCTGCATTAGAAATTAAAAATTGCATGTCCAACGTCTGCATTGGACTCTTTTGATGTGTTTCACATAAAACGTTTATTTTTAAATGTGCTTATGTGCTGAAATTTTTGTTTAACTGAAATTTTTGTTTAAAGGACCAGTTAACTGTAAAAAAAGTTATCCTCATATTTTGACAGATTGTGACAAATAGCAAACTAAGCAACGAGTCGAAATTCCTAAATCTCTAACTGCTCTCTAACGCGTGTAAATAGCGTTTGTATTATTTTGGCGATGACGTCATAAAGTCCCTTGCGCGCGCAGAAGAGCTCGTGAGACTGTATTTTACAGGTAGAAAATGGACATAATACAATGTTTTTCCCCGAATAACTCGAAAAGTAAGTAATTTAGGGTACATGTCGCTTCATAAGTTGTATATAAACATGGCCATTCTGCACAATTTGCACACATTCAAAAACCTTTACCTTCATAGCCCAATTTACCAGATACCCATAGTTTTGCATGATTTCTGGAACCGAAAATCAGTTTTTCGCCAATAACTGAAAAAGTAAGCACTTTAAGGCATATGTTTGTTCGTAAGTCATATATCAATATGCTAATTGCGGTTCTTTTGCACCCTGTCTAAAGACTCTATCACGATCCTATCGAAAATGGGCTCAGCACCACGCCCAAAATGGTTTTTGGCGAATTTCTCGAAAAGTAAGGATTTTAGGCCATGTGTTGCTCAATAACTCCTATATAAACATACATATGCGGCTTCGTTTAAGCCTATTTTGAAGTCTCTACGATTGTCAGAAGCAAGGGGTCGGTTACGTTATTGGGTCAATATGGTCGTGGCCCTCCTGGGTTTTCTCCACGGTCAAAAAAATGTCTCCAAACGAAAATCGTTTATTCATACCTTCAGGAAGGTCTGTGCAAAGTTTCGTGAGTATTTGAACATTTGCAAGTTCATTTCCATAAATGTCCATAAATGACTGGACTACACAACTTTAGAGTTAACTTTAGAGAAACTCATAAGTCATTTATCTCAAATCAAGCTGTTAGTGTCCATGATCAACCTGTGGCGACAATGTTTTACGTGAAATGTAAAAATCAGGAGTAATATAAAAAGTGTATTTTTAGATTAAAGTGCTAGCTCATAGTTTTAGAATTGTATAGATTAACGTTGGTCGTTTAGCCATCTAACAATCGATCATGCCGTAATATATGGCCAGAGAATAATAGAGTCTTGGAAATTCTATATTTGTTCAGTGGGTCGATTGACTGAACACGTTTGCACTTGGTATTTAAACTTACCAGTAGTTTATTTATGTTATGTACCGATGATAATGCAATTAGGATAACAACTAGGTAAGCCGTAAGTCTAATTCAAAACACACCGCACACCGTACACTCCAATCAGTATTACTATTTGGTAGACCCGAGACCGGGTATTTTGGCGGGAATTCTGTTCCCGCTGCACTGTTCTGATAGAAGCTACTTCTACTAATGGTCCCAGAGGAACGGCCGTAAAGTAGCCAGACTTCTTGTCTCCTGTACTGGCTGACACATGCGGATTAAAGATATAAATTTCGCTATGCTATAAATATAATTGCTCTCGGAATTGAACAAACTCCTACTTATCTAGATCCTTTCTAAATTCGTTAGAGTTTCATGGACTGGGGAAAAATAATCGGTACAGTCTCCCTAGCTGCTTGTGTAATTAAGCAATGAAAACAATCCAAAATTATCACATATGACATAAGTTGTAATAGCAGAAACTTTCTAACCGTACATTCACCCGCCACTGTTCAAGAACCTATATCACTGTTTAAAATCATGACGTGAGCACTGTACATCCAATCAGCTATTCCTTTAGTTAGAATGATAGCCAAAACTATATAAGGATTTTGGAGAACTAGGGTAATAGTCATAATTCTAAAATTTGAGTGAGTTACACGTGTTTTATTGACGATGATAAACATTTGTAATGTAAATTACGCTATGCAAGCGCGCACTGAGGGACTTTATGACGTCACGAGGCCACAGCTTATTATTGCAATAACACGCGTTACACGTACGCTAGAGAGTTGGTTCTTTCGGCGATACGATTCTTTACCAGTTTGTCACAGCTGATTTAAATCTTAGCCAAATTGGAGACTACAAATTTTTCAGTTAACTGGTCCTTTAACTGACTTCTCAGTTCAAGAAAAAAACAACAATTTCAAGAAAACAACAATTTTATTTAGTATCAATTAAAGCAGACAAAAATATATTTCATATATATATAACTAGCACGAACTTTAGATCAGATATCTTAGGGGACTTGGAGTAGCAAGAGATTGACTAGATTGTATATAACTTTTACAAGGATACGTCGAGAAGAATCCAGGGTGATACAGGATCGGAGAGTGCAGACCAAAAGTTTACGCACCCACCTTTGCCTCCTGAGTTCTTGGTTGGATAGAAATTTATGCAAACTTGGTTGTTTATACTCCAAGTCCCTTTCTTAAAAGAAGTAGTATTAACTATGTCTAGAGTTAGCTTCGTTCAATAATAACAATATCAATATAATCAAGATTATCAATACCAGATAAGCCTACCGAATAAATTATTAAATATCAATTAATTCATTCCTATAAAAAATTTTATAAATTTAGATATTTAACTTATCTAAAAACATTACAACAAATGCTTAAAAAGCGCCCAAAATCGATTTGAAAGATTTTCTGTCTATAGTACAATCATGATAGTAATAGTAAGTGTGTGCCGCTGCAATTAGATTTGATTACTGCAATTTAAAATTGTTTGGAGTCCAAGTATCTTTTAAGTCCGCTGCCTGTGCTTGTATTAATAGTGCTTTGGTTCTCAGTTTTATCAAGCTAATGGACGTTTCTAAGCAATTGCTTGAAGTTAAAATTTTTTTATGAACAGCGTTCCAAAGCTTGGCTGCATTAAACAAAAAGGTATTTGATTTATTTAGGAGAATAACCATTAGACTCGTTGCACGGTTTGAAATGTTGATAGCCTCATAAAGGGAGTATGGGCAGTGGTACTTGATAATCTTAGAGAATTCTAAAATACAGTGATATTTGTACAAGTTTTGAGCCGTAAGAATTTTTAATCTATTAAAAATGGGTTTTGTATGCTCCTTTTCAAAGTGTTTATGGTCTAGTTTTTGCATACCGTATGGTCTAGTACGTGCACATGTTCATTGTTTATCTAAATATGAGTCAAGGTCGCCAAAAAGGATCCTTATACAGTGCTTCTGTGTGATGAAAAGACTATCATTGGACCGTTCTTTGAGGACAACACCCCAAACACTTATACCATAACTGAGATGTGATTCAAAAAGAGCATTATATATTTTCAAATATAGTTCAGAAGGTATCGAGTGCCGAATTCTGCAGATTGCACCAGTCATAGATCGCAGTTTGTTAAAAACAAAAATTCAATTTTATGCTATTTATTACAGAGTAAACAAGTTTACAATAAATCAATTTGATATTTAAAGGAATCCTAATTCAATGTGTAGTATGGTTGTCACTCTTTAAGGAAAACAACAATTTCAGGAAAACAACAATTTTATTTAGTATCAGTTACAGCAAACAAAAAATATATTTTATATAATATAATATAACTAGGACGAACTTTAGTTTAGAAATCTTGGGGGACTTGGAGTAGCAAGAGATTGACTAGAAGGTATATACCTTTTACCAAAAACGTCGAAAAGAATCCTGGGTGATACAGGATCGGAGAGTACAGACCATAAAGTTTACGCACCCACCTTTGCCTCCAGAATTCTTGGTTGGTTGAAAATGTATGCTAACTTGGTCGTTTATACTCCAAGTCCCTTTGTTAAAAGAAGTAATATTATGTACGTCTGGAGTTAACTTCATTCAATAATAACAATATCAATATAGTCAATATCAATATCAGACTAAACTATCAAATAAATTGTCAAATATTATTTGTTAATTCGATCTGAATAAAAATTTAGTTAAGTTAAGATATTAAATAATTAAAAACATTACAACAAGTGGTTAAAAACGCCCAAAATTGATCTGAGAGCTTTTCAGTCTATAATACAATCATGATAGTAATATTAAGTGTGTTAAGTGTGTGCTGCTGCGATAAGAATAGATTACTGCAATTTAAAATTGTTTGGATTCCAAGTATCTTTTAAATCAGCAGCCTGTACTTGTAATAATAGTGCCTTGGTTCTCAATTTTATCAAGTTAATGGAAGTTTCTAGGCAATTGCTTGAGGTTAGAATTTTTTTATGAACAGTGTTCCAAAGCTTGGCTGCAGTGAACAAAAAAGTATTTGATTTATTAAGAAGAATAACCGTTAAACTCGTTGTACGGTTTGAAATGTTGATGGCCTCATAAAGGGAGTATGGGCAGTGGTACTTGATAATCTTAGAGAATTCTGAAATGCAATGGTACTTGAACAAGTTTTGAACTGTAAGAATTTTAAGTCTATTAAAAATGGGTTTTGTATGCTCCTTTTCAAAATGTTTATGGCCTAATCTTTGCATACCATATGGTCTAGTTCTTGCACATGTTGATTGTTTATCTAGATATGAGTCGAGATCACCAAAAAGGATCCTTATACAGTGCTTCTGAGTGATAAAAAGACTGTCATTGGACCGTTCCTTGATGACAACACCCCAAACACTTATACCATAACTGAGATGTGATTCAAAAAGAGCATTATATATTTTCAAGTATAGTTCAGCAGGTATAAAGTGCCGGATTCTACAGATTGCACCAGTCATGGTCCGCAGCTTTTTACGGATGTAGTGCATGTGGGCAGACCAGTTTAGCTTACTATCTATAACAACACCTAAGAATTTGGTATCCTTGACTTTAGTGATAACCTTACCATCGATGAATATTGATCTAGATTCATCTAGCAGGTTAGCAAATGGTCTAGTCCGCGCACAGGTGTCATCATATTCAGAGGCAGGTTTAAAATGTATGTAGCAGCATTTGGACATGTTGATATGAAGTAGATTACATTTCATGTAAATCGAGACATGTTTAAGGGGGGGGGGCCAATGGATATTTTTTTGTGAAACTTGATTTCGAGATAGTAGTTGACCAACAAACTAAGACCAGTGACCGAACTTTTGAGGGGGTCCCGGACCCCAACCGCCAAACGGTGCGCGCAGGGCAGCCACGCCCATATTTGGTCCAAATTAGGCCCAATTTAGCTAAATACCCTGAACATGCCCAAAACCAAGGTTTATGGTGCTCTACTTGTAGCTAGTGGTCTCCTGAACTCGTATATGAAATTTCATCAAGATTGGACGAAAAATGACTGAGTTATGAGCCAAAAACCATATGCCCATATTTGGGCATACGCACCAAATTTGGTAGATTTCGGCCCATAAATTGGTCAAATATCAATATTTTTGAATGAAACTTACTTTATATGAAAGGTAAGCCTAAACTACATATTATCTGTAAGTTATAGCTTTATATCTGTTTAAATGTGGATACTAAGGCGAAAAAGCCACAAAAAATGAACTAAATTGCCCATATCTCGGTTCGCGATATTTGCGGAATTGATCTCATTAAAATTGTAACAACTCAATCAGTTTTCAAAATTTTTGCATGAAATTTTCGGAATCGACTCGAAATTGCATTTCCACCTTATTTTAAATACGGATTTTTGATTTAGGCCTCCAAAAAAATTTGGCGGCCAAATTCCAAAATTATCTCACAAAAATTCAGAATTTGGCCGCCAAATTTTTTTGGAGGCCTAAATCAAAAATCCGTATTTAAAATAAGGTGGAAATGCGATTTCGAGTCGATTCCGAAAATTTCATGCACAAATTTTGAAAACTGATTGAGTTGTTACAATTTTAATGAGATCAATTCCGCAAATATCGCGAACCGAGATATGGGCAATTTAGTTCATTTTTTGTGGCTTTTTCGCCTTAGTATCCACATTTAAACAGATATAAAGCTATAACTTACAGATAATATGTAGTTTAGGCTTACCTTTCATATAAAGTAATTTTCATTCAAAAATATTGATATTTGACCAATTTATGGGCCGAAATCTACCAAATTTGGTGCGTATGCCCAAATATGGGCATATGGTTTTTGGCTCATAACTCAGTCATTTTTTGTCCAATCTTGATGAAATTTCATATACGAGTTCAGGAGACCACTAGCTACAAGTAGAGCACCATAAACCTTGGTTTTGGGCATGTTCAGGGTATTTGGCTAAATTGGGCCTAATTTGGACCAATTATGGGCGTGGCTGCCATGCGCGCTCCGTTTGGCGGTTGGGGTCCGGGACCCCCTCAAAAGTTCGGTCACTGGTCTTAGTTTGTTGGTCAATTGCTATCTCGAAATCAAGTTTCACAAAAAAATACCCATTGGCCCCCCCCCTTAAGTACTAAGTTGGCTTTTTTATATGTTGCTTCTCTAGATGGTCCTGATATGAAGATATTAGTGTCATCAGCATAAAGTACAAATTTCACCTCACTGTCTGAAAAACAGTTTACTATATCGTTCATATACAGTAGGAAGAGTAGTGGCCCAAGAATTGACCCTTGTGGTACTCCAAATTTCACGTCCATTGTTACTGATGGTACATCGTTATACATAACATACTGCTTTCTGTTAGTCAAATAGCTTTTAAGTAAGGTAAGTGCTGAACCCCTAATACCGTAGGAATTTAACTTGCTTAGAAGAATATTGTGATCAAGGGTGTCAAAGGCTTTGCTCAAGTCAATGAATATGCCCAATACATGTTTATTGCTAGCCAGAGACTTTGTAACGGAGTCTATAGATTTGTGTAGAGCATGAGTGGTAGAATGGCCTTTTCTAAATCCAAACTGTGAGTCTGTTAGTACACCTTTAGATGTGAAGAAATTATAAAGGCGTTTGTAAATGATCTTCTCAAAGATTTTTCCAAATAAAGGTAATATTGATACAGGCCGATAATTTTCAATGCATTCCTTATTGTCTTTCTTGTAAATAGGAATAACTTTACCAGTTTTAAATATACTTGGGAATGTACCACTTTGTATACATGTGTTGTAAAGCCTGGCCAAGGTACCAGCAATGAGCTTTGTCGATTTTTTTACAACGATTATAGGTATGTCACTCGCCTTGCCATTTTGAAAATCTCTGATGACCTCGACAATCTCGTCTTCATTAGTTTCTTCTAGGTATATGGAGTCAGATACTGAATTAGACATGAACTGAGCAAATGATTCTACTGGTTCCAGAGAAATACTATTGTTTGACAATACATTTTTATTGAGATTACTTGCAAGAGATGTAAAATATTCACAAAATTTGTTAGCAATTATTCGTCTGCAAGTAACTCTCTGGCCATCTATGACGAAATCGTCCTTACATCTAGACAAATTTTTACCACGGAGTTCATTTATAACTTCCCAAGTCTTTTTCGAATTCATGCTGTACTTCTCGAATTTTTGAGTATAGCACATAGCCTTTGCCATATTTATTGACCTTTTGAGAAACTTGTCGAATTCCTTGTAGTAGATGTGCTTGTTTGGGTCCCCGTCAGGTAGTTTTAATGTACAAGTCTTCTTCCATTCGAAATACAACCTAGCTTTCTTATCGATGGAATTAATTAGGCCCTGGGTAATCCAAGGGTTGGTTATGCTGTTACGTTTAGTGGTTCTAGGAGTTAGAAGTTTGCAAGACAAATCTATCTTTTCTTGAAATAACTGCATGAAAGAATCAAATGTGTTACAGCTGTGGTGGAACCTATCTACATCGTTTTCTATTTCAAGACAGAGCTTTTCTAAGTTAGCATTACTATAGTCGTAGTGTATAGTAATTTTGTCTGATGAATCAGGTGTTGGCACAGAGTCAGGGGAAAGTTCAATAAGAGTGAATATAGGGTGATGGTGGGAGATCTTGTCAGATATCACACCAGAAATAAGGGTTTGATCTACTACATTGGTATGGATATTGTCAATACAGGTCCTGGAACAGCCAGGCATTTGGTGAGTTGGTACTGATATGGTTGGTATGAAGCCGTTGTTGAATATTATTTCTTGGAATTTGTCCTCTGATGGAGATGGGTCCTTCAACATGTTTATATTGAAATCACCAAGAATATATACTTTTTTGCCATTCAGTTTTGAGAGAATACATTCATATGCTTCGTTGAACAGTTCAAGTGATGCGTTTGGGGGACGGTATATAACCCCTACAACAGTTGGGTCTTGCAAGCTAGTGATGGATACGAACAGTGATTCTATGTGTTCATTACAGAGAGATAAGCCAGGGATTTTGTTAAAGTTAAAGGAGTTGTGCAGGTAAAGACACACTCCTGATCCTTTGCCCTTGAACTGGTTTTTCTTTTGACAAAAATAACGTGATTGGTAACAGGAGGAGTATCCGTTAAGCTGATACAGAGTTCCATTTTCGGGATTAGTATTTGTTTCTGCAAGACCGATAACAGAGAATTTGTGGTCGATACAAGACAGCTCAACTGCAAAGTTGTCAAAGTTTGATGCATTTCCATCAATATTTAGGAATAATTTGGACAAATATTTAGCTGAATTTTTAGGTAGGACGGTAGCATTCAACTCAGTTATGGAGAATGTTTTGCAATTTTCAAGAATCTTTGAGCTATTGTAGATAGATTCAATATAATTAACTGGCTCATCATCAATGAGGCCATTGTTTGCAAAGTGTGGAGCTTGGTAGAAAGGGTTGTACCGTACAATATCATTGGCATCAGTGCATATTTTGCAGTATGTTGCATCTCGAAATTTGGTTATGTTATCATCAGTTTTACATTTTTTGTGCATTATTTTGTCACACATCTGACAAATCAAAAATGGATGTCCAGCACGCACAGGTCTATCGCAACAGCAGCAGATTTCGCATATCAGTTTGACTACCATGACTGGATTACAGATCTACGAGAACGTGGGGAAAATCTATTTTGGGCCTTGGTAACATCACTGAACAACCTCCCATCAACGGGGCTACCTAGAATCTTATGGGCAATTGCCCGGGAGAGTTTGAAGATACCGCTTGACCCCAGGTGGATTGGGTCATCCGGCTTCTTGTACCTACAAAACTGTTTGTTCAGTAGACCCTCCTCATCGACAAAACTATCAAAATCTAAATTTCCTATTCTAGCGTTGGTATTACAGTACCCAAACAATATACTATTAAACTCCATGGCTCTCTCATTTAGCCAGGAGGACCTAGTTGGTAGGATTGGTGAAACTATAACTTTAGAGTAAGGACAAATTTCACAAATATTCGTGAGCTTCTTCGTCAGCTCATTAGCCCAGTGTTTAACATCACCCCCTCCCCTCTTAATATTATTTACACCACAGTGTACTACAACATTCTTATATCCTACACAAAGGGCAGGGTCTAACTGATCTATTGTGAAGCATTCAAGTCTTTTTCCAGGCAGTTTGTGACCGAATGTCCCTTTTCCAGCACCAAATCGGAGGAACCGGGTATTTGAGTCACCAATAATCAATGTTGCATTGCTACTGCTGCTCACGTAGCGGAACGTTATACTGAATCTCACGTCCCTCCTTTCACTGCTCTTATCTATTCTGTGGTCCCAGAGGAACTGAGACTGCTTGCTCATGATATATAGACTGCGTCCCTCTATTGTCTCAATGACTTCCCCACTTTCTGATCCTTTCATTGAGAACTTAACTGAACACTGGCTTCCTAACGATACAGTGAAAATCGAACTATCATGCACAAGCGAGTTCTCGTTATCCGAGTGTTTAGGGAGAAAACTGCTCTCATCATTGTACCGGTTGATCAGGCATTGATTAATAACTGTTTCAGGGCAAAGCTTCTTTATCCTTGAGGCAAGTTCAGCAAGAACTTCAGGCAGGTCTTCTGATATGGGCTTAGCAGCTTTTGCCCCGGGGTAATCATATCGTTCACCAAAGCTTATAACTCCATGCCCGTTTTCTGTGTTCTTGACAAAATCATCGTTCTGTTGAGCAAGGAAATCTAATAGCTGAGAGTTCAAGGTTGTATCAATGAATTCTGGTAAATAAGACATGATGTGCTTAGACTTAGGGTCGTCTGCACTTGAAGGCTTCTGTGCATCTAGCAGGAGCTGTTCATGGTCTGTTTCACAGGCTGCTGGTGGCCCTATGATAAAAGGAGGCATGGGCAGGTCAGGAGTGGATACGTTTGAGGATCTGCTGTTTTTGAAACAGTTAATATCAACTTTGAGCTCAGCAAGCTTGGTGTTTATGGAGTCAAGAGTCCTAAGGTGGCTATCATTGTCTTTCAAGTTTTTAATGGATGTTTGAATATCTTCTAAGGACTTGTGTATAGAGCTTTCGTTAAAAGTAGTATGACCCATTGGAATGCTGGAGGGGGCTGACAAATAAGAAGGGGACTTAACCTCGTGGTCACATCTCTTGCCACTTATTACAGCACAGACATTTTCTGCAAGGCCAAGCAGGGATAGTAGACCCTCTGCTAAGGTGAGTTTTTTAAGAGATGGGCAGCTCTTAACCATAGATGGCGTTATGATTGCAAATTTGTTCACATCAAGTTTTAGAATGTTACAGATGTTGAGCTTAATGATATCTACCTCTGAGCGCAGGCTCTGCGAGTGAGTCAACAGGAAGTTGTCAAGGGGGGTAGACCCTGAGAAGAAACTAAGGAGGCTGCTACAATCTTTATTTTCCTCTGATTCGTGGTATTCTGAAAGAATTATATTTTCAACATCCTTCAGTACTTCGTCAATTTCCACCATAACGGTAGGAGTCGTGGGTGCAGGTGTAGTCTGATCCGGAACCGTAGTAGTTGAAGTCTGGTCCGGAACCATATAGGTTGACGGGGCAAAGGAGTGTGTGTGCTGTTCGCTATTGCTCACACCAAACGGCAACCTAGTAAATGTTTTGTATGGACACCGGTCTCCATCACGATACAAAATTAGGATTGTAGAATTTATTGTATACCTTTTAGTGCAGTGGAGGTAGCAGTGTGGTGCATTAATAGAATGACAGCCTACTAATTTAGAGTTGTTTTTAAGTGAGCATAATGGGTATTTTTTTGGACCTAAAGGTTTAAGTATGGCAACTTTAAAATTGGTTCTTTTAATCGTTTATTAAATATCAGTTTAAAAATATATAAATCTGGAATCTGTTCACACTGTGAACCAGTCCTATAAAAATTTCAAAAATCCTCTTAAATTAAATATTAAAAACGTCTCAATAATGGAAATAGTCATACAATTAATAAATCTACCAAATTCTTAATATATACCTAAGAGAAAAAATACCTACCTAAGTCAATGTCTACCTGTAATACACTAAATATTAGGTTAAATACATAGGTGGTGGAGTCAGCACACATTTACCAAAATCAAAAATTTGTTTTATTTTTTATAGGAGGAACCTGTTAGATGGGCCGACAACACTGGATTAAATTTGATTTTGATGAAGGGGATTGTTTTCAAATGATAGCTGCACTTCTAGTTAGTTTCGTGAGCTACACATATTTTGATGTTTGCATTTTTCAATATTTCTACTAGACAGTGCAAACATATTAATTTGTAATTTAGTATAACAAGTTTTAAAGTTTGACATGCGTTAGAATTTATATTTTGATTGCTTTTTCAAATTTGCTTGTGTCATGGATTCAATTGAGCAAAACGTTAATTTTTTGATCCAGCTCGTAGTTTTAACTTCGATCTTTAAAAAGTAAAAGTGTTGTTGCAAGAACAAAAATCAAATTATCAGACTTTACTGTTATGTTTACTGGGTTTATCGGCACAAGGCAAATTATGTTAGAAGGGTTAAAAACCCAGCATGATCATGAAATAAATTATAGTATATTGCAGTAATTTTGTGTTGCTAAGTTAATTACAACATTGGATCGAGCCGTGCAACTAGCTAGTTGAAGGTAAAGATTCAACAAAATCATGTGTAGTGTAGTCATGCACTACTGAGCCGCGCATTTAATAATGCTTAACTTGGTGCAACCGTTAAATCAGCAAAACATGCATTATTGGCATGGACCACGCCGAGTTCCGAAGAATTGACATTTGCATTGTCAAATCAAATCGAATCGAGTCAAATTATAATGACACAAACATCATCACACATCATCAAAAATATATTTAATAAAGCTAAAGTTTAACAGTTATCTTAAATCTATTGGCCTAAACAACCAAATTAAAATGAATCTAATTTACATACTTACCACTGCTATATAAGTTACTGGGCCGCGCTCAGCCTGTCATTCCGCCGAATCTCTATTCGGCGTTAATTATAAACATGATAGCCTGAGGTCCCCAGGTAACTATATAAGTTGATAAAGCGTTTTTTAATCAACAAATTATTTTAAAAAATAAAAAATAAAATGCGCGTGCACCTGCAGCTTAACCAAACGCCGCGCAATTAATTTTTAATTGTGCTTATATTTGATTCACATTAAAAAATTAAACTTTTGTACCAAATCTATCAGCTGTACCAAATCTATCAGCTGTCGTGCGGCGCACCATTTGCGCTCACCATTTGCAGCAGTTAGCAGCAGTTAGCAGCAGTTAGCAGTAGTTTCGTTGCACTTTAGTCTCCTGTGGGCTGCGCTGCGCATCAAATAATTCTTCTCACAATCACAGTAGATCGTCGAAATGCACCACTGGGCCTACCTCGCCGAGCTGCGAAGGATTGACATCGTGAATCATAGATTTGGACTTAAGATACAACCTAAAAATGAATATTTAAGTATTGATACTATGATATGTTATTATTATCAAACATCTTCCAGGATTTCCATTTGTAACTAAATAATTAATATTGGCTATAATAGAACGAGCTCACTTTTTGTATATTAAACTTAACTCCCAATATCACAGGATTGAAACTCTGTCCATAGCATTATCCTAATAGCATTAATACAAATGTTTGCAGTAGGTTTACGTATTTATTAGAATCTTTCTGCATTCATAAAGAGTGGCTTGGTGCAATACAATAGTCACTTTTAGAGCTTGTGAACATCAAGAAGTCACATATGTCAAGTCCACTCAGTCCAGCCTTTCACTTTAACCGAGGAATTTTCAGCCACTGCCCAAATATTGAACATACTCTGTGTCATGCTTGCTTTTTAATTTTTGTTTTAATGTTATTTAATGTAAGTATAAAATCTAGGCCATATTATTTCATATTCCAAATTAACATCACTAACTTTACTCTGCTTTTATTTATTTGTTATTTATTTACTTTGTTTATTATTGTTTATTTACTTTGTTAAACATTTCTGTGACATAATCAATGTTGAGGTATACCTGTGACATTTATTATAAATCGTTACATCTCATGGCATTACTATTCATGTTCATGAAATTCCAAATTTCACCATTTAAAAGTCGACTATCAAATTAATTTTACAATTCACACTATCCCTTATCACTATCAAATAAGAGTTTATTGTGTTAAATAATGAGCGAGAACTCAATAAAGACTGTTATGAGCCACTATATTTTTGATTTTAATTATTTTAAATATGACTAATTTGAAAATTACTTATATTTAGAAAACCTGATTCTAATCCCTTATGGGTGTCCCTCGGGTCTTCCAATCAATCAAATTAACCCTTGCCTTGTCCATTGTTGTAGAAACTATAAAAATTAGCGGAGACAATTTGATTTGAATCAAAACTCAAGAGATTTTCTTTCTGAACTTGTGGCGGGACAGATTATAGTTTTTGTATTGACGCAGGTTTTATTTGAGAAGATATGCTAATGATAACTTTCCTAAATTTTATTGGCTTTTAAAATGTATGGTCAAACAAAATGGCCGATAGTTGGACAAATTTTACAAATCTTAGTTGTGTTACAAGTAGTTTCAGCTACAGTTACATTACCCTGTGTTGTGTAGGTATGTCCTGGTTTAGACTTGTTTATTGAACTTTAATCTTAAAGTTTGTCCTAAATAAATAAATAAATATTGAGTTTTGTTACAATTGTCACTTGTACAAGTACAGAGACAAAGTATACGGAACTGAAACTTTGATCCAGTTTTGTCAATTAGTTAGTGACACAATCATTACCCCAAAAACAGCATGTGTTGAAATTGGTATTGGTGATGATTGCAATTGATATTTGAAATTGGTATTGCTAAAGAAATGTTAATTATACCTCTCTGTTTATATTCAATTTGTTTCCTTTCTCTGTTGGAAATTTAAATTGATCTTTTACATCTCAGCTATGACATGATACTTGTTCTCAATCTTTGAGGCTGCAAACTGAAGTTATGGACTCTACTCACCATGAGCCTAAGCAAAAGACATTGGTTGGGGTGTTTCACGATCTTCCCGAGACTTTAAAAGCTTGGGAAGTAGTCAAGAAGATTGCTACTGGCACTGGGGAGGTAAGAGCTGTCTTAAGCTTTCTTTAATGTATAAATATTAATTTCCATTACATATCTAGTTTTATAATTATCCATAGAGATCTTCTAATCATTGTTGAAGTGTAGTATATAGTTCTATCCACGATAAAAAGATGTTTATATTTAGTATGAAAGGGTACAAGGGCTAACTGAGATTTAATAATCAGGTATAGAGTGCTGTTTTTATGCTTCAATGGCTTGAATATATCATTTTAGGATATTGCAGGTTTTCATGAATACTACATGATACTATGATTAATTCATTTATTTATTCATGATATTGTCTCAATAATGCAGATTTGTTCTTTCAGAAATACTCTTACGATTGTGAGTTGATCCTGTTTGAGGAGTTACTAGAGATCAACAAAGGGTCCAGGTTTTGTAATGCTGATGTGGCTGTCGTCGATTTCTCAGTCAGAGAACAGTGTGCAGATCTGAGCTACAACCTTGGAGGTAAAAATTATTTTGGTATTTAAGATTCCCAGTTGAACTTTGAAGATGCCTTGTAAATTTCTTGTGTTCAAAAATTATATTGTATCCAAAAAATGTGTCATTGTGGGTCGACAATTTTAATTTCACTATTATTTATGCAATGATTGTTTCAGTGAGGATGTTTTGGGAGATGACTAATAGTATTGTGGTTATGTGGGACAGAGATCCAAATCAGACTCTCATCGTCAAGGTATTTTAATAAACAATCATTTCGACTCACGAATAATGAATGAATCATCTCACTTCAATTTCTTACCATTTCTGGACGTTAAATTTGTAACAACATTCACTAACCGAATTGTTCGATTTCAGACCCAGGTTACCCCTAACAAGTACAAGTTCATTCCCTACACAATCAACGAACAAGGTCAGATCTTGCTATCCGATGACTACGGGCAAAACCAGGTCCTCTTTAAGAAGAGGTTCAAAGAAACAATCAAGAACTTACAGCCTGTTAAAAGGTGAGGAATTTAGTTTTAAATCAGAAGCAACATGTTAACTGCACATTTTATTTTGAATACCGCTATCTATTTTGTTTTTCTATTCAAGTAAACAATGGTACTGTATAGTTATTCGGAGCATTTTCTAATGTAAAAGTGATGAAGCATCACACGCTTTAACTTACGAAGTGTTGACTTTTGTTGCGTTAGTATAAGTATGTTTAGTAGATAATATTTGCCCGTAAAATTATTCATGTCTATTTTTCAGGAAACATTTGAAAATGTTCTTCCATCGAGATTTACGAAGAGCTAGGGAATCCAAAAACAATTTAAATCTTACCAACTACAAGCGGGTAAATAAATACTATTTATATTATATCCTAAGATGGCGTTTCTCTTGTCTCATATAACAGCTACTTTCAGTGAAGTTGGTGTAAGATATATCATAAATTCTTCAGAAGATTCGTTTATTTCATTCCCGACCCTTTCTAAGTCAGCTGGCAACCTGCCAACAAGAATCATCTCAGTATCTGATATCACAGCAATCTGCTTCCTTTTAAACTAAAAGATGGAGCCTGAATCGACCGAATAGTCAAACTTGGCATGCTGAAATCCCATTCATAAATGCAGATAAAAGTTCAGCATAACTACACTTATTCAATATTCATGTAATCACACTAATCACATGTATACAATTAGTTTTTAACTATGTGCACGACAAGCTTGTTTGACACATTAACACGTTGCTTCTTGAGATCTGCTAAATAACTTCACTCTTAGCTCCACATGATCAGTGGCAGGTGGCCGGGGGCAGTACTGTAGTGTCAGTACAGTATTGGCAGGTGGCCGGGGGCAGTACTGTAGTGTCACCCTCTACTGTCACCTCTTATCGGCTCCCCCCAATTAAACAATTACCTAATTATTTGATTAGTTTAATGTAACACTGCTGATAACCACTATGTTATCTCTAGGAGCTGAGGAAGTTTGAGAGAATGATAAAGGAGCAGCCCGAAGAGCTGTACTGTACTGATACTATCCATGATCTGCTGATATCTTACCGTGATATTAAGGTAAAACCTGCACAGCAGCAGATCTCTAGCTTCTACATTTAATGATTGTGACATCTCCCACCTGTTTAATGGCGCCAGCTTATTAACCAGAGCGCAGAGCTGGTACCAAATTTCCAGTTGAGTCTGGGGTAGGGAAGGCCCCAGACGATTACCGGTTTTACTCATATATCTTGGTACTTTTACTCAGATATCTGGTACTGGGCCGTTATTCTAATTATTCTAATTATTCAGGATTACAAGAGTATGATCAGTTTTGTAGACAGTCTCCCGGACAACAGTGCTAAATCTCACCAACACATACAGTATCTGTACGCTTTCGCGCTCGAGAGGTTACCATCCACTTAAATATTCTTATGATTGAACAATATTATTTAATGGCCAGATATCGTATCATCATAACAAAGCATCCATTCTAGATTGATTAATAGGTTGTCCGGCACAATATCCGTCTTACAACCGCTAATTCCCCCCTCCCCCGTCATCAGACACTCACCAGACGATCATTCCGAGAGAGACCGAGCACTGGAGATACTCCTCAAACTTATGAAAAATAAAGATAACTTGACAGACATACCATCTTTGTGCGGCAGAATCTACAAGAGCAAATACGAGGCCTCAGGTAATGTTTCTTGTGACGTAGTTCTTGTGACGTAGTTCTTTTGACGTAGTTGTGACGTAGTTCTTAATGGCTTTCTTTGTATTTAGGTGGTGGTAAGGTGCTATATAATATCTTAGAATAGGGTGGGCCTTTTGTCGTGCCGGTGATAAGAGTCGTCCTAGCGTGCCATATCGTACAGTGCACTACTGCACTAGTACTGCACTAATGCACTGCAGCTGGAGGCACTGATATCAATTTGGACTTGGTAGCAAAGTTTTTGGCTTAATTGGCATTAATAATTGGCACGTATATAATTTAATCAATAAAGGTATGTGTATTATCTAGATCTGGTATATTATACTTCAGTTTATTTCAATTAATTGAATTGAAGAATTAAATTAAATTCTGCACTGTTAACCAGACATACACAGTATATATTGCACAGTACACATGGTATTTATTAAGGCATGTTTTATATATTCATTATACTGGCTGTGTTGATGGCGACATTCCATAGTGCCTGTATTTACAATAGGTTGGCATGGTAACAAAAGGTTGGCATGGTAACTGTGCTGATATACAACAAGGCCAGACAACATGCCAGCGCAACAATATCAATAATACATGTACCAATAATACATTCCAGACCCCTGCTGAGGAACTTTAAGTGTGCTTCCTTTGTTACTCACTACGAACCTGCCCCACAAATATTGGAATCGATATAATTGTTCAAGTTTTTCTCTGCACGTGTCTGGTGGTGTATTGATCACGTGTTATTACTACGGTGAGAAGTGGGTGGGAAGCTGTATATTTTATTATAATTGTTTGTTCGCAGTGACTGGAATGTATTATAACGTGATATACTATAACGATAGTGCGATATAAAATGTCTGGCCTTGTAAAGAGCTAGAGATCTTAGTCTGGTAATATTTATCAGTTAACCTCACATTAGTCCAGACTTCCAGACAATCAAGTGTAGAGTTCCACCCTTTTTATCTGTCGGAGACTTTTACCCTTTTCTCTATATTATATTGTTTAAGAGTGTAGTATCTTCACGTGGGTATACTTATGAAAACCTTGCTTTAACCAGATTTCAGAGTAGAAATAACTGGAACAGTTATATACATGTTCCGGAGAACTGTCAAACTTGGCAGACTATCTGATAAGAGTAATACAATATACTTATTAAAATGTACAGATAACACACAGCGTGTCCAGATATTCTGCATATAATATACGTGTTCTGTACTACTGATAGATGTATTGGAGTAGTCGTGCTATTCTAACAAATTCGAGAACAGTCTAGGGGTGATATTAGTTATTACACAAAATTTTATTTATGTTTTAAGGTAAGTTGCATAAAATGTTGATAAACGCTCCGTGCCTCTGCATAATATGTAAGAGAAACGTTTAAGTACGATGTGTTTTACTGGCTACTTGTAATATTAACAACACACTGCAACTGGGAATGCTTTTATTATATAAGTTCGTCAACAATCACTCTAGCTTTAAATATCAACTTTACAATGGAACTTTTACACGATGTGAGATTCATTAATTAAACAACTTACTCACTTGTTCACACCGCAATCACAAAATATGTGCTTCTTTATTTCTAGCAGTATGTTTCTGCATAATCTAATCAATGTTTCGAATATTCAAATTTAATATAAAATATGTAGGTACCTATGTTTATTTTTTTCAAACTATTGGGTGTAAACTGAAATAACTTTCTATCATGTTGATTCAATTATTATAATTATCTATTGAAATGTTCAGGAAGGACCAACACGGAGTACCTTGATCTAGCTATTGAGTGGTACGAGAAAGGGTTTAAAGCACAGAAAAACTTACTCGCAGGTATTATATTTAACTAGCAGGAACCCGTCTAACCCTAAAGTGGTGTCAAGACTCGAGAGACTAAAATAATTATTACCTATTTAATTCGCGTTTTTGACACCACTTGAGAGTCCAAATTTTGGGCACTAAAATTATTATTCCTTGGCCAATTTTTTATTTTTTCATGCTGATTTGAAGGCCATTAAAGCATTTGACCCAGTCAAAAAAGTTTCAGTTGTATATGTTTTACAGTTTTTGCGGAAAGTCGCGTTAAAGTTGATGCCGTGGTGTCAGTAAAATGGCACGGATATATACACATATATATATCGTCTCGCTTTATATATAGTAAGATATCCATGCAACTTTAATTTACTTGGTTATCTAATTTAGTTTGTTTAATTCTCGAGTGAACTTTGTATTTTCTCACGCTAAAATCAAAGCAAATATGCTCCGTTTACCGTCCACAGAGAATACCCGTTATTTCGCTTGCATTAACTAGGAGGTATTTTACGACTTGCCGGCTTGGTGTAAGTTCCCTGCTCGAAAATATCCGGTTGGATACGGTTGAATGGTTAAGTAACAATTTATCAAAATATAACGGTTATAAAGCTTGAAAGCTTGAAACATTCCACCGGACGTGGAAACATTTCCGCATTATTATACTGTCCTCTAGATAATATTATACTGTCCTCTAGATAATATTATACTGTCCTCTAGATAATATTATACTGTCCTCTAGATAATATTATACTGTCCTCTAGATAATATTATACTGTCCTCTAGATAATATTATACTGTCCTCTATAATGTACTGTCTCTGGTTTAGAGACTCGAGAGTCATTCTTCCTGCATCTAATGGTATTTAGAGCAGTTAAGCTGTGTTGCTGGTAAATACCCACTGGGTACTAATGGCTTGACTGAGCATTCATTGTGGTATGCACAATATGTAATGACTCTGAGTATTATTGATTAGATATGGGGGTTGATCCAGGTTCCTGGATCTTGAGTTGGGAGATCTCCGACTGTAGAGTAGTTCTGCAGAGCGCATACCTCGCATACCTCGCTGTGATTCCCACAGTTAATTATTAATGATTAATTATTGTAAGATATTTTGTCTGCTCCTTCGATATAAGTAATTTAACTTGAATATTAACTACTTCCCCAGGAATCAATCTGGCGTGTTTGATCGTGTTAAAGGGAGAGGAGCCCTCAACTAACTACCAACTTCACTCTCTCTGTAAGTTAAATCACTTATTAGTATGATTTACTGTGAGTTAAATTACTTTTTATTATTTACCTTATTTAGTTGTCGGTGTTACTGAGGATGAGTATTGGTGTGATACCCTGGCTTTGTCAAGGATTAGGTAATGTGTCATGTGAGTGATACTTGACAGACAAGAACAAGATTGATTGTAAAAACTTCAATAATAACAAAATAGCTGTCTGGTTATTGGTAAAGGTTAATAATACTCATATTATCAAATCATTTCTTCACTGAGTCTATTAAAAAACAATCAGAAATTTGAATGAATGAAATATCATGTGAGTGATACTTGACAGACAAGAACAAGATTGATAGTAAAAACTTCAATAATAAAATTGCTGTCTGGTTATTGGTAATGGTTAATAATATGGATATCTAAACTGCACTAGTGGATGATGTAATTGCAAATCCCAGCACAGTATTCCAGAGGTTTTGCAAATACCACCAAAATCCAATCCTAAAAAAAGTATAATTATGATTAAAAGGCCCATCCCTACTTTTATATTTCACCACCATGGTGAATTACAAATATCTCTATTGTCAATAATATGGATATTTAAACTCCACTAGTTGAAATGATGTCATAGACAATGCCAGCACAGTGTTCCAGATTTTTTGTATCCATCATTATAAGATCCAATCCTGAAAACAGTATTTACCGTTTCACCAGCAGGAGCAAGGTGTGGTAAGATTAAAGTAGCACACTTGATCAACAGGGAGTCAATTATAATCACCAATCCTGAAAACAGTATTTACCGTTTCACCATCAGGAGCAAGGTGTGGTAAGATTAAAGTAGCACACTTGATCAACAGGGAGTCAATTATAATCACCAATCCTGAAAGCAGTATTTACCGTTTCACCATCAGGAGCAAGGTGTGGTAAGATTAAAGTAGCACACTTGATGAACAGGGAGGCTGTCTCCCCCGAGGAGAGCTAGTGGACCAGGTACTCAGGATCCACTTAGTAGACCTTATATTAGCACTACGGATGCGTTTCTTCTCTTTACCATGACATTTGAACTACTCCACCCATCGCACATTGCAGTCATATCTCCATTCATGGTCAACAATCATACGATTTTAAGTGGCTCAAGATTTCGATTATGTCGTTGAGTTCACTTGTGAATTGTGCTGCTAACCCTCAATATGTCAAAAAGCTGTCGTTATTGCAAAATTCTGTGCACCTTCGAGCGTTCCATTTCTTGCCATATATGGGCATGGCCACAACAATTATTGTTTCTTTACCAACACAATCTACCCATTCCTCTTCAGAAAGAATGCAATGTCTCATTTTATCCAAGTTGATGAATCAGCTTGTAAAATAGTAGGTCACATGACCAAAACAACTACAAGACAGTAACAGAACCACCAGGTATATTATAGTGGGGGGGGGGGGGGGGGGGGGGGGGGGGGGGGGTGACATGTCTCCAATGTCTCCCGCACCTTATCTTTTCGAAAAAGACAAAGACATTGGAGACATTGGAGACATTGGAGACATTGGAGACACAGCTTTTGGAGACATTGGAGACATTTGGGACATTTGGGACATTGGGGACATTAGAGACACAGCTTTTGGAGACATTGGAGACACAGCTTTTGGAGACATTGGAGACATTGGGGACATTTGGGACATTGGGGACATTAGAGACACAGCTTTTGGAGACATTGGAGACACAGCCTCCTCCTCCTCCTCCTCCTCCTCCTCCTCCTCTTCCTCCTCAGTCCTCCTCAGTCGTTCTCCTCCTCCTCCTGAGTCCTCCTCCTCCTGAGTCCTCCTCCTCCTGAGTCCTCCTCCTCCTGAGTCCTCCTACTCCTCTTCATCCTCCTCCTCTTCCTCCTCAATCATCAGTCCTCCTCTTCAGTCCTCCTCCTCATCTTTCTCGTCAGTCTTCCTCCTCCTCCTCAGTCCTCCCCAAGTCCCCCTCCTCCTCAGTCCTCCCCCAGTCCCCCCTCCTATTCAGTCCTCATCCTCCTCCTCCTCAGTTCTCCTCAGTCCTCCTCCTTCTCAGTCCTCCTCCTGAGTCCTCTTCCTGAGTCCTCCTCCTGAGTCCTCCCCCTCTTCCTCCTGAGTCCTCCTCCTGGTTCATCCTCCTCCTAGTTCCTCCACCTTCTCCTTCTCCTCCTCAGTCATTCTCCTCCTCCTCCTCCTCAGTCATCCTCTTCAGTACTCCTCAGTCCTCCTCCTTCTCAGTCCTCCTCAGTCCTCTTCCTGAGTTCTCCTCCTCCTCAGTCCTCCTTCTGGGTCCTTCTCCTCCTAGGTCCTCCCCCTCCTCCTCCTATTCACTCCTCAGTTTTCCTGAGTCCTTCTCCTGAGTCCTCCTCCTGAGTCCTCCTCCTGGGTCCTCCTCCTAGGTCCTCCTCCTTCTCCTCCTCAGTCCTTCTCCTCCTCCTCCTCAGTCCTCCTCCTCCTCCCTCTCAGTCATCCTCCTCAGCCATCCTCCTCAGTCCTCCTCCTCCTCAGTCCTCATCCTCATCGTCCTCTTCAGTCCTCCTCCTCCTGGGTCCTCTTCCTCCTCTTCATCCTCCTCTTCCTCCTCAGTCCTCAGTCCTCAGTCCTCCTCCTCATCCTTCTCGTCAGTCCTCCTCCTCCTCAGTCCTCCCCAGTCCCCCTCCTCCTCCTATTCAGTCCTCCTCCTCCTCCTCAGTTCTCCTCAGTCCTCCTCCTTCTCATTCCTCCTAAGTCCTCCTCCTGAGTCCTCCCCCTCTTCCTCCTGAGTCCTCCTCCTGGTTCATCCTCCTCCTAGTTCCTCCACCTTCTCCTTCTCCTCCTCAGTCCTTCTCCTCCTCTCCTCCTCAGTCATCCTCTTCAGTACTCCTCAGTCCTCCTCCTTCTCAGTCCTCCTCCTTCTCAGTCCTCCTCAGTCCTCTTCCTGAGTTCTCCTCCTCCTCCTCCTCCTCAGTCCTCCTTCTCGGTCCTCCTCCTCCTAGGTCCTCCCCCTCCTCCTCCTATTCACTCTTCAGTTTTCCTGAGTCCTTCTCCTGAGTCCTCCTCCTGAGTCCTCCTCCTGGGTCCTTCTCCTCCTAGGTCCTCCTCCTTCTCCTCCTCAGTCCTTCTCCTCCTCCTCCTCAGTCCTCCTCCTCCTCCCTTTCAGTCATCCTCCTCAGCCATCCTCCTCAGTCCTCCTCCTCCTCCTCAGTCCTCATCCTCATCGTCCTCTTCAGTCCTCCTCTTCCTGGGTCCTCTTCCTCCTCTTCATCCTCCTCCTCTTCCTCCTCAGTCCTCAGTCCTCAGTCCTCCTCCTCATCCTTCACAGTCCTCCTCCTCCTCCCTCTCAGTCATCCTCCTCAGCCATCCTCCTCAGTCCTCCTCCTCCTCAGTCCTCATCCTCATCGTCCTCTTCAGTCCTCCTCCTCCTGGGTCCTCTTCCTCCTCTTCATCCTCCTCTTCCTCCTCAGTCCTCAGTCCTCAGTCCTCCTCCTCATCCTTCTCGTCAGTCCTCCTCCTCCTCAGTCCTCCCCAGTCCCCCTCCTCCTCCTATTCAGTCCTCCTCCTCCTCCTCAGTTCTCCTCAGTCCTCCTCCTTCTCATTCCTCCTAAGTCCTCCTCCTGAGTCCTCCCCCTCTTCCTCCTGAGTCCTCCTCCTGGTTCATCCTCCTCCTAGTTCCTCCACCTTCTCCTTCTCCTCCTCAGTCCTTCTCCTCCTCTCCTCCTCAGTCATCCTCTTCAGTACTCCTCAGTCCTCCTCCTTCTCAGTCCTCCTCCTTCTCAGTCCTCCTCAGTCCTCTTCCTGAGTTCTCCTCCTCCTCCTCCTCCTCAGTCCTCCTTCTCGGTCCTCCTCCTCCTAGGTCCTCCCCCTCCTCCTCCTATTCACTCTTCAGTTTTCCTGAGTCCTTCTCCTGAGTCCTCCTCCTGAGTCCTCCTCCTGGGTCCTTCTCCTCCTAGGTCCTCCTCCTTCTCCTCCTCAGTCCTTCTCCTCCTCCTCCTCAGTCCTCCTCCTCCTCCCTTTCAGTCATCCTCCTCAGCCATCCTCCTCAGTCCTCCTCCTCCTCCTCAGTCCTCATCCTCATCGTCCTCTTCAGTCCTCCTCTTCCTGGGTCCTCTTCCTCCTCTTCATCCTCCTCCTCTTCCTCCTCAGTCCTCAGTCCTCAGTCCTCCTCCTCATCCTTCTCGTCAGTCCTCCTCCTCCTCAGTCCTCCCCAGTCCCCCTCCTCCTATTCAGTCCTCCTCCTCCGCCTCAGTTTTCCTCAGTCCTCCTCCTTCTCATTCCTCCTAAGTCCTCCTCCTGAGTCCTCCTCCTCTTCCTCCTGAGTCCCCCTCCTGGTTCATCCTCCTCCTAGTTCCTCCACCTTCTCCTTCTCCTCCTCAGTCCTTCTCCTCCTCCTCCTCCTCAGTCATCCTCTTCAGTACTCCTGAGTCCTCCTCCTTCTCAGTCCTTTTCCTGAGTTCTCCTCCTCCTCCTCCTGAGTCCTCTTTCTGGGTCCTCCTCCTAGGTCCTCCTCCTTCTCCTCCTCAGTCCTACTCCTCCTCCTCAGTCCTTTTCCTCTTCCTCCTCCTCCTCCTCCCTCTCAGTCATCCTCCTCAGCCATCCTCCTCAGCCATCCTCCTCAGTACTCCTCAGTCCTCCTCCTTCTCAGTCCTCCTCAGTCCTCTTCCTGAGTCCTCATCCTCCTCCTTCTCTTCCTGAGTCCTCCTCCTGGGTCATCCTCCTCCTAGATCCTCCTCCTTCTCCAATCATACATCTACGTCTCCAGTGTCTCCAATGTCTCCAATGTCTCCAAAAGCTTTGTCTCCAATGTCTCCAATGTCCACAATGTCTCCAATGTCTCCAATGTCTCCAAAAGCTGTGTCTCCAATGTCTCCAATGTCTCCAGGACATGTCTCTGCACCCTATCTTTTCAAAAAAGACAAAAGACATTGGAGACATTGGAGACATGTCACCCCCCCCATTATATAGTTCAGGTGTAATATTATGGCAAAACGCCCAGCCATCCACTGAATGGTTCGACCAATTTCTACACTTCGCCCCAGCAGCTAACGGATTTACTTGAACACAGCGCGGCAATTCTATCGTGTTGGCGTGACGTGTAGACTTTTGTTTGTGGTTACTTAGCTTATATATTTTATTTGAAATACAGGAGAAACGACTCGCAACAAGTTTTGAAGTTATTTAACGTGGTCGCCAGGCTGATTGCATAAAATGATACTTCGATAGGTTATCAAACGGCCGGTGCTGGGGTCGACTAAATTTTGTTATTTATATACCAATACCCAGGAATGTGTTAAAGTTTCATATAGCGCCGTAAAAGCAAGATAGAAACTCCCGGTCCTGGTCCTAATAGAAACTGCCTCCCTGATGGATCACTAAACTGGTGTTGACTCTATATTTCTGCATTGCTGAGATTTGACTTGGACTGCTCAAGTGTCGGGTCTAATATTAAAGTCACTATTGTGACAATACATTAGAACTTTAATATAAAGGCCGAGCACCATTACCTCTGTCCGTGTAATTGAATCGAGCGCCGCAATGTCTGTGTGTGCATAATTCAAGAGGTACTATACCGTGATTTGTCACTATTTGAGAGCTGTCCAATAGCCTTGAGGCACCTTTGAGCCACTGCCAACACACATTCGAACTTTAATTGAGACAAATTATGTAGTGTCGAATATATGAATGCGATTATTGAAAATAAATACATAGTGCGAGATTAGTCATTGCGAGGTTAGTCAGTGCGGTGTATAAGATACCACGTCCTCTCAATTCCTCTCACTGTATTGATGAATCAGCCCTCTAGATCGCTGAATCAAAACAAAAAGGGGAAATTTCCTATTTCTCCGCAAGTTCATATTAGAGTATATAACCGGTGTACATTAGATGTATTGTAAAGATTGGTCAAACACGTGCAGTAGAATAGCGCCTCTTTGCTTCAGTGATCACTTTGAAAGTAAACGTTTTAAATAGCAAGTGAGGATGAATGAAACGACTTCGTGGACCATTTAAATTCCATACCTTTTAAATATCAAAGCTTTCGTAAATCATTCTAATGTATTTAAGTGATTTCACGGATTCAGTGGTTTGAATGTTAAATGGGCACCAGATCAAATTACAATGTACATGTTGGACTGAAGAAATTTTGTATTTAATTCCAGAAAATAAAGAGTTTCACCGCGAATTAATTGAATCTGCAGAATTTGTAAGGTTTCCCAGTTATCTTCCCTTGTGCCCTCTGCGCAACAATTAAGTCCGCATCTTCAATTGTAACACTCCGAGGAGAATGTGTGAATGGTTTAGTTACATTTAAGTTCCAAGTACCGAGAGAACTGCAGGTCACGGTATGATATGATCTCTAATCTCTATAATAATAGAAATTAGAGATCAAATGTGGTCATGTGACTGCGGCCTTTGTTGCTGGTGCCTGGTTTGAGTGGTCAAATAACTTCAAATAACTTAAATAACTTACAACTGACTTTGTAGTCACAGTGTACACTGGTGGAGTTAGTAAATTATTGAGTTCTGCAATTACTCGGGATAAAACTGAGACAACTGTTAATAAATTGAATAGTGTCACGAATAGTGTCACGTGACATTGTCCTGTCACGTGATATTACTTTTTAAGCAATCAAAACTCTCAAACCTTGTCAAATTCTGTAATTTTTGGAATTTGCACCTGCCAAAATCAGCACTAGTTAAATTTTTAACATACTTAGAACCTCAGGTGTAGTTGTTGATATAGATTTTATAATGTGTGCCAAAATTTTTTGCAATAAATGGAACTTGTTAATTGATCTAAAGGCAAGGTAATTATAAATTGTACAGTACTTAACAACAGCGCTAATTATAATTCCTGGCATGGAGAGGACAACTCGTGTGAAATGTCGAAAAAAGAGTTGAATCGAAATATTATTAATTTATATAAACAGTGTATGTTCAATAAAGTATGTGTTCAATATAAAGTAAGTGCAAATGTTCATGTATGTGATACTATATTCCTCACAGAAGCCGCACTCTGTTATAAATCTGCTACTTTAATGTCACCAGCACATAATATCCTATCTTTATGTTAAATATGTTGAGCGTGTTTACAGCGTTACAGGAACATCTCAACAATTCACTCTAGCACTCACCTTGACGCACTGAGTGGGGAGGCAGTGTTGTGTTATACCACTTTACCACTTAGATACCCTGGTTAAACAACGTCCCCGAACAGCTGCATTACAGCAGCTCAGACTTATTGACTTTACTTAATAATGAAACATTTGCCGGGGAGAGCCCCCTATTGGTGGAGCAATAGTTTCACTGTAATATTGGCAGCAACTTTATCTTAAATTAAACGAGTTCATTAGTTATCAACGCAGGGAGGACACCAACTTTCTCTCAGTGAAATCTAATAATTATATATTATCATATTATAGGCTAGAGCAAACCCGTATATCAATAATAAACCGCACCCTCGTCCGTCACGTGACGCATAACTTGAAACCAAACTGTCAGAGGTGCGGTCACGTGATATTAGAGGTACTGGCGCGTTGTTGTGGGTACAGACCTTGACTGGGAGACCTTACTTGATCAAATTTGCACGACTTCTCCTCCCTGTCATGTCGACAAGTGATAAGAAATTCAGGTTCAAGTGTACATAATTTGTCAAAATCTCAATTTTAACGCCGCTAAAAATATGCCCTGAATATAGAATATTCTGAAGGAGAGGGTATGTTTCCGCGCTAGTAGTATCGGGGCATTATAAAGCTATATAATAATGCAGTGTTGTTAGTGTTGAAGTGTTAAGTACGCACTGGGTTTGAAGTTACTGGGTTAATTGCCTGGCAACCAGGGTACAGGAAGTTAGAAAATATGTTGATATGAATGTTTTAAATTAACTTTAATGTTAAGCTTGGAATTTGTTATTTTTTTCTGGGAATTTTATGATTTTAACCTGTGGTGATTTTACTGTTTCACAGGCTTAAAATAGTTTAGAGAATTTGAAACTTTTAAAGATCATAATATATATAACATAATATTGTAAGTTTTAGTCCGGGGAAAGAATGTAAAGAAGTCGCGAGAAGTATCGAAAATGAGATGTTTTCCCCGAGCCTTGATGTATGCTCAAACTTCAGTCATTCCCCTGCGTTCATGACTTTGACAGGTGCATTAAACAGATGACTTTGCCACAAAAGTGTTACAAAATTGTAACACATACAAAATCATCTTGTGAATTTGTGAGCTATCTTTAGATCATTGAAAGATGCTAATTTTTATGGGTTCCCTTCTAGAACAAATCTATTTCGTTACTCTTCAATAACAGGACGTGACGTTCAGAAAATATCGGCAAAGCGACATATAATATAATATACATTATTCAACATAATATATTGTACATGTTAACATATAATAATATGTTAGTGGACATTAGTGCCAATAATTGCTCCTCGGTACTTGGTCCTCACTAGTACAGAAGTAAAACGTATGCGGAGGTAATCTTATACCTCTCAGTGAATAGCACTGCCGGGTTTATCTGACACTTTTCGTACTATGATGGACTACCCTACATTAGGCACTGTATATCTTATGTATATGAATCGTAGGGACTGTTTAATGTTTGATTCCTGGTAGAATTCTCCAAAGGGGCTCATGAAAAACTTAAGAGCATGGTCATATTTCCTTAAAAGGTCAAATTATGAGATTTTGAATGATTCTGAAATAAGTGATTGTTATTTCCGATCAGGAGATAACTTGTATTTTACGAGTTTACCACTACATGATTGAAACTGATTAGCATAATATGACTAGTTGTGATTCACCAGATTTAGGTTTTCTGCGACTTCAATCCCGAAATGTTTCACAGTGCTGGATTTTTGTTTCATTTACGTGATCTGAAGGGTGGCTACTACTGGGTAGCACGGCACTATTTATTAATTTATTATAACTTTTCCGCTTTTACAGAGTTTTTCAACTCGTTGCACAGTTTTATGATTTCAAATTTGTCGAACGACTCGGTAGAATTTTTGGCGCTTAATTTTTGTATGTGTGTTTAAACCTTGTCTGGGACGGAGTTTTATTGAACAATTATTTTAAATCCTGACGATATTTCTCTAGTCTTCAAGTATTATATACGATCCTAATTCATGCCTCACAAACATGATAAGCGACTATAATATGATTTGTTCAGGTTAGTGTAGCACGGAACTGGAAGCAGTTTACTATATAATATTAGTATATGAACTTGCACAGATATAATATAACCACAAACTTTGCTGTCAAATTCCTAGACAAGTCGTCATGTTCCTCAATTCCCCGTGTCTGACTTCCTCAATTCACCGGACCAAACTTTTAATCAACCACCCATAAATTTGTCCAAGAGCTCGCTCTTACTTCAGTAATCTCTCAAATTAATCTTCTAGATCATGCGATAAACTCAAGCGAGTTCTTGTGAACCCCTGCGCTTAGAATCGACAGCAACAACTGTTAGCATGTCCAATGGACGTTTGCAAATGGCAGTGATTATCGTTTATTTGGAGATAGAAGACAGATCATCCACCGGGTTGTGCTCTAATTGGAAGATGTGTGATTTGAATATTATTTGGAATGTTATTCTAAGTGGAGGACGATTGATATGCATATTGCTTGCAATTAGGAGTCTATGCTAATGATATTCAAAGAAATTGATAAACTATTTGCGATTATTTTGTGAACACCGGAGAGCTATAATAAATTGAAAGAAGACAGAATTTGATTTAATGCTGCCCACACTCACAGAGGTCCAGTTAAACTGGATTAAATTCATCAAATCAAGAATCTAATGAGGTCGTGAGTTTAATAATCACCAAAAGAGGAGATATAGCTGACAGGTTGATAGAGTTGCAATAGTATCATGGCATTACGTGGTTTAGTTGGGGTCTTTGAGTCACGTGTGGCCTGTTTGAATTAGCTGGAGGTGAGGTGTATCCATATTTCATACTTGTCAGGCTTGGTAGAGTCAACGCACGTGCATAATTCTCAGCGCACGTGCAAATCCGTAATGAATCATTTAGCACACGTGTTATATTGAAATATTGATCGTTCAGAGGTTAACTTTCGCCAGTAAGTGCTTTAAATGCTGTCAGGTGTTGTAGGTGAAAACGAGTTGCATTACAATTTAACCGAATATTCTGGAAAATATGCATTAAGGTTTGAGTTGCAGAGTTTTGAAACTGTGATCAATCTTTGAATACAGACCATTATAACGTCTTCATATTAAGGTATAGATGATAGATAATATCGCGTTACACGTGCCTGTCTATTTTTAAGGGGCGAAACATCTGTCAAAATATTTGAAGTCTCTACGATGACTGATTGGGTTCTATGATGCAAGAATAAATAATGATTTTATCGTTTTGAAAGCAGACAAATTGATTTGTTACTGTCATAAAAACCATTTAATTTGTACCGCTGTTTGGTGGATTTTTCAACTGTCAAAAAATAAGCGTATTTTATGGAATATGGTTTCATTTAACACCTCCACTTTTACTTAAATTAATCGCGCAATATTCCTTAATGCTGCATAGTGGTTATTCCATTCCCTTGAGAACATTTAAAATTTCTGTCATTGGATGGATACTACTCGGGCCACTGTGAGATTTATTAAAAATATGTATAAATAAATATGTAACATATTATTCAAATAAATAACATAATTATTAATTACTCATCATAGAACCTTTATATAAGTCTTGAACGGCAATTTGAGCATTTCATACGGTAGAATTACCCACTGTTACACATGCACATTGTTGCATAATTGTTTTGACTTTCGACTAAGCTACGCACTTGATGACACAGGACGTCTAAATGAACTTTAAAAAGCCAAGGAACAGATCAGTTATATTGACGATATATAGACCGGCATGGAACTATGCAGACAATTAATTATGTAGAGGATTAATTATGCAGAGAATTAATTATGCAGAGAATTATGCAGAGAATGCACTTCAAAACCCGATACAGGACCATGCCTCTCAGATCCCTTCTAACTGTAAACATAGTGCGCTGAGTATTACCCGATCACACACATATTCCCCTAGATTTCACCATATTTGGTCACATCCTATTTCTCAAGAAATTGAGGGACTTGCTCGACAGTCGACTCTAAGATAGATATAATACTTGATACATATTAGATAATATATACTGAATATATATTATAATATATATGTGTCAACGAACTGGGAACTGGGATTACATCACAGCTCATACATTCAATCAAGTTGAGATATATGATAGTTCAGTGAATCAGTATATCTCCAGTATGACTATGAGTATGACAGATAACAGAACTAAATCGGCTCATTCCACAGCTATTAATATTCCTTGTTGTCATCTTTTCGCAAATTACAAAACAAGGGATGGATACTACTCGGGCCACTGTGAGATTTAAATTCGTTAGTCAGAATGAGACAAATATGTAATGTGACAAATATGTTATGTTATTACTTCAACCAATTTGATGTGGACTAGACTATAATTGTTATTTTTTGGAATTTCATTTCATATCATATTTTGTATGTTAAAATGTTAAATATTTTTAGAGAAACTGGAAAATTTGCTCCAGATAAAACAACCTGTTACTCTGTTACGGAATGCAGATGATTTAATAGTACTAGTAGCCTACTAGTATTAGTAGTGCAGAGAAATATCGAATAGTTCCATTTTACTCTACCTATTGTTTAGAGCCGTATTATCTTCCATTCATGATTTATTCATAATGAATATTTGCATTATTTTATATTTATGATTTATTTATAATAAATATTTGTATTATCTTATAATGCCTTATACCTAAAATATGGATTTATAAATAGATATGTTAGCAAATAAACTTATTATATAAATTACAATATAACCATGTTTATAATATCATTACAATATTATAATCCTGCCACATATAACGGATTACTAAAGTTCTTTAACAGAGATGTAACCGAGTCGTCGTCAGTGGACATAATTTAACATTTTACTGGTTGTAATCAGCGCAGTTTGCAACTATTACTCTTCTAAAAGCGTTCTGCAGCATACTATAAATAGAAAATCTACCACAAATTAGCTTATAACTTATAAGTAAGCTAAGGTTGGAGTAAGGTTGGATCTGCTAAATTCGGAGATGAATAGAGCACGATTTCCTCAATTTTAAAACTTTTGAATGAGATCAGTTTAAAACATTTGTAGCTCAGCGTTGAATACTGTAATTTTCACATCGGATTTAATGCCTGAAGGAGAATTAGTTGTGTTGAAAACTTTCCTTATTTTCGGACGTGATCTGAGCCCGAATATAGCATACCTTTCCGCTTGAACACCACGCTTCAATAGAACTAAAACACTTCTAAAACTTTAACATTCTTCATCAGGAATTTAGATTGAGTTGTTTTAGGTTACATAATAACTTAACTCATTAGTAAGCAAAGTAACAACACACTTACCGTAATTTCTTTATTCTCTAACTCTCGTCACAAACAAACATTCTAAATGACATCTTCCATCATCCCGACACGAAACTTCCTTGTCACTCGTTTACAAAACAATTTACTTTTCTTACTTTACCAACACATCTCCGAGATAGTCAGAAACATTGACAGGCTGAGTCATTCTAATTACATGAAGTATCAGGTCCGGCCTGGTATTACCTCTACCATTACACATTACCTCTGCATTCTGTAGAAATTAGAGTGTTACTAATGCAGGAGTAGTAATGCAGGGCTTCTCCATTTCAGCTCTTAGTGCACTTCATTACTTAAGTTGCTATTTTTGTACTGTGATGTTATTGCTAATCTGTCATGGACACACCAACTTCTGGCAGAACAATAACAAGAGCGCAGCTCGGTATGATCGCCAACCTACGCAGATCAGGATTGGGCGACATCTGTCCGACTCAGAAAATAGGTTATTATTATAATATGTAAGTTTGAGCGAGTTTCTATGTGCCAAATTTTAGATATCACCTTAAACTCAAGAAAATAGTGCTGTCAGACAGATGTCGTGTTACCGCAGATCAGTTACTTCCTTTTACACACCCTATCACGTGACACCGCGGGATAGCTCTTACCATCCAATTAATCAGGGGTCATTGCCAGCACTATCTTATTAATTTTATTCGTCTCAACATCAAAATTGCTTTCTATGGACATTTGAGTATGAAAGCAAGTTAATGTGTTAAATGTAAGATCAAGAACGAGGAATTATTGTCGAATTTTGCAATCTCTGGCACTGTCAACTGTAAAGTAATGTTCAGAGTAAAATCAGTGTCTGAAAGTTAGTGTCTCTTAAAATGGATTAGTTCAAATATAGTAAATACGGAGAGTAGTAGATGTGTTAAGAGCTAAACTGGAGGCTCTTACTCAATATCTTTGTTAAGAAGTTAAGAGCTTAACTGGAGGCTCTTACTCAATATCTTTGTTAAGAGCTTAACTGGAGGCTCTTACTCAATATCTTTGTTAAGAGCTAGACTGGAGGCTCTTACTCAATATCTTTGTTAAGAGCTTAACTGGAGGCTCTTACTCAATATCTTTGTTGAGAGCTTAACTGGAGGCTCTTACTCAATATATTTGTTAAGAGCTAGACTGGAGGCTCTTACTCAATATCTTTGTTAAGAGCTAAACTGGAGGCTCTTACTCAATATCTTTAGAGCTTAACTGGAGGCTCTTACTCAATATATTTGTTAAGAGCTAAACTGGAGGCTCTTACTCAATATCTTTGTTGAGAGCTTAACTGGAGGCTCTTACTCAATATCTTTAGAGCTAAACTGGAGGCTCTTACTCAATATCTTTAGAGCTAAACTGGAGGCTCTTACTCAATATCTTTAGAGCTAAACTGGAGGCTCTTACTCAATATCTTTAGAGCTAAACTGGAGGCTCTTACTCAATATCTTTGCTGATTAACAGCGCACTTAACAGGGAATTTGATAAAACATTTTAAGCTTAATGCTAAGTGAATATCATATGTAATACCGTAAATTGACAAATTTTCACATTCTTTGTTCCACGGAATGCATTATTGTGGCTTTGTCACTTTGTGGCGGGTCTACAACAACCAGATGCGAAAATTGGTCTTACGACGAATTTTAAAACATTAAATGGTTACAGTGGGGAGGTGATGTAAAGTTGTTAAAAAACAAATGCCGTTGATAGGTCTATTTGCTATTGTCACGTTCACGGGGAAACCCTGATTTAGTCGAACTGAAGCAGCATTCGTTTGTTGTGGTCCTAAGACACGGAATAAGTTACCGTGTTCAGTAAAATTTTTTATCGAATGGCGAATCTTTTAAATCAGCTTTTAAAACGTTCTACTGTTTCAAAGCTTCTGAAATTATCGAATGGCCAACATGGTGAGATACTAACTTATGTATTTTTGTGACCGCTGGCTACTGAGTATTTCTGAAGAAAATGACTCAAAAGTCACGTAATGTTAAAATTGGAGATATTTCTTTTGTGGAATATTTTTAAACGTTATATTTAGTAATTGAGTTATTAAGGCACGTTATCATTGTCCTAGACTTTATTCATCTTTCTATTTGTTCCGGCAAATATTTACGTCACCGAACATATTGAAATCCACAATTCGACAGGGCAATAAATTCGATGATTCATATATTATATTTAAACTTTAAAAATGTAAAAGCTGCTATTGACTTAGCCTTGGCCTTTGTGGCTTGACAAATGAGCTCCATTCGTCCGTCTGACCCTAATCGTTGACGTGTTCGTCGTAAAATCCAAGATCTTAGGAGTTAGGACTATGCAGGCTCAGAAAGTTAACTGCGACCAGGTTGAAATTCAGCTCAATAATCAATTGCTGTCAATCGGTCACATAACAAAACCAGTTATTTAAAGTTTTTATTTAAATTTGTCAATCTAATCAAACCTCAGGCATCCCAGTCTATAATCATCATAAAAAGTCGCTCAGATCCAAAAGTTCAATAAACTAAAAACCTGACCTAATTTCCCCGTCAGGTATTGATATTGGAGAATTACTCGGAAAGAAAGGACAACTGGAAGAGATAACTGACTACTGGGATCTAGCTACCTCTTTCGAGCTCAATGTCATCCAGAGAATGTACAAGCACAGTAACAGAGCAGCCCTCTGTATGTTCAACCTGAAACCTGAACAATGGTTAGTTTACTGTTTGTGAGACTTTATCACACTTTATCTTACCCTCACATATTTCGTTAACACTCTTTTGGTTCAAACAGCCCTACATCAAACCGGCGCCCTTCTGACTCCCAATGTGTGCCTTGCTGGAAATATTTCTGCCTTTCGCATGCGTGTTACTGTTTTTTGGGATTCGCTTAGCTGCCCCTTGACAATATTGCAGAAAATTTTAGTAATTCTCGAGAGAGATAATACATGTCTCTAGAATATTCTCGAGAGAGATAATTTCTCTAGAATATTCTCAAAGGTAAACCATGTTTAGGCGTAGGAGAGTAGGCGTAGGTGTGCTAATACCATTTATTTTATCAGTCATCTGCATCATGTGCTTATTCAGAGGGTTTATCCTTGTCAGGTCACGTCTAGAACTACTACTGAGTAGTAGCCCCCGAGCTTTGATGAGATTCTGTAGAATAATATACTTGTAGAATATTATACTTGTACAGTCTACAGAATCAAACCCAGATCTGAGGGGCCCTTCTGTCGTGCAGCCTGGACACTGAATAATCTCATTATTAAGCTATTAGATCTTGTTATTTAATCATTACGGTATTAGCAGTAGTATAGTAGTAGTAAATACATTAAACTCTGAGTAAGAAAAATTAGCGTTTCAACTTTCAACGTGAAGTTTCTCAAGTAACCCGTAAGTAAACATCACATTAATTATTCTATCCTCACTCTGATTTCTCCGGGATCCTAATTTACCAAACAGTATCAGTGGATGATCACACTTACACAATAACTGTTATCTGTCGCTTTTTTCAGCCACTGATTTAATTTCCTCTTGTCAGTGTTTTAAAGTGAAACACGGATTTCACACTGCACACGAAACAGAGCTCATCATCACTTCCTCTTAATTCCTCTTAATTAGCCAGATCACGGAGATCACGTATATCCTCCGAGCTGATTTCACCAGAATCGTCATCAGAAACCGTTTACATGGGTTCACTTTAGACTTCACATAACGATCAAACTAGTGACTTCATTGAAACTCAATCCTTCACGCCCTAATGCTCTCTCTCTCTCTCTCTCTCTCTCTCTCTCTCTCTCTGCAGTCTGTACACTGTAACTGTATTTGTCAGTCTGGTGATGGTGACTTCACCCCTGCTGGCAGGGTTACAGTGTTATTATATTGTACGGCTTGGGATGACGTCACACTGCACCTGGTGTGACGTCACCGTGACGAAATACCTGGCAACCACGACAATAACAACTCCTCCTCCTGCTGTTGTGGTGTATCTTTGTATGGGTTCTCACTGTTGACTGTGAGTAGTACTACCAAATATACACATCATGATACTAATATAGATATACTGATCTGCTGATATTCATGTATTAGACACGCTGAAGATACTGATATAGACACACACACACACACACACCTTGGTGTATACCAGGCCTTAATAGGAAATCTGTGGTATCCTTCATGTACTTATACCCGTACGTACTACGTAGAGTTACATATTTATCACTAAAGATAAGGAACGCATATTATTCATGAATCAAATAGGAATATGCGGCTGTACAAGAATGTTAAGGTTATGGTTTTAATTAGGTCAATTTTTGGTGTCATCACATCGTTATCGACGCTCAGTAACACTGAGTAATAAAGTACTGTTTCCATTATATAGGGTGCATATAACAAGAGACACATACATAGCACTTAGTTACAGTAAATAAATAAGCACGGTAGTTACTACCGTCTGACGCCGCATCGGGTCGTATTATCTTATTTCAGAAACCTCTTCATGTCATCAAGAAGATATTATTTGCAGTATTTGTGTCGGAGTGCGTTCTTCGCCGAGGAAAAGTTGTAAGCCCGGTAAAATATGCTCAGTACTGCGAATATTTGGTTAATATAAGAGGTGTGGCTTACATAAAACAGTAAACACCGTGTCTTAGGTCAAGTACCGTTAATACATATAAAATTCGCGAGGTATTTGCGCAATTCAATTACACTTGGCTTACATCCAAAAAAATTCTAGCCCGCCCACAGATTTCGTTAATCTCCAAACATCTGCGAATAGAAAAGAACTGTACATGGAAATGTTTATTACCAGAAGTTCGACAGAATGGTTTCCCAGAACAAAGAAAGGCCATGTTGTTCAATCACAAAGTTAACTCCTCTCACCCTCATCAAACATATACTACTTCAAAGACTTAACTCTCAAGACTTACATTTATCCTCCCCTGATCACAGCTCAGACCATATTATGATATAGCCGCTCTCCATGTAGCATGATATAGCAGCTAGCTATATATAATATACAGCAGCTAGACTCGTTTCTTTACATAAAGGTACTACCCGACAAACTGTTACACCTGAACGGCTTACTTCTAATTTGAAAGAGGAATTAGTGTGTAAGGGAACAGGTGTGTGGAGAGATCACCGAGACATGTGACATTGCCTCCCTCCATTTAGTGTCATTGGAACCACATTCTAAGCAGCTAGTAGTGGTCTAGACTCTAGATTAAGTTAGATGAAAAACCGGATACCTGGTTACTTGGTCACCTGGTTACCTGGTTACCTGGTTACCTGGTTACCTGGTTACCTGGTTACCTGGTTACCTGGTTACCTGGTTACCTGGTTACCTGGTTACCTGGTTACCTGGTTACCTGGTTACCACGTTCTAAGAAGCTAGTAGTGGTCTAGACTCTGGATTAAGTTAGATGCAAAACCGGATAACCGTAAAAACAGCACCTTTTTGTTCTGGGAATTATGTTGTCTCATTCTTCAAAAGTTAGAGTTAAAAGTGTTAATGTGGATAAAAACCATGTAAAGTATGTGAGATAATATTCTGACCATTCTCGTGAGTTGAATTATTAGAGAGAAGCACCGTATGGGTTTTCAGAAAGAGCCTAGCTTGTTTTTTTACAGATTTTTGCGTGGAAAATCTTGTGGAAGTCAAGTGAATTGAACATACAGCCTGTATCATAAGTGTACACTGTAAATATCTTTGTTCCATGAATTATGCTGTCTAATTCCTCATATAAAAAGTGTGAGGGAAGCGGTAATGTCACTGTTTTGCAGCTGGCCATTATGCTTATAAAAAACATGTACAGTATGTGACATTTAGAACTTTACTCCGTAGAGTGAAAAGGGAATTAATAACTTCAGGATTGAAACAAAGTCTCATATTTCTCATTTATCGCGGATTCTTATTATGTTTCCAGATGTTTTAAAAGTTTATAACTAAGTTTAGCTCGACAGGCCGTATAAATGGTACTGTGTCAGCTGTACTGTAGTAGATAGTAGTGAAGTAAACAACTTCTCACATTGCTCAGACCGGTTACAACACATTGTCTGTTTGTGTGAGACGGTGTCTCTTTAAGTGCGACCAGGTTGAGAGCTATGTTGTTAATATTAGCATTTCTAGTTCCACAACACACAGTTCTGGACCTATTTAGAGCCATATTTGGTTAATTCCAACCATAACTCCTGTGTGGTATATATCATTCAGCATCTGTCTCCACATGTCCCTTCACGACATATGGTCTCGCAGATCACGGACAAACTTCCAGACGAAGTCTAAGGGCCACATTTACAAATATTTAGGTCATATACCTTATACAGCTGCTATAAAAATAACAGCTTTTAACGATGAGTTTGAAAAGAAATGTCTGTAAGTTAATGAGAGTCTAGAGAAATAAGCTGCTGTTGAAACCCAGACATTGACTCACGCTCCCTTGAAGCACAGTTACAGATCAGGTAATAGACTATTATTACTAATATTTACATGGGGTACTATTGTCTAATAGGCTGTCTCAGTGTCTCTTTGTGGTCTTATAAGAAAGGCTGTTTCTAGTTACAAATTGTCAGAATCGAAAGCGCTCGGAGTTCAGTATTATATCAAGTGTTTATCCATGTAAGGTTATAGTTTCATGGACCCACTTTCATACATGGTCTATCGAAACCATTTCTCGGAAATAATTTTGACTTTTGAGAAAATCAGCACATTTTGTATTCAAGCATCATGAGTACATTTAGGAATGAGAATCAAACTCTGAGAAGAAATAATGAAGATTAATGAGATGGGTAAACAGTGATTAATTAACAAGCCTAACGGTAACATGAGATCATGATTGTTTATATCCCTGTTGAGCTGATAAGCCTAACTAGTGAGTAGTGTAATACTATGTAATAACCATCAAATTAATCAGACCTAGTGGAGTGACTTCACGACTTTAGTTAAGTGTTCAGCAGACAAGCATCCTGAGGTCATATGGTCATTCTCCGTGAAACTGTAAACAGCATAGCGCTTATCCGATAAGAATTCATGGTTAATTAAGGTATAGGTCACGTATTATTGGTAAAGTTTATGTCAAATTAAGGTCAGTCAACCATGAACCCAGCTTCTCTGAGTGAAAATTATGTTTATAAGCGTGAGAGTGAGAGTATAAATGTTTCACCAGGCGCCACACGGAGCAGTGAAGAGAATAATGTTGTGTTTCTTTCATCGAATATATTCTGAAAGAATCAAAGCCTGATCACATTATAGGATCGGGTTTCGCTTGATTTGAGATTATTTAACCAAGATGTGAATGTAACATATTATAACTAGCGAGCATACATATTACATACCTTATAAGAGAGATTCACCATATCTTTATCGAATTAGCTGGAGCCAGTCTTGCATAGTTTACATGTGCATGCCTACATAATATTAGCATAATATTATGTGGATTCTCATCAGGAACTTTGAGACACGTTTTATGGAAGTCTGACGCGGAAATTGGGGTAATTTGTAGGTGAAGTGTTGTTTGAGACTACCCAATCAGGATTACTGGCTGTAGTAAACAAAAGTAGAGAGACCGACTCAAAAAAGGCATTGTTATTTCTAGACACAAGGCTGTGAATGAACACCCACTAACCCCGTTACATTAACATTGCTAAGCTCTCACATTTTTAACATATTTTCCCTTTTCAGGATGCTGGAAAGTACGATGGCCAACATCAGACTTATCGAGTCACACCGGCCCAAAACTGAAACAGTCCAGAGCAATGATCAGAACATCTACCACTTTTGGACGGACTTCTTTACAGACGCTAGCAGGATCGAAACAACTGAGGATTTCCATTTCCGGGTAAGTAGTGTTTTTGGTTCTTGATAACACGATCCGTGGAACACGGCGCTTTTCCGCTTTTTTCTGGGAAGAACCGGGCATTAGCTGGTCCTTTAGTAGTTTACAGGAAGTTATTTTAGAAATAGTCCTCAACAGTTAGGAGACCGTTGGCTTTGGTTGATTTTTTGGCAGTCTAACATAAATGGATTTCCGGTCCTGAATAATAACTGTTTTTTTAAGACGACGGTTTTTTTTTTTCCGAATGGTGTTTACACATTCTATAAATTCTGCGGTCACATATCATCTGACGTACAATTGACGTACAACTGTACAAGTAATATGTTAAGCTATTTAGATCGAACGAACAGAAGAAAATATCTAGCAACAGTTCGACTAAGACCGGCGCGGAAATTTCTATGAAATTATAGGACCAGTCGCTATCCACACAGATAATTTAGAAAGTCGGTATTTATTCCTTTCGAGTGTCGCAATTGAGACACTTTGACACATTCGGGACATTTGCATCTTTTACAAAATTATCTATGTCTCATTAAACAGTGATTTTAAAGCCGATTTGTTGGCTCATTGGATGTGAGTTGTGACCAATGTGCTGCACAATCTCAAACCTATCGCCTGATCTCATTCACATCTCATAGTAAAAACAACTTTTTTATGATGTGAATATGACAATGTACTACTCGGGCGGACATTAAGGAACATTTCCTACCCACTGTACATTCCTAGCTGGCATTTTTTCTGTGTAAAAGCAGAAAAATGGTGGACTCTTTATACAAAAGGAGCTCGAACCAATAAGAACCCGAGAAACTATTAAGTACTTTAAAGTGTAGATGCCCTTTGTCCATCCCTGGACAAGATGGCAGACACCCCACCAACTGCCATCTCGTCTAGATAGTCTGTAATATAAGTTCTCAGTCGCTCAGTCTGCTACAAGCATGACTCACCTGGCACTTAGCCAGAACCTCATCAAAGTAAAGTAAGTAACTGTGAACTGCGACTCTATTCTCGGATCTGTCAGCTGATTGGTTTAGAGTGATCACGTGTCCATAAAGTGCTGAACCTGGACCCTCATTCACTGGTGTCTGAAACAGCTAATGTTCTGTATGAAGGTCACGTATATCAAGAAACTAGTAGTTTAATTAAACTTTATTGAAACCAATAAATTTTAACTCAATCTAATCGAACATGATCTGCAAGTTACTGTTTTTGCAACTTATATCCAGTCTCTGGTCACGTATATCTCCACGTATATCTCCACGTATATCTCCATACTACATACCAGTAGTTCAATTAAACTTTATTGAAACTGATCAATTATTTTATTTTCAATAAATTGAACATGGTGTTCGCTTTAACTGTTCTTGTAAGTTTTTGTCAAGCAAGGCACGCTCGTGGTTCTTCAAAATGCTTATCGTATTCATTTAAAGTTAAAATATTAGATTTAAATGTTAGTAAAGAAATAATGCTAGTAAAACGTTAATAACACTAAATAAAAGGAAACTTACGTAAAGTACCAAGCGTACCTTGCAACTCGCTAATAACCCTAATCATCATATCTTATAAAACACCACATTTTTGTTAATATCACAGATTCCATTTTAAGGGCACAGTTCAAGAACAGCTGAGATCTAATTTAATGTTAATTGATCACTTCTCATGTTTACCATTCCATTATTCCAATGTTATCAGTCGTACATATTTTAACTTTGTCTCGTTTACATCTGTTCAGTAGTGACTTTGTCAGAAGAGGCGTGCCACCAACCATAGGTACCATTTTAACAGTTCAGCCCTGAACAACATGTTATAATATTCAAAATATAACACATATTCGTGACACATATTTGTACCGAACTACATGCTGGTACACACATCACTACAACAAGCTAACACGATGTGCTAACAAGCTGCCTATACAAACTAGTACCTCTCTGTTACTCTGTAGTAGTGGGGAACAGGGAAATACACTGTACAACACACATTGTTGTATTTTAATTAAAAGTGTAAGCATTAAGAAAAGCTCGCTCTCAACAATTGTGGCAGTTTGTTTCCACATCATGTGTGCGCCGTTAAGATATATATCACGTGAGACCTGGCCTGTAACAATTTTAATGAGATACGACTTAATGTGCACGTGCAACAAAAATACGTCCCCGCACCACGCACACGTGTCCCCAATATCATTAACTGTAAATAACAGTCAGCACTGGATACACAAAGAGATATGCATTATGCCTGGTACAAAGGTGAAACTCATTAAATGAGGGCCCTCACACTAGATATAAACCATTGTCATGGTCATTAGACACATTCCACCATACTGCTTCATATTTATGAGATACTCCTTTATAATATATATGCTTTTATAATGATATGCGGTCGTTAGATCATGTGTGAAGCTCTCTTCAAGTCTGACTGATCGTATGTTAACTCATACAGGTCTTTGACTTACTGCCAACTAATGGTATGTTAATAAGTTGGTTTGTTCGTTACTTTGTGGGATTCTCTTTTGTGGGATAATAATGAAATATGGTGGTTAAATATGAGATCATAACCTCGTATTAGTTATTTGACTACTAGTATGATGTGCCACATGGTGAACTTCTTGTTCTTTCTACTTCGTCCGTTAGACGAGCTTCTTGTTTGTGTTATTTGGTCTCTTTACGTTTTGTGCTAATTACTGTGAATGTGTGAATTGTCATGTTATGAGGTATAAGAAGTAGCAGATTACTCACTATCACATTATTACTGTTCCTGTTCACTATTATTAGAACTGTTCGATAACTCGATCACTATGTTTTGTTAGGGAGCCAGCTAAATGTGTAATTACATTAATCACTTAATAATTACATTAAATTGTTACTCAACACTTCTTATAGATGATAGTCCCTTAGTAACCAGCCTTTGTTGAGACAAACATAATTACAATCACATATTAGAGCACAGAGTTCATAACAATTAACTACACTTCAACTCATGTACTAATGATTAGTTTTTATAAGTCGGTTGTTTGTTTGTTAAGTTATTACTGAAATCTAAATAGAGTTGTATTATGTTAGTAGTTAAAAGGTATGACTAGTAACCTGTGATCAAAGTCTCCCGAAAGCACGAGTAAGTTTGATCTGAACACATTCTCGAATAATCTCCGTTTTTAATAATAACATTCCAGACCATATCCCTCCTAAACTAGTCTCAACACAGTCATTAGCACTACATTATTATTACAATATGAGGAATAATTGTCTGAAACATTGTCCATATTTCAGACAAAATGAGGGCTGTAAATTTTGTCAGAGTAACATAAATATTACAGATTCTTAGTATCTATCACTTGAGGTTAAACATGCAGTTTAGCACGCGCAGTTTATGCTACCCAATGAACTGCCTTCATATTATAAACCCTCACTGCGCATTCTAAGATTTTATCTGATCGATATCTTTTTCGCCGTACCATTTACCTCTATCTTTAAGTCTTCTTTGTCAAACTTTTTGACCAATCACTTCAGCGAACATTATCTCTCCCAGTTATAAGGGAGACATCAAAGGCTTTAAGTGAATGCAAAATACTATGGCTACAACTTTAAATGCTTAAGTATTATATCCATTCTTTGGCTGGAGGAATGACCTTATATCCATTATCTTTGTGCAGACAATCATGAATAAATTTATTTGTACAAATTCTAGAATGAGTGCACTAAAACAAAATACATTTAAAAATAGAAACTTATGGTTCAAATACAGCTTCCTCTCTCTCCACCTCAAATTTCATTTAAAATGAATACTGGAGTGAATATTAGTTATGCCGAAATAACACACACTGATTTTTTTCATCAGTGATCTGTGATGACCCATGCACGTTTGACAGAAAATTAACTTTACTGCCATACAAGTTTCCATATCGATCGTGATGAATTACAAAAATGCGTGAACTTCATCTTCTATGCCCAATACGACATGACCAGTATAATCGACTGTTGCAGTTCAAGTTTAATGTAATTACTTCTGCTGGAAATCAAATGAATGACATCACCTAGGGGCTAGGGTCCTAGGCCTTAGACAGGAAGTCCCACTACTCTTTAAGAAAACTTCTGGCTCACAAAGTTGCGGCAGCGCAGCAATCAGCATTCTCTTTTCCACAGAATGTTAATAAGTTCCAAGAATTTGTGTTCTCTAAAAGTTGAAAGAGTTTTGTGATAGAAGAAGTAGGTTATCCCCATCTGGCTGTATTCAGGACGGAGTAAAAGTTAGTCATTTGAATGGAATTTAAAAAAATATTGTCGAGCTTCTCTTACCGACTATCTGTCACCTTCTGACTGAAAATTCATAACATACTTGACCCTTTTATTATTCATAAGTTAAAATTCGCATTAGTGTTGCGAAGTCTTCTCAGACTCCAGCGGGATGTAAACGAATCACCCTTTGATATATGCTCAATGAACTGGTAACCTGTATATCTGTTCGCACTAAGCTATCACCCAACATAGACTTCAAAGGGTCCGTCCCGGCAGTCTTAACCTCTGAACCACCAGGAAATTCACGGTTTCTATTGCTAGTTTTCCGGGCTGACCTTTAGTACAAAATGCGTTTCAGCACTGTTTTCAGCCGCGCAAGTGTGCGCGCGTTTGTTTTGCACGCTTTATGAATGCCGCGCACTTCAAATCTCTGCTCACTCGCTTTGGCGATTACCGGAAATTGCCAACAGGTACAATAAACATCACAATAACCCGCTAAACCTATACTAGCTATTGTGTCGGCTTCTTTTATTCACAACCCGGGAAGCTAGGCAGGAAACTCTCGCAAATTACCGCCAAATTTTACAGGTTCTAATTTTAGAAGACCACTTGCCGGGGATACGAAAAGAGAAGTATGTTCCTAGCATGATTATAGTTCATACTGACGGTGACGAGGACGGTGTTACTACTATTGATATTACTCATATTGCACTTCCGCACGCCAAGATGGAGGTATGAATATTTTTTGTCGATTTTAATGCAAACTTAGTTCTTGTCTTATTGTAACGTGAATAATATTTATGGCGATTAATTTATCTCTGAAATAAATAAATCAGTAAAATCGTTTCAAATTTCGTTTTCTTACAATATTTGTTGTCTCAGCGCCAGAACACTGAAGAGCTTGAAGAAAGGGTGCAACTGAAATGGAGCTACCCACTGGAGCGTATAGTTAACAAGAGCACGGCTAACAAAGACGATCGCAGGGTTGTTATCTACGTGAATCCCGACGATTTTGATCTTCATTTCCCGTCAGCTGCTCTCCGCAATCGTTTCCTTGATATTATCTCTCCCTACGTGATGCAGGCTGAGCAAGATGATGACAAAAAGGACACAATTGAGGTACTTTTATTGAAACCCTTACTTGGTTGGCATTGTATTTTACTGATGAGTGATGCATTAAGTCACTCTCTTATGCAGCACGATTTTATCGTACTCGGTAAAGAACTCAAATTATTTGTGATTCTAACCGACGATCTGCTAACAGTTGGAGTACGAAAGAGATGCTCGAGGAGAGAAACAAATTCTAGGTCGCGGCACATACGGTGTGGTCTACTCTGCTATTGATAAGCTGACGAAGAGGAAAATTGCTGTCAAAGAAATTACCATTCAAGACGGAGATGAGTAAGTAGCCACTCATTCTTTACTTAGGGAACAGTTTTTTTTGAGGAATTGATCAGATTAACTATGAGTTTCCTTCTTTAAAAAAACAAAACTCATAATATTGATACTTGATAATGTCTCGCGTCAAAGTTTCAATAAATTTGACTTACCTACAACGTTTCCTCAGCTCACAGATCCAGTATTTAGTAGAAGAGATAGCACTCCACCAGCGGCTAAAAAACAAGAACATTGTCAGTTATTTGGGTTGTGAAAGAGAGGGTGTAACTGTCAGGATCTTCATGGAGCAAGTTCCCGGAGGTAAGTCTCAACGGATAACTTTATTTTCCAGGGATTAGTGATAGGATTTTTATTGATTGATGTAATTTATCAAGGGGTTCCAGATGAATTCGGGATTCCGAATAATGCACGATAAACTTCCACCCTCTAACTTATATACTACAGGTTCACTTCCACCCTCTAACTCATATATTACAGGTTCACTCAGCAAGCTGATCAAGAACATCTGGGGTCCACTGAAGGGCCAAGAACCGGCCATGAGCCATTACACTCGCCAGATAATCGAAGGCCTTATCTACCTTCACAAACAAAACATTGTCCACAGGTAAAACACGTGGTAAAACACGTGGTAAAACACGTGCCATATAGCAGAGTTTTAGGTTCGTACCTGGTCTGTAGTTCTAGGAATCCTTACATATTCCTAATATTATGATTTGTTTATTGGTGAACCGGGGGAGGTTATAAATGTTTATATTATCACCTACTTTACATGATATTTAGCTGACTCGCTAAGTAACATCAAACAGGGATATCAAGCCTGACAACATCCTCATTGACATGTACCGAGGAACACTTAAAATCTCGGATTTCGGAACGTCAAAACGAATCCAGGGATTGTGTCAAAAGATGGTTAATCTTAAAGGTACGTTTCAGTTTCTAATATGAATTAATATGTACATAATACATACCCATTACCCCCCTCTCTCCGTCCCCATCCGCAAATGGAGTCGATTTACGCAGACAAACAGTTTGTTGCCGTCTAGAAGTCCACTGCTAAATCTTTAACTCGTTCCTTTTCTGTCAACTGGCAATTTAGAGAGTTTAGGGTTTCAAAACAATTATGTAACACTGTTCAAAGCACTGCTCAGAGGAGAGGATTTTACAACTTCTTGAAACACTCTCTCTCTCCCTCGCTCTTTTGGAAGTGTTCCAAATGTTCATACCTAAAGTATGAGATCAGAAGAAAATTCTGTAACTTTGTTGTAAAACTGTAACTGTTACAGGAACGCCGCAGTTCATGGCTCCCGAGGTGATCAGAGCCGGAGCCAGGGGTTACGGTCCTCCCGCTGACATCTGGTCTCTAGGTTGTACGTTGCTCGAGATGGCAACCGGCCAGACGCCCTTTCATGAGGTACTTAGACATAAAAAACTAATTCTAAACATAGTGGTAGAGTGGTAACTCTAAAGATAGTGGTAGAGTGGTAACTCGAAACATAGTGGTAGAGTGGTAACTCTAAACATAGTGGTAGAGTGGTAACTCTAAACATAGTGGTAGAGTAGTAACTCTAAACATAGTGGTAGAGTAGTAACTCTAAACATAGTGGTAGAGTGGTAACTCTAAACATAGTGGTATCAGTAGTAACTCTAAACATAGTGGTAGAGTGGTAACTCTAAACATAGTGGTAGAGTGGTAACTCTAAACATAGTGGTAGAGTAGTAACTCTAAACATAGTGGTAGAGTAGTAACTCTAAACATAGTGGTAGAGTGGTAACTCTAAACATAGTGGTATCAGTAGTAACTCTAAACATAGTGGTAGAGTGGTAACTCTAAACATGGTGGTAGAGTGGTAACTCTAAACATAGTGGTAGAGTGGTAACTCTAAATATAGTGGTAGAGTGGTAACTCTAAACATGGTGGTAGAGTGGTAACTCTAAACATGGTGGTAGAGTGGTAACTCTAAACATGGTGGTAGAGTGGTAACTCTAAACATGGTGGTAGAGTGGTAACTCTAAACATGGTGGTAGAGTGGTAACTCTAAACATAGTGGTAGAGTGGTAACTCTAAACATAGTGGTAGAGTGGTAACTCTAAACATAGTGGTAGAGTGGTAACTCTAAACATGGTGGTAGAGATAGTGGTAGAGTGGTAACTCTAAATATAGTGGTAGAGTGGTAACTCTAAACATAGTGGTAGAGTGGTAACTCTAAACATAGTGGTAGAGTGGTAACTCTAAACATAGTGGTAGAGTGGTAACTCTAAACATAGTGGTAGAGTGGTAACTCTAAACATAGTGGTAGAGTGGTAACTCTAAACATAGTGGTAGAGTGGTAACTCTAAATATAGTGGTAGAGTGGTAACTCTAAACAATTCTAGCATTCGGTTTGATTTTAAACTCCAAGTGACCAATATTAAAGTAAGGTTTATATTATGGGGAACTGAAAGGTTGATAAATAGCAATTGCAGATAAGGGGAAATAAAACTTATACAATTGATTTAATTAATTAGTTAATTAAATTGATTATCTACCTTCTTAACTGGCTGATCGTGGAAATAACAAATGGAATGTTGCTTTACCGGTCCACTATTGTTTAGGCTAACGACTAAATCTTGTTAACGAACCATTTGACGGGCTTGTCGTGTGACTCTATCTAACCGTCCCCAATTTGCAGCTGAGATCTGAGTACCAGGTGTACTATAAGATTGGTAAATGTATTAGTCCTGCTCTACCGGACGATGTTTCCGAGGAACTCATCGACTTTCTCAAGAGGTTTGTTGTTTCTCTGTGTAATACATGACCCGCTTGGATTGTATGACGACTTTGTTCGCTTTGTCCTCCAGTTCCTTTATTTGTAATGGGAAGTGATGGAGTTCAGATGATGCTGCAATATATCGCTAACTATCCCCTTTTAAGGGGGCCGGGGGGGGGGAGTCTTCATCAAAATTATCTCGAAATCGAAACTAGTCGATTTCGAGAGAATTTTGATGAAGACCCCCCCCCCCCCCGGCCCCCTTAAAGCATTAAGATGTGAGACCATTTTCAATCCATCAAATTCTGTACATTAGAGAAGCTATTTCACGTATCAGGGCCATTACGTTAGATTCTATTTACAGTTGCTTCATTCCTGACGAGGAGAAGAGACCCACGGCTCAGCAGCTTTTGGAGAGCGCCTTCATTGAAAAACACAGGTACCTGCTTTAATTTCCCGTTTTACTTTCCAACTCATTTTAATAGGTATAATTTATAAATGACTGTCCAATAAAATTGCCAAGAATTTACCCCAAGACAGTCAATTTTGGGGATAAACGCCAAGCGGTTTCTCACGCATTATGATGGACTATACAAAAGCACCAAGAGTTCATAAAATTTTGGATAGCATTTCTTGGGAGTAATAGCTAGAGGACAATACTTGTTCGCACGTTCATTTATCTAAAACTGTTCGTCGTTCGCTCATTATTCCTTTTGCTGTGCCTATATTCTTGCGAATATAAGTATTTAACCGATATAACGAGATAAAGTATTGTCTACTTTTATCGTTCTCCGCTATAGAAACTATCGTTTAGTAACTTTATTATCTACAACTAAAGCTCGCATGACCATTATCAATCTGTACAATGTTCGACCGTTTGCCAAAAAGATTAAGGTAATATTTTGTAGTTTTTAATCAAAATAGATCAAGTAACTAGTCCATTCGCTGAGTCTTCACGACTCAACAGCTTGGTCACTTGTTTGTCTCTTTCGAACAAGTTACTTGCGCTTTGAGCATAATTTCTGAGTACATCATCTTACTAACTGTAAGATAATTGTTGATAGTTTCTTGACATTATCATAAACAGTTTAGTAATTAACCGAGTCCTGACCGTTAGCTTTTGTGGCCTGTAACTTGAAAAATAACAAGATATCGCCTATAGTTATTATATATTATTGTTATGAAGTTTGAAAATTTATTAAAAATGTGCGCTATTATTTCAGATACGGCAAAGCACCATTGACACCTAATTCACCCAATCGTTCCAGGAAACACTACTTACGTAGTGCATCAGGTACGTGTTGCTATGGTTACCACTTAGTGTGAAAAGAGTGAGTATCGTGCAGCCGGATCACTCGTGTGTAAACTCACTTCATCTCACATACACACGCGCACAAGCACACGCTCATAAGCACGTGCATCTCACATACACACGCGCAGCAGCACGTGCTAGTATACTTTTGCAAGTGCTCGGCTCAGCAACTTTTATAGTCTGGTAGCACTTTTCTCTCCAGTTCTCATCCTTCACTCAAACATTAAGCACTGTGTTTTCGCCAGTCGTTAAGCGAGCAATGTTCTGTGGGGCACGTTCACTCGGTTGAAAAACCTGCATGAACAGTTTCTGTGCTCTTGTATTGCAGTCGAGTGCTTCAACTCTAAAGCTGCGCTCGCTCAAGTCGAGTGCAAGGCTAGCCTCGACCACTAGTACCGCTGCCATGCTCCTCACTTCACTTCTTGTTTCATGCAAAAAATTTAAACCATCTTGTTGTATTTTTAAACGTAACCCTGTAGGGCCCCTGTCGACGGTGGCATCCAATCCTGGCCAAGCTATAGGTGAACAAACACTCCGATTATTGCATCCCACTATCTGCCTTATGTGCTGTATTGTCTACTAGGTGGGGGGAGCCGACAATAGACATTACTTTTAGAACAATCCACTTTTAATCTGATCAATTAATGTCTAATGAGCTACTAGAATGCTCATTATTTACTTCAAAGTATCGAAATGTGTCGTCTCCCCCCAGATTTTGCAAATTCCTCTCTCCTGTTAGAGAATGTGTATCTTACTACTTTTAAGGAGGGCTAATGATTTTACCATTAGTGCATCACGTGCATTACGTGCATTGCATGTTACTGTCGTTTCACTTGATAGTGCTCTGCATGTTCCGCATGAACGATTAGCTGTTCACTACAAGATTCAACAAGGTGGGTGAAGAAGAACACGCTGACAGTCACAGTGTCACACGCTGACAGTCAGTGTCACACGCTGACAGTCACAGTGTCACACGCTGACAGTCACAGTGTCACACGCTGACAGTCACAGTGTCACACGCTGACAGTCACAGTGTCACACGCTGACAGTCACAGTGTCACACGCTGACAGTCACAGTGTCACACGCTGACAGTCACAGTGTCACACGCTGACAGTCACAGTGTCACACGCTGACAGTCACAGTGTCACACGCTAGTCACAGTGTCACACGCTGACAGTCACAGTGTCACACGCTGACAGTCACAGTGTCACACGCTGACAGTCACAGTGTCACACGCTGACAGTCACAGTGTCACACGCTGACAGTCACAGTGTCACACGCTGACAGTCACAGTGTCACACGCTGACAGTCACAGTGTCACACGCTGACAGTCACAGTGTCACACGCTAAAGTTTTAAAACAATGCGAACGTTTGTTGGAGGTTCATACTTTACAACATACTCACAGTATGTAGTAAACATTGTTCATTACAATTTACAGTTCACTACTCCAACTAACAGTTCATTACTCCGTCCTAATTCTGTGCGAGGTTTAACTCGGTTAGAGATGAGTATGCGTGCAGATTTAGCGCGTCATATTTACCTTGTCACATTAATATCACATACCATTAAGAAACACCAGGTATAAAAGCATGTAAGAGAAATATTGGACGACACAGTACTAACATATTATAATATATAATTGTCAATAAGCTACACCAAGTTCACACAACCTATAACAAGTTCACTCTCACAAGTATTCACGTTTCAATATATTTGTCGTGATTCCTTAGAGCGTGCGTACTGCGTGTTGTTGTGACAGGTCTTTGTTGTTGTGTTGCATTATTAGACGCTGTATTATACTTGTATAACTCCCCTTTTTACCTGGCTGTATTAGTAATATAACGCTCTGATGGTCGGACGGTATTAAATCAGATCCGGGCCCTAGTACACAGCTGGGTTGCATGATCTCTCGGTAAGCCAGGGTGATCAGAGTTTTCTGTTCACAATGTTGTAAATGATTACTGGTTACTTGGTATAATGTTTGTGAGATGACTCGTGAGTGTTTGATCAGTGAATTCTTGTACTGATTTATTCGTGGGTTCATTTTATCAATTAGGGACTGTGTTTTCATGTTTTTTATATTGGAAAGATTGATACTTTACATTCTATGGTATTTCTCGGCACGAATTTTTAATCTCATGAAAGTTCCGTTTAAAAATGTATTTCCAAGTGATCTCAGATCTTGGAATGCTTTTGACTTCGAATTTAAACAGAACGCAGACTATCTAAGTATCAATCTTGTTGGGTCGCTAAAACCGCATGTGTGAAGTTAAGAGCATGATCCTACGTTAACCTCTCTAACTTATCCTAGGTTAAAACCCGTCAATCAGACTAAATGTAGCTTATCTTATCCTGACTTTTATCAATATTTCAGTGCCACATCAATCCTATGGTACCCATTCAAGCACAAGGTATGTATCGTTATAGTTGGTGCTTCTTTTGTGTAAAAACTTTCTCATGACGTTTAGTTGGGTTTACGCTATAGTTTTATCAACTTGACGCTATGATAACAAATCTTTTGCCTCATTAATAATATTTAAGTTCTAGCATTTTACTATTTTCTGTTTTTGTTTCAGTCCTGATTACATCAACAAGAGCATGTCGATGGAGACAAAGAAGCAGCCAAGAGGATCCGCTTCAGACATGTCCCCCAAGTACGTGCTACTGTTTGTCATTAAAGCTACCAAATATTTACATATTCGTGTATATGTAGATCGGAATGTTGAAAAGCAGCATCTATAAACCTGTTAGTGTCTCTAAAAGTGTGTCTTATTTCAACTGTTTAGTGTTTATGTGTGTGCGTGTCTTAGTGAGTTCTGTATCCGATGCGGTTGTGAGTGGTTGGACTAACCACTGTGGTGAGAGGAAGTAGGAACCTCACGCGATATGAGATATTATTCTTACCCTTTATTCACGGCATCCATCGCGATGTGAGGTTACTTGATACGATGTAAAGTATGCTCAATAAAAGTTGGATCTCGCTGTTTTATTCTCCAAGTCTCCGACCTCTTTTGTTGGCCGAGGGAGTATATTATTGTGCCGTAAAAAAATAAAATATTTGTTTTATTATTATATCATTTGTGGCTCGAGCGACTCTGCTGGATTTCTTTCACTAACTGTTTTTTAAATATTGTGCGCTAGATTTTGAAAGTGAACGTTGTGTGGTGCATCTTTATTTTCAAGAAGGTATAAATACAACCACTTTTTACTTTGAATCATTTCTCGTACGTGTTTCTCAAGTTCAACATTAAATCTCTCCATCTAGTCTGCTAAATTTCAGAAGAGTACTGAAATTAATAACTGGCACAATGTACATGATTTCAGAAGAGTACTGAAATTAATAACTGGCATAATCTATATGATTTTAGAAGAGTACTGAAATTAATAACTGGTATAATATACATGATTTTAGAAGAGTACTGAAATTAATAACTGGCACAATGTACACGATTTATTTTTATACCCAAATTAAAAATCCCGTTTGTTCGGTGTGAAATACAACTTCTACGGCACCAATTTCCCCAGAAACATCACCGTTAATTAACATCCCTGGTGTGAAAAGTGGGGACACGGTAACGAAACTTATGTGCGCATTTGCATTAATAATATTATATAACATATTATTAATATGCTATATAATTCCTGTTGAGTTGTAGCGTGGTTTGAGCTGCTGACCTATGGATGAAGTTTATACTCTCGTCATGGAAACCATAACTGCTCTTCTGTACTCATACCCCAACCGGTAGGGTATAAGATTGTAAACTCCTAATTTTAACACTTTAAAACTGTTGAAGGGTCACAGCGCCTGAGTGGAATGCTCTGTATGTGTTCATTAATGAAAAATAAAATCCGGATTAACTTAGAAATTCGTTAAGTGTCGTTATTTTGTGTTTGTGGGCTTACCTCTGTCTTTGCTTTTTACTTTGAAGTGTTTGGAACGTTTTACTTGATTGTAGCAGACTCGTACGACGGACTTGGATATATTTTCTGTAGAATCTCGGTATGAATTAAACGCTAATTGTCAGAGCATTTTGAGCACGCGAAAAACAATTATGGAGTAAATATACTATGCTTTTTTTGTTTCACGAATAAATTGAAGATTACATGACATTGCATGATATTTGATAAATATAAAATGACAATTGTATAGAGTCCCTTCTATAAAACTTTCAAACGTGTCTAAATGCCAGCTCAAAACACTGCCCGTTCAAAAAATCAATCTTCGATTAAAAATAACCCATTTAAATGTACGCCATAAAAGAGTCGATGATCAAAGATTTGATCCTTATTTTCCTTCAAGCCTGCACGTGCATGTCCTTGGGTCGCACGTGTGCGCGTTTCCAGCTTGTCCTGTATAGCAGGTCTAACTCCAGTCTCCCGGCGAGCTTTAGTTAAATGCCCAGACTGCTGCATCATACCACGTGACTGCTGCATCATACCACGTGACTCTGCATCATACCACGTGACTATCGGCTCAGGACGTCTGTGAGTTGAACACCTGTGGAAATACACTGTTAGTGGTGCTGGTATTCGATACTATTTAAGTATAAATACCACTGATCAGTGGATCTGTATCTACTACTCTACTAGAGACTAGAGTTGAAAAAGTCCAATGCTCTGTATTTTATTGTTTGCTGTTAAGTTTATGTTGAAGGGGTGCGGCTGCCAGTACCATATATTTGAGCATAGCAGGGGGGGGGGGGGGGGGGGGGGGGGGGGGGGGGCCAAGTGGATATTTGTAGATATTTGGATAATGTCATCCACTTTTTTCGTGAATTATCCATTACAATAATCTACAAATATCTACATTTATCTACAAAAAATGTATATCTCAAATATGTGCCCAGAAATTCTACTGAATTTTTGGAGATAAATGTATAAATTTGTAGAATTTGTAGAATTTTCGTGAATTATCCATTGACAATAATCTACAAATATCTACATTTATCTACAAAAAATGTAATCTCAAATATGTGCCCAGAAATTCTACTGAATTTTTGGAGATAAATGTATAAATTTGTAGAATGTCATCCACTTTTTTCGTGGATTATCCACTCTACATTAATCTACAAATATCTACAAATATCCACTTGGCCCCCCCCCCCCCCCCCCCCCCCCCCCCCATAGCAATTTGGCTCAAAATAGTTCTGCTATTTTCCAATTTGAAAAATCTCCGGAGATTACAGTAGCTACAACTAAAGCACTCACAAGCTATTATGGTCCGTTATGAACTGGCAACTACATTAACTTTAATGAATATAAATATTCGCATTATGAATATAAACATTGCTATCGCGATCCGTCCTCACTTTAAAAGGAATAATCGATGTTGGGGAGACATTCTTCACCAAAGTCGCAATAGTTGCAAAGTTTTCAAGACCATGCAATTGCATTTTGCACCTCCTAGTTCACTTTTACCCTTCGTGAATTGGTATCAAATGTTGTGATCTCTCCTTACAATCATAATTGCGATAGTTACTTCAAAGAGATTGGCTGGTTGTAGCCATAGTTACCTGAATACGATGATTGTTGCCATAGTTACCTGAATACGATGATTGTTGCCATAGTTACCTGAATACGATGATTGTTGCCATAGTTACCTGAATACGATGATTGTTGCCATAGTTACCTGAATACGATGATTGTTGCCATAGTTACCTGAATACGATGATTGTTGGTGTCTGAAACGTACAGCACACCATTTCTCTCACAAACCCCGTACGGGAAGTGTAAGAGTCCTTTCTTTCTCCCGAACCCTCCGAAGCACGCCACCAAGCTGTTGTTTTTATCCACAATCTGAATAAATGTAATTCAAACACAAGGAAATATTTTGTTATCTACTCTTTTGCTTACACGTGACGTATTGCTATTAGCAGACTTGTTTCATTTTTAAAACCAGGCTACTCAAGAGCCGCTTAAGAGCTGTTTACGAGCCGTTTAGGAGTCAATGGCCATGGTCTAAATTCGGGATCTAGATAATAGTGTTCAAATAACATGGTCTAAATTCGGGATCTAGATAATACTATAATAGTGTTCAAATAACATGGTCTAAATTCGGGATCTAGATAATACTATAATAGTGTTCAAATAACATGGTCTAAATTCGGGATCTAGATAATACTATAACAGTATTCAATTTCGAATAATAGTGTTCAAATAACACGATTGGAACGTTTATTGCCATTAAATTGTCTGTTGAAATGATCTGCCTCTCGTCGTGTCTGGGACTGACACCCGGCTTATTCGACTGTCACTTGAACTTCGTACAGTTTAATCCAATCTAATCTAATCTATATTTAATCTAACTTTGCACTAGCTGTGTTTAACTTTAATGTTCATTTTCATCTACTCCCCCTATAAACCTTGCCTTCTGAAGCTCCCATATATTGTGAGATGTAAGGAAGCGCTTAGTATAGTGATCACCCCACGTGATCAGACCACGTGATCAGACCACGTGATCAGACCGCGTGATCAGACCACGTGATCAACCCACGTGATCAGTAGACTACGAACACTAAGTCGCAAACCCTTCATGAGTCACTTGAGCGGTACATTTTGCACCGTAAAGGCCCTTACATCATGGCTACGGAAACAACGTCTGTGCTTCTACCAGAGGCCGTAGATATTCTTATCTACAGCGCACACTATATCACCATGATAACTTGTCAAACTTCACGGTAAGAGCTCACTGTACACTTGATATCTATAAACGGTGCCATCATTGCCACACTCAGCCACTTCTCAATAACCCCCCTGTTAGCGTGTCTCTGTGTTTTGTGTTACCTGGATACGGTGGTTCCGCGTGTCAGTTATTATAACGTTTCCCAAACTGTCAATGGTGAGATCTGTGGGGCCGAGGAATTCTCCTGGCCTGTTGCCAACTACCCCGATAGAGCGGGAATACCTGTGTTCACTTGTCAGCACCTGGGGGAGAGAGTTTAGTGGGGCTATCTTGGTGGTCATTGTACTGGAACAAGACGTGTATCGTTACAGATCATTTTGCCGTTTTTAAACTTTTATCGCTGTTTTTAACGAGTACCTTGTAATTTGATTTATAACTTCGAGACATATAAATGGGTACAGCAGTAACAAATCAATATAACAAATGTTTTAGTTGGCGCTTTTTCCTTGATAGCATTTGCCAAGTATCTTATCGTTTTTTCCTTTCGTGATTATAGCATTTTATAAGCATTGATTCTATCACGTGCATTTAGATAGAAGGTAATTTAAAGCACTATCATTCACATTGGTACTGGTTCACGTTACCTATAAATAGTGAGAGATATTCACTCTAAAAACAGTATATTTATAAGATAAGAAACAGCCGTCTTCTAGCTTGTATCAAATAATACAACTGTGAACTGTCTGACCTGCACGAAGTGGTTGCAGAAGAAGTTGTTGGCGTCCGTAAAGAATATTTGCCCGTCAGTGTCGCTGGTTACCCCCGTTGGTAGCTGTAGATCGCATGAATGGGGTGACTTGTTGTGTATCTTGTCGACTAGCTCTCCTGTTCTCATGTCAAACACGCTAATGATTCCTGCAGGGGATTGCTGTATTATATAATATGGTAATTGGTAAGGATGCATTGTGTACACGTTGCATTATTGGTGCATATCATGTGCATATCAAACCGCAATCCAGTCTTCTGTCTCGCCTCATATTTATTAAAATTTCGAATTCTAAAGAATAATGCGGTCATTCTGTTAATGATCCTATAGATGCTTATAACAGTTAAATGTTAACCCTGCGATTTTAAGATTTCCTATTAAGGCCCGGAGTTGCCCGGAGGAAGTAATATACTCGTTAATCAATGATATTGTAAAGGACTGTTTATCCTAAAAACTATTCTTCCATTAGATGCATCTGCGTATATCTGCGTCATGCTGTCATTATAACAGTATAAGCAGTGGATTTGAATAGTCTGAAACTGTCAAAAATGCACCCATAAATACTAAATACTCGCCTATAAACTATAAACCTCGCATATATTACATACCCATCCCACTGTTTGCGATGTAGATAAAGTCTCCAGATACTGCTATGCCGCGTGGAGAATGGAGCTTGTTTTCCCCTAAGAAAGAGAGTTTAGTATTTGTTTCATTTTTATGTTCTCTAAAGCAGTTTCGACTTTCATTTCACTTTAATGGCCATTATTCTTGTGTTATAGTATCAATAGTTTCAAAGGTACTATGACGTCATGTTGGTAAAGTTAATGAATTGCTGTACCAGTTAGGGACATACCGATAAAACGGATGAAGTTCCCGTCTCGGTCGAACACTTGAACTCTGTCATTTCCCGTATCACTAACATAGTGTGTTCCCTCGTGTGTTGTTACACCTGTGTAGGAGACTCTTTGTTAGTACGGGTATTAATTAGTAGGATTGATAATAATTAGGATTAATTAACTGTACCATTTTGATCGTTACTTGAGTTTACATCCGTGGAGGAAAGTTTTATTTTGTAGGATCTTGTTCCATTGTTTTTAAAAGATGAGCTCGGAATTTTAACGATTGCTTTTAAAGCTTGGTTATTGGTTAGCCATGAATAGGTGAGCAAGAAATTAAACAAAAAAGTTGGATTATATGATTTTTTAAAACATTAAATTTCCGAAACAAAATCAGATCAGCAATAACAAGCAAACAATTCTTTACAATTAATGTAATAAATAATTAAGCTGCAACTAGGACAGTAAGACTTACAGTTAACAGTTAACACACGTAACATTATACAAATATAGGTAGACGAAGCTCAGTCAAACTACTCGTCAAACATTTTTTAAACCGAATGATAAAATAATGAATCCTTGTTAAATAAAATATTGCTTTAGAGTCCATCTCTCTTACACTAACAGTGTAAGACCACTTAAATCTGGTCTCGTTCAAGAGTCCATCTTTCACCGAACTGCTCGTCTACATTGTGCGCCATCTTGAAATGGTACTTCTTCCTCTTCTTTACCAATGCCAATCGGGTGGTGTGATCAGCCTGCTTCACCAGCTTGCATCCTGTCGGAGTTACTGCGTTCTTAGGATCTTGTGAGAACTCAAAGTATCCGGAATCTTGTTCGAAGTTCGCGTTGAAAGGTTTTCCGAGTGAACTTGTGATCTGCTGGGCATTCCATCGGAACTCTGCCTCGTTTGTCTTACTGGCTTCAATGAAGGTGAATGCGTTAGTTTTCTTATTTTTAAGTAATGGTTTTCCCAATTCCGAAGACACTAGGGACCATTTTCCTGAAATACCTATGCTAAATCTCTGAGATTGTGAGTCAAGGTTCGTAGGGTTTCCTCCAACACCGTCTTCAAGTAAGTCAAGGGACTCCCCACTGCCTGCATTCTTTAGATTGCAGTCGTTAAGCGCCCACGTGTTACTTTGATCTATGATCCTGGAATCCTTGATGTCTCCCTCTATCTTTACAAGTCTATTGTCGACCACATGGTATTCAGGCCTCCGGTATGAGATGATGCGTCCGTAGCTTGTAAAGAACGGAGCAGCTTTCTTCTTCGAGTTCATTCCTAGTTTTGGATGCTTCTTTCCCACAATGGTCAGGTAGGAGTTACTTTCTTCGTTTTTAAGGTAGATGACCATCTGCTTCTTACGGTAGTATGTCACAATGTTCTTTGAGCCTTTCTTATTCTTTTTTCCATTTTTAGAAACTGATGAAACCAACTTGATTTCTCCATCAGTCGCTTTATAGACACCCTTGCAGTGCTCACCCATGAAAGCACACCTATTTTTAGCCAGCCCGATGTTGCTCAAGTCTTTCTCTGTGAAACTGAGGCTAGCATCGATCACCAAGTAGAGCAGTCCAGATTCCTCCCCGTCTACTTCAGAATAGTAAGCATTTGCTCGGTCATAATCATAAAATATGACAGTGAAGTATGCCTTACTGAGGATTGCTTTGCCACAGATGTCATCCGCCTCAGTCTCCCAGGTGCCGTTCTTAAAGTTTCCCCATCCCTTTCCGTAACTTTCCTGTATGATGAAACTTTCCTTGTTGTACCCGATAATAGAATTAGCGTGAGAACCCCCATTCTTGCACTTTGCTCCCAGCTTCTTGGCACCAGATCTTGTGTAGGTGGTGACGGCTGGGCCGGTCTGGAGGGCATGCTTCAGTTCCTTCTCTGTGTGGGCTGGAACTGTCGGTCCAATGAAGACGAACTGATCGTCTAATACGTTGCTGTATTTATTTCCCATCTTATGGCCACAGTCACATCCAGATTTTCCCTCACCCCATGCTCTGCACGCATTTTTTGTGTAAGGCAACTCATCTCTTGGAACGATCCAGTTGGAATTCCTCGCTAGAGCTGCCATTCTGTAGGGCTGAGTTCCAACGCAGACTCTTCCATCACAATTCATGAAGTTCTGTATGGAGTAAGGCACCCAGTTTTCCGAAACCAGCGCAATCCTAGCCTCCAGAGCCTGTGTCCCAGAAACTTGTCCACATGATCCACATGTAGCACCTTGGTATATTGCACTGCTGACTACTCCGCGGTTACTGTTGTCGAAGTAGTCAGGAATGGAAGCCTGGTCATTCCACCACCAGTCGTCCACAACATCAGCCTTTTCTCTATCCTCCTCTGTGTCGGACATCTCCTCCTCTTGAGCCTGGGCTAGGAGAGGCAATAGGGCCAGTAGAAGAAAGAGCTTCATCTCGATGATGTTCACCCCTGTTTCTTTGAGCAAACTTGGCTTTGGAAGAAAGGTGTTTATTTGACCTTTAAAATTCAAAGAATTCAAAATTAGGATCGTAAATGTACAGTGGTCGTTCAAAACTACGCAGTTAAAAATTGAAAGATAAATCTTGGCTGTTTGACTCAGACTAAACCGTTTGACGTGTCATTTACATCGAGAATAAACGCTTTACAAATGAGATCGGAAAGAACATAAGATGAAAGTTCTCATGCAGGAAGCCGAACATGTTGAAGTGATGAAAGACCTGGCCATCTCAAGCTTTTAAATGCCGAAATCAATTATTCGACCATTCAGACGATCCACTAAAGCCCTGGAATGGCGTACGGAGGTAGGAGTCTCGTTAAAGGATGTCTTCAACTTCACCAAGTGGTCAAATGGGCATTGTGATGGTCTTATGTTTACAATCTATCGTTTGTATCGACGATATTGGTCAATGGTTATCATGACCCTCCCAGTAAGTTGTCTATTCCGAAGAAACAAGTATTAGTCGAATATTATTTGGCCTTTGTTTACTGTATTTAGATATAAATACAAACCTGGTATTTCAGCAGTTATAAACTTATACGACGGAAGTGAGGAAGACTCGTCCGTGGACTTATTCATTATTGGCCGTGGCCGGATGTGAAATTAGTCATACGAGGCTACTTAAAGGCCACGGATCATAAGTCGGGTCGAATATTTAGGATTAGTTATATATTTATAGTTAGTATTTAGAATGATGGCGATGCCGCAGTTACCGGCCAGTATCAGGGTTTTATGTGCTCGGAGATTGGTTCAATTAGTAGATCTGCTAGTATGGACCATGATCGTGCAGTCTAGTTTTGATGACATTTTCGAACCAAACAACCTTCTAAAAGAACTATTTAAACAAACCAACGTCTGGTTATTCAGCTCGGGAAATACTCGGCAGATTTGTGAGCGATTTGCAGACTTTATAGGACTGGAGCTGGTCACGTGATTTCCTAGGCCATGCCAAGGATCGGCTTTATGTTGACAAATTATGTCTTTATTGGCATATTTACTGTATGTTAATAAATATTAGACAACAATATTTGTCGTACTTCTGTATGATTCATTAGCTTCAATACTGAAAGGCCCATACAAGTTGGAAGAACATTAGCACAAAATTTACTAATAATGAATTTAAATTAGTGTACTGGAACAGATTGTAATATTTTGACTGTTAATCGCATAAATTTGAGGCCTTGCCAAAGAAGAGTAAGATTTCACAGAAAGCGATCAGATAAAATGAGAGCATCTCTTGTTTATCTTAATGAGGTCAATTTTACGATTTTAATAATTATTGTCTTTCGTCCTTTGTGGGCCAATATTCCATTACGCGGTTTTGTACGAAAATGTACCTCTTAGAGTTAGTCCTCGTATTTTATTTGAGGTCTCAGGCCATGGCCTCATGTCATTTTTCTGGCCTCACAAATTGAGGGTCCGCCGGTTTAGTTGGTCCATAGTTTACAGGGGGTAACATTGGTTCCTTTGACAGAGCTGCTCATACTTCATACTGAATATTTATCCACCAATATGGGAGCAAACATCACAAATAGGATACCAGATTTATAGAAGGTCACTGTAAACTGTAAAGTGTAAACTCCCTGAAAACGTCGAATATTCAATAACTCAGTTCTAAATCGGTTCTTGCACGAGAAAATACTGTTTTTTAATTTTCTCTACTGGCATCAGCTGATTTTAATTTCCCTGAAAGTACCGCGGTATCCTCTCAAAGCGAGATCCTACTTTAGTATCTAGGTTGACACTTTAAAGTGGGAGTTATTTTTGGGCAACTTGCTAGATCTTTGTGTAAACTTGGTTGATAGCTTTCGTGTAGCTTTAGTATGATGTTTCCGATTTTACGATTTGGAAAATATTAAACGACCGACTTTATGCAAGACGTCGATTGATCAAAATAAAAACATATATTCAATTATGAGCCTGACTTTTTTACATTTTACAATCCATCTCATAAATTACAAAAAAATACAAAAACTAAGCTAAACTTCCCGTCAAATAAAATTATTTCTTTACAGCATGCCAAAGAAAAAAAATCGAATTATCTAGATAACGTCTTAATTGATGGCATCTAAATGTGTTATCCACTGAAATATTCGCTGCCCAATGACAGAAATAACTGAGTATATTTGTTAAATCTGGCCCCGCTGGAGGGTCCACCTCTCACTGGCATCATCCACCACTCCGTGAGCCATTCTTACACTGTTCTTCCTCATCAATACCAATCTGTTCGCTTTATCTGCCTCCTTTACCAGCTTGCATCCAGTCGGTACCACTGCGTTGTCAGGGTCTCCTGAGAACTCGAAGTATCCGGGATCTTTCTCGAAGTTCCGGTCGAAAGGTTTCCCGAGTGAACTTACGATCTGCTGAGCGTTCCAACGGAACTTGGCTTCATTCAGCTTGCCTCCTGGTTGGGAAAATGTTTGAAGCCTGGTCTTCTTGTCATGTAGTAAAGGTCTACCCAGTTTGGAAGATACAAGAGACCATTTCTGTGAAATACCCACACCAAATCTCTGACTGTCGGAGTTCATGTTAGTTGGATTGCCTGTAATACCATATTCAATCGTTCTGCTCTTTTTCTTGGTGATTGTTATCTCTTTTAAGTCAAGAGACTTCCCAGTGGCTCGATTCTGTAGATTGCAGTCGTCAAGCGCCCACGTGTTACTTTGATCTATGATCCTGGAATCCTTGATGTCTCCCTCTATCTTAACAAGTCTATTGTCGACCAGATGGTATTGTGGGTACTGGTATGATATGAGACGTCCATAACTTGTGAAGAACGGAGCAGCTTTCTTAACGTTGGATGACATCACTAGCTTGGGATAACTTTGCTTCATCTTGTTGGTATGTTTCAGTTGTAGGTATGTTTCAGTTGCATCGTTTTGAAGGTAAATCACCATCTGCTTCTTACGGTAGTATGTCACCAAATTTGGGATGTTCTTCTTCTTCTTCTTCTTTTTTCCCTTTTTGGAAATAGAAGAAATCAATTTGAATCCCTCTTCGAGCGTTTTATAGACGCCCTTGCAGTACACACCTAGGAAAGCACATCTATTTTTAGCCGTTCCGATGTTATTCAAATCTTTTTCAGTGAAATGTAGACCAGGCTCGTATTCTAAGAAGCTGAGCTCAGATTCCACCATCTCATCCTCATGATAGTAAGCATTCGCTCTGTCGTAGTCATAAAATATAACTGTGAAATATGCTTTATTGAGGATTGCTTCACCACATGTGCCCTCTATGTTGGTTTCCCAGGTGCCGTTTCCAAATTTTCCCCACCCTTTACCGTAACTTTCCTGTATGAGGAGAGTGTCTTGGGTGTACCCGATGACAGAGTTTGCATGACTGCACCCATTTTTGCACTGTACCCCTAGTTTCTTAGCTCCAGATCTTGTGTAACAAGTAGTAGCGGGACCGGTTTGCAAGGCTAACTTCAGCTTCTCCTTTGTTTGGGCTGGAACTGTTGGTCCAATGAACACGAACTGATCGTCTAGTACGTTGGTGTAATTTCCCATCTTATGACCACAAAGGCATTTTGTTTTTCCCTCACCCCATTTTTTGCACTCACTCTTTGTCCAAGGCAATTCATCTTTTGGAACGATCCAGTTGGAATTCCTCACTTGAGTCGCCATTCTGTAGGGTTGAGTTCCAATGCAGATTCTTCCATCACAATTCATGAAGTTCTGTATGGAGTAAGACACCCAGTTCTCCGAGACCAGAGCAATCCTCGCCTCCAGAGCCTGAACTCCAGAAACCTGCCCACACGCACCACAGGTCACACCTTGATGTATAGCCTGACTAACCACCCCACGCTTGTGGTTATCCAGGTATGTAGGAATGGGGCCCTCATTGGTCAGGCCCTGATGAGTCAGCCACCAATCGTCCACAAACTCAGCCTCTTCCTTATCCTCTTCGGTCTCTGTTATCTCCTTTCTTATCCACATTATCAGCGCGCCCAGTTCACTGTTGCCTTTCTTTGCCATTTTTAGATCGTCAAGCTCCTGTGCAAAACTTAGTATCGGCACTAATGCCAATATAGAAAGGAGTGTCATTGGTATCCTCTGATCGTGTACTTCTTCGTCTGCTGATTAAACTTTGCTTTATTTGGGAGATTTGGTATTAGTTCACGTTACAAAATCAATTCCGAGACATATGACAAATATCGAACACAGAAAATGAAAAAACCATGTTATGGCAAATGGCAATTATGCAATCACAGTGCTGGCAAGCACGACCGGTGCATTTATTGTGGGTATACTATGTACCCCCTTTACTATTATACCCCCTTTACTATTATACCCCCTTTACTATTATACCCCCTTTGGTACACGTTACAAGCCTCTTTCGTGCACGCGAAGCGTGCACTCCGGCCGGAGGCGGCGGCCGAAGGCCGCCGCCTCCGGAGTTTTTCAGGCATTAAGACTCATCGGAAGTCGTTCAGCAGATTTATTTTTAGTTCAAAACATTCTAATTTGATGTCAAAGATGACAGGAATAAAAAATAGTTATGTTGAGATTTTTAAGAAATTTGCATAAAATACTCGCCAGCACTGTTATACGAAATTCGGTAAAAAACCCAAAATCGCCATATTCAGGTGCCTTAAAAACAATGTTAAAATCGAGTTAGAGATCTGAAATTTTTCAGGGCGTCTAGACGTTGACCAAATCGACTGCAAAAAAAGTTTCAGGTTTCAGGAACATCGGGAAGTGGGTTTTCTAGAACCCCTGTTTTACGACAGATTGTCGTGATACAGATATACATACATATATATTCAGGGATAGACGCTTTGCCAGTGAATTATAGGCTACATTCAGGTGTCTTTAGATTCGTACCTATAAAAGATACAGTCATTTCCGACCACAGGTCTTAAAGATAATCGTCTACACAGTAGTTTACGTTATATTAAAAAATTATTTGACGTCATTATCACCCTTTGATGACGTCATCAATTTGAGCATTTTTAAAACCTTATTTTTCACAAAGTAATAACTTTTAAAATTGATTTTACACCATTAAGATGTAATTTTATTCAAAATTTGAGGGAATTTTAATCTTAGATAATTGTTCAAGCATTCTGAAAATCTACCGGAAAGTTTTTCTAGCTTGCTCCTTCATAAAGATATTCGTCATTGAAGTTTGTGCTTTTTTGAAGAATTATTTTATAAAAACGTCAATTTTGCGATTTAGTATTCTCTGGTGTTGGGCCATGCCTTGGGTTGTGGAGCTCAGTTCTGCTTCCTATAGGTATAAATTGTGCATTAGGCTAGTTTTAAAGTTGAAAATCGAAAAGTTGCACACGTGGGGACACGCCCAAATTGATAGAAAATTGCTAAAATCACTGAAAATTGCTGTTTTCGTCATTTTCTGTCAACTTTAGAGTGCCGTTGTGATTACAGTTCTTCTTGAAATACTTTGAAACTTTGCATGCTTATCAAACTATATATAAAACAATTACATGCAAAAATTTACGGCGATTCAATATTGGATGCGCACGCAACGTCCGCTCAAAGTTTGCACGTGCGAAAGGTGAGAATTTTGCTCATTCGTGATTTCCAACAAATTCTGCTTTGCCACGACAGTTTAATGTCATTATATATGAATTTAATGCCAACTTGAATGAGTATTAAGTGGCATATTCAGTCAGTGATCGACCGATATGCTTCCCTAAACACAAGGAAATGTTTTTAAAGGAAAAATTCGAAATCGTTGAAACTTCCTCCTTATTAATGAAGATATCAGTTTATTAATAAACTGTGATTGGCTGGTCGACCTCGTTGATATCAGTCTAAGATCCTCTATTGGATGCTTCGAAGACAAGTGGTACGTCCAAAAGAACGGAGTGCCTACAGGTGGAAGTCTGTGTGTGCAGTTGGCCAACATAACTGTATTTTATGTAATGAACAAATGCGTTTACAGTAAAACCGACATGATGAAGAGAGTCAGGACTGTAAGACGGTACATTGACGATGGTGCAGGTTTCTTCTACAGCACTGAAAGGAAATTTGACCAGTGGATTTCCGATGTAAACAAATCCTTGAAAGAATATGGGCTACTCATTGACGAATCCCAATGGAAGGAAGTTGGCACGCCTGTGGCTTTTCTAGATATCGAGTTTTGTTTCGACCCTGAGGGAAACTTACAAACTGACCTCCATATCAAGGAAACAGATTCAAGGAGCTATCTACATTTTAGCAGTGCACATCCAAACCACATTTATAGTGGAATAGTTTACAGCCAGTGTATCAGACTCAGGAGAATAATCAACTCACAAGAACGACTGGAAACCAGATTGAGTGAATTAAGCCAAGCATTCAAGGCAGCTGCTTATCCCTCAAAAATGGTGAACAACATTAGCAAAAAAGTTCTCAACTCAGAAAGAAACCTTGAACGAAGACCTCCCAAGGACAACACACTGAAGCCAGAGATCCTACCAATAAGGGTTGTCTCAACCTACGGAAGTGACTCTGACATTGTCACCACAGTGAAAAAGTATGAGGAGAACTTAAAGAAGACCAGAAGTTTTTGTAACCTGAGTGACTCAAAACAACAGAGTAACACCCTTGAAGAAAAGAAGAATGGCAAAAAGTTCTTCCAATTTGTCAAGAAAACAGGAAGCAACCTCAAAAGCCGGTTGGTTAAGGTGAAAGAAATAGCTCTGGGGAATAAGCATGGTCAAACAAGGCCGTGTAGAAAGAAGAACTGTGCAACGTGTGAGTCTATTGATAGTGCTACACAAATCAGCATCAATGGGAAACGGGTAAAACCAGCACCAGGTACATGCATCACTTACAACATCATATATTTGATCAGATGTAAACTGTGTGAGAAACCATACGTAGGCAAATCCACCAGAATGCTACGGGTAAGGTTTGGCGAACACAGAAGAGCATTCTACAAGATCATCAGTGGGCAAAAGGTTGACACGGATGATGACTCTAACTGCGTAGGACTCCACCTCCATATAGAGCATGGACTGACTCAGAAGGAAAATTTTAACAATAGTGTTTCAGTGTGTATCCTAGAAAATTCAAGTCCTAGTAGTTTAGATGTTAAGGAGCACCGATATATACATGCCTTAAATTCCCTCCGCCCCTCAGGAATGAATAGTACAAACCCTTTTAAGATTCCTTTATTGCATAATTGATTTTTGTTTTGCCTGAGGGGCTTTCCATAAATTATTTTTTTAAATAATTGGTCCTTTTATTGATGTTTCATATTTCACGGCAGTTTCCTTTTCAGAGTTTGAGTTTATATTTAGAAACTAACCATACTATCTTTTAGATTTATGTCACTTATGATGGCTCCGGCTGAAAGTACTATGACTCATTTTATCTAGAAGATTGTAGTTTCATTGCTTCTGAAGTAGCTATCAGTTCGCCGGTCAATGTTGGGTATAATACTCTTGTTATCAGTTTATATTTCGACTTTATAAAGTACCCTGACATTATAATCAAAAAGAGATGATATTTTACCAAAACCCATAATCATGGGTAGAGTGGACCGCTGCCAGTGTCTCTCTTTCCCAAACAAAAGGAAATGATATTAATTTGATTGACCGTTCTCAAATGCAAAATGATACCGAGAATGAAATCGGTCGCTCGCTTTTCCCATTCATTTACAATCGTAATAGATTAAGAAGAACTGCCCAAAGGCAGCTGTACTCGGCAATAAAGATTCAATAAACTTCAGCTTATTCAATAAGTTATAACTACCACCCTTGTCCCTTACCCCGAAATACTAGGTATCGACCCGAACGCAACCCAAAGAGATTTTTACAGCATCTGATTGATGTAATCAATCGAAACTAATTTATACAATTCGTAAGCCGTGAATGAATGGGAAAAGCGAGCGACCGATTTCATTCTCGGTATCATTTTGCATTTGAGAACGGTCAATCATGTTATGGCAAATGGCAATTATGCAATACCAAATTGATAAAAATTTAAGAAAAAGGAGTACCTGTTCGACTAAAAACAGCAACAACAAAACAAGTTAACGTTGGGGGTAAATGGTAAACCGGCAAGGTTTCAGTAAAATTCTATGACATCAGACAGAGATTGAATTTATATTTCCAGAAGTAATTACAGTATGTGATAAATAAATCAAACATTTTACACTTCATACTGACGTAAACTCAATTTGAAGACATAAGCAAAAAATTGAACTGCTTTTTAAAAATGTCCCCTGGCGAAGGCTAACTAAAAAGAGGCGTCACTTGGAATTAAAAGCATTTAAAACGAAGCAAAAGGATTTACTATTCGCCGGAATGTTACGGATCCATTTTTATCGATTAAAATTCAGCAAAAATTTGAAAAATCTAGTTTAAAAGAGCATAGCTTTCTTTAAAAACAATTTAAGAATTTATGATATTTATGTTGACATTTTACGAGTTAGTATATAATATAGAAATACGATCAAATCTTGAAAGCAGCTGAGTTCAGACTCAGATTGGATTAAAATACGATCAGCCGTTCAGAACGAAGAGTATTGGCGTTCAGCTTCATTAATCTCATTCAACTCGACTTGTTTTTCATAGACCAAAATTGTATGCAACTTAGTCAGGTACAACGCAATATAATATATTTAAACTAATTACAACACTACAAATCTATTACATTTATTGAGTATTATGTATCGTGATGGAAATATTTTAAGCGGGTAAAAGCCAGTTCAAACCCAGGCTACATAACATGAAGACTTTGTTTTAACTTGTATGAAAAGCATTAATGTTAATATGTACAGCCTAGATTCTACTTTGAAGTAAGGTGACACGACAGTAAATATCTAACTAGTGCGATAAGTGTGAAGATAATTTAAAAAACTGAGCCCCAAAAGGTATGATTACCAGGATTCAGAGGATAAATGAGGTTAAATTTATGCTTCTTTACTAGTTCACTGACTAGAGTGGATTATTTTGTTCTCTGTATGGATTATCTAGTGTACTTTCACTGTAGTTGCAATGTTACTGATCCAAAGGGTCAAAGGCAGCGAAACTTTAGTAAACATCGTATAGAAAATAAGAAATGTGATATTTTATAATCGATAACTTAATGAATATCAGTGATATGTTTGATTAATTATAATCAAGATCTCCACTATGAGGTATCACTGACCTTTCCATCTAGGTACCCTGATGTTATTTTTTGTGTGATTTATTCATTGTGATGGAATTACTTTACAAACAGAAGGTCATGTCAGCCAATCATGTACAGTATAAATTCTCTACAGATGGCACGTGATCGGACTTCCATAATTTACACTTAATTTCCTTAAATGTAGTGGAACAGTGTAATGTCCTCTTCAGTGACTTTGATTGGATAATTATTAATTAGCGTTTTTGTTATTCTTCTAACGGGAAAACCTTTCAAAACATGTGTATATAATTTTATATCATTTAAAATGTTCTAGCTTTCGAACTAAAACAAACCAATTGTTCTCGACTGTCAAGCTTTTTATCGGCAAAATAACTGTACAAATTATCAGCAAATTGTATGCAAGCAAGTTTGTCGGCATAACAAACTAGCGTATATCACTAGCCACAAAGCAAACAAAAGCCAAAGCATGAACAACATTAGTACACATTTTATCAACAACGATGATAGATCAACGTTATGGCATAGTTTATATTACTTAGGGCGCAGATCTCACGAATTTGAGCCACAAGGAGGGTTAAATGTCAGTGACCGCCACCCGACTAACTACCCGTCCCCTTGTTTATCTTAATTAAATCAATCATCGCCTTTTAGTGATTATTATCTTTTGTCCTTTGTTGAGCTGAATTTAAATATGGCCGTGTTTCTGTGGCTGGGTTTTGTATAAGAATTAGGGCCATGTCCTTGGGCCATGGCTCCATTTCATTCCTTACAGCGCGTACATCAATACGCCTCCTGTAACTCAGCAAGTCGTTCAATTATCATAGACCATCGGTGATTTTTAATACGAGAAATATTAATCTCAAGAGTTTCATTACAAGGAGCTAGATGTAGGAACTCGAAAACTAGTCCCGGTACTTAAAATACTACTTACTTAGCGTGAGAAAAAAATTGGTTAATAAAGAAAATGTAAGAGCCACCTGACCAGATTTAATACTTATATTTCTCACGTTGATTTACAGTGGACCAAATAAATATAATCGAGTTTGGTGATTCGTACGTGGTATAGGGTTACCGGTACTGAACAATCTGTCTGATTCTGAAGAACATGAGATAAAACAGGAAGAAACCCTATAAGGTGACACGACTAAGTTCCATCCCGGCAATTTCAAACCAAACAAATTGTGTCTAACTCAGTCTTACTCTTAGAAATAAAATCCATCTGGAATGGTGCCAATGGTGGTTATAATGTGTAGATATATAATGTGTTATACATGGTGTTCTCTGTTCATCATACATTAGTACGGTACAGAGAGAGAGAGAGACATTAGTACGGTTTTTCGATTCATCCGTAGATTAAATCACGAAGGAGTAATCAGCTATATTTGACGCTCATTTTCTCTGTAAATCTATCAAAATTATGTTACAAACAACCAGTCCAGATATAATTAAAAATTTCTCAAGATGTATAACTGACCTGAAGGACCGTTGAACTGTCCCTGATTGTTTCCTTCCTCTCCAAAGCACATGACACAGCTCCCACTACTTCTGTCCAACACTTGAATCCTACTGTTGCCCTGAAACGGTCCTATGTTTTCAGTTTGGGTAGTTAATGGTCGGTGAATGTTTGGAAGGGTTATAATAATGTAAGATTTTGTCAATTTTCTAGTGTAGAAACAGAGTAATTTGACATGGAAATTATGAGAGATGGTGGTGTTTTTATCTCTAAGTTAAAAGTTTCGAAAATGACACATTGCTCGGATAACTTATAATTCCGGATGGTTCATATTTTATACTGCATCTAATTAACAGTTAAGTTTTTAAAAGTTTCGTGAACTTCCACTTGTTAAAAGAGCCATGCTACATTATATCCTCCAAACCTTTCTACCGTATCACAACTGTATCAGACCGTTGCTAATTGCTGACATCTCAACAAACATGTTTCAAGATATTATATGAAAATGTACAAGTTTCTAAATATATACTCTTCTTCTTCTTGGTGAGATACAATGAACATCGGCCTTTCAACTTGTTACAATTTAACAACATGTGTCCGCTGGATATATTCCTTTTCTTGTGCGCTCTGAGTCATTCTTTTTGTCGGCGTATTATTTTGAGGATTCTGGCTGGTCAGCGAGATATTTTGCAGTAACATTACAAAGCTTTGTGAACCTTGTGATTTCTGCTTGTATAAGGGTGATAAGTGTTATATTTGAAGAAAGTGACGTCTTTACTCGGTTGACAGGATGACAGGCCCGTAAATAGCAACTAACACAGTAAATAGCTCGAAACATTCTCAGTCACGTACGTCACTTTGAGAGCTTTAACACGTTATGATAACGTATAATACGCTATTTTCGTCACTCTATATATCTGTAACAACTGTCTTGACATCCGACAGGTGAATTACGTCAACTAAACTATGTCACTGTTCATTTCTTGTCACTAAATTTGTTGTTGACATACACATTCCTTTTTAAACCCCTTGTCAGCATGCCTCTCCAGTCATTATTCATAACTCCGAACATCAGGGCCGCGTTTTCAGTGCGCTTATCTCCCTCCGCGCTCTTTGGTCAATATTTAACGTTTTAAATTTTAAAACTTCTGTATGTTGCCCCTCGTACGCGTGTATAATATATACACCTGTTAATTGGAAGTTAATTAGAAGTTAATTAGATGTCAGAGTTTTGAATAATTGGTGGTAATTCCTTGTAATTCGTAGTTCCCCTATTGTGGTTCACCCGTCAACTAATATCTTGAACAATGTTGTCTCGTTATAACAGGCTAGGACTTCTCCTCCTTCGTGTTGACACGTTTCATGAACCAAACCTCACTTGCCAAATATTTATTGTCCGAAATATGTTGATTTTTGCCGAAAGTTTAACAAGTATATGATAAAGACGCACATAACATGCGACAAGCTCCTGCCAGAATAGTCAGTTGGTAAACAGTAAATACCGCCAGCTTCTTAACTTCTGCTGACATATCAGTATTTTAATGCGCTTTCTGCTGATTGCTTGGTATACCTCCTATTTTCTTGGCCTTTTTTTCGTGTTTTACTGTCGGAACATATACGACAGGGCTTCACCCTGGTCTGTCTTTGCCTTGTTGAAAGTTTGTAATTTTAAAACTCCGCTGTCATATTAACGAGAACGTTACTTACTTTCGGTGTTTTGTCAGGAATTGATTGCCAATTGTATGAGTTTTGAGAAAGGAATAGTTTTTGTATGAGAAGAAGAAGAAGACCGTCGAGTGTAAAAAGATTAGGATTCAACCCGTAAGTCAACATGTCAACATATTTAAGTCAACATTTCAACGTATTTAAGTCAACAATTTCAAGACGTTTTGAAATGTTAGTCACCCCAAAATTTTCAAAATGCTCGAGTTTGGTTATGATAGTGAACATTTTATGAAAGTTCGTTTCAACAAAAAATTTTCAAATTCTCTAAATAATCTCTGTTGGATTGTAAATTCCTCCAGCCAATAAATCTGCTCATTCCAAGAGACGCCGTGTCTGACAACTCTTACATATCATCACTAGACTGTCGTTGCCTGGCACCTATTTTTAGTTCCAATGTCCTAGACAGACCTCCCGATCTCGAATCTTGAGACGAATCCTTACAATTGATAGTCTGGTGTCTAATGTCTAGAACGAACTACGAGTTTTTTGTCTGTGTTATAGTCTATACGTAAGATTGTCACTGATCCTTATCGCTCATTACCCTCTCATCATTTCAAAACAACATGTTTCTTGCTCTCTATGGTGGCAGGTGGGGCAATATATTCAAACATTCAACTGAGGATAACTGAAATCTTTAAAAATTCATGAAAACACACCGATTAATTTGTCTATAATACCTGATCAGATACAAGTAGATTGTCCTGCTGTGTTATAGCCACTCCGTAAGGGTAGTACAACTGTCCTTCCTCGTGTCCCTTGCCTCCCAACTCTACTATCGGCGTACGACTGAAGTTCAAGAGTTTAAATTCCCAATTAGTCAGACTGAGCAGGTTGAGCTGTAGTAATACACAGTTCTGAGGCGTTAAAACATTTTCATTACTATCTTCAGTAACATCCTGAATCATAAACTCGGTTAATATCAGTTCCTACAAACTACGACTAAGTTACTACGAAGTCTACGACTGAAGTTATATCATTCAGGGAAGGCTTACTCGGCATTCCATTTTTCAAACCAAAAACTTTAATTTTGAAATTTTAAAAATGCTTTCTCTCATCCTTGATCCCCTACATCATGGTAATACTTCACTAAATTTTCAATAAACTAAATCTATTGTACCTGATATCCCGGTATCTGGAGATAGTATCCTTTTCAATAAACTAAATCTATAGTACCTGATATCTATAGTACCTGATATCCCGGTATCTGGAGATAGTATCTAACTAAATCTATAGTACCTGATATCTATAGTACCTGATATCCCGGTATCTGGAGATAGTATCTAACTAAATCTATAGTACCTGATATCTATAGTACCTGATATCCCGGTATCTGGAGATAGTATCTAACTAAATCTATAGTACCTGATATCCCGGTATCTGGAGATAGTATCTAACTAAATCTATAGTACCTGATATCCCGGTATCTGGAGATAGTATCAAACTAAATCTATAGTACCTGATATCCCGGTATCTGGAGATAGTATCTAACTAAATCTATAGTACCTGATATCCCGGTATCTGGAGATAGTATCTAACTAAATCTATAGTACCTGATATCCCGGTATCTGGAGATAGTATCCTTGTCCGGTGCTGTGAACTTCACCTCGAAACACGGGTTAGACTCTCTGGCACGTGTTGCACTGCGTTCTGCCCTCCGGGACGTCAGCGATGTTGTTGTGTTTGTTCTTGGAATATCTGAAAAACACGCATGAGTTACAACTCTGATTATTAGATAAAACAGAATTAATAAGTAATTTGTCTATGGCCTACCTAATTTATACACTATCTAAAGATCAGTTCTAAACTTCTGGTCATACCTTCAGTAACAGTGTCTTTAGCTTCTTCTTCAACCTCTTCTTCCGTCGGTCTCTCCTTATACTGTTCCTCATTGATAGCAGCACCTTTCCCAACATTCACCACATCTTTCTTCTCCTTGCCAGCATCTTTGTTATTTTGCGCAACATTTTCCTTTTGTTTCTCTTTTTTAGTCGGTTGTCCTTCTCTGCTGACATTTCTACTGGCACTTGGCACTTCTGCATCTGAGATATAGTTACGTTATGAGCAACAGGTTATCTTAGAGTTGGAATCACCTGTCAAGAAATCAACTAAAGCTACTAAATAAAAAGTAAACGCTACAAAACCTTACCCTGTACGACAACTTGTTCTGGGGCAACGGCTTTATTCTCAGCCACCGTCTTTTCCTCGCGATATTCCTCGTTATTTTCTGATCTGATCACTTCCTTATAATTTTCTATTTCTTTCTTTGCTATTTCTTCCCTTGCTTTTTCTTCCCTTGCTTTTTCTTCCCTCTCTATTTCTTCCCTGGCTATTTCTTCCCTTGCCACTTCTTCCCTTGCCAATTCGTCTCTAGCCAATTCCTCTCTCGCCATTTCTTCCTCATCATATAAGATTTCTTCCTCGTCTTCACCATCTTCAGATCCCTCATCAAAATGAAATTCTATTTCGCCAACGCTTGTGATAGATTCCAAAGCGTGTGCCAACATCTTTGGTTTGAACTCGTAGTCGACTTTGGCATCATCGTCCTTAAAAATAATCAGAATTTGATAATTAAACAAATGGCAGGTAATAATTTTCTGAAAAACGTATGACCAGGACCAGTTATTAAAGCCTAATTTCAATCTTTTTGGGAGGTAAACCCATCAGCTTGGCAATACCAACTGTGTTAAGTAACAGCGTAACGATGAGTAAGTTATAAACTCATTAATAATACCTTAGTTACTATAACGTAAGTAAGTTACAAACTCATTAATAATACCTTAGTTACTATAACGTAAGTAAGTTACAAATTCATTAATAATACCTTAGTTACTATAACGTAAGTAAGTTACAAACTCATAATTAATAATACCTTAGTTACTATAACGTAAGTAAGTTAAAAATTCATTAATAATACCTTAGTTACTATAACATAAGTAAGTTACAAATTCATTAATAATACATTAGTTACTATAACGTAAGTAAGTTACAAATTCATTAATAATACCTTAGTTACTATAACGTAAGACTTGTTGCAGAGTCTGTAAAGAGCATCGCACAGTTCCTCCTCTTTGTAGATTAAGTTTGTATCCGTATCTCCTTCCATTACCTGGTACATGTAGTAATGTAACATATTGTAATATTATGTGTATTGTGTATGTATGTATACACATAATATGTTATATTATAAAATAATGTGTATTGCGTATGTATGTATACACATAATATGTTATATTATAAAATAATGTGTATTGCGTATGTATGTATACACATAATATGTTATATTATAAAATTATGTGTATTGTGTATGTATGTATACACATAATATGTTATATTATAAAATAATGTGTATTGTGTATGTATGTATACACATAATATGTTATATTATAAAATAATGTGTATTGCGTATGTATGTATACACATAATATGTTATATTATAAAATAATGTGTATTGCGTATGTATGTATACACATAATATGTTATATTATAAAATTATGTGTATTGCGTATGTATGTATACACATAATATGTTATATTATAAAATTATGTGTATTGCGTATGTATGTATACACATAATATGTTATATTATAAAATAATGTGTATTGCGTATGTATGTATACACATAATATGTTATATTATAAAATAATGTGTATTGTGTATGTATGTATACACATAATATGTTATATTATAAAATAATGTGTATTGTGTATGTATGTATACACATAATATGTTATATTATAAAATAATGTGTATTGCGTATGTATGTATACACATAATATGTTATATTATAAAATAATGTGTATTGCGTATGTATGTATACACATAATATGTTATATTATAAAATTATGTGTATTGTGTATGTATGTATACACATAATATGTTATATTATAAAATAATGTGTATTGCGTATGTATGTATACACATAATATGTTATATTATAAAATAATGTGTATTGCGTATGTATGTATACACATAATATGTTATATTATAAAATTATGTGTATTGCGTATGTATGTATACACATAATATGTTATATTATAAAATAATGTGTATTGTGTATGTATGTATACACATAATATGTTATATTATAAAATAATGTGTATTGTGTATGTATGTATACACATAATATGTTATATTATAAAATTATGTGTATTGTGTATGTATGTATACACATAATATGTTATATTATAAAATAATGTGTATTGCGTATGTATGTATACACATAATATGTTATATTATAAAATTATGTGTATTGTGTATGTATGTATACACATAATATGTTATATTATAAAATAATGTGTATTGCGTATGTATGTATACACATAATATGTTATATTATAAAATAATGTGTATTGCGTATGTATGTATACACATAATATGTTATATTATAAAATTATGTGTATTGTGTATGTATGTATACACATAATATGTTATATTATAAAATAATGTGTATTGCGTATGTATGTATACACATAATATGTTATATTATAAAATAATGTGTATTGCGTATGTATGTATACACATAATATGTTATATTATAAAATTATGTGTATTGCGTATGTATGTATACACATAATATGTTATATTATAAAATTATGTGTATTGTGTATGTATGTATACACATAATATGTTATATTATAAAATAATGTGTATTGTGTATGTATGTATACACATAATATGTTATATTATAAAATAATGTGTATTGTGTATGTATGTATACACATAATATGTTATATTATAAAATAATGTGTATTGCGTATGTATGTATACACATAATATGTTATATTATAAAATTATGTGTATTGTGTATGTATGTATACACATAATATGTTATATTATAAAATAATGTGTATTGCGTATGTATGTATACACATAATATGTTATATTATAAAATTATGTGTATTGTGTATGTATGTATACACATAATATGTTATATTATAAAATAATGTGTATTGTGTATGTATGTATACACATAATATGTTATATTATAAAATAATGTGTATTGTGTATGTATGTATACACATAATATGTTATATTATAAAATAATGTGTATTGCGTATGTATGTATACACATAATATGTTATATTGTAATATTATGTGTATTGTGTATGTATGTATACACATAATATGTTATATTATAATATAATGTGTATTGTGTATGTATGTATACACATAATATGTTATATTATAATATTATGTGTATTGTGTATGTATGTATACACATAATATGTTATATTATAATATTATGTGTATTGTGTATGTATGTATACACATAATATGTTATATTGTAATATTATGTGTATTGTGTATGTATGTATACACATAATATGTTATATTGTAATATTATGTGTATTGTGTATGTATGTATACACATAATATGTTATCTAAAATCAGGTACACTTTGGACTTAAATTACTAATAATCTTTGAAGACAAAATATAAGTTTAAATTCTGTATTTAATACAGAATGTTAAGGATTGTTGCCAAGGATGTCTCTGGCATGGCTGTCACGGCTGATGGCCATTACAGATCGCTAATATACGTGAAATATCCTGCCATGACGCGGAACATCCAAGATTTAATATAAGATAAAATTATTAAAGTGCATTATCATTCGTTACTATGGTCATGAACTTCACATGTAAGATCACATGATCTCTGTTGACGTTACATGTCATTAAGAGTTAAGTGATCACAGACCGCCAAATCTGAGGCCAGTTGCTTCTCTCTACCCGTTCTTCCTTTCAAAAGTAAATACTCTGTCGTTATGCAGTTTTGTAACTACAAAGTTTACCCTACCTTGCTTGACAGAGTTATGCAGAAGTCAGCACGCCCCATGTGTCCTATATTATGCACAGTACTGGTAGCTCGCAACCCTTCAATCACTAATCGTATTAGTTAACCACCCCACTGTACAATACTGTCTTAAAGTTAATCTACCTCAGTGACTGTTTGTGAGAGCTCTAGACTCTTCTTAATGGTGGCACACAGCTCGTTCCGCTTCATCTTTAGGACACTGACCCGATCATATCTCAGATCGTTTAGTTCCTCCAATAGATCCTTCTTGCGGTGTTTCAGTGCTCGTATCATATCGTCAAACGACCGGTCCAGCTAAACAGGGGAAATGTGATTTATATATATATCATGTGTATCTCACTATTTATAAAGCGAGACGATATATATTGTATTATATATGGCAGAGTCAGGCAGAATGAGGTATTATCCAGTGTTGAGCGTCTGATAGACGGGCTGCTGGTAACATTAACGTGTGGGTTCCCCGAATCTATGAAGGTTTTCCATGAATATTGTTTGTCATGACTTTCAGTTCAGCGACCTTAGCAATGCCCACGTTATGATTTGCAACATTGTGAGGTCGCGTCTGGCCACTAGACGGTCGGATATAGATTAAAATAATGATAGAATTACCATTTCAATTTAATATTTGAATATTTACCAAATTAAATAGACAAGAACTAAAATTGAACCCTTTGAGACTGAGTGACCAAATGGAATTCACATTATGCCTGCCTCGCAGTCGCATAATTATCAAATAATTACAAACTATAGGGAGATTGCGCAAGATAAATTCCATAATGTACAGGTTCCTTTGTAAGTACAGGTTCCTTTGTAAGGTTCCTTTGTAAGTACAGGTTCCTTTGTAAGTACAGGTTCCTTTGTAAGTGCGTGTTTATACTATAATAAAAGAACGGGGGAACATTTTAGTTTAAGACATGCCACAAATTTTCCTATTAAGAGCTTAAATTTCATTTTTTTGAATTTCTTTCGCCAGTATTCCATTTCTATACACTCATCAAAACGCTTAAAAAACAATTAAAATGTCCATATTGGTCGAGCGCGCTTCACGAGTCACATGTTGAGGCTTTTAACAGGTAATTTTATCAGTTATTTCAAAATTACGTAACTTACCTAATTCTCCATTGGATTATAAATGGCTTGCATTTGCTATTTACTTCGCTAAACTTTATTTGCGCTAAACCATCCGCTACTACGGAAATAAAGTTAAAAATCGTTTTTTGTTTGAGATTTACTAGATATCATGGAAAAACTATAAAACTATAATATTAAGTAGGTAATACTTAGTCTTACCCCCTCTATAGCAGCATCGTGGATAACTTCAGTCTCTTCGATTGACTGTCGTATCTCTTCAATCGCTTCCTAAACATATTATGATTATTGTGTACGCCGAATGATATTTATCATTTTGAAGTGCCAGTCACCTACTCATAATATTAACCTCCTGTTTATGCACATATATGGTCTTTAAATACCAAATTTATACCATAATGTTCAGTGCTGCTGTCAACTTGACGGAGTAAGTAATCCCACCTGTAGTGGGGTGTGGCGGTCCCTGGCGGCGTTTGCTAAGCTCGTCATGTTCTGGACCGCCGACATGGCGGCGTCTTTAACGGTGCCGACGGCGTGGTCCACGTGGTCACACGAACATTCCATACAGTATCTGTGTAGTTCGGAGTTTACTGTAACAATTAAGAGTCTACTGTATCAATTTAAGAGTCTATACTTGTGACAGTTAGGGAGTCAACTGTAGTAGTTCGTATAAATTGAGTAGGTTGCTGTATAGTAGTAGTTTTAAATCATGGTATTTCTGGAGTACTGCTATAATTTATAAACTATAATCCGGATTATAAACTGACACCTGATTACACTTGTGACAAAACATGTCACGGATTATAAACTGACACCTGATTACAGTTGTGACAATACATGTCACGGATCTTGTTGTGACCGTAGCACATCTCGTAGTTCTTAGCTTTCTCCCGGTCCGTATTATTGTCCGCATTTTCTTCCGCACCGTTGCCCTCAGCTTGAGCATCTGGACATATCTCCAAGACGGCCGATAGGAATCTGTCCGCCAGAAAGTCCATGGGGAAATTCGAAACATTTCCACCCGGAACGTTAACCTCCTGTGAATTACAATAAATTACATTTCATATAATATAACGTTAACTTAACCTCCTGTGAATTACAATAAATTACATTTCATATAATATGTTGCTTCATACGTTAACCTCCTGTGAATTACAATAAATTACATTTCATATAATATGTTACTTCATAAATTTAAGGCAATTCCCAGATGGATAACTCGCTACAATGTTTATATTTTAAAAAGCGTTTAAAATTGAAACAGTTTAGCTGGTAGGTGTTGCCGACCTGTACCACGGTACATAAAGACCGGGTTAAAAGACCCACGTTACTTATTACTTAAAGAGTCAGACCCTCCCTCTAACGCTACCATCCCTATAACTCCGCAATGTTTAAATCTCTCCCGTTTGGTGCAGATGTCTCTCTTTGATGAATTTACTCGGCGAAGAATGTTCTAATTTTAGCAACTTAACCTGGTACTTACCTCTTTGCAAGTGGGACAGGTTAGGGTGTGGACGAACAGCTCGTCTCCGCACATTCCTTTGAGGCATTCTTGACAGAACGAGTGGAGACAGGGCAGCGCACGTGGCTGAAATGGTTTCTCTTTCAACAATTTTTTTCTCTTTCAACAATTTGTTTCTCTTTCAACATTGTCGCACGGCAACACCACGCTGTCACGGGTGGGACTATCAACGTTAATATGACACAGTTCTTATGATATAAGAGCCGGGTCATTTTAAGATGTTATATTATATATATGCAATTTTAAAATACCACAAATACCCAAAAGTTTACTGGCTATTGTCGATTTTTCACTTCCCTCTAAAGAGGTACCGACAAATACTGTATAAATGTCATAATAGCCGTGGGTTTACTACGTGTGATCTGTCAAATTCGATGTAATAAATATTCAGTTTATCAATCAATTGATGGGCTGGTTAATAATAACCTCGCGAAGTTGAGATTTGCAGATGTTACAAGTGAACTGGTTTAGTAGCTGAGTTTCCAGACCCATGCTGGAGCCGGCCATGTTTACCGTTTATACGCACTATTTGCTATTGTTACTGAGGTTACCATGTAGATCGAGATCTAGTTATTGAGGTCACGAAGTTGAGCTTCGGTACGTTGCTAAAGAATAATCAACCCGATCATCTACATTAATCAGGTTTAACAAATCACAAAGTTTAAACGCAAAATTGGTTAAAATTCACCGAGGATATTAAACGAATACACTGTAAAAATGTTGCGAACAAATGTCTGGAAAGCTTCACGCGACACAAGATGGTGTGACACACGAAACACAATGTAATACATGACAAGATAGCAAGTATTATACACGCGACCAGAAGCTGATTATGCATGTGTTGAGCATGCAGGCATTTCAAGCTTATCATAATACAATCGCGTCAGCATTTTTAATAATTATAGATTGAGATGATAATGGGGAAACTCTACCAGATCAATGTTTAGCACCATGTTGGTCAGGTCTTTAAGAGTGTGTGGTTCGCATGGATAACAAGATATAAGAGAATGGTATCTTTAAATTGGCGTGCATGGAGCAGTTGTACTATTTCTGACTGATTATTTGTGATTGTTTTATCAGCTGCTGCACAGCTTCCACATCAATTTATTATAGAAGTTAATATTAAATATCATTAAAACGTGGCGCCTGAATAAAACTTCGTGGCCGTCCCTTGAAATGACAAATTGTTATCATGTCACAGTTATACACGTGATCTTCATTACTGCTAAGGTCTTGGACTCCATCGTTAACTGTAACAGTTGCCATCGAGATAATTTGCGTTTACGACTATTACAATGCTTCGTAACCCACACTACACAATACATTTCCTTTGGAACATATTTAAAGCTTTTGCTTCGTCCGAGTTCAACCGGTGAGTTAGAATCGGAAAATCGCTAAATTGTTGGGAAAATCGCTAAATTGCCCTTATATAGCGAAACTTTTAGTCAGTTCGTTGTCATAAGTAAATACTTTGCTTTTCAAGGGTTCATGTCGATGCTGTGCACTTGGTTTTGAATGCAATACAGGATTTTATATAGACCCAAGTCTAATAAAAAAGATACTGGTGGTTTTAAGATTCCCACCATCCAGCTTCAATGGAACAGGTAACCACAAAACCGCTGAAACTTTACCACGTTTTTTGAGAGTCCAATTAGCAAGTGCTGCGATGCGAGAGTGTGGCCCAATTAGCGTCAGTGTGGTTAATTGATTCAATTAGCAAGTGCTGCGAACTGAGCGTGTGTATCAACTAGCTGTGAGAATATGTTCCAACGAGAGTGTGGTCTTGTGCGTCAGCAACTGCTTGAAGATCAATTTACCAAAGTGAAAGAGAGCTAACAGCTGTTCTAATTGTTGTCCCCAGAGTCTACAAATATCTGTTGTCTTACTCGTCTGTTTGTCGTTCCTAATGTACTATCTGTATGTAATTCAACTAGTAGCGTTATACTACCCCGCTACTAGTACTAGTGTTTGATGTTAAGTGCGGGATGAATCCAAAATTAGCTTCAAAGTGAGATACGTTTCAGTTCCTGAATAATATAACATATAAATGTGACTTGTGATACTTATCTGTATTCTGTAGTGATACTTCATGTCATGTTATCAGTTATAACTGTTCATTGCGCAAACTACTTCTTGGTACGCTATTCCTTTAGTGACTTTACCCAGTAACCTAGTTACTTTGCTTGGTAACCTAGTTACCTTGCTTGGTAACCTAGTAACAAGACTCCCCACTTACCAGCATTATTTTCAGTCCTGGTATCATAGTATCACCTGCTGACGGCTCAGGCTCTCTTGATCCCTTATTACGTCACACCAAGGGTAAGGAGAAGCTCCTCAACATCTTTAACAACAACAAAATCCTGGTTAGTTTTCAGTTTTTTCTTCAGTTTTTAAGTTTCTTCTGTTTCTCTTTGTGGTTCTCAACCGCCAACAGTTAAATGTTATTGAAATGTTGCTGATATTTATACGCCACTTATATCAGTGAAATTTTGTTTGACGTTGACATGTTTGATATAATTTTGATTCAAGGATTATGCGTGAGAAAATTCATAAGAATTCTTGAGCAAATATTCAATGAGTACTGCGATCGGTGGTTCTTGTTTTATTTTTCTTGTACTCTTGGCAAATTCTCAATTTGCTGTGATTCTTCAACAATTTAATTGTTTAGTTTCACTTCCTGTCATAGTTATAAGTGTTAGAAGTCACTTACCTAAAAGGCCTTTCAGAAAATTAAATACCCTTAATACAATTTGACCAGTTGATGAGTAAGTCGTCTGCTTTCACAGTGCAGCAACCATAGTTGGAGCTTCACCCCGTAAATCACACCAGACAGTAACTCGGAAATCATTAACTTTTAAAATATTTTTCTTCAGATATGTCAGACGTGGATGAAGCATCTCCAAGAAACATCCCGTTCAAGCGTATGGTCAGTCACTGAGGACCTACTTTCCAAACTGCTGGAGTATATAACTCAGGTTGGTTTCTATAATTTAACTGCTTAGATGGTTCTGTTGGATAATTTCTAAAATCAATTCGTTAATTCTGTTAGAATTACAGATCATAGATTAATTATTACATTTCAGTTCGTAGCATCAGAAGGAGACATCCAGACCAAACATACGATCTCAACTATTGCCACCACTACCAAGAATAGTTTGGAACAAGTTCAGGTCGCAGTGGAAGCCTTCCCCGATGCGGTAAGTTAAAACTCTCTCTCCTCCTTAACTTCCTCCCAACCCCCCCCCCCCCCCCCCCCCCCCCCCATGCTCATGGTTATCGTTCACTGTAACCGCACCCTAAAACACGGCTCCAGAAACTGATTAATCAGTGAACTGCAGAGGTTACAAAAACTAGGGATAGGTGGCATTGTGAGGACATTTCAAATCTGGATCATATTTCTATTGTGTTATATCCTGGCCAATGTTTTGTGAAAGCCGAGGAGCTTTGTAAGCCGGGTAGAGTTTTTTCATTCGTTTTTAACTGATTTATGAGTATTGAGCAGTGATGGTCAAACGAAGATCGACTTCAGAATTAAGGAAGGTAAATGTTCACCGGTTCACGGAACTTTCTTGTTTTTGAATTTAGGAAAATCAGGTTGAACTTAAATTAATTTAACTTTTATTATTAAATTATACTGTGACCAAAGCAAATAATGACATAAGAAATAACTTATTTCCGTCAGTTGATTTCCTTTCAAATTTGACTCGTAAAGTTAAAAATGGTAGAATATCAAATATGAAATCTCCGGCCTCTGTAACAAATCTTTAAAACCTGGGAAGCTAAAATTAAAAAACCTTCACTATGTGATATAATGTGCATTCCAAATCTTTCTAGTCATGTGAATTCTTATCAAATGTTTGCTGATTTTTTCGCAATTTTTACATTTCTGATCACATTTTTCATTCCAGACCTTAAACATTGCTACCACAATTTTACAATTTACAGCCGCTCGATGAGATCAGCCTGGCCTCCGCCTAATTAAGATTGTCTCACCTGAAATTACTTTGCTAGAATTCTCATTTACAGCGGCGCTAAAATCCGAGTACACGATCAAACCACTAATCAGTCCGGTATTTTAATGTATGTATTCTCGGTAGAAGAGGCCTGGGTCTAATTGTGTTACTGTTTGTTAAAAATTAGTGAGATATTCCAATGTGAACATACCGGAACATCATCTGAAATGTGATATTTTAATTTGATAAGGGTATCTGCTGAGATATCCCTTAAATGAGACAAAAATTTGGCTTCTTCCCAATTTTTCTTAATTTACACCGACTTTGGCACTTTCTCCTGTGTATGTGTATTGTGTGTATTTGTTGTTACTTTCTTATTTACTTATTTGCTGTTTTAGCTGCGCTGCAGCAGGGCCATCAACTGAAATGACCACCCTTATGCTTTGCTTCGGACAACCATGGCTAAATAGTTACGGCATGTAACCGGAACTTACAGGAAACCAAAGGATCAAGTCTAAGGCCAGCGACAGTTAAGGTGTACCACACTTTCTTCGCCCGGAGCTTCGCTGTATTGACTCTTGCATGTTGTGCAAGTTTTTCTTCGCTGATAACAGTCGTGGTAGTTGGAGTGTATTAGCTTACCAAACATTTTAGCGACAAGAGAAACGCCATTTTCGGAGAGTTAGGACTCCTCAAGGCATTAAATTAATTCCTTCTGTAACGTCCTCAATAAATATAATAGATTTGTAGTGATGTAATTAGTTTAAAACTAATGATATAAAATATTACAACACGCTTCTTAGTACCCACTTTTCTACAGAAATTGGAAGTCGTTACACACGACAACGAATCACTAAAAGACTTCTGTCTCATGAAATTCCGGTGCTGCTAAAAAATCTCGTGGATTCTAGAACTCCTAGAAGGATGTTAAAAGTTTACCGAATATTTGTTATCACACACAAGTAGTGTTACAGAGCTGATGATTTCAAGTTTTAAATACTTGTCGGCCCTAAAATAAGATTACCACATTCCTTGATGTATAGATACTGAGCATGATTTCATGGAAAATTCTCTTTTTCGTATGTCCCAAAAAGGTACATCAGACCTCCTTACTGTATGATTTCATTGGTAACTCCTTGAAAAATCAAATTTTGTGGAATGATTCAAGCATTAACATCATAGCTGTGTCCGTCCACAACTGTTACTAAATACCAACCAATCGTCCCTTTTTTTCTTTCCAAACTTCGACAGTCAGCAAGGCTTTTCTTCAGACAAAGAGAAGGGTAAGCGTCAAACTTTAAGGTTAAAAGTTAGCCGATTGTTAGCTATAATGGGAACAAGCAATAAATCCTTATTTAGAACCAGAAACTGTTATTGCTTTTGTCCTGCGTTTATCCTATTCCTTCTACATTGAAATTTCAATTGCGGTCCTTGAATAGAACTTCTTTGTCACCAAATACTCGGGATATGAAACTTGAAGTCGTGGTTATTATCAACAAATCTGCAAGTTCACACAGTTCACATACATAACAGAAGTTTACACAGATCGTAGACTGACGTCGTTTGTTTCACCCACCATGTTGTTCAGTACTCTATCTAGTGACTAGTCTAGAATCATTTCGTTTAAAGATGGGTTTTATATAATATGCGCCAGGTATTCCCCTCCCCTCCCCTTCTATCCCCGCCCCCTCTCCTCTTCCCCTCTCCTCTTCCCCCTTTCTCCACCCCCCGATTAGTGGCTCAACACCGCCACTTCCTGATAGGTACAAGGGATAATAAAAGACCACAGCGATGAGCCTCACTGGATGTTGGTGATACAGCCCATGGTGAAGAAAGCAGTGTGGTCCGTTCGGGAGGCCCTTCAGCCTGGTGAGCAAAGTGAGATCTTTATCTTTTTTCTAAAAAAAACATTCCTCTCCAGCACTTTTATATTTGTGTATTGATTTTTAGTGGGGTTCGTTGTTAGTCTGAGAACTGATCGGATAATTTATCACGGTTAAGAAAGATTGACTGTACTTAATGACACTGTTAGCTTAAGTGCAAGAAATTTTCCCCACATTTTAAGGAAAATTAAATCTATTTCAAGATTTTGAAGTCACCAACAATTGCAGTTGCGGTATAATAATTCATTATACATATATTGTACATTTAAACAAATATTTAATAATTAATATCACTTGATAAGCTAATTATTTAATATTTTGACAAAGTCGTATGCGTGTGAGCAACGCATAACATGCTAAGGTAGACTCTAGAACTTTTCACATTTCCATCTGTCTAGACGACTTTTTCTTTCATGAATCCTCTCAAAAACCTATGATTTTAGACTTCAAAAGTTCAACCTTTTCAACTTATCAGCTCCGGCTTGTCAAGAAATTGTATACTCAGCTGACGTATTTTGTCTAAATTTGAGAATTATGATTTTGGCAACCGGCCTAAATTAACAGAAAATGTTTGGCACCTTCAGAAGATTCGTATTTAAAATCATGATAAAAATGAACCTGATCAGTTCTCGGACAGAGTTTGTGCTCTTGCAAGCTGTAATTTTACTTATTTTGTATTATATATATCCGAAAATAGGGCCACGTTTAATAATTACACCCAATTAATACAATTAACTTGGCAGTCGATTCTTATTTCTCTCAATTTGTAACGCGTTTTTGAACAATTTGGATTTCTACATGGACTCAGAAACAAGTTTACAGCAAACAAATCGAATGTTTGCCACCTGATATGATATGACCGAGCAATTGCACAGAACTTGCATAATGTAAATCATAAAGTCTTAAAGTAAGCTGGATCACTTCTACTTAGTTACCCGGTGTGAAGGAGCCCAATGTTTCACTGTATCCCAAATATCTTAATACATGTTGTGTAAACCAACCGTTGTAATTATCTTCTGTGTGGATAATGAATTACCCGCAGAATCTCTCTGCTGCCCCATGCAATGACTTAAGCTAAAACTTACAAAGATAAGAAACGGGCGTTTTTTCCGAAATATTTGAACACGTTTTTATATTGATAAGAAAAAATGTGTCCCGATCACATCAACTGCTAAGCGTGCTTTGTTTGCAGTTTGGGTGGAAACTGCTGGATTAAGAGTGTTGTGTTACCCGAATTTATCAATTTAGGGTGGCTTCCATAACATTAACAATTCTGACTGGGCGGGAAAAGTTTAAAAGTTTAAACTTTTTTAAATTTGCATCACCCTGAGTTAACATGTCATTTTTGTGGCATTAATCTGACCATTAGCATATCACAAAATACACATAATTGATAATAAAATATACAAAGTATCATTAATGCTGCAGATCTATAATTATTAACCTGGAGCGTGTTTTTAAGTAACCCTCGCCACAATACCATTTATCTGTAAATTTAAGTATCAAATTTCACCCAAAATCACATGCAGTGGGTGTTTTTTCACCTTATCTGAGTTTAAACATTGATTCGTTCGAATTTGTATTTTGTTTCTTTCGTCGGCCTGCTACGCTTGAGTTAACGTGTCTGGCGTCATGAGTATACACCTCTTGCAACTCTAAATTCATGCTCATGTTCAGTGATCGCTTACTGACTTTTCGCCAGTAAAATCAACACTCCACTGTATTTGAATTCTTAGCTAGTAATTAACTCGAGATTTGCGCTTAGTTAGATATTTTTACTTTATTCATTGCTAGGTGTATTCATTTTTATCGTTTACATCGGGAATGTCAGCTGTGTTTTTTGTTGACTGGATGAACCACATTGTCCACTGAAAACTTTATACTTCGGCACACGATTGGGTGGTTGTAACACCGTCGTTATAAGACATTTCTAAACACAGCACCAGTTACACTGTTACACTGTTACTCTGTTACACTGGTACACTGTTACACTGTTACACTGTTACACTTTTACTCTGTTACGCTGTTACACTGGTACACTGTTACACTGTTACACTTTTACTCTGTTACACTGTTACACTTTTACACTGTTACACTGTTACACTTTTACACTGTTACACTTTTACACTGCTACACTGTTACACTTTTACACTTTTACACTGTTACACTGTTACACTGTTACTCTGTTACACTGGTACACTGTTACACTGTTACACTGTTACTCTGTTACACTGGTACACTGTTACACTGTTACACTCTTACACTTTTACTCTGTTACGCTGTTACACTGTTACACTGTTACACTGTTACACTATTACACTTTTACTCTGTTACACTGTTACACTGTTACACTTTTACACTGCTACACTGTTACACTTTTACTCTGTTACACTGTTACACTGTTACACTGTTAAGCTGTTATACTGTTACTCTGTTACACTGTTACACTGTTACACTGTTACTCTGTTACACTGTTAAACTGTTACACTTTTACTCTGTTACACTGTTACACTGTTACACTGTTACACTGTTACACTTTTACACTGCTACACTGCTACACTGCTACACTGCTACACTTTTACTCTGTTACGCTGTTACACTGGTACACTGTTACACTGTTACACTGTTACACTTTTACTCTGTTACACTGTTACACTGTTACTCTGTTACTCTGTTACTCTATTACTCTGTTACTGTGTTACTATGTTACACTGTTACACTGTTACACTGTTACATTGTTACACTTTTACTCTGTTACACTGTTACACTGTTACACTGTTACTCTGTTATACTGTTATAATCCTTATATGTGATTAGAGACTGCTCAGCGTCATTGGGGTAATCCTTCAATTGACTAATATTTAGTAACTTTTTCTGATGCAGACAGTTGCGTTGGTGAAAATCAGAAATCTTTCAGTCTCGACATTTAAGCGCTCACTATCTGACAAGTTGCTTGTCGTATTGACAATAGGAATGGGAGTATCATATTATATGAGGATAATTATCATAACCGCGTATCTTTTTTGAGCTTGTCAATGATTTTCACGAAATCATGATGGAAAGAAAAATGCAACTATCATCAGAAATTTTCGTAAGGAAAAAGTCAGGGTCAAAGGGGGTTTAATTTTAAAACTTTGGAAATGAAACCTCTCGGAGTCTTATAGGCGAAGTTGTAAGAACATGTCAACTAATTCACGAGAATCCAGAGAATTAGAAATACTAATTCACGAGTGACGGGAGTCCAGAGTTCATTACAAATCCAAGACGTCAATCCTACGCGTTACTGTCACTAATCCAATGCCGACCAATTTTTAAGTTACCTCTAGTTTAGCTTCGTTTCAGTTTTTGTGAACTCTGGCTATGTAAATTTGTCAGGATGTCAAAACATTGCTCCTTCATAAACATTGCGTCACTGTAGGTTTGTTTGAATATTGACAGTGTTAACCTCTTTGTCAGCGAAACCTCGCTGAGCCAATCAAACTAGCTTTCTTTAAAAACCCACACATGTTGATTGATGTCATTTGTCAAAAAATAAGCGGTTCAATCATAATTTTAATTTCCATAGAATATAATCATACAATATCGGTGGAAAGAGAATTGTTCAAGGCGTCCACGTTTTTAAAGGCACCCATGACCCACGTTCGCGTTATAACATCGTCATTAAATACGGTCTCTTAGAACTCTTTATTTTAATGACATCCAACTCACAATAATTGTGCTGTTTACTTGTAAGGCAACCGATTAGATTTGCTGAAACTGAAGCAAGGTCATTGTTTTTTTTTTTGTTTTTTTTTTTAATTTTTTATGTTGGGGCACCCACTTTACCTCCCTATTGGGAGGCTACGTCCGTCATTAGTGACTAACGTCTATTGGGGTTCCTCTGGTTGTAGGTGTCAGTAGGTTTGGGTCATTGTTTTTGTGACTTCCCACTCACTTAACTGTCCTCATTGATAGTTTCACCCTGCAGACAAGCAACTTTACTGCAAGTGAGCTACCCACGCAAGAGACTTCCATTACACCACTGTTGTCAGTTATTAATTTATTTCACAATGAGGTTAACTGGGGTATTTGCCCGGGATTTGCCGAACTAATTCTGATAGCTGTATCACTGTCAGTCTAACATAGGTCTTCCCACATTCTCGACTTTTAAGATTACGAATAATCATGAAGTTCATGTTAACTGTTCCCTCGACAACTAATGTTGAAAAGTAAAATTAGTTTTTGCTTTTTAAATTCTTGAGGGCTAAGATAGTTTGAGATTATACGGTTATTGTAATATAAGCTCCAGGGTTAAGGAATTGATTAAGATCAGGTTGAGATGCAAATTCATTAGGTAATGTTTTAAGAACTTTTAAACTACTGGTTCCGTTAAATGTGGTTGTAATGGTTCCTACTTCCTACTTCCATTAGGTAATGTTTTAAGAAGTAAACCACCCATACTGGTTCCGTTAAATGTTGTAATGGTTCCTACTTCCTAATCCTATATCTCTATATTATGTCAGGGTATATTCTCCAGACAATCTAATATTTAATTATGCAGCTATAACTACCACTGATATTGCAATAGCGTGATGTGGTAACATAGAAGCAGTGAGGGATGAACAGTCGAACACGTAGTGTTACCTAACCTCCAGTAAGATATTGACTCAGTTCACATATTATATCGCTCAGAACGAGTTCCACCAACTTCCAGTTCCCGAGAACATTCGCTAAGAATGGGCGTGTAGTTATATCATGATAGTCACTAACTCTTATTCTAGAATTCTGAATTTATCTTTAATTTCAAAGTACGCCGCTCTTAAAATCACACTCAGGGCCCCTACTCAAACTAAAGTTACCACTACTCCACAGTGACACGTGACCTTGAGTTCTGTGTCACGTGATCACATGGTGGTCAGCTGCTCTTCCGATCTCTTCCAGTTTTATTCCTCGTAACTCTGCTTACATATTCGCTGTGTGGCCTCCTTACACGGGTGTTCCTTTTATTTAGGGGATGGAACTTTTACTTCTGGAGTTTTGGTTAAATTCTGCATGATAATTTCGTAAATAACTTAATTAAATAACGTAGTTGTTGCAGATTACATCTGGACTGTAAGTATATAAGTTTCAAGTTGCATTTTTGAACCAATCTTTCATGAAATTTCTCACAATAATTTGCCACAACTCTGGCTTACATTTTTACATGGATACTATAATTGTATCATTTTGGCATTTTGAATCGTTAGTGTTCGGCCTAATTTTTCCCATCCCTCGTTCTTTTTTGATGCTTCGCCCGAATCAAACTTATGAAATACAATCACAATTTAAATGTTCTGCTGCAATGGGCATTAAAACTTTATTTTGCACAAAACTCTGTTTCTAGTGCGCGGTGCTGGTACCTGTTTCTAGTGCACGGTACCTATTTCTATAGAGCACGCCTGCACGGTGCTGGTACCTGTTTCTAGTGCACGCCTGCACGGTGCTGGTTGCGGTACCCGTTTATAGCAACAATATAACGGCACACACCATTTATCGAATAATATTCAATACAAGCCGCTGTGTAACCCGGAAGACTAGGCAAGCAGTGTGTGTTGCTACACTCAACTCTCACTGCTGCGCTTCTAGTTTTTCTGCATATCCCGCCTCTTTTTTCTCTCGAATTAACAAGTTTCTCGACCTTTTTGTCTCGTTGGGACGGTGGGTAAATGTAAGATTTCCGTGTGTATTGAGAGAGTGTTCAGAGAAGGTACACTGTTACTGCTTGGTCGTGGCTTTTACCGCGTACCCGACCATTTCCTGGTGGCTACAAGAGCACAGCCAATTACTAGGTCTGTTTGTCGCTTTATCTTGTGGCGTGAGCTTACACATTACTCTGTTGTGCTACTATGGTTGTTGTTTCCACTTGCCTGGTATGTAACCTGGTATGTAGCCTGGTATGTAGCCTGGTATGTAACCTGGTATGTAGCCTGGTATGTAACCTGGTGTGTAACCTGGTATGTAGCCTGGTATGTAACCTGGTATGTAACCTGGTATGTAGCCTGGTATGTAACCTGGTATGTAACCTGGTATGTAGCCTGGTATGTAGCCTGGTATGTAACCTGGTATGTAACCTGGTATATAGTCTGGTATGTAACCTGGTATGTAACCTGGTATGTAGTTATATCGCCCGACCACTTTTACTTGATAGCTTGTTTGAACTCTGTCTTATTTGTACATTTAGAGTTCCTGACATCTGGCTGTATTCCATTAAACCGAAATTCCTAGCTGTTGTTGAACCAATCGAACTAATTGAGACCTAATTTTACTCTTTGATGAACCATTGCAGTTAGAATCTACTCACTATTCTACTGTCACCAGTTCTTTCCCATTATTTTCTTGCTACCGTATATACTGTACTTTACCAAATGTAAGTAAAGCTGACCGAAATAACTTTGCGAAGGATAAACCAGATGTAGCCTGGAGCCCCCATCATCTCTTATCATGGCAGTAGCATCACGAGAAAGTGTGATCCAACACGGGGTGGTGAGGAGATGTGCTCTTCTCTCACCCTCAGAGAGCATGATGCCTTGTAAAGTGTCCACAAGTTCCCCTGACACTGAGGAAGATATCGGGTACAAGATGAGAATAGTTTCCATCAACCAACTTGGTTAGTTTATAACCTTTATTTCTAGTTTTCGCCTTGTTTAGTGAACATCGTTGTAAGTTTGTTTTAATTTAACTAATGTAAGTCACAGAGTTTAATCATTTTTTGTAAAATCCACGGATTTAAACACATTCTACGTTATTTGTCTTGTTTTGTTGCTTTCGCGTGATGAACTTACTTTACTTATATTAATTTATTTTTATTCTCGCTTGAATTGTCGATCGAGCTTTGATCATTTGTATCAAAGGTCGAACAAATATATTTTTAAATTTCGGTTTAAGGTATGTTAATCCCACTTATATCGACCTTTCGTCATTTCCGAAATTAATCATGTCAAAACATAATATTCAACATTCTTTTAAATGTTGAACATTTTATGAGTATTGCTGAAAGCACAGTGTAAGGCCTACACTTTATGTCATTTAATTTTCGTATCATTTTCATTTTCATTTCAAATATCGAAACAAAGCCAGGTTCACTATGTATTTCTCATTTTTGTAATATAGTTGTGTATGAACTATGAAAGTTACTGGATGGGTCAAAAGGTTGTATGCAAACGTTTAAAGTTGGTAATCTGTCTGACGCTTCGGCCTGAGTTCCTTTCATCACTTATACTATAAGTAGAACAAATCAACTGAAACATCACTGGAACATTACTGAAACCACCCCAGACACCTTCTCGTCGTGCCTTGCTGCATTATATATTCTGTTTTCGTTCATGTTCTGTTCTGTTTACCGAAGAGTGCGTCATTATCTTCATAAGATAATAAATGTGTAAATCATGAAACCCATTTCTTACCTAAAATATGATCATAAAATCTTAACTCTGCATTCATAGTCATCACGAATGATAATAGTAATAATGCATTTTACTCTGCTTCAGAAACCATTAAGAATGTCCCATGAACTTTTGATTTACCAAACAATCCAATTTTAATAAAAGCTTTTAATACTACAAAATCAAATTCAAACTGTTTTTCATTGTTAACAGTATTCCTATCAAAATTTGAGTAACTGTAATAAGCACTAATTAAAAATTAGGGGCAACAAATTTGCAATTACAGCACACGTACAGTGTACACCTAACAAACACACACTAACATTATAATAACACAAATCAGATACAACTCACCACTAATCACCTTTATCTAATATCACATTTTGTGTTGTATTTTCGTCCTATGATGTTGAACCAACCTCTGTGTTGAACCAATCTCTGTGTTGAACCAATCTCTGTGCTGACTGTTGAACTAAACTGTGTGTTGACTGTTGAACTAATCTGTGTGTTGACTGTTGAACTAATCTGTGTGTTGACTGTTGAACTAATCTCTGTGTTGAGTAGCTGTTGAATTCTCCTTCTATATGTATGGGTACTCTAGTTGAAGACGATATGGGTTGGTTAATTATGTAGCATAATTATTATGATTTTATCTACAATTTTTATTTTATTTGTTGACGTTATTTTAATGCTATTCAGTATTTTTCAAAGAAAATATTTGATTTGTGTTGACTTTCAATCTGTAATTGGGTAGACCACTGAATACTATAATATTAGCCAACTATTTAACCGAGGCATAAGTCAGTGTGTTGGTTACTTGTTAAACTCGACAGAAAACTTGTTTCGAACATTTAAAAGCAGGTGTTTTTAAAAATTTAGCAGTCTCCTGAAATATCTGATTGATATGCTCCGCCATAACTCCGATTGTGAAACAATGACGACTGAGTTATTTTAGGGATGTGGTAGTCATGACAACGTAGTTATTTGGGGAGTAACCTGCTTACAAACAAATCGACACTTCTCATTAACAATCTGTTTAAGTCAAGTGAAGCACAAATTATACAATATTTATCCACTTGAAGGATATTTAATTGAACGTGGTAATGAAATTGCACTCTTACGGGACAATTTGACGTTCTTAGTATGGTATGTTTCCCTGCAAAGAGAACATTTGAGATCAAATCATTCGTTACGATGAACAAGGGTATCACGTCTTCAATGTTCATCTTCATTAAGTTTGTGAAACTGACCTATTGTTTGATTTGAAAGTCCCAAATTGAGACCTTTGATTCGTTCTTCAGTCAGTTTCATCACAGCTTTATAGTCTTCTAATCACTGAACAAGCGGAAACGATAAAGGTGATTCAAAATATTAAATTGTAATTTTCATATTTTGAATTTTCGCATTTTACTGGCTACTGAAGAGGGTGTCAAGACTAAACTTGCTGAAAGTTGTACAATTTTCCTTCTTCGTTGTCTAAACAATGCATTATGAAGAGGTCAAATAATACCCTTTTAAGCTAAGAGGTACAGGTACTACTTGTACTACAGGTTTATCATAATCAATAAAGTATCGCGCCCAATATATCACCTTTCACTTTAACTCGACTTTTCCACAGTTTGCTCATGCTGTCAAGCGATAAAAACACGGTGTTGAGTCGGCCAATTTTTTGTGACAGTTTATCTTTATGTTGCAAATTAGATTTTATGGTCACAGATACGGAGCATCAGCACTGAACTTGTCCGCGCTCAGAACTGATTTGATCAAGTTTTATTTCATGAGCCACACTTTTTTTGATGTATCTTTTTCGAGGCTTATCTTAGCTGTATCTTAAGCAGGTTTTAAGCTTGGTAATTTGGATTTGTCAAAAGTTCAGGTACTCGCTAACCGCTCAATTTAAATTTCACTTTAAAATATAGGATAAATCCTTGTCAAATTTAATTTCAAAGTGTTCAGTTGAGAGTAATCTAGCTTTACACGAAATTAGTCTAATAATCGACTGCCAAGTTGGTGTTCGGGATATCATAACATAAAAATTTGTTTTTTCTTCAAAATATTCCCTAGCAAGTTCTACTTCTAACAATTACACCAACTAGCAACTAACTGTTTCTTCCTCAGAGCTGTCCCGGTTAACGTCCATGGACACAGAGACTCCGAGTGACTCAGCGTTGAGACAAAGTCCCAGCTGTGCTAGTGAGGAAAACCAACTCAACTTTAGGAGACTCACCGAGATCCAGGACGACTTCTTCAGGTACTTAACGAGCTTTGAATTTCTTTGATATTACGACTTTGCTACAAGTTGATAAAATTTAGATTAATGAAACTGTCGGACATGAAGAATCTGTCAAATATAACATTTCCAATTAATTTGCAACTTCCTAAACAAGTTCTAACCTCTGCACTCCGCAGGCGTTTAGGAGAGCAGCAGGAGGAACTGTTCCGGAAGTTTTTCAGATCGCAGACGGAGATGTACAACGTACTTAGCACAGAGCTCAGAAACGGCAACGGTAAACGCCCCTTCCCCTCCGGTAGCTCCACCGAGGATGATATCGACAAATACCACGACCAGGACCTGGTGGCCTGGCTGAGGTTTAACCAGTTCCCCGACGAAACAATAAGGAAGATCATTCGTGAGGAGTTTACCTTGACTGATTTTAACAAGAGTGTGACAAAAGATGATCTCCGAGATATTGGACTTAAGTAAGTGGTGCATTTGTTGGTCATTAAAAACTATACTACTACTACTTACTAATTTAAACAAACGATATTTTCCATGCTTTATTTCTATCCGGATATTACACTTTATTTAGCGAGATGTTATTTATTAGTCCCTTGATAATAACGTGAGTTTACTTTCAGGATTGGTCCCAGATGCCGTCTGTGGGAGTGCATCACGAAGCTTCAACAGTCTGGTCATCACATGCAGAATGGTATCCACAGGTGAAAAGAACCGTGAGCCAAGGCCGAGTTACAGCAACACTCCTTGATCCCATTCAATTCGTCAATTTATTGTGGCCTTCGAAGCGGATGCGCCAATTCCCGCGTTGGAATTCAGATAGTTTTCGCGTTGGAAAATGAAGAATGCGAGAAAAACTAGACTGCTACGAGGGATGAACCTCTTTTCTAAATTGATTTTTCCCGATTTTCGTTTTTATTTTTGTACTTACATAGAACTAAACTAGAAAGTCGGCTATCCCGATTCTGATTCGATATACGCCCGTATTCGCAATGAACTAATTTCGTTAAAGCCATTGATAAGCTTAGTTGGAGATTAGCAACGATTATTGTTCCCTGGTAATCCATATCGCTAAAAACTCATTACTTCTCCTATGAAGACTGATATTTACGTATTAGCGGCCGTTTAGTTGTACGGCCGTCATTTGATACGCAACAGAACTTATGTATAAAATATAAACTTTTGTGTTTCTGAACTTTTGGCAAAACGTTGAAATTATTATTTTGTGATGTTTAAACCGGTTTTAAAGTGTTGTTACGTTTACAGATTTGATTTATTGATAGCTATAAATACACCACGTTGCTCAACTAGTCCTCTTTGTAAAGTAGCTTTTGGTTGAACATTTCGATGGGAGCAAAATGATTTCGACGAAGTTGTCCTCGCTGCTTTATGAGGAGGGTCCCTCTGTATTTGGCGATATCTTTTACTTTTAAGTTTAACAGTAATCGTTTGAGTTTACGAGCTTTCCCAAAAGATATTCGGAAAACCTTTATGAATTTGAATATCAGAAAAGTTCGTTTTTCAGAAACATTGAAGAACGGTTCTATTACTATCCTATCCGTAAACCAACATATTATATAGATTCCCGCATCATACTTGTCTGAGTTAAATTTTAGATTTGATGTTTATGTCGATGATTGTGATAATTTTACTTGATATGTGTTGATACATAAAAGCCTGTAAGACGTTTGTAACTCGAGTAAGTTTTTTTGAAAACGTACTCTAGAGAAATTTTAGAAACTTCTACTTTCAAAATTTTCGTAAATTAATATTTTAATTCAAGCTTGTGTAGTAATTTTATTTTATTAAATTTCCAAATTTGGTGTTTTAGCTGATACTCTAACAATTACCCTTCACAGAAATTCAATGGTTTTATTTCTTTGGAAATGGGGCTATTCCAAGTCCATAATTCAGTATTAATGTTTTTGAAATTTGATACGTGTTTTACAAATAAAAGTAAGACACACGTATTACTGATAAGTCTAACTCAAAGGAGAGATGTAAAACTGTGAACTTAGAATCTAACAATAAATATCGAGCGTGCTAAATCACTCTACAGTCGATTTTCGAAATTGTTCTAAAAGGGCCTTCGACAGTTGAAACCAACTTCAATCGATGTATTTACGGACGCTGATTCCGAATCACCCTCCAATAATGACATAGGGTTAAAATGCTCCCCTGACTAGATATTGGCGAAAAACTGTCTCGATCACGTGATATGAGTCAATCGTATAATGAAGTTTTAGTTAGTCTAATTTCTCGTTAGGGTTGGGAATTCAGCATATCACATATGCTTTTGTTTTGCTCTAACCAGAGCCCTCTCAAGCGCGTCACGCAGTAGTCAGTACGCGTATACACATGGCTATGTGAAGCTTTTGTTAGCAGTTAGGGTTAGGGTTGGGATCAGATAAGAGGGTTAGGGTTTCGAATAGTCGTTCAGGGCCAGCTAGAGAACGGGTTGTAAAAGTCACGTGACAGTCGAGTGTAGAGTGATTAATCATCATCCTAATTTCACAACGGTCTTTCCTCCCAACAAAGTAGTTCAGCAGTAGGAACATGACAGTGATTTCATTATAATTATATTAATTATAAACTATGTAATTGTAAGCTCAATAATATTCATGTCATATATGCTCTACTGAAAGAGAAATTTGGTCTCCTTTAAAATTAGTCGCCGAAAAATTTAGTCTCATGAAATTTGGTTTACAACAATTTTAGTCAAAAGTTTGACTAAATTTATGATAGACTAAATTTTTCGTTCTTGATGGGGCATACACCAAAACAGCATGGTTAGTGCCGTCCAACCCAAATGACCTCATAGGCTTAGTTAGTAGTATACAATGTTATTGGGTTACTGGCGTTCACTGAGATTCCTGACAATTCAAGATGTGTATTGTGCAGTGTAAATCTTTATAATTACCCTCAAAGAAGGTTTTTATTTAGATTACTATGGCTTGTTAAGGCTGGTAATGAGCATTCTTCTTCTTCTTTACTTTTAGCTTAGGCGACATTCCGTCGATATGAACATAATTGAGGCAATAAGTAGACATGATTCAATATCATAACTTAAAAATATAATATTCTAACGCATTGTGACTTTACAATTTAGTTTTACATGTACATTGAGTCATAAATTAGAATTACTAGCAAAACTGCGTATTTTTGATCTAGAAACACAATTTCACATTCATATTACAGAAACGTCAACTGAGGTGATGAAGATGACTTGGATGTCAATTTGTGGATTGCACTCTTACTGTACGGCATAATTTCACTTATTGGCATAGTGCGTACTGGAAAAATAGCCACTGAGAGGGTCGGAGTAAGCTCAACAGAGTACAATTCATCATTGAAAGCTGGGCGAAACACTCTGCTCCGGGATTACCCGACCCAAACAATGGTGAATGGAGTAAGACTAAGCCCAATAGTCTACAACAATCCATCATTGATAGCTGGGTGTAAAGCAATATGCCCCCTTCATCATAATATCATACTTATACATAACACTTGGTATCAACATAATGGATTCGTTGGACTTGGGCATCATCGGAATCAGGCATTTAAGCTCAGGCAGTCAGGTCATATATATGATATAATAATCCACAATATGACAATAAGTATATCTTCCATCGCATTTTGCAAGTCCCATTGTATCTCAGTTTAGCTAGTGATTGTCGAAGATCAGAGGCAACATATAAGTACAGTAGGTATGAAATCGCACTATTGACCTAATACTTCACTTTTTTGCACCATCAGCTGTTATTCGTTCTATCAGTATCAGATTTGTGTACTTGGTATCATTGTGTACAACGATATCGACATGTCCGTGACTCAGTGGCGTAACATTGCCTGTTGGCGCCCCTCGCCGAAAATGCGCCCCCAGCCCCTCCCTAAAATTGAACAAATTAGGTGATCCCGGTATAAAATCTATAAAAAAGTGTGTTTCTAGTAGTCAGTGTAATAAGCGCCAAGCGCGAGCACAGAACTTTTTTTCTCCGCGCCGATTTCGATAAATTTGGTACCAAAATTTGTCTAAAAATGTGAATAAAATAAATCCACCGTGTAGCAATTTTCGGAAAAAAATGCTACACGGCGCTTGTTTGACATACGTTGCATGCCACTTTTCGCGCGCGAAGCGCCGCCGAAACATGTATCAAGCGCTTGTTCGCCGCGCGTGCTTTTTTCGCGCAAATTTTTAGTTTTTGGCCTATAACTTTCACATTTTCAGTTATTATCACATAATTATTATGGTATCGTAATCAGCTCATCGAGACGAAACTTTTAGTACTAATATTTTAAGATTTAAAGGAAAATTATTTTCAAATTTTTCAATCTGAACACAGGGGTCCCCCTTGTGTGAAATTTTGAACAAATTTTTGAAAAATTTGGTGCTTCAAATATTATAATTTTAGTACCAAAAGTTGCGTCTGACTAAGCTCATTACGATACTGTAATAATTATTTCAAAATATTCAAAATTTTAGGAGTTATAGGCATTTTAAGCAATAAATTACCCATTTTTCGTCCTTTGTACATTCTTGTAATGCACAGGAGGCCCACATATAGCTCGACGTTATTTTGCTACACGGTGAATTTGCATTATTCACACTTAGAGGCAACTTTTGGTACCAAATTTATCAAAATCAGAGACAAAAAATTCTGTGCCAACTCATGGCGCTTATTACATAGACTATAAAGCAAAATGCGCGGATTTGCTAATGCCCCAGTTAAGTTTTTCAAAATTGTCCCACATTCAAACGACGATTTTGCGCCCCCCTAATATAAGATGCCCCCCCCCCTGTTCATTTGATACGCCACTGTCGTGACTATGGTTATGGGTTAGAATCAAGCGTTTTTCACGACGTAACACTAACATCAGAAACATTGGAAAGTTGAATTACTTTTTTTTTGCATTGACTTTTAATATTACTAGCATGAACCCGTCCAACCCTAAAGTGGAATACAAGGAATACAAGGAATAAAAATTTCAAATCTTAAGTTACAACAGCAACTGTCAAGATAATAAATATAATAGTGTTATAACTCGCTCCTCTCGTAGGGTGAGAATCCCTGCCACGTTTTTGGTCAGCTTCGCCGGGGCTCATGTCTTTCCTCGAGGGAGCATTAGTGTCTACAGAAAAACTGACAAATCCTAGCGAAGTCCAATCCGAACCACATCTTCCATCAGAGGTGGTGCTGGGTCAGCTGGTTACTGAACGGATTGGCCTGGAGAAAAGCATAGTCCTGTTATTCTAAAGTTAACCATAGAGGGGGTCAGGCGCTGTTCGCTCACGGCTGGTTCTTGGAGCCAACACCCTCGGCCCCACAGAAGTGGGAGCACTGTCGGTGGTGGCACACCCAGATAACGGACAGTGTCTCTCCTTCTTTCTTCTCGGACTTGCATTGTTGCTGGTGAGTCAGCTGGCAACAGTGTACCATACTTTCATATTCATGTTCTCTTCCCCACTTCTCCTACACCTCACTTTTTTACTCACTCATTCACTCACATGCCGCCTTAGGGCCGCTACCAGTTAGAGGGGATCTAACAATCAGACAAACTGCCAGCCTTAGGGCCGCTACCAGTTAGAGGGGATCTAACAATCAGACAAACTGCCAGCCTTAGGGCCGCTACCAGTTAGAGGGGATCTAACAATCAGACAAACTGCCAGCTATTGGAGATATAGCACTTAGATTATTACCAGCAAACGTAAAATTAGCAATAATTACGTGAACAAAGAAATTGCCAAATTGCGGCAAAAAAGGGTCTACTCAAAATTCAAATATCGCATGTAAATTCGTGAATCAGCACTTTAGTATAGCGCGGAAATTGAACCGCGCAAAGACAAAGATATAACACACAAACAACGCAACAAAGATATGGGTGAATTCCAACGGAGGCTCAGGCATGCCTGGTAGGTTCCTGTCAGCCCACTAGAATGACAGGGGGCAGCCTGTTCTATCGAGTACCCGGGAGAACATCCAGGCATGGGTGGTGTTCTCCCGTGAACGAGCATTATGACAGTTTCCCTTACGGGAAACGTCGCTCACCAGGCTTTATCCTCTGGAGGGGCGGGATCACTAGCCCATGCCAAGTGACCCAAACCTACTGACACCTACAACCGGAGGAACCCCAATAGACGTTAGTCACTAACTGACGGACGTAGCCTCCCAATAGGGAGGTAAAGTGGGTGCCCCAACATAAACAAGAATTTCGCCGCGGTAACACCACGCACGATCAAATTTCCCTACTGCCTACAATGTAATTGTTCTACTTTATTGTATCCCAGAGTGGTGTTTGGCACACGCGATAATCGTTTATATTATATTAGGCGTGCAGAACTTGTAAAATTCTGCGCGCATCTGAAGTGTCATGTCGCCGTCAATCTGTATGTGGTTTGGTTGTGAACCATTTCATTTTTGCGCGGTTTTGTTTCGTGTTAACGATGAGTATCATGTCACTTCATATTATTGCATCGTATGCCAACTTTATTGACTGTAATCAACTATTCTGTCTCATCTTAGTTATTATTTGTATATAACATAAACTAATGCTTTTGATGCTTACATCTACAGCACTATCGCCTTTGGTTTTATATAGGATTCTTTAAAAGCATACCGCAATCTTGATCTTAGTTGCTCCTTGTAACATCTTTTGTCAACTATGTTTTCGCTTTTTACCATTAAGTGTTGATCAACTGTTAAGTAATCAGCAACGAGTTTATCAGCTGATATCATAATTTAATTTGTTTCGACTTGCTGAATTTTATCACTCGGTAATTTATTAAGCTTGTGTCACCAAAATAACACTTACATTGATGATTGATCCGCTCTGATGACTAATATGCTATATTAATGAATAAGAGTGAATTGTAACCCGATGGAAACCTGTGTAAACTGTAACAGTTGTCAAGCACCAAAAACTGGTTGCTATGCCTGTAATTAATTAACACATAACAGGCGTCGCGCGCGCAAAATAGACTCCTTTTATACACATAATTATAGGGGAGTGGTCTATATTGCGAAGGAGCAGACTTTTGTCGTCAACGTAGGACCGTCGGTCCACCTCATATATCCAAACCCGATTACTTATTCCCTACGATCTTTTTGCCTTCGGCAAGAGTAGGGAAAAAAATTTTTAAAAAAACTCGCTCCTCTCCATAATGATAATAAATATAATAATATTCACAAATATAAATAGAATTTTACTATTTTAAATCTTTTATTTTTTAGACTTTGTTGTATCGCCATTTGCATTGACGGATGTTACTCGTCTAAATTTCTTCGAAGTAGCGCGCGCCGCTTTCTTCTCGAAATGTTGGCCCGATGGCAAGTGCTACGAAGTAGCGCGCGCCGGGCCAGATCATTAACAATGGTCAACATTTGCATAGGGTACCCTTGCTCGATGAGTGTAGTTTTGTAGGCAACGGCGCTCAAAGAGTAGTGTTGAGAAATGTTGTAGATGTACGTTTATGACGCGGATCGTTGGTTACGTGTTACGGCAAGAATCGACGTTTATAGACTCCAAGAACTTTTTACGGTTGTTGAAACAGTTGGTGATGTACCTGGCGACAATTCTCGAAAGATGTATCCGGCACTCGTAAGTCAGTGATGTAAAGAAATCATTATGATTGGAGATGAGCTTGACTAGGTTTGTATCAGGAGATATGCTGTGAATTGTTGAGTTTGAGGTACTGTCACTCAACTTCGATGCCACCATGTTAATTTAATCTTATTGATTATGTTCCTTCTAGCGACAGAGTTAATATCACAATGGTTTAAGAGATGTTCTTCGTTTTCGACAATATGGGCACTAAAGTCAAAGATAATGTACTTAAACGCACTTTTAACGCACGAAATAATTCAAACGCACTTTACGTACTTTTCCCGAAAAATTTACGCACGAACCAACTATGGCACCATGTGCATATTCGATCTTCACGAGGAGTCTTGTTATATCTACGGCTACCTAAGGGGTCGTTCTCATATTACGTAATCAGCCGAGGGGGTTAGGGGGGTTTCCGAATGCTTACGGTTGATTACGAGGGGGGGGGGGTTTCGGTCGTTGATAACGTAATCAAAATTTTCTTTTTTACCCTCTAGAATGATAACAATTTGATACTTTAATTCAAATTCCACTCAATTTCACTCTGATAGTGATAAAATTTAGAAATTGATCGAATATACGGCTATAATAGTAAGTAGTTTAGAAGGTGCTTGGCCGGATATCATAACAATGATTTCGGCTCATCATGATAGCATGATCAGGGTAGCATGAAACGTAGAGAAAAGTGTTTTCTGGGAAAAAAATCAAGGGGGGGAGGTCAGGCCATGATTACGTAATATTGCTTTCAGGAGGGGGGGTTGGGTCTTGATTACGGTTGATTACATTTACGGAAGGGGGAGGGGGTAAAAATGGCTAAAATATTGATTGGAGGACTTCGCCGCTTCGACGCGCCGCGCGAACTAGCATTCTTGCTTCGCAAGAGCAACGATCTCGATGGGTTGACATCGTCAATCAAAAATATTGATTACGTAATATGTGAACGACCCCTAATTCGACCTCCAGTCGGTGTGCACTTATGCGGAGTTTGGTGGTATTTACTCTGTCGTTATACCTAATCACGTGATCTAGGTAGGATGATGATTAATCACTCTACACTCGACTGTCACGTGACTTTTTCAACCCGTTCTCTAGCTGGTTCTGAACGACTTTTCGAAACCCTAACCCTCTAATCTGATCCCAATCCTAACCCTAACCCAATCCTTAACAAAAACATATGCTGAAACCCTAACCCTAACGAGAAATTAGACTAACTTCCTTATACGGTCATATCACGTGATCGAGACAGTTTTTCGCCAATATCTCGTCAGGGGAGCATTTTAACCCTATGTCATGAGGGGTGATTCGGAATCAGCGTACGAAAATACATCGATTGAAGTTGGTTACAACCGTCGGGGGGCCCTTTTAGAACAATCTCGAAGATCGACTGTAGAGTGATTTAGCACGCTCGATCTAGGTAACACTCTTTCCCAAAGCTTGATTTTAGATTGCGGTAGAAATCTAGTTTCTGAGAAGAGTTATTAGTTAATGTACAAGTTCCAAGACTCTTTGAAATACGTTTTGATCGATTCGAATATGACATGAGTGGTGAATCTTTTGCTACCCATTGGTCTTGTGGATAGTGAAGGAAGACGACTTTTGATACCGTTTTGTATAAGGAAGTTTTCTTTGGGTGGTCAATCGTAAAAAGTGGCGCTAAGCCTCTGTACCAGTCTAAGTTCAGATTCTTTTATTCTTGGTAGGCCAGTGAAACTAATGAGCCGTCACTAAGATTATGCAGACGTCGAGTAATACTCAGAGTATATTTAAGGGCCAGGGTGAGATAGATACATTCGTAAATCAAAGGATAAGTATAACGCCCTGAGTCACACCAGACGCCCGCATTAGTGGCTTTCCGATTAACTTCTAAAGTGTTGTCAAGATTCAAGACTCAAGATTCAAGACTCAAAGTAAAATAATGATTAATATTACCTATTTAATTCGCGTTTTTGACACCACTTGGGGGTCCAAATTTTGGGCACTAAAATTTTTATACCATGGCCAATTTTTAATTTTTTCATGGTGATTTGTAAAGCATTAAAGCATTTGACCCAGTAAAAAAAGTTTCAGTTGTATATCTTTTACGGTTTTTTTTTCAGAAAGTCGCGTTAAAGTTGATGCCGTGGTGTCAGTACAATGGTACGGACAAACAAATATCGTCTCGCTTTATATATAGTAAGATGTGGGGCATAGACTTAGAGTCACTGAGGGACAGGTATCGTTGGGCCCGAAGTTCTAAGACCCAAAGTTGCAGGTGCCAGAGGTGGTGGGGCTGACAATAATTGGGGCACGAGGTTGGTGGACCGTGGACATGCAAATTAGGTAAAAAGCAAAAGGTTGCAAAGTAACCATGATAACGAGGGTTGTTACACGCACGTGCACAGATTTGCGAGGGACATTTTGATCGGTTTTGTGGTAATTACGTTGTGTTCAGTGTGAGCTACATTTTAATCGGCTGTATCTTCGGTTGTGACGGATATTTTTTGATCCGAGAAAAACTGACTATCAAAGAATACTATTGACCAAAACCCATAATCATGGGTAGAGTAGACCGCTGCCAGTGTCTCTCTTTCTCAAACAAAAGGAAATGATATTAATTTGATTGACCGTCTGCAAATGCAAAATGATACCGATAACGAAATCGGTCGCTCGCTTTTCCCATTCATTTACAATTGTAATAGATTAAGAAGAACTACCCGAAGGCAGCTGTACTAGGCAATAAAGATTCAATAAACTTCAGCTAATTCACTAACTACCACCCTTACCCCGAAATACTAGGTATCGACCCGAACGCAACCCAAAGAGATTTTTACAGCATGTGATTGATGTAATTAATCGAAACTTTTTAAAAAAATTCGTAAGCCGTGAATGAATGGGAAAAGCGAGCGACCGATTTCATTCTCGATATCATTTTGCATTTGCAGACGGTCAATCAAATTGATATCATTTCCTTTTGTTTGGGAAAGAGAGACACTGACAGCGTAGGGCCTGTCGTGATATCATGGATCGCTTAGGTTCCACCAGGATCTGGTAGTCCTCATAATTCTGCGGCCTCTATGTATCGTCATCTCGCACAACTCCTTAAAGTTAAGGATCTTGTGAGTTTGGCATGTGAAAATTTGCAGCCTTCCAGACATTGATTGGGTCAACGAGGTGTCGTACGTCACCTCAAGATCGGGTGACAGGGGGCCGGCTGACCAGGCCAGAACCCAATTGATTGGGTCTGAGGTCACGTGATTATGAGCCTGAGGTCACTTGACTATCACCATGCAGAGCTTGTTCTCTGAGCTCAAGTTACTTGATCAGGCCTTATATGGAATAATATAGTGTATCGCGTGTAATTGGATCCAATTATAGGAGCTGCGCAATTATCGCAGCATATTCATTTCACCTTCTGAAACCCAGCATGCAGCTGGGTCAGAGATTTTAAAATAGAAGGATTATTTGTTAATGAAAATCGAGGTGAAAATCATGAATGTCATGTATGTTACTATAAGCTAAGCGCCTGAGCGGCTTATCGGGTGGCACTGGTCTCTCTGCCGAATCTCAGTAATTGTAAACAACGACGCCTCAGCCAATGAGCGGGCTTACGAAGGAAATATCTCGAGTTGAGAAGACGAACAATTTTTTTCCAAATATTTGCTAAAGATTAACGAATACGGATATCAACCAATATCGAAAAGGACTACCAAGCTTGAGCGAGCATGCTGTCTCTTTTACACAAAAACTCAGTTGCAGTCTTGAACGGTGCGAGAGTCTTGGTAATGTCTTTAGCTAAGTCAGTCTCTCCTGCATCCAGTTTTAGGTTACCTAGCTCCAAGTCATCTAAAATTCCGTGCACTACATCAGTTATCCGGTCATATCTCTCCAACATAATGCACAGCCAGCTCCAACGGGTTTTGTAGTTTCGTTGCAGTCTGAGTTCCTTTCCGTGCTTCAACAAACAACACTAACTACGTCTGACCATACAACCTATAAGTTACCTACTACATTCGATTTAATGCAACATTTCAATTTTCACTGCCACAAATTCATACACACATACCATCATACTGAATATTATGCTAGCATTAGCACTGGGTTTTAACTGAGAAATAGATTCGAAAAATATGTTAAATGTTGGCCATTTTACCGTAATAAAAATTTGTTAATTATCGCGATAAGTGTCGAAAATTTTCGCGATAATCAATAATGATTTTTGGGAAATTATCGCCGATGATATCGGTTGGCAACCTTAATATTGATAGCTTTGAGCAACTAAAGTTCGTGGCTTTCAAGTGTCACCATACTTTAACTACACTAGTGAATTTTATAAATTCATAACGTAAAACCTACAAGACGACATGAAAATAGGGTTAAGTTTGACATAATTTCCCGAGCTTACCAAGTTCTACCATGTGTCAGGAGCCGTTGGGACGTTTAATGTAAATAGTCCACCCCGGGTTTGACCAGGTGAAATCTGAATCCACCGCGGTAGTATCGGTTGTTATCTATTATACGTTTAATAATCACTGTTCTAACAGTGACCTGTTACTCTGGTCGGCACCTCTGCTGCATCTGCATGATATCTGCAAATGAGAAACTGAGAGGATGCACGTGAAGTCGTGAACGCTAACAGGGTGCATGTCAGCACATGACCCATGAAGCAAAGTCTTAGTTGCCTGCTTAAAGTTCTTCCTCATTTATCGTTTTAGTTGAAAATTCCATTTTTAATCAATCTTCAGTCAGAACTTTAAACCAGGTGAAGCGATCCATAATTGGCATCCGTACGGCAAATATAAAGTGGTGTAAAGCGTTTATACACACGTTCTGTTACACACAGTTTTAGCTTCTTTGTTAACAATAGCCTCGTGATCCTAAGGAGAAGCCCAGTTGACGCGTCGGCGTAGCAGGGTATTTTGGTTCAAGACTTTAAATTAGAATCGCAAAATTACTTTCGGTTTCATTTTTAAAAGCATCCACTTTGACAAAGCATAACTCGCCATCAACCCCCCCTCCCCCTCTCTTTGCAGCTTCTCGGCTATCTCATAAATTTATGACGCGTCGGCGTAGCAGGGTATTTTGGTTCAAGACTTTAAATTAGAATCGCAAAATTAGCCGTATTATTCCTCCAAACTTACGACTGAGATTAGCCCTTAAAATACAGCTTACACTTTTTACCTTATGATTGGGTCGTTATTCTAAAAAAAATTGTCAAGAAGTGTGGCTCACCGGTCACTTAACGTCACTTATAGCGACCAAGGTCTGCGACTGGCTGCAACAGGTGCATATGATCTGTGACACGAGATATCCTTGTGTTTGGCTTGTACTAACTCTAATTGGGTATTTCGTCACAAGTCATGCGACTCGATATATACATAAACCAATACAACGAGCAGTTTAAAGACTTTCGGTTTCATTTTTAAAAGCATCCACTTTGACAAAGCATAACTCGCCATCAACCCCCCCCCTCCCCCTCTCTTTGCAGCTTCTCGGCTATCTCATAAACCCAGGAAACCTTACTGGCTAGCGATATTACTACAGGGTGATCGCCTTTTCAAAGCTTGTTGAGCTCCGCGCGCGCTCGTAAGTTCATTGCATTTGCACGCTTCAAACATTCCAAAGATGCAATTGTACTGCGTACCACGTGATACGATTCAGCCAATCAGAGAACAACAATCTGCAAAGTTATAGCTGCGCAGTTTTATAAGGCCTAAAATATGACTTTTCGCGATAATTAAAAATCTACGTTGTTTTTAAGTTTCCCCCTGGGGGGAAACGTTATTTTTACAAGGCGAACATTTTGTTGAAAACCATACGTTTCTATCTCTTTTACTTCCAAAGTTAGGCCCCTACCAGTAAGGTTTCCTGGGATATTTCCACTTTTGTTAAAGGTTCGCTGAGACCTATCGACGGGGCATGTTTTTCATTTTCTTATTGTCCTGGTTTGTTGACCAGCCTCATAGAGCTAGCTCTGTGAGGCTGGTCAACATACCAACAATTTATTGCATATTTTTTACACGCTAACCTAACCATCTGATGGGCATATTGATTATCATGACATAAATGTTATTTATAATGAATCTGGTTACTACATTAAAACCCCAATTTAACGTGGAATTTGGACGTGTCACAGTTCAAATTTAAGTGAGCCACCCTGTCAGGCTGTCAATAGCTGTCTAGGAGCTAGTCGGCTCGTAAATGTAAAAACCGCCGGATATGACCGGTGCCGGGGTTTCTCATAATGATCATAGTTCCATACCTCTGTACCTATTCCCACGATGGAAATCCTATTTTGATTCACGGCCGTGATGAATGGATTTCCAGTAGATTTCATTCGAAGTCGAATCACTTTGGGCTTATCTTGATAGCTTTGAGCTATAATTGTAAACCAATTCTCACTAACTATCGGACGATTTACGTACTAAAGTTCGATAACGAAAGTTCGTGGTTTTCGAATGTCACTATACTACTATACTAATGAACGTTACAAATTCGAGATCCTGGTGGAACTTACTGCAGGTGGACATGACAAGGATTAAGTTTGACCCATTTCCCCGAGCTAACTGTCAATAAACTTAATAATAACTTTTGCTTGAGCGAGCATGCTGTCTCTTTTATACAAAAACTCAGTTACAGTCTTGAACGGTGCGAGAGTCTTGGTAATGTCTTTAGCTAAGTCAGTCTCTCCTAGTGCATCCAGTTTTAGATTGCCTAGCTCCAAGGCAGGCAATCATGCACTGCATCAGTTATCTGGTCATATCTCTCCAACATACTGCAAAGCGAGCTCCAACGGGTTTTGTAGTAGTTTTTGGGGGCAAGTTAATCAGGTAGACTGATTGGGTTTTTAATTATTTTCCCAAGCTACCCTGTCTAGGAAAAGTCCAAATCGGGTTCAGTTGTCCGGTAGCTGATTCGACACCCACCGCACTTATTTGTTGTCTCTGGGATTGATGCAGAAAGAGCAGCATCACTAAACAGTAAGCATACATTATTAACGTCATCACTGATGATGGTACTGGAAGTTTACTTTTTAATTTGGTAATTTCTAACACGATTACTAGTCAAATTATGAAAATTGACATGGGCGTTATTAGCATGATCATTATGTGCATTTGTACTTTTGGAATTTGTACATACCTTCTATGTTAATTTGTCCATGAGTATGAAACTTGATCTTTGAAAAAAGTACCGTACGTTTTTATTCAAATTTGTTAATGCTATTCATATATCAGTGCATATACAATATATGCACATATATATTATATAACTTAAGTTTTGTGAGACTAAATTACTTAAATATATCCCAACTAAAGATCGTCAAGTCTCAACTCATAATGATTTAAATTATCATTATTCGTTATCTTGTTTTTTGGTGATCCTTGAATGAATTCCGTCAGTCTCCTTCAGACGTAACCCTCTTTCATATTTGTTCTATTCGTTCATATTTGATCTATAGTATCCGGCCATCTACAACATTGTTATCTGCTAATTATAAACCCCAACGTCAACGAGCAATAAGTTATCAGCGGTATATTATCACATGGCTCAGCAGGCTGATTGTCATTGAGGTCGCGCCCGGTACCGGCCACACAACGTAACAAATATTGAGATGATTGAAATGGAGCTAGAGTTTAATACCCAAACGTTGTATTCCATTGTTGATCCAACATTGTTCCCGCCCAATTTTCAACATGGTTCAGTCTCATCAGTTATTGTTTGGGTTCATGTTGTTGTTGTAACATCTTAGTATTGTTAGCTTTTGGAAAGCACGTTTCTGATTAATGACGCGGTGGGCATAACACGTGCAGTCCCTCAGCGACAATGTCCTGATCACGATTTTACGGCTGGTTGTTCCACCTTGTTTTTAAAATGATACTATTAGATCTCATACTCTGTAGCCTCTGGAGTTAATAATGATATACTCTGGAGTCTGGAGTGTTGCGAATATTTAGGTTGTTTTTACCATTAACACAACAATATAAATGTAGAAGTAGATGGAATGAACATAACGAAATGATATAACACTTGCATTAGTGTCCACAGTCTTCCGAGGTAACATTGTTCAATTCTATTTAAAATAATTTGTTTCAAATTCGTATTTTTTTGTATCGCATTCAAGAAGTGTTAAACAAGTTACGGTCCTTTTTTGAAGCAACTGAGCGAGTTTGGTAAGGCTGGTAAGTGGTTGTAAAAATAATAATAATATGTGACCAAACGGACCAAATATACATTTTATGCGTCAGTTTACAGTTTGAAATTTGGACAAAAGGCACGGTTCAAGCACGTACTTTAATTGTACATTGTAATAAATTGACGTTGAAATCTGTCTTACAATCGTTAGCCTTCTCGAAACCTTCATTTGTGTCGTCCTGTCTGCATTTCAAATAAGTAAAGATATCATGAATCTAGTTATTGCATGCACTTCAGAGTACCAGAGTGAGACAAGTATCTATTTTAACTTTATCTGAGCTGACTTCCCTGTTCACTGCTCAATTGGAAAACATAAGCAATGTTCTTTATAGCGTCCCGGTCGTATAATTGCTGCATATGAACATTTAAGCAAGACCATGTAATTTTAGCCAGGAATTTCTGTAGGAGGCCGTTGTTCGCCGCCATCACATTACATGTTATATCAATTCTGTGTGTTGAGCTCGAAATAAATGCGATATAAATGGTGCTTTCTGTCCAGGTTTATCAAACAGACTCAATAGTATAGGAAAGACGAATATTCTCAAAGAGCCCTGAGGCGAATGCTGTTCATCGGTCATAATTATCACGGACATTGCTTTCACGCTGAAGACCTCAGCGTGAATAATTAAGTCCGTGAAAATAATGTCTGTGGCATTAATCCCTAATTCATAATTGAGACATGTGGTTGTCCTGAAGCTAGTAAAGCTAGTAAAATCTGTTTTGGTTCAGCGCAGCCCAAACTAGCACCTGATTTTGGTACACACTAGCGATACCAAATACAAAAATCTGGTAGAACGAATCACGGCCGATGGTACGATAAAATGCGGTGTAAGGTTAGGCTACCGTCAATAGCGCGATAATTCCGCACCCACCGCATCATGAGAAGTGTTATAAATTAGAGAAGAGAACCGATCAAATTATCGATTCATGTACATATAATCATGTACTCTATAATTATAATTCGACACGCACTATAGTTCGACAACTTAAGTTCGCCAGATATCACCCCTGTCGAACTTTAGTACGTGTCGAACTACAGTTAACCTAATACGTGTCGAACTACAGTTAACCTAATACGTGTCGAACTACAGTTAACCTAATACGTGTCGAACTACAGTTAACCTAATACGTGTCGAACTCCAGTTAACCTAATACGTGTCGAACTACAGTTAACCTAGTACGGAATTAAACGGAATTAAATTAAACGGAATTAAACGGAATTAAACGGAATTAAACGTAAAGTTGTCGGATATGGCACTAACACCATCGTCTCGACTATACATGAATGAATAACATATCTAGAGTAAGTAAAATTCGAGATTCAAGAATCATGAAAATTTAAAACAAAATCACTTAAAATTTAACTCCCGTACAAACAACCGAAATAGAAAAAATTGCTGAAATAATAATTTAACATAAGAGGAAGTAGTAAAAGGCAACTTCAATGGTCACTAAACTGCGATATTAGTATTCGAGTCCACAAAAGACACATTCATACTCAAACAGTCCTCCCACTCACAGTCACAACGTACTGGAAACAGTAATCACTAGTGTTCCATGCTCGTACAACAGATCGTGAAATCTGCATAATGATGGTTGATCTGTATTATGTCTGTTGAGTTGGTAGTCCTGATGGGGTGACAGGCAGTATTGGCGTCTTTTTCGGGTTCCTGATGCGGTGACAGTTGCAAAGGAATTTGCCCAGTTCTTGTACATGGGCAGAATTCATGATAGCTCCGTATTCCTTGAGCAGCAAAAGACTCTTAAGGTTTTCCGACAGTGAGAGTCTCGCTGAGTGGTACATTGGACATTCAGTGAGGCAGTGTTCTTCATTTTCAATGATTGTTCCTTCGAAAAAGGGGAGATATTCTAAGCCTTGAACGTTATCCTTGTTGCAGCAGAATCTGCAGGCTCTCGTCCACGTTCCAGTTTCTTTTATGTATCTCCCTCTCTCAATAAGAAGGTCATGGCTACTGGAGCGGATTTTTGCTATGTGCATGCGACATTGACTATTCTTTAGATTGAGATACTGCTCCTCTCCGAATACCTGTTTGATAGTGCAGTAAAATTGCATTTTCTTTTGGGATGCTAAATCTGTTCTCCAATCTTTTACAAAGTGATCAACCAAATTTCCATGTGCAGTTGAGGTCGTTCCTTCTGCTCTGTGTTGGTCGCATCGAGCGAATTTGGCCGCTGTGGATTCAGACTGAGCGATCGAGTTCCATGTCGTGTCGAACTCCAGTTAACCTAATACGTGTCGAACTCCAGTTAACCTAGTACGTGTCGAACTCCAGTTAACCTAATACGTGTCGAACTCCAGTTAACCTAGTACGTGTCGAACTACAGTTAACCTAGTACGTGTCGAACTCCAGTTAACCTAATACGTGTCGAACTCCAGTTAACCTAATACGTGTCGAACTCCAGTTAACCTAGTACGTGTCGAACTCCAGTTAACCTAATACGTGTCGAACTACAGTTAACCTAGTACGTGTCGAACTCCAGTTAACCTAATACGTGTCGAACTCCAGTTAACCTAATACGTGTCGAACTCCAGTTAACCTAGTACGTGTCGAACTCCAGTTAACCTAATACGTGTCGAACTCCAGTTAACCTAGTACGTGTCGAACTCCAGTTAACCTAGTACGTGTCGAACTCCAGTTAACCTAATACGTGTCGAACTCCAGTTAACCTAATACGTGTCGAACTCCAGTTAACCTAATACGTGTCGAACTCCAGTTAACCTAATACGTGTCGAACTCCAGTTAACCTAATACGTGTCGAACTCCAGTTAACCTAATACGTGTCGAACTCCAGTTAACCTAATACGTGTCGAACTCCAGTTAACCTAGTACGTGTCGAACTCCAGTTAACCTAATACGTGTCGAACTCCAGTTAACCTAGTACGTGTTGAACTCCAGTTAACCTAATACGTGTCGAACTCCAGTTAACCTAATACGTGTCGAACTCCAGTTAACCTAGTACGTGTCGAACTCCAGTTAACCTAATACGTGTCGAACTCCAGTTAACCTAGTACGTGTCGAACTCCAGTTAACCTAATACGTGTCGAACTCCAGTTAACCTAGTACGTGTTGAACTCCAGTTAACCTAATACGTGTCGAACTCCAGTTAACCTAATACGTGTCGAACTCCAGTTAACCTAGTACGTGTCGAACTTTAGTTAACCTAATACGTGTCGAACTCCAGTTAACCTAGTACGTGTTGAACTCCAGTTAACCTAATACGTGTCGAACTACAGTTAACCTAATACGTGTCGAACTCCAGTTAACCTAGTACGTGTTGAACTCCAGTTAACCTAATACGTGTCGAACTACAGTTAACCTAATACGTGTCGAACTACAGTTAACCTAATACGTGTCGAACTCCAGTTAACCTAGTACGTGTCGAACTCCAGTTAACCTAGTACGTGTCGAACTCCAGTTAACCTAATACGTGTCGAACTCCAGTTAACCTAATACGTGTCGAACTCCAGTTAACCTAATACGTGTCGAACTCCAGTTAACCTAATACGTGTCGAACTCCAGTTAACCTAATACGTGTCGAACTCCAGTTAACCTAATACGTGTCGAACTCCAGTTAACCTAATACGTGTCGAACTCCAGTTAACCTAGTACGTGTCGAACTCCAGTTAACCTAATACGTGTCGAACTCCAGTTAACCTAATACGTGTCGAACTCCAGTTAACCTAGTACGTGTCGAACTCCAGTTAACCTAATACGTGTCGAACTCCAGTTAACCTAGTACGTGTTGAACTCCAGTTAACCTAATACGTGTCGAACTCCAGTTAACCTAATACGTGTCGAACTCCAGTTAACCTAGTACGTGTCGAACTCCAGTTAACCTAATACGTGTCGAACTCCAGTTAACCTAGTACGTGTTGAACTCCAGTTAACCTAATACGTGTCGAACTACAGTTAACCTAATACGTGTCGAACTACAGTTAACCTAATACGTGTCGAACTCCAGTTAACCTAGTACGTGTCGAACTACAGTTAACCTAATACGTGTCGAACTACAGTTAACCTAATACGTGTCGAACTACAGTTAACCTAGTACGTGTCGAACTACAGTACGTGTCGAACTTGAGTTCGTGTACACGTCATAGTATACAGGTTGGGCCAAAAGTCAGTGGGCATACGTTGGCCTTAATAGCTCCGCCGTGCTTTATATTTGAGAGCTGTTGCTTTGCAGATGGCATACTGTACTTACTGGTTCGATAATATTTTAGTCAGATTGTGGTCTGGGAGGCTATAGTTATACCCAATTTACAACTGAAAAGTCGTTTTAATCTTTAAGATGCAGCATATTTCTAGCTCTCACTGCATGTACCCAGGTCAATATAGAACTAGAAGCACTCCAAAAATTCAATTATGATAGCGTCAGAGAGAATCTGCAACTTTCACTGACCAAATACAGTATTATTCTACTGTTCTTTCGACCGACTTTTTAATCAACATACTTAAATGTGTTGATTAAACCGATCTTTCGACCGATGAAGACACATATGCGTGAAATTGAAAATTCGTCTTAAAATATTATAGCGTTAATATATATGCTCTCATGCCATTTTTAGCCTTAAATATGTCTCAGCAGTCAGCATCACAATATTAATGTGTAGTAAATTGATTAAAGATTTTGCTCGATATATTATATTATATAATATATCAAGCAATGTCTATACGAAAACTTTGATTGGTCTACATTTGACATATTTTTAAAATATCGAATTGAGTCATGAGCATAGATTCTCACTCGTATTTTGTACCCCTCTCCTTCTTGAAGAGGGGTAAGTAACGCTAAAGTTGAGAAAAATTATGAAAATAGCAATTTTCAGTGATTTTAGTGATTTTCTGTGGATTTGGGCGTAGTCCCACGTGTACAAGTTTTAAAGTTTAGTCAACAAATTTCATTCCCGCTTCTGGAACTTTCCGACAAACTTCACTAATGACCAGGGTCTGCGATATCCTGACTGGTCAAATAGCATCAGTTAACTCTTGGAATACTCAGCCAAGGTTCACGACAAAATTACAGATATTTAGCTTTTCAGACTAGTTATTAGTATTTAAGATAAGTTAAATAATTTTAAATACTAGTAACTAGCCTGAGAATATGTTTTATGTTTTCTTATGGCCTGGGCGAGAATTAAAATGAGTATTTTCTATCTTTTCCTTTATGCTTTTAATCATGAAATTCTAGTTAAATTATCTAGTGTGTTATATCCTGCCTGATTAAACAAAATTTGCCCCACATTTTTGCACAAAAAGGCCGCACTCAAGCCGCTAAATTCGCTTAACTCGCCAAATTTGTCAGGAAGCAATTTGAGACATGAGTGCGGGATCGAACTATTTGTAAAATTTTGCCGCACTTATATGTCGCCTATAAGAAGCAACATGTAGGTGCGGTAATTTTTGTATGTTGCCACTTTTTCGGCAACATATAACTATTACAAATATTTTTTGATATTGCTTTTATCATGTTTTTTTACTGTAATATTATAGTATTTTGTACATTGATTAAGTATATTTTGACATTCCCATATTTTTTAAGAACCAGATACAGTTTAAAGGATCTACTGCTAAGATAAGAGATAATTTATAAGATCATTGTAAATGCGGGAAATGGATTCTAATTGTAACGAGTCGGAACCCTTTGCCAAAAATGATGAACTGGAGAATAAACAGTATACAAAAAGGGGGGAAACAGATCCTACAATCCAGGTACACTAGTTGTCAGTTTTATTCTTAATCTATAGATTGATTATTATTGTTATTGTCAAAAATTCAGATCTTATATGGATATCCATAGATCTGAATTTTGGACAATTCTCAAGCTAAGTCTAGTTTAGGAACCGACCAGATATCCGGCGGAATCCGGTTCCGGTTTCCTTTAGTTCTGATTTCCACCCGGTTCCGGTCTGGCAAACAGGAAAATAGATTGATAATCTCTAGACCCGTCGGTTCCCAAGGACAAAAGAAAATCGCGATTATTTAGGCCAAAAATCGCAGCACCGCGACATGCCAAACTAGGTGAAATCGCGGCGAAAAGCTCGTTAGTCTAGTTTAAAGATTAGCTATAAATACTGAGCAGTGCTGGCTTTTAGATCAGACCTTCCAGACGATCTCGAAAGTTCCTCCCAGCTCGCCAGACCTCGCCAGAACGGAACTCGATGTTCACATTCTAAAGATTATTTTCTGTTGGGACCAAGGGCTCATCGTGCAAGTATAAAGCAGACAGTTCTGAGTATGTTCGTAGAAATATTTCCTTTACCCTCGGCCTCATGAGCTGTTCTCAGTATTGAGTTCGCTAACGTTTGTTATAAAGTTGTAATATGGATTGACTAGTATTATAATAACCCGTGCCTTCGGCCGAGACCACACAGACATTCTGGGATTATTAGTATAGATTGTCTTAACAATCTCATGATTCAATGTCACTTAACAAATTAACTCCTAAAACTAACCTATTATGCCTAACATTACATATTTTATTTCCTCATCTTTACCCTTGTTCATCTTCTCGCACAATTCCTTAAGTGGGGTACGTCATCGTCATGTGAATATGTTTGCAGTTTTCCATACATTGATTGGGGTGTCTACTGTCATACTCATAGTGGTCAAGTTTGTGTGGTGGTTAAGTTTTATATGTCTAGTGGCCAACTTTATGTCTAGTGGTCAAGTTTTAGGGACGTTTTTGGCTAACAATGTTACGTCAGCAGACGAGTGGGTTAAGAAATGCTTGTGAAAGTGGATTCCTGGAAACTAATTGTTTTCCACAGTTTATGCTACCCTGATCATTATGAGCCCAACATATTTTTTTTTCGGTTTAATTTACTGAAGTTCGTACCAATTAGTATTAGTAGTACCTACCTCTTGATATACGATTTTTGACTCGAGGCTTACCCCTTGTAATGCAATCTCGGAATGCAGGCGGGAGCTCTGTCATCAGAGGTACGTATCAAAAATTTCTCGGACCGAAACTTTTTTAAGTCGAAATTTTTTCAAAGATTTTCTGGAAACTACATTTGTTCATGTTTCATGCTACCCTGATCATTATGAACTTCTGAAGTCCGTACATACATTCGGAAGGCTGTGGATGTGATTGGTTCCATACACTTATAAAGAACGTGATATTTGGCCTGAAGATTTAAGGGAGAATGCGCAAATTTGGTCCTCAGATGTAAAGGAAAATGCGCAATTTGTCGCAGAGAACTGAAATAATCGCGATTCGTCGCGAGGATCTGAAAAAATCGCGATTTGTCGCGGCAAACGTCAAAAAGCGCGATTTGTCGCGGAGAATGGGGAAAATCGCGATTCCGCACTTGCCGCGATTTCCTTTTGTCCTTGTCGGTTCCTGGTCTTAAAAGTATGGCTGTACTTTTAAACAATCTTATTATCCAGAAGGAAGAAATGTTGCCTAACTATGAGATGTTAGAGGATATTGGCTTTGGATGGTACCAGATCAGGCATATCCTGATAGTTGGTTTGATAATATCTTGTGATGCTGCGCAGGTACTTTTTCTATTTCTATTTCTCATTCATGCTCTCAGCTCTAGTTTCTGGAAAATTTAATTTTACCCCTAATTATTTAACTCAAAGTTTCTTACTATTCATTATCCAAGCATATGAAAATTGATATTTCGCGGTTCTAATTGCATGAACTTAATGTGCGAAATTGGAGTTTGGCACGAATCCAGGTTCCTCTATAAATCATACGAACCTGAATTCATGATTTCCCTATTCTCAGGTATTTATCCTATCAATAATACACCCCTCCTTGGTGTGCAGATGGCAGTTATATCCGATGGAGGTGGCTATGATGAGTGTGGTCTTCATGCTGTTCTACATGATCGGCTCCTCTTCAGGTGGTTTTCTGTCTGATATAATTGGAAGAAGGAAAACCCTTATCTTTAGGTGATTACCCAATACCCATATATTCAATCACGTGCTTTCTTCTTTCTTGATAGTCGACAAATAAATTGGGAGAAATATCAAGTTGACATGATAGTCATGATAGTTAATTCTAAAACATGATTTGTAAGATTTAATCATCATGCTTCATATTTGCTTGAGGATAACTCCTTCAGTGGTATATTTTTGGTGGTATTTGAACTGATAGTCCCTGCCGCTAATGGATACGTTGCATTTCTCTTGACTTATGGAATCACTGGAATGTTCATCGGTTGCAGGTAAGTTTCTTTATATCTTCGCAATCATTACTGAGTTCTGTTCTGGGTTGCAGGGTGGAGGGTAACTCTGAGAACGTAACAAAAGTAACATCCATCTTACAAGGTACTCGATTGGGGTGACCTATCTTGCAGAGATATCGCCCATCAAGAAACGGACTGCATCAGTGTTCTCTGTTAAGCTGTTCTGGGCTTTGGGTGGAATGTTCGAGACTATAGTTAGCATGATTGTGTTAGAGCAACATGGGTATAAGTACATGGTATGTTACAAACCAAACCATTCATTATTTGAATATGTCTCCTGTTTGGGTACACGTACTCAAGTTCGACACGCACTCTAGTTCGACACGTGCTGTAGTTCGACAAACCCTTGTGTCAAAATCGCTTAATGAATAAATAAATATTGCTGTTTCTTGACACCACTTTAGGGTTACACGGGTTCCTGCTAGTACCCATAATAAGAACTTTCTAGTAAGTCAATCCGTACTTCAGAGTTTCATCACGACAGTAGTAACAATAGCTTCTCTGATTCTGACAGTCCTGCTGGATGAGTCTCCGAGATGGTTATTAGCCAATGGACACTTCTCTCGCGCTTTACAGATCATACAGTGAGTGGGCTCAATTCCGGCTCTTACTAATTCGCTCGCCCAAAAATTATCACGTGACTTTGGTTTTTGTGGTTTTTCAGCCGAACAAAACGGTTTTACATAAACCTTAATCCCAACCCTAACCCTAACCATAACCTCGAAGTTATCCATAACCCTAACTACAACTCTAACCCTAACCCGAACCCTAAACAATCAAATTCGTTTTGTACTAGCCTGTCACGTGACCAAAACAGTTTTTGCCCATAACTCCCTAGGGAAGCATTTTACCCTACGTCATGTAGGGTGGTATGGAATCAGCGTCCAAAAATACACCGAATTAGATTACTTTCATACCCTTGCAGGGCCTTTTCACAGGAATTTTCTTAAAATTTGGGCGAGCGATTTAGTGGGAGCGCTCAATTCTAAATCACCGCCAATCAATTCTTATTTTAGCCGGTTTATTGCTGATCTTTAGCTTTGATAACAAAAATGAACAAATGTAAGAATTTCACACTGAACTTGTTACCCATTTACATACTTCAGAAAAGCCGCTGTTCAAAACAAAAGTAAAAAGAAGTTGCCTTCGACAGTAACAACTATGGAGGATCAGATGACGGTTACACCTGTTTCCATCTCTAAGGTTCATCCGTCCGTCTGTCTTTCCGTCCGTCTGTCCGTTCGTCTGTCTGTTGTTCTGTTTTCGTCGGGCTGTTATTTTGTCCCTATGTTACTTTGACCGTTTCCTGTTTCGGTCTTGTTAGGTTTTTTTTACCTGTTTCTTTGTCTCAAATTATTGTCTACAGGAGAGACCAGGAGTAATGAGTGTTCTCTTCCATCCGGACTACAGAAGAATGACTCTAGCTATGGCGTTCATCATGTTTGCTTGTACAGCACTTTACTTCAGTCTCCTATATCTCAACACCAACCTCCATATTATCAACTACTGTGGTGTTGGGTAATTTATTTAACCTTATCGCTTTTTTATGCCATAATCATCATTTTTATTGAGCATGTTGATCAGGAATTATATGTAGCATTTTACTTGTTTCTCAACGAAGATATTTCAAATTTTAGTTTTTTTGATCCATCTATATGGTCACTTTAATACAAACCCTCCCGCAGGGGTAATAATTCACACTCACTGCACATGGCTAAACTGTGTGAAGTTTTGGACACTCGTGATTATTTGGACCTTCTTGTCACATGTATTGTTGAGGTAATTCTTCATTTTCTGACGAAACATATAACCGGATAACCAATCAAATTCCAGGATCACTGTCACGTGTCAAAACAAACTTGCAACTCAGTTCCCACCATAAGATCGTAATCTATTATAAAATATAATCGTCTAATAAATATAAATAATATTTTAATTAATATTTTTATTAATATTTTAATTAATATTTTGTAAAAATTACAATTTTCTCTTCAGATACCGGTTCTGGTGCTGGCTATCGTATTTTGCGATTATCGTGGTAGACTTGTAGCTTTCAAAGTGTTTGGAGGATTTGGCAGTGTCTCCCTGTTACTTCTTATGTTCTGTATCTCTCCCGGTAAAGTTCATTTTGTTGCTAAAATATCCACAATTATATTCGTCGCGTTTTTTAATGGACCGCATTTCTTTAGTCTTTAACTCTTTACGATCCTTTAATCTTGCATGGTATCGTCGAGGTGCGGCGCGGGTACGGTTCGGTGCCTTATAATTATTGTTAATCTTATAGCGAGAAATACTAAATACCTATATGCCTTGTGACCATAATCATTCCTTGATCGCAGTCAACACCGAGATCCAGCTGTTTGTGTCACGTGGTATCGTAGACGGGTTGCTGTTGGCTGTCTGGGTTTACGTCCCGGAGATATATCCCACTAGAGTCAGGAATGTAGCTGTGGGGTTGATTAACACAGCCGGCAAGTTGGGCGCTGTTTTTGGGATCTTGTCCGTTCAGGTATTGGTAATGTCGTGTTATCGGATCGGGAAACTTTTTTTAATAGTTTATCAGTTGATAACTTTTACAATGGATCCTCATTCTTCATAAATGCAAATGTGCTTTTTATCTTTATGGCTAATTTTTGATGGTTTAAAAGTGTCAAGTAAACTGTTAACTTTAAACTTCGTATGCAGCTAGAAGAAACACATTTTGTTTCAGGTTATATAATTAGTTTTTGCTAATTACTGCTAATTAACTGCTAATTGACTGTCATTTCAGATGTTCTCTACGACACATCCGCATCTGATCATTACAATCGGTTTCGTGATATCCCTGCTGGCTTTTGCTACGATGTTTACCCTTCGAAAAGAGACAAAGGATCAGCCACTTAACGAAACAGCCCATTAGCTGGCACTACATGCAACATGGAAGGCGCAGTATTTTATACCTGACCTGGGGACCCGGCCCAGACTTACTCATTAGTACTGACAGGCTAGCTGCTGAGTGTCGTTCACTGACCGAACAACAAATAGAATATATTTATGTAAATATTCAAAATTACGTTTTTTGTATGTTTAAAATGGATGACACGAATGATTACGTAACTTATTGTCATACGTTGTATGACCCGCCGCGCACGAGTGCGCGGCTCCCCCTGTATCGTCATAGTGAAACGACCGTGGGGCCGTGGGGGTCGCAACGTGATACAAATAACTTATTTGTTATTAGTGACACACTTTTGTCTTTTGATGATATTGCTCATCGATAAATGCATATGTTTACATTATTAATTTGAGTGATGAATGATGATGATATTTAAATGTTAAAATAATAATTTCAAATTTGTTGAAAATTTCACGCATTCGTATTGATTTAATATTTATTTGATTAAATTTAATTCGAAAATCGTTCATTATTTTTTATAGTTCTAGTTTTACATTCATATTGATTCACGATGTCAATCCTTCGCAGCTCGGTGAGGCACAGTGGTGCATTTTGCCGATCTACCGAGAAGCATTATTTGATGCGCGCGCGACCCAGTAGTGCATCGCGCTACAACGTGCGACGCTGTTCACAAGAGGACTATAGTGCAAGGAAACTGCTGCTCACTGCTGCTCACTGCTGCTATGGGCGCGCGCGCGACAGCAGCATTGAGCAGCAGTTAGTAGCAGTGAGCAGCAGTGAGCAACAGTGAGCAGCAGTGAGCAGCAGTTTCTTTGCACTATAGTCCTCCTGTGTGTTGTATCACGTCGTGACCCACACGGTCGTTTCACTATGGTAGAGTTTCTACGAAACAGGGGAGCCGCGCACTCGTGCGCGGCTTGGGTCATACAACGTATGACAACGACGCTGGACGTGCGTTGCACTAAATACTGGCATACTGGCCCGCGGCGCGCATCAAATAATATCTCTTGCAATTACATTGTTGGATCGGCGAAATGCACCACTGAACCACGCTGAGCTGCAAAGGATTGACATCGTGAATAAATACAATTTATTTAACTTCACAAAACCTATTTTTGTGTCCCTACAGAAAATTTTGATAAATAAAACCTATGACAACATTTGACCATTTCAATTTCCTTAAACTACTGGCAGTATTATTTTCACTGATGCTGATTATGTCTTCCAAAATAAAAAGTGTTTAGCATTAAAGCTAAGCATGAACTATACACAGGAAGAGCTAAGTGCAAAGAAACTGTCACTAACTGCTACAAACTGCCACTAACTGCCACAAACTGCCACTAACTGCCACAAACTGCCACAAACTGCCACTAACTGCTACAAACTGCCACTAACTGCCACTAACTGCCACTAACTGCTACAATCGCGCCCACGCATTTGCGCGCGACAGTAGCAGTTAGTGGCAGTTAGTGGCAGTTTGTGGCAGTTAGTAGCAGTTAGTGGCAGTTTTTATGCGCGTCGGGATTTCAAATCGAGCGCTCATCAATTTTTATAATAGCAAGTCCGCAGCGTTTAGAGCTGCATTGTTGATTACTGGGCAGCGCTCAGCCTGTCATTCCGCCGAATCTCTATTCATTAATGAACATGATAGCCTGAGGTTCCCAGGTAACATTGTTGACTAAACCAGACTGTGCACGTTGTGCTAGATGTCAAATGTTGCAGATAGCGTATACGTTTTTTAAAACTATGTTTTGATTTGATTTGACTTGACTTAACTTGTAGTAAACGGTCGGCCGTTTTACAACACGGCAATATGACTGCTTGTGTTAGTTTCGACACTAAATATTTTGTTCTCGCTGCATGAGTATATAAATGTTTGATATGAATTATGAAATGAGAAGTCGTGTATTATGTAATATAATAGATTCAGAAGACTCGTAAATGTGCAAGTATATGAATATTTATATTATATCATATCCATTGAATTATATTCATGGGACCAGCAAAAGCTCACAGCTTACAGCATTTATTTTTATTTATGATAAGATGATAAGTTCATTATGAGCAATTTTTAATTTAGTTCGTATCAGGCTAGGAGTCTAGTAATCGAGTTTTATTTGTTAATAAAAAAAACTTCTCTACGGTATTAGGAAAACTGCTGTGATAGACCGGAGCGCAGCAAAAAATTTAATAGCTTGTCCTGACCCGAATTCTACCAAATATTTTCACTACAAGTATGAAACTTTTCGGATTTAGAAGGGTGCTGTCCAGACTATGAGTATGTTAACGGTGCGCGGTGATATCATTGAAGCTAAAGTCGGCACTAAAAATTAAAGTAAATATACCTCACGCCACACACTAATTGCATACGTTTGTAATTTTATTGTCTCTTATCAGCTTGCTTATTTCTCCTACCCGAACGCCTAACGGAGAGATTACTTTGTTATATTACGTATCTGACAGGTAAAAATTAATAACAATAAATTTCACCTACTGAACGATTTCATAATAGAAAAGTTGCTAGTTTGGTTCTCCACCGTGCAATAGGATCTGTTTCACGTCCCGGTTCACTCTTTAAGATAAAAGCCTCTAATCGATGATTTTGCCCTTATAGCTTAGTTGTACTTGTAGTGAATTCGTACGGAACGTTCACTAAAAATAGTTTGTGAACGCGTTCGCTAAAAGATTTTAACGTTTGGAACATAAGGAACGTTAAAACAGGGCCTCCCACGGATTAAACAGTTTTGTGCGGAGAAAGAAGTGAAGAGAGAACGAAGCCAAAGAGTTCTCCGACAATTGTTCCAGCTAGCCTCACCGCAGCAACGCCAACAGCAAGCAGGGACTTATCCTAATCCATGCAACCTATACAACGCTGACCAAGAATGGACACAGGACATGCCACGGTACCACTATAATATTTAATTTGATTCTCCGTGATAACACTAGCAGTAGCAGAATTTGCTGCTTGTAATTCCTGGGCGTTGCTGAACCTGTCATTCCGCCCTATCTGCTATGCCTATAGACATATTTTTATATGTTCAATGTTAAATCAATGTGTTTAACTTAATAAATGCAAAAGCCTGAGCGAGGTACCGTACCCAGGTAAATTAATCTTTGCAAGTTGAATTTGCGTTTCTGAAACCACTCTCTGCACTGGTAATTGTATTTAAAAGGGAACACAAAATGATGTACGTGACCAAAATTATTCCCCGCGCGACGCGATAACTGATAAGATTCTCTTTCAACATTCAGTTTCAGTTAATTCTGGGTAATTCGCGCGTAAAATCATATTGGCACGTGTGCGTTCCATGTTCTCAGAATTAGGCAACGGTAAGTTTATAATCTTTAACTTTAACTGTTTGGAAACAGGTGTTGTTATTTTATGCTGGGAACAGGGAATCCCAAAAAGTGCTTGATCGGCCAGTTCATCATTGTGTCTCGCTAAATACTTGGCTAGTTTCATTATGCTTCGACTAATCATCACTGTTGGCTTGGGGATGGTATTCAACTGTTGAGGGCTTACTGTAACAACCATTGATACGCTTATAGTTATCAAACAGCAACTAACCGATATCCAATGGGTCTCAGCCATAGATTTAGAACAATATAGGCTCAACGGTGGCTCGGAAAAGTATAATCTTCATGGTATGGTCTTATATATGATTTTGGTCTATTAGAACGAGTTTTAAGTGAAATATATCCTCCAGAGATGATTATGAATAAAAATAATACTTCAGTTCGTGAAACTGACTTTTTAGATATTAGTCTTACTATCACTATCAATATTTATAAGGGAAAATTTTTTTAAAAACTTTACGACAAGAGGAACGATTATAATTTTGATGTCATTAATTATCCCTATTACTCTAGTAGCAGAGAGGAGTTGAGTGTGCACTTCAATGTACACAATTTTTGACCACGCAGGGTCTTTCATTAGGTCATTCCAAACCAAAATCATCTAGGTACCCATTTTGTATCGGTAGTCCCAGTCCTACAGGGCGAAATTTCTAAATTGCCCTCAGGCGCAAATTTGGGATTTTTGTATCTCGGCTTCTAAAAGACTTAGAGACTTGAATATTGGCTTAAAATAACCGCAATACCCTTATTTATATACAAGTTATGAAGCAATATAAGGTCTCAGGTGCCTAGTTTTAAAGATATTCACGAAAAACTGTTTTTTGGCTCATCGCAGCTGGAATTACCGGATTATTTTTACATCTGGAGCTAGAAAGGTCGTAGAAACTTCTCCGATATTGGAAAGTATTCGCAATGAGCACATTTATATAAGACTTATGAATCATTGTATGCTCTAAAATGCTTATTTGTAGAGATATTAGCAAAAATCGGTAATTTTGGCTTCACCAATACAAATTTGGTAATTCGTTTTGTCTTTTTGTTGCAAATTTTCACGTTGCAATTTTCAAGATGCGGTTTGTGGCTATCGATGGGGCTTTATATATGCTATTGTATGGTTTTGATACAATCCTTCAGCACCTAGGACATAGGCAATAGGGGTCTCAAACCCTGAAATGTCAGGAACTGGGCAGTGGCCGAGATAAATATTTGATAATTACTTGGACTCTTGACTCACATTCATCTTTTCAACGGTTAGTTAGACATCTTAAACCAGTATTGAACGTTGAGTGAAACTTCTGATCCATTTGTAGCTCAGGTGATGTGCCCCAGAACAACACACCTGAGTGACAGTGGGCCTTATCGATCATGAAGCCGCAAATCACAGTGACTTTGGGCCTCAGAGACAAGGGCATTCGTACTCTTGGCTTAAATTGGCTCTTCGTTAGTATCATCAATCAGGTTTCTAACCTCTAAATCATCTGCCTGTTCATTGTCCATCCGTCTCTTTGAGATTCATTATTACTTCAAGTTTAGTCATTTCGTTTCTGTTCAACTGTAGGCGTAATGAGGGACTTCAGTCCAGCAATAAAGTCAATATCTCTAGATTTAGCAATATTTGGTTGGTTTCGCTACTTTTAAGGTAATTATGTTCAGCAAGCAAGGTTGTAAGTTTTCAGCCCTACTGCCCCGAAATATTGCCCCCCCCCCCCCCCCCCCCCCGATCACTAGTAATGCTGGAGCACAGGTAATGCACATGGTAATGCTGATTTTTTGCTTAACATAGCTCATTTTAAAGTTCCTTTATCAGCAGTCTTCCCTATCATACTGGCATATAAACAGATTCACCTCCTTTATCTCTAGATATAATCTTGAACCTGGGCTCTACAGGTTATCGAATGTCCACCAACCTCTTTCCCCAATTATTGTCAGCCCCAGGACCTCTATCACCTGCAACTTTGGGTCTTAGAACTTCGGGCCCAAAGATACCTGTCCCTCAGTGACTCTGTGCCCCACATAATTCTAATTTATGACTCAATGTAAATTGTAAATGCTGAGATGGACATAAGATAACCCGTATCTATCGCTAAATTATTTACTATTATTATTGTATTGCTGTGTAAATTTAATTCTAATTCTAATTATAATTCCCCTCCCCCCCCCCCCCCCCCCCCCCCCCAGAACACTGGTAATGCTTGAGCACTCTGCACTAGTAATGCACATGGTAATGCTGATTTTTTGCTTAGCATATCTCATTTTTAAGTTCCTTTTTCAGCAGTCTTCCATATCATACTGGCATATAAACAGATTCACCTCCTTTATCTCTAAATATAATCTTGAACCTGGGCTCTACAGAATTATAATTAGAATTAGAATTAAATTTACACAGCAATACAATAATAATAGTAAATAATTTAGCGATAGATACGGGTTATCTTATGTCCATCTCAGCATTTACAATTTACATTGAGTCATAAATTAGAATTATGTGGGGCACAGAGTCACTGAGGGACAGGTATCTTTGGGCCCGAAGTTCTAAGACCCAAAGTTGCAGGTGATAGAGGTCCTGGGGCTGACAATAATTGGGGAAAGAGGTTGGTGGACATTCGATAACCTGTAGAGCCCAGGTTCAAGATTATATCTAGAGATAAAGGAGGTGAATCTGTTTATATGCCAGTATGATAGGGAAGACTGCTGATAAAGGAACTTTAAAATGAGCTATGTTAAGCAAAAAATCAGCATTACCATGTGCATTACCTGTGCTCCAGCATTACTAGTGATCTGGGGGGGGGGGGGGGGGGGGGGGGGGCAATATTTCGGGGCAGTAGGGCTGAAAACTTACAACCTTGCTTGCTGAACATAATTACCTTAAAAGTGGCGAAACCAACCAAATATTGCTAAATCTAGAGATATTGACTTTATTGCTGGACTGAAGTCCCTCATTACGCCTACAGTTGAACAGAAACGAAATGACTAAACTTGAAGTAATAATGAATCTCAAAGAGACGGATGGACAATGAACAGGCAGATGATTTAGAGGTTAGAAACCTGATTGATGATACTAACGAAGAGCCAATTTAAGCCAAGAGTACGAATGCCCTTGTCTCTGAGGCCCAAAGTCACTGTGATTTGCGGCTCATGATCGATAAGGCCCACTGTCACTCAGGTGTGTTGTTCTGGGGCACATCACCTGAGCTACAAATGGATCAGAAGTTTCACTCAACGTTCAATACTGGTTTAAGATGTCTAACTAACCGTTGAAAAGATGAATGTGAGTCAAGAGTCCAAGTAATTATCAAATATTTATCTCGGCCACTGCCCAGTTCCTGACATTTCAGGGTTTGAGACCCCTATTGCCTATGTCCTAGGTGCTGAAGGATTGTATCAAAACCATACAATAGCATATATAAAGCCCCATCGATAGCCACAAACCGCATCTTGAAAATTGCAACGTGAAAATTTGCAACAAAAAGACAAAACGAATTACCAAATTTGTATTGGTGAAGCCAAAATTACCGATTTTTGCTAATATCTCTACAAATAAGCATTTTAGAGCATACAATGATTCATAAGTCTTGTATAAATGTGCTCATTGCGAATACTTTCCAATATCGGAGAAGTTTCTACGACCTTTCTAGCTCCAGATGTAAAAATAATCCGGTAATTCCAGCTGCGATGAGCCAAAAAACAGTTTTTCGTGAATATCTTTAAAACTAGGCACCTGAGACCTTATATTGCTTCATAACTTGTATATAAATAAGGGTATTGCGGTTATTTTAAGCCAATATTCAAGTCTCTAAGTCTTTTAGAAGCCGAGATACAAAAATCCCAAATTTGCGCCTGAGGGCAATTTAGAAATTTCGCCCTGTAGGACTGGGACTACCGATACAAAATGGGTACCTAGATGATTTTGGTTTGGAATGACCTAATGAAAGACCCTGCGTGGTCAAAAATTGTGTACATTGAAGTGCACACTCAACTCCTCTCTGCTACTCTAGTATATTAGATGGGAATAATCCCAAAGGCCAGTATTATGGTAAATTTATTAGTCAGTTAGTTCGTTTAGCTCGTATTAATAGTTCTTATAACAGTTTTATTTTGGATTGTAAAAATTTAGTTCGTAAACTTGCACGACAAAGTTTTAATATTGCTGCACCTTGCGGAAACGGTTTGAAATCTTTGTCGACAAGTATTTTAACATTTGGGGAAAATTTGGGATTAATTTTACTTCGGAATATGTATTTTAGCATGACGTGTCATTCTTTTTTTTAGTTCAGTTCGTTTTCAATTTTTAATCTTAATTTTAATTTTCAGTACGTTTTACCTAACAAAATCATTTTTTACTTTTAGCTAGCAGAATGGTTTTCAGATTGCATTAATGAACTGTGCTATGAGCTGGTCCCAAGTCCAGACGCCATTTTATTCTTTGTAATTTTCAATAACCCTGTCTAGTCATTGACTACTGATTTATGAAATCACTAATCCTTTCGATTTCTGTGCCACTAACTGCCTTGATTTCATCAGTCCCTATATTGATAGGTTCATGCGCAAATTTACCTAGTTTAGCCGTCATTAATTAGGTACAGACCACTAAAAATAGTTTGTGAACGCGTTCGCTAAAAGATTTTAACGTTCGGAACATAATGGTAAAGGAACGTTAATCAGATTTAAAATATCAACACGTCGACACGCCATCGTTTCCCGCAATTTTACATGTTCTAGATGAGTTAGGAGAGTTTTAGCGCGCATGCATGCACGTTTCACTTTTCAGGCCCTAAAACTCCGCTATTAGTGTTTCTGGATAGAAGTCGACTATTTATGCTCAATTCTCGAGCCGATAATAGTCTTGCTTAGATTTTCAGACAATAGTCTTAAGATTCCTGTTGGTTTCATCGGTGTAATTTATTACAAATATTATCTGTTCACCTTAAAGTTTTAGTTAGCAAATTTTGCTTTTCGCAATTGAAACTATAAAAGCGATATGATTAGTCTTGCCAACAAAAGGTGGCTCGAGCTCCATTCCCCCCTACACTCAGTAGGGTTTTGTGTTCACCCGGCTTATATATCAGGGATATGATCAACACACGAATCAGGATGTCTGGAAGGAGTTTCTAGATGTCATGGACACGTGGTGTGACGGCGCAACAAAGAAGAAGATACTTTAAATTCGCAGTACACGTTCTACCGAGAGAAAAGAGGCTTATTCTCTACTGACGCTGCCTCAAGTTTTAGCCAAGATTCTGACGGTCCAGTCTCTTGGTGGAGCAACTTCGGTTGAGAGGTACCCGAACTACCGAGTTTTCCAATGAAAGCGCTGTCGCAATCGACATCAGCCTCACCCTGTGAGACGAATTGGAGCTTGTAAAAAAAGAAACCGCCTCACAGTTAACAAGCAGCGAGACCTTATTAATATTTATGTTATTATATTTATGTTATTATATTTATGTTAACACAAGTTTGCGTCTTATGAAAAATTCACGAATTAAGGAGCAATAATTTTATTATTATTTGCTTATTGCTATACTAGTGACTTATTTTTATTCATTGTTGTTTATTTACTGTCTAATTCCGACAACATAGTTTTATCTCATTGTATCCATTTAAAGTTAAAAACGGACATTAAAAATTAAAATGAACGCTCGGAGCCCGGAGGCATTCAAACGTTTACGTACGGGCGTTGACTTGAACGTAAATGGGCAGACTATTTAACTTTAAGGTTAAACGGATATTAATATATGTACGCTATGCCCTAGCTGGGGCCTCTTCTCAGACTCTCGAGCGTTCAATTTGAATTGGTGTCGATTCAAAATTAAAGTTAATTAAAGTTCAATAAGATAAACTTATGGGTCACGAAATCCTCTCCGAACCTCCACGTGGTGTGGCCTGGTTGGCACTAACGGGTGGTGTGCTCTCTTGTTGAGTACAAAGGTTGGGCCTTGCCAACTCAAAGTTCTCATAGGAATCAGGAAGTCAACACTAACAGCTACCAAGCACCAGGAAATTTCTCTTTCAGATATCAGGTTACAAGATAGTACACACACAAATGACGATACATTAGACACAGATACCTAGCTCTAAGAGCTACTAAATCACCAGGAAATTCTCTTTCAGCTTTCAGGTCCCATCGAAGTCACCCACCACAGAGCTAGGGATTCCAATTCGCTCATCCTGACTACAAGGACACACTGATAATGAGTAGTCCTGGCACTTCTCCCTCCAGTAACCACTTTTCAGGTCTTTTCAGTTAAGACAGCTAATGCGTAAGGGCTGACACACGCTAGACACAGGCTCGTGATAAGACAGAATTAGGGATTTAAACTCTGACTACGAGGACACACTGATAGCGAGAATTCCTGGCACTTCTTCCTCCAGTAACCACTTTTCAGGGGACCGGGTTAGCTTTGCCACACTCTTCATTGAAGTGTGACTGGACGCTCTACAATCATCTAGTAGCAGCAGAGTTTGACTGACACCCTTACTGGTTCTATTCAGTTTCTACAGCGGAAGATATCAACACTCGAAAACAGTTCATCTCGGACATCCTGCAGAGCTGCTTTTTCACAGCCTGCCCCATTACACGGGGAACCCTTAGATCTACAGTACCCTGGTGGCGAGCATAGCTCACTAAAGCATAGTGGACCTCTTTAGTTCTGAGACGCAAAGCTAACCGGATCAGGAATAAACATCAATGCAATGCTTAGGGGATGCAACTAGAACATACAATGTTTATCGAATGCATTACTCAATCTTTTGATTCATTTTTTTAGCTCGACGTTACATGGTAACATTTCAGGACTGACATTCCTCCTTCAGGTTAATTGAGGAAATCATACCCGCTATTTGCGTTATACATGGCAAGTATCTGGACTTCTGATAACTTAGGATCTCCATCAATCATAAATTCCTCTCAGATTCCCAGGCTGCATTTATAGCGCTTAACAGCACCAGTTTTAACTCCAGGTTCGTTCTGAACATCTCAGACCAACTCACTAGGTATTCACATCGAGTAGGACTTCGTTCCAGGACATTAAGGAGTATACGGTAAAGAACTAGCGGAAGAATTCGCAAGGGACGATCAATCCAACAACATCCCCATAGGACCAGAACCCTTCCTCCCAAATAGGCCACACTCAGTGACAAAGGAACATTCCACTTATGATGTTCCTCCACAAATTAAATACAGGAACTTTTATTTTTCTGGAACTCACATCAGATGGCTAACATGGTCGCTTTCAGAATAGGTCACAGCCCACTAGTTTATTTTCAGAACGTGGCAAACAACGTCAACTTCAAGACGCAAGATTGCGAACACTTTTCAGGAGAAGCAGCAACATCCCAGCACCTCCTCTACAAGTGCATCCAGATCATGACGTTCAGAATGAGGATAATTGGTAAACTCTACCTTAACAACAGTAAACTAGTAAACTACATCATATCTTCAAATTTGTGGAACAGTCGACAAGACTGGATAGGGAAAACCCTTTTGGGTAACCTCCTTGGATTCTTCACCAGGAACTTTCGCTAAATCCCATACTAGGAACTCAACCTAGGCCCATCTCCGCATAGAGACATATCTCCCAGGCTTTGACCTTGCTCGGAAGTCCCTTGTCTACCCGCAGAAGTACTACAACGGAAGTGGGTTTGCTCTGAGACAGGTAGTGACAGCTTCAAGACTCCAGGGGTCTGTTGCATTGATATTTATTATTTTATGATTTCGTATATACTTTGGGAGTCCTGGCGTGCAGCTAGCAGGAGTTGCATTCTGTGGGCACGGTGAGAAGGCCTCCATCTTAACGTAAGAGGCCAGAAACCGTTGACCAGAACAGAGAGAGAGAGAGAAGATAAACTTATCATTGCTGGTTTGATTTTGGAACCTTCTCTAGACCTAGTAATTTTGGATTCTTAAGTTATGTGCGAGAATAGCTTCCCAGTCCCACGTCAAAGTGATTTATAGATTATCCTTTTTTTTAAGGGAATCGTTAGGTATTCGTATACTTATAGTATAGTTTTATTATTACACGTACGTGACCAATATTATTCCCCGCGCGATGTTATTACAAATTAGATTCTCTTTCACTTTGATCAGTTTCTTTCAAAAACAGATTCGCGCGTCAAATATATTTAGTTTGCGCGCTTTTGGTACTCCCAAAAGTACGTCAAAATGCAATTCTGTGAATTGCATTATTATAAATTTATAGTCATAGGTAATAGGCTCCATGTCATTGTCCACAGGACTGGTCACTGTTAACCTTGTTTAACTTAAACTGGTTGGAAAACGCGGATGTGTTATGAAAAATAATGTTTATCGCTTTGCCATTCGGCCGGTAGAATTAGATCAGAAAACCACGCGGATAACGATAAGACGATAAAACAGTTATCGAATTTTATACCTTTACCTAAGGCTAATGGTGATGCAACGCTAATGGAATACCTTGATCAGAAAGAAGTAAGAACTTTTGCTTTTGGCAAATCTAACAACCACGGAAATTTTCAGCGACATCAACGCTAAAATCGGAAACGATTTTCACTTCAAGATCTACTTAGAGAAAGTAATGACATGTCGGTGGGGATCGCGACGTGATACAAGTAGTATAGTATGGTATCTACCTTAAGTTATGGAACTGCTGAAGGTAATTCGTTAGAAGGCTTACATCTCGATCCCGGGGTGCGGATAGAAGAAAAACATTATTTATAGTCTTGGACACTTATAACTAGCTGATAGCACAGACTACGTTTTTGTTAGGAAGAATTAGGGTCCGCAAAAGATGACAGTCAGGATAAGTTCTATGTCTGTCATGTACAATATATTATTATAGGAGAAACACTACCTATTGTATAGAGAATATGCTATAGAAAGATATCATGTACATAAAGGTAAGTATACTTATTGGTAGAATTGTGGAACACAACAAGAAAATTGAGAATAATCTTGTGCGAGGGTAGGGACCCAGGTGGCGTTTCTAACCCAAATAAACTTTAAGGAGACTTCTCATCTTTTAAGGAGACTTCTCAGACTCCGCACCTCCTTAATCGGTTTCTGAACTGGAATTCTATGGGCTTCCAGACGGCCAGACCGAGTATTACCATCCCATCCTTCTAGAGTTCATCACAAGTAGCACCCACCTTGAAGATCTTTGACACCCAGACACACCCCATTGGCGAACAAACTTTGGATATAATCTTACATGCTCCCGAAGGAATCCCTGGTTTATGGTCTTTCTCCTCGTCACCAGCACTTTCGCTAGAGTCACCAGCCCTTTCACTGGAGTCATCAGCCCAATCATTGAAGTGTACAGAAGTACAGTTGTGTGTTAGATCAATTTCTTGGTCTAACATTTAATACTAATTCGTGCGTAAAATCAAATTCGCACGTGTGCACTCAATGCATTTCTGGTCACGTACCGGTAACTTTAGTCTTTAACTTAAACTGTTTGGAAAATAGATGTGTACATGAAATATATTAATGTTTATCAGCCGGTAAAGTATTTCGAGGGAAAAATCTCACATACACCAGACGAAAAATTTGAATGATTGGAGTTACTTTTACTTATCATGTCTAAATATTAATAAGGTTTACTGGCTCAGTTTTTGAATGTATGGGAATGAAAATAATTTCACTCGAATTTCGACAGATCTTATACTAACTTGACTGTACTTGTAGCAAACCGCATGACGTTTATTGATCATCAACTTTCAATAGTTCAAAGGTATTTTCATCCATAATTAATGATGACACATATATCTGCTCGATACTTCATTCCGTGTACTATACAGTGTACATGCAATTACGTAGAGATGCTGTACTGATAGACATTGCGGATGCTGACCATTATACGATAATGAGACTAACATATTTGTTCATTAAATACCTAAATTATAAGCATTTAAAATATTTTCTGCTGACACGTGCATGCACGCGCGCTAAAACTCTTCTAACTCATCTAGAACAAGTAAAATTGCGGGAAACGATGGCGTGTCGACGTGTTTATATTTCAAATCTGATTAACGTTCCTTTACCTAATATCTTATATATACCTTATGTTCCGAATGTTAAATCTTTTAGCGAACGCGTTCACAAACTATTTTTAGTGAACGTTCCGTACGTTCACTACAACTAAGCCGGGTGTCTATCAGTAAATACTCATACTTTGACAATGACATCATATTTGCGGACCCTAATTCTTCCTAACAAAAACGTAGTCTGTGCTTCTATCCGCACCCCGGGATCGAGATGTAAGCCTTCTAACGAATTACCTTCAGCAGTTCGGTTCACGTACTGTAGTGCGACACGTACTCTAGTGCGACATGTACCCTAGTGCGAAACCTCCAAGATCGACACTGTCGCAGTAGAGTACGCTACCTGGATCGTAGTGCGACACGTACCCTAGTGCGACAGAGAAATTTCAAGGCCGACACTGTCGCACTACAGTGCGCTACCTGGACTGTAATGCGACACGAACTAAAGTGCGACAAAACACTTTACGCAATAAAAATTTGACTTTCCATTTTTAAGTTTTAATGACAAGAGTGTAGTCGTGTATGAGTAAATATGGGGTTAAATATAAAATCAAAGATTACAATCCACGAAGATTAGGTCCACGAAGATTAGGTCCACGAAGGCAATAGCACCGATCATCTTAAAGTACTTCCGTACTGCTGAGTTCTCTGCGTTGTATTCCGGGACTAGGTCATGTTGCTGCATCTTCCTCCAAAGTGCTTGCTTGTGGTGGAAGAAGCATCCTCTCTTGGTAGTAGTGGGCCAGGTTGTCTCCACAGCGTTTATCAGGGCTCTCTCGTAGTCACTCATGACAGATTGAGGGTCGACTCCAAAAGCAAGGAGCTCGTCCAAGAGGGCTTCATAATGTCCAACAGCATCAGCAATTAGGTGTTTCGTAGGGAGGTCAGTATCGGAAGCTTTCCGTTTCATATGCTGCTTTGCTGTGTGGACAGAGTTTGCTGCAGGAGTAGGAGGGTGGGAATAAGTCTTCGTACTGGTCACAGTAGTGTCGTTCATCAGACTGAGACGTCCGGAGCAGATCTTCCCAGTGGATCGCCAGTAGGTCCTGTCGTCGCGCTTCTAATTATCCAGGCAGTAGCGGTATCCGTCGTGGATAACGTTTCTTGAACCAGTAGTGCGTCCAGGAATGGAGGTGATTGAAGAATACATGTTGATGTTGTTCGATGCTTTGGTAGAATCATCGTGACTTTATATATGGCCCAAGAATATGAACTTGTTATCCAAATCTGAGATATACCTTCATACGATACGTGTGATAGGAATGAGGATCATATGCTGCTTAAGAGTTACCCGGTGGATCACACACTGCATACGTGGCTTGAACTGACCCGAAGGAATTGTGATCAGTGGATCACTTCGAAACACGTGATGTGAACCGACGAATCGTATTCGCAAGATCAATTCGAAATAAGTGACGTGAACCGACCCGACGAATTACTTAATGGTCCATAAGAAGGATAGGATGCTGGATGTGACCTGAGCTTGGAAATAAGTCAGGATATTTTGTCGCAGTAGAGTACGCTACCTGGATGGTAGTGCGACACATACCCTAGTGCGACAGAGGGTGTTTTTGTCGGACTTCACACTAGAGTACGTGTCGCATTACAGTACGTGTCACACTACAGTAAGATTACCCTTTCTCTAAGTAGATTTTGAAGTAAAAATCGTTTCCGATTTTACTTTTAGCGTTGATGTCGCTGAAAATTTTCGTGGTTTTTAGATTTACCAAAAGCAAAAGTTCTTACTTCTTTCTGATCAAAGTACTCCATTAGCGTTGCATTACCATTAGCCTTAGGTAAAGGTATAAAATTCGATAACTGTTTTATCGTCTTATCGGTATCCGCGTGGTTTTCTGATCTAATTCTACCGGCCGAATGGCAAAGCGATAAACATTATTTTTCATAACACATCCGCGTTTTCCAACCAGTTTAAGTTAAACAAGGTTAACGGTGACCAGTCCTGTGGACAATGACATGGAGCCTATTACCTATGACTATAAATTTATAATAATGCAATTCACAGAATTGCATTTTGACGTACTTTTGGGAGTACCAAAAGCGCGCAAACTAAATATATTTGACGCGCGAATCTGTTTTTGAAAGAAACTGATCAAACATCAAAGTGAAAGAGAATCTAATTTGTAATAACATCGCGCGGGGAATAATATTGGTCACGTACGTGTAATAATAAAACTATACTATAAGTATACGAATACCTAACGATTCCCTTAAAAATAAGGATAATCTATAAATCACTTTGACGTTGGACTGGGAAGCTATTCTCGCACATAACTTACGAATCCAAAATTACTAGGTCTAGAGAAGGTTCCAAAATCAAACCAGCAATGATAAGTTTATCTTATTGAACTTTAATTAACTTTAATTTTGAATCGACACCAATTCAAATTGAACGCTCGAGAGTCTGAGAAGAGGCCCCAGCTAGGGCATAGCGTACATATATTAATATCCGTTTAACCTTAAAGTTAAATAGTCTGCCCATTTACGTTCAAGTCAACGCCTGTACGTAAACGTTTGAATGCCTCCGGGCTCCGAGCGTTCATTTTAATGTCCGTTTTTAACTTTAAACGGATACAGTGAGATAAAACTATGTTGTCGGAATTAGACAGTAAATAAACAATAATGAATAAAAATAAGTCACTAATATAGCAATAAGCAAATAATAATAAAATTATTGCTCCTTAATTCGTGAATTTTTCATAAGACGCAAACTTGTGTTAACATAAATATAATAACATAAATATAATAACATAAATGATAATAAGGTCTCGCTGCTTGTTAACTGTGAGGCGGTTCCTTTTTTTGTTTATCACCCAGTCGTACAACTACAAGCTCCAATTCGTCTCACAGGGTGAGGCTGATGTCGATTGCGACAGCGCTTTCATTGGAAAACTCTGTAGTTCGGGTACCTCTCAACCGAAGTTGCTCCACCAAGGGCAAGAGACTGGACCGTCAGAATCTTGGCTAAAACTTGAGGCAGCGTCAGTAGAGAATAAGCCTCTTTTCTCTCGGTAGAACGTGTACTGCGAAATTAAAGTATCTTCTTCTTTGTTGCGCCGTCACACCACGTGTCCATGACATCTAGAAACTCCTTCCAGACATCCTGATTCGTGTGTTGATCATATCCCTGATATATAAGCCGGGTGAACACAAAACCCTACTGAATGTAGGGGGGAATGGAGCTCGAGCCACCTTTTGTTGGCAAGACTAATCATATCGCTTTTATAGTTTCAATTGCGAAAAGCAAAATTTGCTAACTTTAAGGTGAACAGATAATATTTGTAATAAATTACACCGATGAAACCAACAGGAATCTTAAGACTATTGTCTGAAAATCTAAGCAAGACTATTATCGGCTCGAGAATTGAGCATAAATAGTCGACTTCTATCCAGAAACCTAGGAGAATCAGGGGACATCCTGTTGTCAATTTATGGGAGGTCGACTTTACTGCTTTGATCACAGACGTCCGATACAGCAGCGGAAGCGCAAGATCTGCTGATGAGCAATTCCGTCGGTCTGTACCTAATCAATGACGGCTAAACTAGGTAAATTTGCGCATGAACCTTTCAATATTATAGATTATACTTTTCCGAGCCACCGTTGAGCCTGTATTGTTCTATGGCTGAGACCCATTGGATATCGGTTAGTTGCTGTCTGAAAACTATAAGCGTATTAATGGCTGTTACAGTAGGCCCTCAACAGTTGAATACCATCCCCAAGCCAACAGTGATGATTAGTCGAAGCATAATGAAACTCCCGAAACCGTAATGGCATCTGTCGACGTTCTTCAAAGGAAGCATCTGAGACAGATAATCAACACCTACTGGCCTACGGTTATCAGTAACGAGAATTTATATAAGAGATGCAATGTCAGACCCCTTACTGAAAGGATCAAGAAAGCAAGATGGAAGATGCTTGGACACGTTCTCAGAAGCGGTGACGACACTCCCGCCTTCTTATCTTTCAGATTTGCATGTTTAGGATGTTTTGACTACAAAGGAAGGAGGGGCAGACCTCGTTCAAATTTATTTGATTTATTATTAAAAGACATTATGACAAAACAAATTATTTTGATTGTAAATAAAAGATTTAGTTTAAGTAATTTCAACGATTTAGTGTATAAATATAATAACATAAATGATAATAAGGTCTCGCTGCTTGTTAACTGTGAGGCGGTTCCTTTTTTTGTTTATCACCCAGTCGTACAACTACAAGCTCCAATTCGTCTCACAGGGTGAGGCTGATGTCGATTGCGACAGCGCTTTCATTGGAAAACTCTGTAGTTCGGGTACCTCTCAACCGAAGTTGCTCCACCAAGAGACTGGACCGTCAGAATCTTGGCTAAAACTTGAGGCAGCGTCAGTAGAGAATAAGCCTCTTTTCTCTCGGTAGAACGTGTACTGCGAAATTAAAGTATCTTCTTCTTTGTTGCGCCGTCACACCACGTGTCCATGACATCTAGAAACTCCTTCCAGACATCCTGATTCGTGTGTTGATCATATCCCTGATATATAAGCCGGGTGAACACAAAACCCTACTGAATGTAGGGGGGAATGGAGCTCGAGCCACCTTTTGTTGGCAAGACTAATCATATCGCTTTTATAGTTTCAATTGCGAAAAGCAAAATTTGCTAACTTTAAGGTGAACAGATAATATTTGTAATAAATTACACCGATGAAACCAACAGGAATCTTAAGACTATTGTCTGAAAATCTAAGCAAGACTATTATCGGCTCGAGAATTGAGCATAAATAGTCGACTTCTATCCAGAAACCTAGGAGAATCAGGGGACATCCTGTTGTCAATTTATGGGAGGTCGACTTTACTGCTTTGATCACAGACGTCCGATACAGCAGCGGAAGCGCAAGATCTGCTGATGAGCAATTCCGTCGGTCTGTACCTAATCAATGACGGCTAAACTAGGTAAATTTGCGCATGAACCTTTCAATATTATAGATTATACTTTTCCGAGCCACCGTTGAGCCTGTATTGTTCTATGGCTGAGACCCATTGGATATCGGTTAGTTGCTGTCTGAAAACTATAAGCGTATTAATGGCTGTTACAGTAGGCCCTCAACAGTTGAATACCATCCCCAAGCCAACAGTGATGATTAGTCGAAGCATAATGAAACTCCCGAAACCGTAATGGCATCTGTCGACGTTCTTCAAAGGAAGCATCTGAGACAGATAATCAACACCTACTGGCCTACGGTTATCAGTAACGAGAATTTATATAAGAGATGCAATGTCAGACCCCTTACTGAAAGGATCAAGAAAGCAAGATGGAAGATGCTTGGACACGTTCTCAGAAGCGGTGACGACACTCCCGCCTTCTTATCTTTCAGATTTGCATGTTTAGGATGTTTTGACTACAAAGGAAGGAGGGGCAGACCTCGTTCAAATTTATTTGATTTATTATTAAAAGACATTATGACAAAACAAATTATTTTGATTGTAAATAAAAGATTTAGTTTAAGTAATTTCAACGATTTAGTGTATAAATATAATAACATAAATGATAATAAGGTCTCGCTGCTTGTTAACTGTGAGGCGGTTCCTTTTTTTGTTTATCACCCAGTCGTACAACTACAAGCTCCAATTCGTCTCACAGGGTGAGGCTGATGTCGATTGCGACAGCGCTTTCATTGGAAAACTCTGTAGTTCGGGTACCTCTCAACCGAAGTTGCTCCACCAAGAGACTGGACCGTCAGAATCTTGGCTAAAACTTGAGGCAGCGTCAGTAGAGAATAAGCCTCTTTTCTCTCGGTAGAACGTGTACTGCGAAATTAAAGTATCTTCTTCTTTGTTGCGCCGTCACACCACGTGTCCATGACATCTAGAAACTCCTTCCAGACATCCTGATTCGTGTGTTGATCATATCCCTGATATATAAGCCGGGTGAACACAAAACCCTACTGAATGTAGGGGGGAATGGAGCTCGAGCCACCTTTTGTTGGCAAGACTAATCATATCGCTTTTATAGTTTCAATTGCGAAAAGCAAAATTTGCTAACTTTAAGGTGAACAGATAATATTTGTAATAAATTACACCGATGAAACCAACAGGAATCTTAAGACTATTGTCTGAAAATCTAAGCAAGACTATTATCGGCTCGAGAATTGAGCATAAATAGTCGACTTCTATCCAGAAACCTAGGAGAATCAGGGGACATCCTGTTGTCAATTTATGGGAGGTCGACTTTACTGCTTTGATCACAGACGTCCGATACAGCAGCGGAAGCGCAAGATCTGCTGATGAGCAATTCCGTCGGTCTGTACCTAATCAATGACGGCTAAACTAGGTAAATTTGCGCATGAACCTTTCAATATTATAGATTATACTTTTCCGAGCCACCGTTGAGCCTGTATTGTTCTATGGCTGAGACCCATTGGATATCGGTTAGTTGCTGTCTGAAAACTATAAGCGTATTAATGGCTGTTACAGTAGGCCCTCAACAGTTGAATACCATCCCCAAGCCAACAGTGATGATTAGTCGAAGCATAATGAAACTCCCGAAACCGTAATGGCATCTGTCGACGTTCTTCAAAGGAAGCATCTGAGACAGATAATCAACACCTACTGGCCTACGGTTATCAGTAACGAGAATTTATATAAGAGATGCAATGTCAGACCCCTTACTGAAAGGATCAAGAAAGCAAGATGGAAGATGCTTGGACACGTTCTCAGAAGCGGTGACGACACTCCCGCCTTCTTATCTTTCAGATTTGCATGTTTAGGATGTTTTGACTACAAAGGAAGGAGGGGCAGACCTCGTTCAAATTTATTTGATTTATTATTAAAAGACATTATGACAAAACAAATTATTGTGATTGTAAATAAAAGATTTAGTTTAAGTAATTTCAACGATTTAGTGTACAAAGCTCATGATAGACGTATTTGGAGAAGTTATGGGTGAGTCGAGACTACTCGGCCACTCGATTTTATGATTTAATTTCTATTATCTTGTGTTTGCTGTATATAGTTGATTAATAATAATGAAACTATAAGCCAAGTATTTAGCGAGACACAATGATGAACTGGCCGATCAAGCACTTTTTGGGATTCCCAGCATAAAATAACAACACCTGTTTCCAAACAGTTAAAGTTAAAGATTATAAACTTACCGTTGCCTAATTCTGAGAACATGGAACGCACACGTGCCAATATGATTTTACGCGCGAATTACCCAGAATTAACTGAAACTGAATGTTGAAAGAGAATCTTATCAGTTATCGCGTCGCGCGGGGAATAATTTTGGTCACGTACATCATTTTGTGTTCCCTTTTAAATACAATTACCAGTGCAGAGAGTGGTTTCAGAAACGCAAATTCAACTTGCAAAGATTAATTTACCTGGGTACGGTACCTCGCTCAGGCTTTTGCATTTATTAAGTTAAACACATTGATTTAACATTGAACATATTATGGCGATTAAAAATATGTCTATAGGCAATAGGCATAGCAGATAGGGCGGAATGACAGGTTCAGCAACGCCCAGGAATTACAAGCAGCAAATTCTGCTACTGCTAGTGCTATCACGGAGAATCAAATTAAATATTATAGTGGTACCGTGGCATGTCCTGTGTCCATTCTTGGTCAGCGTTGTATAGGTTGCATGGATTAGGATAAGTCCCTGCTTGCTGTTGGCGTTGCTGCGGTGAGGCTGGCTGGAACAATTGTCGGAGAACTCTTTGGCTTCGTACTCTCTTCACTTCTTTCTCCGCACAAAACTGTTTAATCCGAGGGAGGCCCTGTTATTCAAGGAAAGTTCTGAACCCTCAATCAAGCGTTTAGTTCTAAAACTTTGGTTATGGAAATTGTAGTTTTGTAGCTTTTCTCATAACTATCGTCCTATCGAACTGATGATCAATAAACATCACGCAGTTTGCTACAATCAAGTTAGTAAAAGGGGTCGTTTACATATCAGCAGAGGGGTCTACCAAATTGCAAATGATTACGATTGACCATATAATATTGTAATTTTGGCACAATAGCACAATAGCACAATAAGCGATACCCAGATTTAAAATTTAAACAATTTGTAATCGTATTGCCATGCAGTGTTTGTGTAACTGTAGTTAGTAATTTCGCTTTTCTTGTCAAAAAGTTAATATTTATTTCCTTCGATAGTAAATTATTTTGTCCCAAATTCATATATGTTCTAATAATATAAAATTGTTTTGAGACCAATACAATGTCAATAAGTTATGTGACATGTAAGGCGCCAAAGACAAATTGCTAAAAGGCGCGGCGCAACTGCCACTAACTGCCACAAACTGCCACTAACTGCTACAAACTGCTACTAACTGCTACAAACTGCCACTAACTGCCACTAACTGCCACTAACTGCTGCAAACGGCGCGCGCAGTGCGTGGGCGCTATTGTAGCAGTTAGTGGCAGTTAGTGGCAGTTAGTGGCAGTTTGTAGCAGTTAGTGGCAGTTTGTAGCAGTTAGTGGCAGTTTGTGGCAGTTAGTGGCAGTTAGTGGCAGTTTGTAGCAGTTAGTAGCAGTTAGTGACAGTTTCTTTGCACTTTGCTCCTCCTGTGTATAGTCTATGTAATAAGCGCCATGAGTTGGCACAGAATTTTTTGTCTCTGATTTTGATAAATTTGGTACCAAAAGTTGCCTCTAAGTGTGAATAATGCAAATTCACCGTGTAGCAAAATAACGTCGAGCTATATGTGGCCCTCCTGTGCATTACAAGAATGTACAAAGGACGAAAAATGGGTAATTTATTGCTTAAAATGCCTATAACTCCTAAAATTTTGAATATTTTGAAATAATTATTACAGTATCGTAATGAGCTTAGTCAGACGCAACTTTTGGTTTCATTTTCGTCTCATAAACGCACTAGATTCATAGCCTCATTCATGTATGTCACGATTCTTTGTTGTACGAAGGTGATTTTATTCGTTGTTAAAGTTTTAAGCAAAATTTGGGCAGAAGATAACATGGTATGATGAATAACCCCGGATAACATGTTATGATAACATGGTATGATGAATAACAAAACCCTGGATGGCTAAATATAAGTTTTAAAAGTTCATTACATTGAAATGGGCTGACCACTGAACCAAGGCATAATGCAATAGTGAGACCTACTATGTACCGGCTACCAGACATATAATGAATGTAAGGTGTAGCTGCTGATTCCACTCTTAAAGTTCGCCACTTAAGACCTATCAAGTCCTGTTAGATTTTAACACAGGCTAGGTTCATGCAATCGATGTGGTAGAACACATGTTTCCATTATATCAGAGAAGAATTTCAAACAATATACACATAATATAACAATTACCCTATATAAAAATTCAATATAAATGCAATAGAAAACTACATAAAATTTATAAACACCCTTTAAGTAAGCCAGTTTAAAGAACTGGCTCCAAATTTATATCTAATTCTTCTATTTTTACTCAATGAAACTAATAAATCAATGAAACTAATAAATCAATGTTTTAGCTCATTTTACAAAGTCAAATATTTAAAACAATTAAAATTGTATAGTGCTCAATTTGTAAATGACTAGTTGATCTTTGCTATTGGAAGTTTGTCAAGGACTGGCAGCTAGCGGGGCAAGGAATGCACGGGCTTAGGGGCTTTTGTGCACACCAGAACACTAGCTCGGTAGATTTTTGGAAACTAGAAGGACTGAAAACTAAAATTGTTTTTGGTGGAGGCTGAGGCATGTTTTTGAGAGGGACGGTATAATAGCTTGTGGTAACAACTGGCCTTTACTTTAATAGGATGAAGTTTTAGTTTTAGGACAGGAAGAAGGCATTAAGAAGATTTGCTCTTTGTTTACAAGGCAGAATATAAGCAATGTTGGTTTTTTTTCTAGACACTTATTTTACTTCGGTGTATTCCAACAGCCACAATGTTACACAAGTGCAACCAGCCAATTACAGGAAGCCGAAGGATCTTTTTGGCCAGTGACGGTTAAGGTAGTGTGTACCATACTTTCTTCGTCCGAGACTTTGCTGCAATGTGCAGCTCCTCATTTAACCCTCACACCCGATTTCTCGAGTATTCGGCTGAGTAGACCGGGGGGCTGCATAGACCACTCATGATCCTTAGCTGAACGTCGACGACGCTCACCCCACGACCAGGCAGTCAGTGGGTTTCGAACTCGCAACCTAACGATTGTAAGACAGGCGTTCTAACCAACTGCGCTACCTGGCCGTTATAATAGCAATGTTGGTTATAATACTGCACTACTACTTTTTAACCCTCTCTCTCCTCTAAGAGCTATGACTGTTGTTCTCAAAAGGTCAAATCTTACTCTCTTCCTAATAAATATCATGATTTATTCGTTTATCCAAACTTATAAATCAGGAGGACGGCTGATAATTAGTCACATTATTAGCTCTTTTAGATTTGACAATAAAGTTTTGTTTGCAGCATTTCCATTGCTTACTCATTTTCTGCTTCTGGTCTGTATTATTTTAGTTTTATCAATATTATATTTAATTAGATCATTCAATGATTAGTTCATCTGATACCGTTTTATCTTACATTCTATACTTTAATACAATGTAATGTGCTACTTAAAGATAAGTACTTACATATTGTTGTTGACTCTAACATTTACCGATGTAAATTTAGTCCAAAGAATCCTTCTAAAAGTTTATATCATGACAAAAGTATAATTCGGGCGATTGATATGGTCATTCAAAGAGGAGTTTGAACTAAGTTGAGTTAAATGTGTGTTAAAGATAAAGTTGTTTTCTTATGAGAATGGTGTAATCAGGGCACGTGTTAATGAAAAATGTACGTGTCCTTCCACAATCCCTTCTGTTGGGTCACACGTTATTGGGAACTGAGATCGCTATCGTGTAACTAGAAGCAGTATATGCAAAGTAACTTTGGTGATAGGTGATAGGCAATATGAAATTACACATCTTACTTTAACTTTATCCCGTCACCCATGGACTTATTAATTAACGGCTGGTGGTGGTGTCATCGTTTGTCGTACTCAAAACGTTTCGCGGTTGCGAATGCCGGCCCATCGAGGAAAATCTTTTTACTTTGTATTTTAACCATTATAAAGTATGATTAGTCGGATATAGTACTGAGTTCAAATAGTCTCTGAAACGAAAAAGCAAACATTTGATTTTTGTTTCGGCGACTGAATCGTTGATGGGCCGGCAAATATTTGTTGTCGAGTAGTGTTGAATACTCATATTAACATGATTATTGATTTAATTTAGGAATTGTATATAACTATCTTTGACCAAGTTTAATTGTTAATGAGAATGCACCCCAGCACTGGGCGCGCGCTGCGGCTTTGATGTTAGCGGCTACAAGCTTGAAGCTAGGCAGCCGCAGAAAAAACGCTGTACGCGTTCACAGTTCAGCGTACGGCTTTTCGTTTTTAATTTTACAAATGACAAAGCAACTTTTAATGATTATTAATGGAATTATAGGATATTTATAATTCAATATGTATTGATTCTTCTGTGGAAAATAAAAATTGTATTTTACTTTTTCGTGGCACACCTGTGCATTTTAAGTTGTTGTGCCACTATATTCTTAAAGTTTAAATTATTATGATATATTTATTATTTATTTATAATTTAGATTTATATAATTAATTATATAAATATAATCTTAATTATTGAATATTCATTCGAGTGAATCAATTGAATCTTTATGAATTATATATGAATTTATATAGGGTCATTGTAATATTATGTGTATATTTTTTGAATTTATCTTTATGAATTATGTCATCATTGATCAATTTAACAACTTTTCTTATTTGAAGGATATGGGACCATAAATATGTCACTAGAGAAATGTCCTACAGGAATAATGAGCCACAGGTAATTCAGAACGGTCTATATTACATTTTTATTGATTATTGGATTTCCTGCTTTTAAACAGTTTTGATGCAAAAGGTATTTTGTGCATATAAATTGGTCAGATAATTGATCAACATTGTCCTAGATTTCCAATAATGATGATACTTTTTCTCAGGATAATCACATAGTTCAAACCAATAATGGCAGACCATCAAATCATTCAAGATCTGATAACAAAAATGTAAGTTTATTTGTACTACTTTAATGTAGCACAAATTTATTGCTTCAGGCTCAAACCTGTTTTTATTCTTGGTTGAATATGGCGTTGAGTTTTTTAAACATTGATATGCATACATTTTCAGAGGCATCAGTCTCATATAGGGAGACACAGGGAACAAAATGGAAGGCCTCATTATGACAGGGAACGATCTAGTGATGTCTATCGACCAAGATACCCAAGTAACTCATCTGACATGAGAGATGGCAGAGATAATCGATATAATCCTAGAGGAAATGGACAACACTATCCTGAACCAGTGAACAACAGACCCGACAATCAGCATCCTGTTCAAGAAAACAAACACGATCAGAGCACCCTTAAAGTCGAGGTGGCAGAAATAAATCTGCAGAGCCTGAAGACTACACTAATACCCCTGAATATCAGCTATGGGAGAAGCTTAGTAAAAAGATTAAGGATTGGAACAGTGAGCGAAAGGAAATCTTTCATATGACTTTTCCTGACAAGGTATGCTTATCAAAAATCGTTGATATCGCTTTTTCAAAATTATAACAATCATTTTTATCAAGTAAGTAATTGGACATTAATTATGTTTAAATTGTACACTAAATTATCATATCATTAAAAAAAGTCTTATAATTTCCATTTTCAGTATATGGAATATTTTGGGGTTATCCAAGTATTTCTTCAAGAACCAGACAACAAATATAGCAGTAAATGTGTGAGGATTTCCAGTCTAACTGATGTTTACGAACTAAAAAGTATCCTGAAGGAAAAGTTTTCGCTTCATCGTGATTTAAACCCACATCGATTGAATGTCTATGAAGTTCACTTGGGTTCACGTAAGTATAGGTTCTAAAATTATTTGACGAGGTGAGTTAGATTAAAGTGAGCTATTAAAATTTTTGTAACTACATTAAACATTAAGTTTTAACTCAGTTTTAAAATTTCAGCGGAACTAGAATTAGAACCAGATATGTTCCCCATACAAATTCAATTGGAGTGGGGTAGCAACAGGAGTGATGGTCGATTTGTTCTAAAACTTCACAGCGACGTTCCTATCTCACAAGACGTGTTTGGGGATGTGGCCACCTTTAAAAAGGCCAACAGTAATGGTAGGATATTTTATATAATGTGATACTAGTCATCTTTTTGACGAAATAGAAATGGCCTGTCAAGAATGAAGCTAAAGATTATGTCCAGCTTTTCTCACAATAAAAACTCAATCTAGGGTACTCGCTTCTAATCCTATACATCGATTTTCAGTGCTACAGCTACAAAGGCACCGGAAAGCAATATTAGATCAGAAACTGAAGGTTTCTTCAAGGACTCGGCCGAGCCCACTGGAGGACCACTCCGTGTGCACGCAGACACCATCAACAGTAACCAACCCTACAAGACACTGCTGGTCTCCAACACGGATAATGCCTGGTTTGTGCTGAAGGAGATGTTGGAGAAGTATGATATCAGGGGTTGTGGTCCGGAGGAGTTTGCTCTCTTCCAGATCACTGTTAGAGGCGACACTGGCAAGGTACCTAGCTCGGGGGGGGGGGGGGGGGGGGGGCTAGCTTATATTTACTAGTTTCATATCTCTAACCTTTAACTTGTGATAAATTGTGCTGTGATTCAATCACAAAATGTTTACGTTACCTTTATTGGCTTTCGCTTTTCGCGTTTCAGTCGCTATAAATAGCGATTATAAAATTATTATCAGTCATGATACGAGACAGACTTAATTGCAATGGAATTCAAAGTTATGTGCCAGCACAAAAGCTTTTCCATTGCAGCACTATCGTTAGATAAAAACTGATAATACTCCACTATAATAAATGAAAGTTTTAAGAAAGTTCAAACTAATTACTAAGCTACTTTACAACTAAATTTCTTTGTTTCAGGCTGACGAACATTTATTAAGCAACAATGACTGTCCTATGGCGATCTTGAAGAAGAGAGACACCGACACAAGTATAACATTTGAAATGAGGAGAAGGCCGCTCAATGCATTCCCTGATATCCCTGATGAGTTTGATGAGGACCTCATGCAGTCTCGGAACGATGGCACGCTCTCAAGAAGGGTTAGTTATTAATTTACATATTAGTTATTAATTTACATATTAGTTATTAATTTACATATTATGTTTTATCTAATCTTATCTAGAGTAAAATTAAATTCTCACCACTTTTTTTTCTTAACATGCATCATTTTTGATCCCAGCTAGCTTCAGAATCTCTTATGTATTTTATCTTGGGTGATTATAGTTCTTATAATATTATGTAATACTTGAACAACTTTACTAGTGTCCAAATCTAAATCTATCTGATCAAATCTAACATTTTGAGATACTTGACCACTGCAATGAATACGATTTATCTGCTGTTTGCAGTAATTGAGTGTTAAGGACTCTAATTTCAAACTCATTATCATCTAACAATTACCTTCAGAGACCCCCAAATTATGCAAAGAATGTGCCGTATCTGTTGGAGATAAACGCAAGACCGGGAGAGCCACCCATTATATTCTATCTTGACAACCACATCACCGAGATTGGATCTCTGAGACAGAACAAGTTTAACTATTTGTTCCTTCCTGGCCCGGATGTTGATCAGGTAGGTTAAATGGGCGTTTCCGGATACGATTTATTTTCATCTTTAATCCTGTTATCTTGGAATGATAAGAATGAATAGATCACCAGATTGATTACAGAAATATTTATCAATATGTTTATAACAGGATTTTACCACAATACAAATTGAATTATCTAAATATTCGTAGGTGCACTGTATAATAAAACAGGATCCCTACTGTATGATAATCTACCCCTGCTCCTCCGAACCAACCTTTGTCAATGGTACCCGGATCCCGGACTCCGTCCCGCTCCACCCTGATGACGTCATCACTATCGGACGGAGCTACAAGTTTCAATTTGTAGTGCCGTATTTCGAGCGTCCTGACGACGGTAGGGGGTTGAGAAACAACCGGGCACAACCTGATCAGTACTACAAGGGACAATAGACAGCTTCGTGCCAGTGGTGGATCAGAGGGACAGGGACTCTAACACTTCCGAGAATGTGGAGACCTGTGTTTGGTGTGAAAGGAGGTGACGTTGAGAGGATTTCTACCCTCAGAAAGGTACGTTTTTGGATGTACAGTTATCATTTAAAGATTTACATCTTGTTACCTTTGTCATATCACTAATTACTTCGATTATGGTATTCACTTTTCTAAGTAGGTCAATTATAACAGGCTATTTTCCACAGGAAACAGAGATCGGAGGAGACCCACCTCCACGAGACTCACCATCACGTGACAGCAACCCAAACAGCATTGCAGATCAGACCTTCAGGGAGCTCAACAAACCCAGGATCAGTGTTTCATCAGACCGTCCACCCGTAGTAGCTAACCACGAGTCAGAGTTTCCTGTTAAAGCTCGACCACCTCAAGTGGAGGATCAGGAGAACCTGCCCCTGGTCAATGGTTCAGAACCACCAGCTGAATTCCAGTTCACTACAGTACATCCCCGTGATAGGAACAGACAACCAACTCCTCCACAGGATGTTCCCAGAGAACGGCCACTTTGGGACAGGCCTCCTCGGGAAATACTCGACTCTAGAACTACGGTTAATCCTCGAAGTGTGGATCCCAGGAATAGGGAACCTAGAAGAGATGACCCCCGTAATGGTCCTAGGTCGCCCAGTCGGCGAGACTCACGAGACACACGTGGTCCTAGAGATCGTGGTAGACATCCCAGGTACAGTGGTGAGCTGAACGGTCCAGATGGTCGAGATCCTCATCCTCGAGATGTTCCCAGAAGTAGAGAAAGTTCCGGCGATCCACGGGGTAGACCTGATCCTAGAGATCACAGACACCGGGGAGAGAGAAGAGAAGATCCGAGAGATCGGAGACCAGACCCACGAGACAGAGATCACCCCAGAATGAAAGGGGATCCCAACATCCGACCATCTTCCAGGGATGGGCCCAGAGGCGACGATCACAAGGACCGTAGAGATGATCCCAGAGATCGACGTGATAGAAGACCTGATACCAGAGACCGGCGCTCTGATCCACGATACGATCCTAGAGATAGGAGATACGATCCCAGGGATGATCTTAGAGATAGGAGAGATCCACGTCGGGATCAAAGATCCGATCGTCCTCCACATCGCGACAGAAGAGATGACCCTAGAGACGGACCTCCAACCTGTCCACTTCCAACTCCTCCCTTGCCAGAGCAACCTGATGTTGGATTTGACGAAACCCCGGAGCCTTTCCAACCAATTGATTTAGCTCCACCAGAGAAAGAAGACCCAGTCTACACTCAAATCAACTGGCTGACCAAGAAAAGGCCTTCTTCTCCTCCACCCAAAGAGTACTCTCCGAAGGACGCTGAGATCTCTACTCCAGTTGACCCCCGATGGTCTAGAAGTAGCCCTGAACTAGATGAAGCTGCTATGATTGTCGAGGACCTGGACGAGCTTAACATTCTCCCAGTGTCCCTGGAACTTCAGGTACCAACTTGTACTTGGTCTTGAATAAGTGTCTACTTGTCTAGAAATAATCCCTGACAAACTCGGGCAACTCCCTGTTGTTGGGAATGTTAGTTTCAATTTTAAATTGTAAAAATATTGAGCATCTCTTTTAACCACACAATATTGGCAGGTAACAAATGATACACTGGACCTCATGCAGACTGCTCCTCCCTTGGAACCCTCAGAACCAGATCTAGAGCTTATACTTCCTGTCTTCTTCGTGTTCGATCCGGCTAATATAGAAACTATCCTGGATACTATCGTATACAAGGTGGGTGATGATTATATTATGGCGGTGTCTATTTGAACGAATTATCGACGGATTCTGTTGAAGATCGCATCTATGTTACATGCCAGATTGATTCACTAATGATAACCGAATTCCATTCAAGTTACTTTTAAACGGTTAAATTATAACAACATGCTAGTCAATAATCTAATTTCCTTGCCATATTTGCCCTTTTTTGACTGAACAAAATCTCTTCATGAGGTCTTCGTCCCAATTTACCTAGATACTATTCTAAGGCACCTTTCATTAGAAATATTTGTTATTATTAGAAATATTTGTTACAGAAATATTTGTTATTATTAGAAATATTTGTTACAGAAATATTTGTTATTATTAGAAATATTTGTTATTATTATTACAGTCCCTGTCTCCGTGGTATTTAACAAGTAGCACAGTTTTTGCGGGGGCCGTGGTTACCCTTCATTAATGTATCCCTGTGTAATTTGATAGCATTTTGAGTGCATATTTCGGGCCTGAAATGCGAGAAGGGGGCCGTTCAGTGGCTGTTCCTAGATAACATACTTGACATTCTTTTAGCGTGTACACTTAATAACCATAATAACATTCCATTACATTAGGACTGGGGAGATCAGGCATTAGGGAGCGCTGTAATGGTATCTCCATTATTTGAACACTCATCATCCCACATTCTTTAGACCTTTAAAATCAATTTTAGAGTTCAATGCTCTTTGTATGTCTACAAGGTCACGTTACTTTAAACATACCTTCGTAATGATAAGGAAGTTAACACCCAGACAGTAGCTTCCAAGTATAGTTTGTTAGTTTACACTCAATCTAATACAGTACCCCTCCCCTATTGGAGTATTGCCAAACATTTCACCACACTCAATAATCAGCTGATTCTATCCAGCTACACACAGTTCCACACCTATTTATATCTAGATATTCTGCATTCCCCAGTTCCCTCCCTATTTTCATCCAGCAATGGGATTCACGTAGTCTAGTTCAACACGCACTATAGTTCGACAACATAAGTTCGCCAGATGTCTTACATACCTGTCGAACTTGGGTACGTGTCGAACTAGAGTCCAAAATAAATTGATATCCGACTGTATCCCATTTTCCGGCTCAGCAGCTAAATCTCTAGACCGGTACCTGGTGACTAATCGTATGTGATAATATCTCAATAGAAAGTGTGGTATGTTGTAGATATTTATAGCTAGCATACTCTACAATCTAGATCTATAAAACGGCGTACGAGTTTCCACGATAGTCTTTTATCTCTCCGCTAAGTCTACAATTTTCTATTATTTAATAAAATGTTCAAAGATATGGATTATAGAGTTCGGTACATTTTAGACCTCATTGGATACAGCAGAATAAATGTGAGAATGTACTCTAGTTCGACAGTCGAAGTTTTCTTGTAGAACTTTAGTACGTGTCGACCTTGAGTCCAAGTAGCGCACTTAAGTTCGACAGAGTCGAACCTTAGGGTTTGTCGAACTAGAGTGCGTGTCGAACTACAGTACGTATACCCAGCTGCAATGGTCACCGTAATAGCCTCCCCTTTAATAGCCACCATCGCTCAGACACTAAATAATCTAATTACACCAGAGAGGTGGAACTTGACCACATTCCAAAAGAGTCTTCCTTCTTTATAATCAGACTGCTAGCAGGCTGCTAGCTTAACTGAGAAAATTAAATCTGCAGGAAGCCCCGTCTAGTTCAGTAATGTACGACTCTCTTCAGAGGGTTTCAGTAAATCTCGTGTATATCCTACACGATTCTAGTTATTATTGACTTGGCAGTGGGCTGGGTCTTGATCTGAAAAGGTGTAATTCTTATTTCACATTTCTAAGATTTCATGACTTTTTCCTTGCACAAGGTTACATGACACTAGGTGTGAAGTGACACTTTATATAATTGTAACTTCATTCTCAGTCCAGATCCGATAATGATATGCTGTAACTTGTATGAAAAGCATTAATAGAACCCTTTACGTCACACATTTGAAACGTTTCTGGAATGTAGAATGACTTAAAAAATTAAAAGTAGGTTAAGGAAGCTATAACCGGGGGAACGAGCCTAATAGTTCTGGTTAGGAAACTTAATAGTTCAACCTTTAAACACACGACTGTAACGAAATATTGGTAAAATAACTTTTAATGTAATTCTAGCGGCGTTGACTAATGAGGATGATTTGATGTTACTTGAGTCCCCCCCCTTAATTAACTCTCATATGACAGATTTAGAAACTTTAATCGTGTCTTATGTTCGCCAAAAAATGCGACATTTACTTAAACATAGTTTTCGCGGGAACGTTAATCAACCGTAATTGAAGATTACCAAGTTTGCAGTTGATGAGAGCTGTAGAATGTAGTGTAGTTGGTATGGAATGTTTTACACGTGCTATCACGTGCTATCACGTGTTTGTTTTGTGTGGATAATGTACACAACATTGTTATCTGCTCAGCTAAACACCTGTTCCCATAACTCATAATTAGTTTGTAGCCTTTAGGATATTCACGCAAATTATGGGTTTTAAATACAGGTTCAATTAAAAGATATGTAGAACACGCGGAATTTGGCATTTAATTCTATATTAAGATATTCGCCTGATACGATGTGATATTCTGATGCGGTTAAGTCTCGGTTTTTATAAATAGAAGAGTTAACCGGGACTGTAAATTTCACCACATAATACTAATAACGGAACCTTAACACCCGATCTGGATCTGGGGAATAAATTGAGCCTTTAACACTAGATATTGTGTTTCAGGAGTGCTCTTTAACACTCGATATTGTGTTTCAGGAGTGCCCTCAGACAATGTTTAGCCCCACCTACGCTATGTACGCTATCCTTCACGGCGCTGCACAGGACGAGAGTTATATCTGTAAAGAAGCGTTAGATCTCGTTATTGATTACTATCTCGGCGCAATACAGGTAAACAGTTATTTTTAGATTTAGTTATACATAAAATACTGATTGCTTTTACCGAATATTGGTTACATATTTGGAACGGGCTGCACTCCTTTTTAACAAAACAAGATCACACAAAACGTTCTATTGGCTGTTGCAATTTGTTTCTAGAACAATCTAATCGGTTTTATTGTTTCAGTTGAGCAAGGAGTTTGTTGGAGGTTCATTGTTTTGGCTGACCAATACTTTAGAGCTTTACCATCTCCTGCAGACGCACCCTAAACTATCTGCCTTCAAAGACCAGGTATTTTATCATAACTACTACTCGTCAGGTGGTTTAAATTACCAAACTTCTTGATCTAGTAGGTTTCTAGTTTTTACTAGAAATCTGCTGGAATGTTGGTTCAGCAATTTAAGTCCGTCAGACCTGTGATTTGCAGCGGTCAGATTGTGAACTTAAATTTGAAGGAGATGATTCTGGAAGGCCCGAGAGTTCTCGATATTGATTCTAAAAGCCCCGAGATTCCTCAATATTGATGCCAAAACATTAAGTCATTACAACATGACACTCACCTCACATTTAATAAAGCTAACAACACTATGATGATGTATCACATTTAAATGACACGCCCTCTTACATCAACAACTCTGACCCCCCTTATTACCCCCCTCTCTCTCTGTCTCTCTCTCTCTCTCTCTCTTGTAACCACATTAAACACGTGCCCAGGCTGATATGGGTCCAGTTGTTAAAGTTGCTATAAAGTCCAGCATTGACTCCTGTACTGAGCAGCTCATTCCTTATCTCAACATGTTCCTGCTGGACTCTGATATAGATACCAAGCTTCCGGAGGAGACAGTTATGAAGGTATGAGAGAAATCACGTGATCATGAGGAATCACGTGATCTTGAGGAATCACGTGATCGTGATAAATCACGTGATAATGAGGAATCATGTGATCATCATTCAGTCTCATGAGATTTTTAGAGCTATCCCATGATAACTTAAATTCTAGTGATCTCGGTTCCTGTGCAAGAATGTACTAGCCACTAGGCCAAATCCAATGATGATCGTGTACGTTATTGTACATAACCATGTACAAATTGTACATTATATAATCTGTACATGTACAATATGCGCACTGCACAATATAAAGTATGTAACATTCCTGTTGCAGGCCGATACACAGGGTAGCGTGTGTGGTGACCTGTTGGTTGAAGAGGCTGAGATGGCGTCCTTACTAACCGAGTCACTGGAGGAACTGATAAACCAGTACGGGAACTTCTCCGATGACGGCAGGGTAAGTGTAGTGTTTTAACTATTTGGATTTCAGATGATGTGAATGTTTAACGTTAGATTGATCTCCTTGACAACGTTGTTGACTCTGCAGATCTGCTCTGTATTACTTAAGTTATGTAAATGCTAATATGTCTGATGTAATGGGACTTCCGTAAAGTTCTACACGCTAGTCTTATTGGACTCTCCCCAAAGATCCACAAAAATGGAAGTTCCCAAGTTCTGTTGGAATGTAAGATTATGATAGTTGAACTTAGTGTAAGCCAGTACCTGTCCCCTGAGTACATATATGTAACATAATTCAGTTACATCTTTACATAACTGCTATACTGCATTCCAGGCCCTTTTATTCGCACCAGATCTTCTGATTTGTTCCATATTTAATTAGTACACTGCAGTATCTCAAATTTGGGATTATTGTTCGCCATCTGAGGGTAATCTCTCTCGCTAAATAAGAGGTACTAAATGTCACGTACCAGTATAAACATTGAAACTAATGACACTAATTTCCAAACATCTAGTCTAACCTTCTATCCCTATCCGAATCATGAGCGTGTACATCATCTGATTTTGTTAAGTCTAAATTCAGTTAACTTCATCTCGGAACTTTCTGCGGACCCCCCAGGTCACATATATGTAATGTACCAAATCTAATATCTTCTATGTTCCATACCTGGGCTCCATTCATTCACTGCTACACCGGTCAATGAAAAGGGCTCGAAACACATATTATGAGATTACCCCCAATATTCCCAATAATCTCAACTTTCTCCTGCGCGATCATTACAAGTTTCAAATCGTACGGGGTTTATCATATATCTGGTAAGTTGTGAGTAAGTGAGTTGAGTAGTTGTCTCCCTGGTTAAGAACTGATGACAGGTTAATAATCCCAAGGGATGGTGTAGTATGTTCTACGGACTGTATATCTGTAAACATTGCGGTATGTTGGCTTGTGTTTAATCAGATAGAGCTGGCACAAATACCGCTAAGCAATTCGTTTAATTCTGAAGTTGGCAACGTTGTAGACTAATTTCGGATTGAATCTTAAAATATAATATTATGTTCCATATTTGTCCAGTTTAATGAAGTTGTTGGTGAATTGCCTCCGTCTTCTTAGCCCCTATCTGAAAACCTACATCCTCTGAAACATACTTCCTTGAACATTACTACTATATTGTATTCCTTGAACAGTTTGAAATTAACAGAATCACACGAGCGTCAAGGAAAGTAATTTAATATTGAGATTCAGGCAACTAAACACGTTGAGTTGATCTACCTTACTCGGGATTATTATGACCGGGATAAAGTGGTGGGTTTAGGGTAATTTTGCCATATTTTTCCCGAACCACATTTTCACCGGTCGTTAATAAACCCGCCTACTCAGCTTTTAGGGTTCCCAAGGGGTATGGGTGCTCATATTTTAATCGTTGTCTTATATTCACTAAAGAAGACTATTGGGACACTTGTTGTAGGTTTTTCGACTTCATTTGGCTAAAATTGCAAAAAATTCACCTTTTTGCCCAATTCTTGTCATATACCCTTATTGTCAAATTTGATTTAAATAGGCCAATTTTTAATTTCTTAGGTATTGACTATCTCTACATAATGAAATAGGACTCAAAGTAAAAGTAACAGTTAAATTAAAACTTGAATTAATTAAAACTGATGAAAGGGATGATCCAGATGAAGATAACGAAGATGATTACAACTTATTGGAAGACTAAACAGCTCTCCCTTTATCTTAATATCGATCTGGTTGTTACGCTTCAAATGTTAAAAATTATTTTCCATCTAGTTTGATTAACCACGAGTCATTATTTCTGTCTACTTTCGACAATTATTGATAATTCTACTTGTTTCACAAGTTTTAGCAATGCGAAAATTTCTAAACTTGCTTATCTCTAATAAGGAAATTTACATCTGAGACAAAATTTTTGAATCTAAAATTGAAAGGTTGGACACCGGTAAAATGGCGACCGGGAAAATGTGGTGGGTTTTGAGCAATTTCGCCATATTTTTCCCGAACCATATTTTAACCGGTCGTTAATAAACCCGTCGTAATAATCCCGAGTAAGGTAGATTCAAATTTTACTTATATTAAACTCAATGTGTATCACGAACTCCTTAAAACTCAGGTTTGTAAGTTAGAAATCTAGATTTCACTTACTACAGAGCTCTCCAAAACATTACACACAGACCCATTACGACACCACGTGACTCCAGTCCTCCACTTCCTGGTGTTACTATAAATACACCACGTGCGTGTGTGCCAGACTACAGTAGTGAGTCTGCACGTGTAGATGCGCGCGATAGAGAGCACGTGCGTTGGTGTAACTGTCACTTAATGGGATAATGTAATAACGAGAGGTAAGGACTGAGACTGTTTTCCTCGAAAAGAACCCACCTGGTTCAAAAAGTAAGAAATAGAGGGAGGGAGGGTGGTTGTTGTCTTGTACTGGAGATCTGTTACTTTTATATGTGTTAGGAGTTGTTAGCTGTGTGCAATGATCCCCGCTGCTGACTACAATTACAGAGAGTATAATATTGAAATATTGGGAATATTTCATTAATACGATGAGGGGCAGGTGGGCAGGTGTTTCGTGGAGAATGTTTGGAATATTTGGATATTTCCTCTGTTTTGGTAATAAAAGGAAGACTTCGTATGTGTTTCTGTGTAGTGGACATTTATGTACAAGAAAAAAGAAAACAATGGATGGTAAACAGAATAGAGTGATGAGCTTGGTACAAAGGAACAAGGGTCAAATTAGCCGTTCTCTTATTATGAAAAGCTAGGCACATAGAACTTGAACCAATAATTACATAAACATACAGTCTTGTTTTTCTACCTTGTTCCTGAAAGCTTAAGTGTTTATGTACTTGGTTTGAGTGTGTGCCTACAAACAATGATCTAACAACTGGTGGTATGTAACCCTGGTATGTAACCCTGGTATGTAACCCTGGTATGTAACCCTGGTATGTAACCCTGGTATGTAACCCTGGTATGTAACCCTGGTATGTTACCCTGGTATGTAACCCTGGTATGTAACCCTGGTATGTAACCCTGGTATGTAACCCTGGTATGTAACCCTGGTATGTAACCCTGGTATGTAACCCTGGTATGTAACCCTGGTATGTAACCCTGGTATGTTACCCTGGTATGTAACCCTGGTATGTAACCCTGGTATGTAACCCTGGTATGTAACCCTGGTATGTTACCCTGGTATGTAACCCTGGTATGTAACCCTGGTATGTAACCCTGGTATGTAACCCTGGTATGTAACCCTGGTATGTAACCCTGGTATGTAACCCTGGTATGTAACCCTGGTATGTAACCCTGGTATGTAACCCTGGTATGTAACCCTGGTATGTAACCCTGGTATGTAACCCTGGTATGTAACCCTGGTATGTTACCCTGGTATGTAACCCTGGTATGTAACCCTGGTATGTAACCCTGGTATGTTACCCTGGTATGTAACCCTGGTATGTAACCCTGGTATGTAACCCTGGTATGTAACCCTGGTACATGTAACCCTGGTATGTAACCCTGGTATGTAACCCTGGTATGTAACCCTGGTATGTAACCCTGGTATGTAACCCTGGTATGTAACCCTGGTATGTAACCCTGGTATGTAGCCCTGGTATGTAACCCTGGTATGTTACCCTGGTATGTAACCCTGGTATGTAACCCTGGTATGTAACCCTGGTATGTTACCCTGGTATGTAACCCTGGTATGTAACCCTGGTATGTTACCCTGGTATGTAACCCTGGTATGTAACCCTGGTATGTAACCCTGGTATGTTACCCTGGTATGTAACCCTGGTATGTTACCCTGGTATGTAACCCTGGTATGTTACCCTGGTATGTAACCCTGGTATGTAACCCTGGTATGTAACCCTGGTATGTAACCCTGGTATGTAACCCTGGTATGTAACCCTGGTATGTTACCCTGGTATGTAACCCTGGTATGTAACCCTGGTATGTAACCCTGGTATGTAACCCTGGTATGTTACCCTGGTATGTAACCCTGGTATGTAACCCTGGTATGTAACCTTGTGTCATGTGCCTTTACACACCCCAGGCTGGAGCTGGCCGTGTGACTACATCTCTCTCTGGGAGTGTGTGTAAACAGTATGTGAACTTTGTGTCTAAAGAAATAAACATTGTCTTTGTGAGAGATAATGAGCTGTTCAGTTGGCGTTCTCTTTTTCTGTTACTGTTAGGGAGGCACTGCACTGTAAGGGGGGTAGCGGCACATTTACATCAGTTATATATTATAGATATAATATTGGTAGTGAGCTTAGATTAAATGTGAAAGATATGGTTGAAATTTGAGCCCAGAGGTTCTGATGTAGGATGACATATATGTCACTTTATGACACATAATTAATTCTATGTTGCCACCAACATCCTTCTGAAATGCACTTAGTGAAGTAATAACCCTTATATATCTGCTGAACTGACAAAAATACCCTCAAATATTTCTAATATTAGAGATCTTCTTACTATTTTTACCTTCAAAGTTTTAAAAGTATCTACAAGTATGCAGTTACAAGAAGAAAGTACTAATGATTATTTAATAACCAAAGTAACTTGATGACTAAAGTTACTAACCAAAATAACTTGATGACTAAAGTTACACACTCACCCCCAGGTGTATCACGTGATATCAGTACTCTCCATCATGTCAACTCTGCTGTACAGAATGTTGGTTCCTGAGGAGGCTCGTCGTGTTATCATACAATATCTACTCTCCTTTATCAACACTTGGATATCAAACGCGGTATGTACTATTATCTAGAGAATATTCATGTTCTACTACCGCTACCAGTATCCATATTGGTACAAATTGCATTTTCGAAAATCAATTATTTGATCTCATGAATTCTGAACGTGGTCGGTGGTATGTACCATTATTTAAAGTATCTTCATAGTCTACTACTATATAGTATATACCCATATTGGTACAAATTGAATTTTCTTTGATTTTACTACCGTCTCCTAATTCCTATGCCCATATTGGTACAAATTGAATTTTCGAAAAGACAATTATTTGATCTCATAAATTCTGCTGTCAGACTTTCCCCTTTTTTCTAAATTGCTTTATTATATCATAACTCGAAAATAGACCGGTTATAATCTCCCAAATTTCGACTTTCTAGATAATGAAATTTGATGTTTTGCAACGATCATTAGTGTTTGATATGTAAGTCGTAAGATGATTTCATTTGTATGACATACCGCAAATACTCCTGACAATATGACCCGTGATCAGTCCCTCTCTGCGCACATTACATCATATTCCTGCAGCACCTTTATCATTAGTTACATCATCAAGTTGCACTTAAAAATATTTCTCTACACCAATAATGACGTTATCGTCTCTAGCTGCATGGTATGACGTCTCGGCCCTAACTTTATGACGTCACAGCCTAACTTAATGACGTCATACTGTTTAACAGGTGTTGAAAGAGGAGAAGTTGTGTAGAAGTTTGTGGGGACTGAGGTTACAGAGACGTCTGGACAAGCTGGATCAGTGGTGTAAACGTAATGGGATCGGCAAACCCATCTCCCACTTCATGACCGAACTAATTCAGGTAATTTAATAATTTATAATTATAGCCCAGGAATTTACAGCTCAGGTATTTGCAATTTGTTCGAGAATCGGATTTGATCCGTCCCGCTATAAAATTAAATAGTGAATTAGTCGCAAGCACTTATAATTGAGACTATGAAAATGTCTCAGCATAAACGCGCATGTACTGTGAAAGAATAAAAGACGTTAAGTCCAGTCTCCCACCACTTCTTCATACATAAAACACTCAGTCACGAGACTTATTATTCTCCAATTTGTGAACAGTTCCCAGTTTTAGGACTACTCTTGAATGACCAAGATTTAATTTTGAACATGACGTGTTCCTTATTATTTACCTGCTGGGCGCTGGCCCCTTCAAAGCGTTACAGACACTCCACACTTCACTTCACTTCACTTTACTGATAACATTGTAAGTCCTGGTATACTGACAATCGCATTAAGTCTCATTGTATTAGAGTTCTGAGAGGAATGTGTTTTAACTTTCACCAGCCAGATGTTTTAAATCCAGGTTTCAGAGCCAGGTTTCAGTAGCCAGGTTTCAGTAACCAGGTTTCAGTAACCAGGTGTTGGAATGGTTGGTAGTTTAGAGTTTCAACACAGTGAAGCTTTTATTTAATAGGTGGTGCCTTGTAAAACACACAGAACAATGACCTATTGTGCGTGTGTGGAGTGTACAACTTACAATTACATGGGTATCACATAACTATATCACATAACTTGTCTCACAAATAAATTCCATAAAACTATAAAATGCCCTATTTCTATCAGCATTGTTCTCAATACCAGTTCACTAATTCCAGTTATCTAATAACTCCACAACATGTTGAAATTGGTAAAACTTAATTCCCGGCACAATTTAAAGTTAGCTAGTGATCTACGCAACCATGTAATTACACATAAAATAGAAGGCACGTTGTAATTAAAGTGTAACCCTATCAAGTTTTAGCTGGTTTGTAGTTTACCCACCCACTCACCTGTAACTGTTTAATAAATATACTTGTTCTGGAAACTACTGTATTGGTTACTGAGTGTTAATACGATGTGTCTGTGTAGCATAAACTAATAGTAGAGTGTTCTTTCACCTTTAATTAACATTAACCTTTAATTAATATTATGATATCCAGTCCTGTCAGTAGTTTAAATATCATAGAATCAAAGAAATGTTAATGTTAACTGTTGTTTATCCAACAAATCAGACTGTTTGTGGTCGGTTAAACACGATTTGGAAAGCACCGATTTGGATTCTTTAATAATAGTAACACACACACACACACAGATGTAAAAATATACCATTTGTTTACTTACTGTGCACACAGTTAAAGTTTAAACGTGACCTCATTCAGCTAATTGTTTTCTACTTTAATAGTACATGTTAGGAAATGGTCGGGCATTCCATGATACACTACCAGACAGCGACTGTTTTGAATATAATATGTATAATATGCCCTTTATAATATGTTATATCCGTCTTGTGGTATTTATTGGCAGGAGTATAGTTAGAAGTGTGCAGTGAATTAGTGAATTCCAAAGATGACGTTCTCTAGTGTCCCGGAAAAACAGTTTTAAAGCCGAAAAAAGAGCGATTATTGCCCAAAAATCCCAAAAATGTGATAAAATAGCACACCTTCATAATATTAGCGATAAATAAAGTTCAGACAATTTGAAACATAATACTTATCTGACTTATAGACAGTGAAATTTGTACACTGTATGTTCTCTTTTACTGTGTTTCCGTTTTTCAAACTCAATCTCTTTTTATCAGTTATTTAGAATATATATTCGCATTTATCCACACTCTATTTACATTACACGTACAACGTGATATCGTTATCAGTGCAGTGTGTACAACACCAACTACACCGATCAATTGCCAATCTGCGAAACATTTTTAATTATTATTATCACTTCGAGATGGCCAGGCCTACTCTCATGCTGTCTATATGTGATGATTAACTCTGAAAAACTAGGGACAACTGGGGAATGATCCCAGAACCTCGAGATTTCGCGTCTCTTGCTCTACCAATTGAGCTACTGACCCTGATTCTCAGAGCGAAATCACCACTCATATACAGCACAATTTCATGCTTTGTGTGGAATATCATTTATCAGTTATTTAGAATATATATTCGCATTTATCCACACTCTATTTACATTACACGTACAACGTGATATCGTTATCAGTGCAGTGTGTACAACACCGCACTGGTAGAGCAAGAGACGCGAAATCTCGAGGTTCTGGGATCATTCCCCAGTTGTCCCTAGTTTTTCAGAGTGAATCATCACATATAGACAGCATGAGAGTAGGCCTGGCCATCTCGAAGTGATAATAATAATTAAAAATGTTTCGCAGATTGGCAATTGATCGGTGTAGTTGGTGTTGTACACACTGCACTGATAACGATATCACGTTGTACGTGTAATGTAAATAGAGTGTGGATAAATGCGAATATATATTCTAAATAACTGATAAATGATATTCCACACAAAGCATGAAATTGTGCTGTATATGAGTGGTGATTTCGCTCTGAGAATCAGGGTCAGTAGCTCAATTGGTAGAGCAAGAGACGCGAAATCTCGAGGTTCTGGGATCATTCCCCAGTTGTCCCTAGTTTTTCAGAGTTAATCATCACATATAGACAGCATGAGAGTAGGCCTGGCCATCTCGAAGTGATAATAATAATTAAAAATGTTTCGCAGATTGGCAATTGATCGGTGTAGTTGGTGTTGTACACACTGCACTGATAACGATATCACGTTGTACGTGTAATGTAAATAGAGTGTGGATAAATGCGAATATATATTCTAAATAACTGATAAATGATATTCCACACAAAGCATGAAATTGTGCTGTATATGAGTGGTGATTTCGCTCTGAGAATCAGGGTCAGTAGCTCAATTGGTAGAGCAAGAGACGCGAAATCTCGAGGTTCTGGGATCATTCCCCAGTTGTCCCTAGTTTTTCAGAGTTAATCATCACATATTAGACAGCATGAGAGTAGGCCTGGCCATCTCGAAGTGATAATAATAATTAAAAATGTTTCGCAGATTGGCAATTGATCGGTGTAGTTGGTGTTGTACACACTGCACTGATAACGATATCACGTTGTACGTGTAATGTAAATAGAGTGTGGATAAATGCGAATATATATTCTAAATAACTGATAAATGATATTCCACACAAAGCATGAAATTGTGCTGTATATGAGTGGTGATTTCGCTCTGAGAATCAGGGTCAGTAGCTCAATTGGTAGAGCAAGAGACGCGAAATCTCGAGGTTCTGGGATCATTCCCCAGTTGTCCCTAGTTTTTCAGAGTTAATCATCACATATAGACAGCATGAGAGTAGGCCTGGCCATCTCGAAGTGATAATAATAATTAAAAATGTTTCGCAGATTGGCAATTGATCGGTGTAGTTGGTGTTGTACACACTGCACTGATAACGATATCACGTTGTACGTGTAATGTAAATAGAGTGTGGATAAATGCGAATATATATTCTAAATAACTGATAAATGATATTCCACACAAAGCATGAAATTGTGCTGTATATGAGTGGTGATTTCGCTCTGAGAATCAGGGTCAGTAGCTCAATTGGTAGAGCAAGAGACGCGAAATCTCGAGGTTCTGGGATCATTCCCCAGTTGTCCCTAGTTTTTCAGAGTGAATCATCACATATAGACAGCATGAGAGTAGGCCTGGCCATCTCGAAGTGATAATAATAATTAAAAATGTTTCGCAGATTGGCAATTGATCGGTGTAGTTGGTGTTGTACACACTGCACTGATAACGATATCACGTTGTACGTGTAATGTAAATAGAGTGTGGATAAATGCGAATATATATTCTAAATAACTGATAAATGATATTCCACACAAAGCATGAAATTGTGCTGTATATGAGTGGTGATTTCGCTCTGAGAATCAGGGTCAGTAGCTCAATTGGTAGAGCAAGAGACGCGAAATCTCGAGGTTCTGGGATCATTCCCCAGTTGTCCCTAGTTTTTCAGAGTTAATCATCACATATAGACAGCATGAGAGTAGGCCTGGCCATCTCGAAGTGATAATAATAATTAAAAATGTTTCGCAGATTGGCAATTGATCGGTGTAGTTGGTGTTGTACACACTGCACTGATAACGATATCACGTTGTACGTGTAATGTAAATAGAGTGTGGATAAATGCGAATATATATTCTAAATAACTGATAAATGATATTCCACACAAAGCATGAAATTGTGCTGTATATGAGTGGTGATTTCGCTCTGAGAATCAGGGTCAGTAGCTCAATTGGTAGAGCAAGAGACGCGAAATCTCGAGGTTCTGGGATCATTCCCCAGTTGTCCCTAGTTTTTCAGAGTTAATCATCACATATTATAGACAGCATGAGAGTAGGCCTGGCCATCTCGAAGTGATAATAATAATTAAAAATGTTTCGCAGATTGGCAATTGATCGGTGTAGTTGGTGTTGTACACACTGCACTGATAACGATATCACGTTGTACGTGTAATGTAAATAGAGTGTGGATAAATGCGAATATATATTCTAAATAACTGATAAATGATATTCCACACAAAGCATGAAATTGTGCTGTATATGAGTGGTGATTTCGCTCTGAGAATCAGGGTCAGTAGCTCAATTGGTAGAGCAAGAGACGCGAAATCTCGAGGTTCTGGGATCATTCCCCAGTTGTCCCTAGTTTTTCAGAGTTAATCATCACATATAGACAGCATGAGAGTAGGCCTGGCCATCTCGAAGTGATAATAATAATTAAAAATGTTTCGCAGATTGGCAATTGATCGGTGTAGTTGGTGTTGTACACACTGCACTGATAACGATATCACGTTGTACGTGTAATGTAAATAGAGTGTGGATAAATGCGAATATATATTCTAAATAACTGATAAATGATATTCCACACAAAGCATGAAATTGTGCTGTATATGAGTGGTGATTTCGCTCTGAGAATCAGGGTCAGTAGCTCAATTGGTAGAGCAAGAGACGCGAAATCTCGAGGTTCTGGGATCATTCCCCAGTTGTCCCTAGTTTTTCAGAGTTAATCATCACATATAGACAGCATGAGAGTAGGCCTGGCCATCTCGAAGTGATAATAATAATTAAAAATGTTTCGCAGATTGGCAATTGATCGGTGTAGTTGGTGTTGTACACACTGCACTGATAACGATATCACGTTGTACGTGTAATGTAAATAGAGTGTGGATAAATGCGAATATATATTCTAAATAACTGATAAATGATATTCCACACAAAGCATGAAATTGTGCTGTATATGAGTGGTGATTTCGCTCTGAGAATCAGGGTCAGTAGCTCAATTGGTAGAGCAAGAGACGCGAAATCTCGAGGTTCTGGGATCATTCCCCAGTTGTCCCTAGTTTTTCAGAGTTAATCATCACATATAGACAGCATGAGAGTAGGCCTGGCCATCTCGAAGTGATAATAATAATTAAAAATGTTTCGCAGATTGGCAATTGATCGGTGTAGTTGGTGTTGTACACACTGCACTGATAACGATATCACGTTGTACGTGTAATGTAAATAGAGTGTGGATAAATGCGAATATATATTCTAAATAACTGATAAATGATATTCCACACAAAGCATGAAATTGTGCTGTATATGAGTGGTGATTTCGCTCTGAGAATCAGGGTCAGTAGCTCAATTGGTAGAGCAAGAGACGCGAAATCTCGAGGTTCTGGGATCATTCCCCAGTTGTCCCTAGTTTTTCAGAGTTAATCATCACATATAGACAGCATGAGAGTAGGCCTGGCCATCTCGAAGTGATAATAATAATTAAAAATGTTTCGCAGATTGGCAATTGATCGGTGTAGTTGGTGTTGTACACACTGCACTGATAACGATATCACGTTGTACGTGTAATGTAAATAGAGTGTGGATAAATGCGAATATATATTCTAAATAACTGATAAATGATATTCCACACAAAGCATGAAATTGTGCTGTATATGAGTGGTGATTTCGCTCTGAGAATCAGGGTCAGTAGCTCAATTGGTAGAGCAAGAGACGCGAAATCTCGAGGTTCTGGAGTTCTGGGATCATTCCCCAGTTGTCCCTAGTTTTTCAGAGTTAATCATCACATATAGACAGCATGAGAGTAGGCCTGGCCATCTCGAAGTGATAATAATAATTAAAAATGTTTCGCAGATTGGCAATTGATCGGTGTAGTTGGTGTTGTACACACTGCACTGATAACGATATCACGTTGTACGTGTAATGTAAATAGAGTGTGGATAAATGCGAATATATATTCTAAATAACTGATAAATGATATTCCACACAAAGCATGAAATTGTGCTGTATATGAGTGGTGATTTCGCTCTGAGAATCAGGGTCAGTAGCTCAATTGGTAGAGCAAGAGACGCGAAATCTCGAGGTTCTGGGATCATTCCCCAGTTGTCCCTAGTTTTTCAGAGTTAATCATCACATATAGACAGCATGAGAGTAGGCCTGGCCATCTCGAAGTGATCAATCTCTTTTTGAATCAATATTTAATTCATTATGAACATCTGAAATACTAATTAATTTCAGATAACTGACCTACTGAGAGCACCAAAACATGATCTGGACCAACTAGCAGATCTGTTACAAGGATGTAACGAGCTGAACTCTCTGCAAGTTGGTACAATTCTCAGGAAATACAAACCTGGCCCAGACGAGGAACCCGTTTCAAGAGGTAAGTAAATAGTTTAAAGTCTTCCGAAGAATTCAGGTAATATTCCGAAGAATTCCTAATATCGACATTTTCTGTGGAGCATTGCCATTTTGTAATGGAAGTGACAGCGAGTCTGAGCTTTACATCGTTTAGCAATTAGCATTTGTTGGGATTGCAGCATGTTATTTAACATTATCCGACTTCCGAGGCCCAAAACATCCACGATTTAAACCATGTTTTAATTTCAGAGTTTATAGAGGCCGCAGTGTCGATCACAGACTCAATAGTAGATGTAAGGCTGCGAGGCGAGGGGGAGCCAATAGATATGAAAGTACAAGAACCCCTCCTCAGATATCCGCTTCACAAGCTCACGGCTTGTAACCACGAGCCAGGCTTGACTACTTATACCCAGACTTTCTTCGAGAGAGTATGCGAGGGTTGCGGTTAGTTGCTCTTTTATTATGAAATCAGTTGAATTTTACTGTTTGTTGTTATCCGATACTATCAACGGGTACAGTTTTTTATATTTAAAAAAAATTATTGATAAATTTAACACGGAGTTGACAAAAATAAGCCAATTTTAGGACTACATTAGCTTAAGCTAATGATAATTTCCTCAGACGAAGAGTTGGAACTAAGAGAAAACGTTGGAGGTGACCGTTGGTGTTTCCGGAAGCCAACAGATGATCACCCTAAAACTGGTAATGAACCATGATAAGCATGCAAGACTGAGGCCTCCCCAGATACCACAGTTCAAACGTTCTATTTGTAGTCTGGAACAGCTGTTATTTTGATCCAGGCGCGGGAGACCAAATGGAAAACGCGAAATTATATTTTGTCTACTACTAGCACTAGCTTCATTGCGAGCACGTGAATATACAAAGCCGCGCGGTATGGATTTGATGTGATCGACGTAATTCAAACATACTGACGAATTCTTGGCTTTTGGCATTTTGTCAGTCTGGAATGCACATAGCACTCTCCTGTGAAATACATCCCACAATCTGCACGCGAATAGTTTCTCAAACTGCTAAATATTTTCAGATGACAAGCCCAAATCAGAGAGTCAGAACATACTGGATCAGTGCGAGATAGCTTCTTACACCATCGCAAGAAATGATCTTAGTCTCGGAGTCAGCATCGTTGGAGGGAAAGATTCAAATAATTCTCATTCCGGAATCTTTGTTAAGAATGTGTTTAAAGATGGAGCAGCTTATGAGGTATTTTTATCTGTTTATGTTGATCACCACAGTAAAAAATGATTCCATTCTTCATTCGAACGGGACTTTAAACGCATAATGATAATTATAATGAAAGAGCTGAATTCATAATTACATATTACAATTTTAGGACGGACGACTGAAGCCAGGGGATCAGATACTAGAGGTGAACGGAGTGCCAACAAATGAAATCACCCAAGAAATGGCGGCTGCCCTTCTTGACAGAGAAAGTGAAGCTGTTAGCATTACCGTCGCCAAGATGGCTGCTGCTTATTATGGCATCCTCAGTGAAGAAGGTACGTGAATATTTCTACCGCCAACGCTCTTTTTAAAAAAGGAATAATTATCTCTCAACAAACTTGCCGTCGACGAATTTTGACATTTTATGAAAAGTTATTGTGACAAACTGACTGTATTGATACACTTACAGATCTGACAGAATCATCTAGCTACTCTGACATACCTGTATAAATACTGACATATCTAAAACTACCGGTGAGAAGAAGCACTTAGCTTACTGCCAGGCAATTGCTAGAACGGGGACTCTATTATCAATTATACTAGACAGTTGGCTATTTAGACTAAACTGTAGGATATCAACCCAGAAAATCCTGCTCTGAATTTGTAAAGCTTGCCAAATAACTGCTACAAGAAGCACATTTTACAAAGATATCGACTGTATACGTTTACAAAATGACAATGGCAATAGCTTACTTTTGCTACATATCATGAATATACCACACCTTCCAGTTTCTCGCTAAAACCTTTTCTTTCTCCAGGAGCCTCGAGGACCTCCTCCCAGCAGTCCAGCCCCAACACTCCCTCCCCTGCCACCCACAACCACGACTCAGACTTCCAGTTCCAAGACCCAGCTGATCCTGATGACATGTTGCTCAGAATGTTGGAGAAAGATACCGGCAGTTTAATAATCCACGATTCTGACGAAGACCTGGCAACAATTGACTCGCTTAGGAAAGACACAACTTTAACCTCCAACATAAGCGTCAACGAGGTGGTTGTGTTTGGGGTTGAGTCCGCGGAAGTGAGCTTTGAAGAGGACGAAGTGTTGGAAGATGAGGACAGCTACAGGGTTGGTTACGGAGAGGATGGTTCGGACTGTGAGGATAGTTACAGGGTATCAGCAGACCCTCATATCGTAGACACACACGTCCCGCTCAACTTTAGGATTTCAGATGAGGTGTAGGAACGGGATTCTGTTAGGGTTTTGTTTGGCCCTGTGAGATTTATCATAAGTTGCGTCAGTTCGTCCGTGCTGGTTAGGTTTTATTTCATCAGAACTTTTTTTGAAGCTAATCGGATGAGACTATCCAACTAACAAGGACCTCTAAATTTAAGTGAAGCGGTGAAACAACTATCCACCCCTGTTTCACTACAATGTAGTTTAATCCCAGAACCATAAATACCTTTGGGAATCATAACTTTTACCAGAATGCTTCAGTCTTTTTAACCTTTCTGAATTTACATGCATGTTTATATACCTTGAATTAATTTTGAAGCTTTATACTTCAATTTATACATACTGAACGAGCGGGGGCCGTTATACGTGTAGAAGCATATTTCTTTTATTTTCCCTTCATTGCAACATTTCAGATTTAAAGATTCTGTTATAAAATCCCGAATAATAAACATTTTACGGTAAATCATTTTCAAACAGATTTGTAAAGTGATCAAGTAAGAATGCTCCGACATACAATCCTATGTTACTGTTGGTATTTCGAGTGATTTTCAGTTATTTTATAAATTTTCATTTATTTTTATACGCCAAATATCGAGTGGTTCAGTGCAGATGCAGATTAATCAGTAATTACCGTTGTGTCTTCAGTTAAGAGATGATTTAATATGTTATTGAGATTTTCTCCGACTTATAACAATAATAAACCCCGAGCATGGTAACTGACTATGAAGCAGTTCAAAACTAAACTTATTGTTGTATTTTGTTAATTATATACATTAAATGACAAGGTCTACATTTTTAAAAGAATGGCTATCATGTAAAACTGTAACAGTACCTGTGCTTCATTCTTTCTGTTGAATGAATTTAAATTTATTCAGAGTTTTGTTGAAAGGCTTTTTGTCAACAATTTACAATAAGTGAACATTTTTACATTCATTAATCACCAATATAATACCAGGCGCTATTGCAGTAGGCCGCGTAGGAATGATATATGACAACACCTCCATATCTTTTTTAACGGAATATTATGATTTCTTTTCAATATAAATAAGCAAAACTTGGTTTGGTGCTGAGTGTCAACCCTAGGTGAAGCATAATGGTGGGACTCCAGAGTATTAAAATATATATTATAGTGCGGTTAGGATTAGTACAGAAATTGTGTAGCTTTTTAATGTAATTACCATTTTTATCGAATGAGAGATTCTTGTTTAATTTGTTCTACAATTTAAAATGTACATTTGGCATATTATATCAAAACGAACACTAAAGAGCTCACATCATTTCAATTTAATATTCATCATTTTATTGGTTGATCAGCCAGAAACCCAGTTTAAATATAATGTTGAAAAATGGCGACGCCTCACGCAGTGTCTGGCCAGTTCTTTTTCATTATGAGCTTTAGATCACAAAGAATAGGTATGAGGAAGTTTAAGCATACTATTCATACATAATTGGTTTCATTCAAAAATGTTAATATTTTACTAATCCATGGACAGAATGTAAATGCTATCAGACTAGGAAACAAAGGCGCGGGCACGTGGAAAATATTATCGTGCTTGGTTCGAGCTTTTACATTTTACTTTGAGTTCGATTTGCACAGATGAATGTAAGTAAAAGTTGGTAGAAGCAATAAGCAAACAATTTTACTTTAGTCATATTTTTTTATAATGATGATATACAGCATACATAAAAGAAAAACAGCATACATAACACCCTAGGGGTCGTTCACAATTCACATATTACGTAATCTTTTAATTTGGACAATTTTTACCCCCCTGGCCCTCCGTAATCAGCTTTACACTACACAGCTATTGTGTCAAGATAACACTAGCGTAATCATTTGTAAACCCCCGTTAAATAATGATACAGTTACGCGTCTAATAATTTCTTCGAAATGTTAGACCGCTGGCAAAGTTGAAAGTGCTGTAAAGTAGTGCGTGCCGGGTTAGTCCATTATGAATGGTATAGAATTCTCATAATGACAGTTATTACAGTTACACTAAAAGTAAAATTGCATATTCAATATTGCTAAAATATAAACACAGAAAAATCTAAGCGATATACTATTACTTATTAATTAAAATAAGTAATTTCTTTTGTTTTACCTTACTCTTAGTCTTAGGAACGAAATACTTATAAGTCGTTTACAGTTTACAAATTTATATACATAATAGTAAAATTTGGTTATTTAGAATATATATTCGCATTTATCCACACTATATTTACATTACACGTACAACGTGATATCGTTATCAGTGCAGTGTGTACAACACCAACTACACCGATCAATTGCCAATCTGCGAAACATTTAATTATTATTATCACTTCGAGATGGCCAGGCCTACTCTCATGCTGTCTATATGTGATGATTAATTCTGAAAAACTAGGGACAACTGGGGAATGATCCCAGAACCTCGAGATTTCGCGTCTCTTGCTCTACCAATTGAGCTACTGACCCTGATTCTCAGAGCGAAATCACCACTCATATACTAACTGATAAATGATAACTGATAAATGATATTCCACACAAAGCTTGAAATTGTGCTGTATATGAGTGGTGATTTCGCTCTGAGAATCAGGGTCAGTAGCTCAATTGGTAGAGCAAGAGACGCGAAATCTCGAGGTTCTGGGATCATTCCCCAGTTGTCCCTAGTTTTTCAGAATTAATCATCACATATAGACAGCATGAGAGTAGGCCTGGCCATCTCGAAGTGATAATAGTAAAATCTTTGACTAAAATGTTTGTAACCTAAAAAGTTATTTTTCATTTTTTAAATTTATTTGAACATAGAAAATAAGTTATTTTAAAATTAAAAGGTTATTTAACAAAATAAAAGATTATTTTTTAACTGAAATAACCTGTCCGTACGTCGGAGTCAAGTACTAATTATAGTGCGTAATATGATTATGGGGTGGTTCACATATTGTAGGGGGTGCACTATAAAAATAAACTTGCTCGGATTTTAAAAATTTTTGTACCACTAGCGCTGTTTTCTAGAGACTGTGAGAATTTTCACAATACCAAATTTGTCATACCTTTTTGGAAAGATCAGTGAGTTTCGCGCCTAGCTGCCATATTTGATGCTGCGTTACCTGGGGACCCCAGGCTATTATGTTCATAAAGATTCGGCGGAATGACAGGCTGAGCGCCGCCCAGTAAATGCTGCGCGGCTTTTGGAGCAAAAATAGCTGTAAAAGTTGCGTAATTTGACCAAATTCGTTGATTTTTGTCGTATTATTCGGATATATCTTCGGTTCCTTGAATGAGATCATTCTGAAAATTGGCGACGACCTTCCAATAGGGCTTTCACAACTGTCCGAAAAATTTGGTGGATATCAGAGTTAATATGGTAATCAAAATGGAGCAAAATACGCTGCTTTTAGCTGTAACATAATGTTTATGGTTGGATATGCTTTAAATTTTTCGGACACTTTCCTTGTAAGTTTATGAGTAAGCTTATCAATTTTTGTTGCAATCGGAGGTCGGGAAAGATACTTAATATCGTATCTATTTGTTTGAAGAAAATTGTGCTGGCCGAAATAAGCGCTAAAAAACCATCCTACAGTCGGCACGCGCGGCTCACTGTCGATGGCGCACTACCTACATATTGTTATTACGTAATCATTTTTTGAAAATTTTTACCCCCTCCAGCTCCGTAATTGCAGTTTTACACATAGCTATTATGTCAAAATTACACTAGCGTAATCATTCGGAACCCCCCTCAGCTGATTACGTAATATGTGAACGACCCGTCGACCCCTAGCTATATTGTATATTGTACGTGCATGTAGTGACACGAGCGTACTAAATCACTCTACAGTCGATCTTCGAGATTGTTCTAAAAGGGCCCCCGACAGTTGAAACCAACTTCAATCGATGTATTTTCGGACGCTGATTCCGAATCACCCCCCATGACATAGGGTTAAAATGCTCCCCTGACGAGATATGGGCGAAAAACTGTCTCGATCACGTGATATGACAGTATAAGGAAGTTAGTCTAATTTCTCGTTAGGGTTAGGGTTTCAGCATATGCTTTTGTTAAGGATTGGGTTAGGGTTAGGGTTGGGATCAGATAAGAGGGTTAGGGTTTCGAATAGTCGTTCAGGACCAGCTAGAGAACGGGTTGAAAAAGTCACGTGACAGTCGAGTGTAGAGTGATTAATTATCATCCGTAGTGACAGTAACAAGTAAGCATGCATGGCGCGCATATTGATTAAAAATTGACATGACAGTGTCGTTAATAATTAGTACCTCACGCTTATTGCTTTTAGAAACTAACTTTTTGAAGAGCAGAGTCATTTGTTACAAAAAGGGTTATAGCGCGATGCACTACTGGGTCGCGCGCGCATCAAATAATGCTTTTCGCAACCACGTATGCAGATCGGCGAGATGCGAAGGATTGATGCATCGTGAATAAAAAAAGGGCTAATCGGTGACTGTCATATTGTAATAAAATTGTATGTTACCGTTTGGATGTGCATTATTTGTACGATATGCTATGCAGATATCATCATTTGATTTAAAACATTTATCAACGTATATAAATATATACCATCCATCGGCCATTTAAAAGTAAGATTGACGATGATATTTCTAATTTTATGTACTTACTATAATAGTACTAGTAGTAGTAGTAGTACTACTGCAACTGAAAGTTGAAATACTTATTTTCAATTAAACGTAACATGTAGATGACGCCTGACTCGACTATATTTGCAACTAGCGGCGATTTTTAACCAGTCAGCTAAGGTGAACATTCGGTTCAGTCACTGCATGGATAGTGTTCACTGTTCACTATACTTATAGCATTCCTAATAATAATAAAACTAAAAGTTATGAAGCCATTTTCTTAGGAGACGAAATCAAAAATTCCTTTTGATTAAGACAAACATTTTAAATTGAAGTAGATTCAAAACCCAAGACCTTTTAAACAATGAAAATATCCAATATAATTTGACTTTTTGTTCTCCGGAAGAACAAAAAGAACATTTACAATTGAAGCAGATTTGAGATTGAAAACCCAAGACTTTTAAAACAATGAAAATATCCAATTTAAATTGACTTTTTGTTCGGCAGCATTATCAGTGATCCAAGCTATAAGTCACAATGTGGGCGCAAGGAGAGATACATTTCAATTGTTTATGTTATTTGATGGCAAACAGGTAACTGACAACATTATCAAATGGTTAAATATATAATATGGAAATCATGAAAAGAATAGTACAGGCAGAATTTCCATGTAAAAGGATACCAATTATAATTTATATTTCCGATTAAGTCGTGTTATCGTCTATTGAGTCTCGTTAAAATTTGATGATTCTTTCAAGAAAATTCCTGATCTTTTTTCTGAATAAACTCAGTGATAACAATGTTCTAATGACTTTTTGTTTAAGTATAAAATACAAAATTTGATTTTTACGGTAAGCGGACTAAATCCGTAAAACTATCACTAAAAGTAAAACAATATAGATTCATTCCGCATGGATTAGTCACCTGATAGCATTACTACATTCACTAAAGTCTGGATGCTCCTCTCTGATTTCTGCCTAAAGCAGCTCTTCTGGCCATCCTCATGGATGAATTATGTCTCTGAACTGCGACAGTCTCTGCGAAAGTTCCCATTTTCTGATCGTTAAAACCGCTGAAAGTGCTGCACCTCTCTGTATCAGAGGCGGCCAGTGATCTCCTATAACGGTCACACAGCTTGGACAGCAGCTTGTCCCGTTCTGTTAACCGCCACAGATTTTCTCTGGTCGTTTGTCGTTTCAATTGGTGTCGTCTGTTGACCATCTTTGAACGGTACGGGATCGTTATGGGTATCAGGAAGAGATGGAAAGGGAATATGAATGGTTGTCCGTTTCTGTATTCCTGTAAAAGTACATTTATAGTTTCAATCAGTTTGTAATCTTATCGGAAAAGTATCAAAATTGGAAATAAGGCATGACAACCTTTCAATTCCAAACCTTGAGAAGCAGACTTCTGGCGTATTTCCACTCGATGTCACAGTTTCCCTGAATTCTCTCGAAGGTGCTGTTAAGAAGAGCTATCAAAATGTTCAGCATTAGAACAACTGCTAAGATGATATACAGGAGGAGAATAATGTACACCACGTAGGTTGAGGTGCTGTCGTTTTCTATCTCAACGTCCTGAAATATAAAGGGATCCTCAAATAGAGGATTAATGTGACAGTAAAGTATGGGCAAGGCTATTATCAAAAACTGTTCGCAATTTGTTAAAGAGACTTACTCTGTAAAGACCAAATGTTGACCAAATGACATTTATGAAGCATGTCCCAAAATCGGTGAAGAACTTGGGAGTGTTTTTCAATTTGACGTCTGAATCTGATTTCCACTCCTGTGAATATATGTCTTCATAAAGTGTTATAAAAATCAGATTCCAAACTTTTGAATTTTGCCAGTATTATAATCGTGGTTTATGTTTTCAAAATCATGAATTAGGCGAGGAGTGATCGATCTTTAGTGAAGAAACAAGCATATTTAGTTTTTGGCCACGAATTACGAACAACTTTTTACGAAAAAATTTTTACAGAAATGATTGTATTTACCATTTCGTCTTACCTCATGGGACGATTTTATTTCGTTCTGTGATTTGACAGTGCTGACAACAGAGTAAACAGCTATAGTTGTCCCCACCACACACGTAAACAACACAATCAGCACAAACTTAAACACATCTGCCAGCAAGGTCCTCAGTGCAATGAGGAGTGGACCCAGACCAGGGAAGAACTCAAGGAAGTTTAACCACCGGAGGATCATGAGAAACTCAGTGATTGCGTATATGTAGGTGATGTTTAAGATATCTTTGTGCAGAGGTTCAAGTTTAGTCAAGCTACCTTCAGGGTTATCGAATTTAAGGAACACAACGATCCTGTAAACTGCAGCCATGGTAATCAAACAACATGAACAGAGTTCTAGAATGTTCCACATGTTCTTTAAGTAGCACCTGATCCCTTGTTGGCACATCTGGTCACATTCTATGAAGAGCCTAGATACGGTGCAACACCACAGCGCTATTTCAATATTGTTAGGGACCTCCGATTTTTTGGTGCTAATGCAGGTTAGTATGAGCAGTCCCAGGAGGATGAGGTAGTTAAATATATCAGTTACGAAGCAAATGTAGGGAATGAAGAGGAAACTCATGTGGTCTGCGGCACTGGAGTTCCTTAATGGCACATGTGCTGGTTGTTCGAAAAACACAAGTTTCAGAAAATACAGTGGCAAGAGAATTGGGCTCATTGCATACTTGACTACTATTCCTATGTGACTAAATACAGTTTTGCTGGAAATTGTTTTGTCGTACCATTCTTCTAAAATAATCTGTTGACTGAAAGGATGACCGACAAACCGTTTCTTTCCCTCATTTATTGCCTTACTGAGTAGTCCATGTGCCTGAGATAACACAGTTTTGGCCTCACTCATTTTCTCACAATAGTCCAACATTTTGTAGGCGAACACATCAGCGTCCCGAATCAACAACTCAAACTCCATTCTGAACTCATCCCTGATGTTTACTATGGCCTCTATACTCTTGCTCACATCAAATGCCGTCCTGAAGGGGTCCCTGCACTTCAAGTAAACATCGTTGGAGAGAAGGAATGTCAAAGGTTTCACGCTGAACCCAGACTCAAAGCCAGGCAGGTCTGTATCAGTGTGATCCCGGAGATAAGAGGTTAGTTTGATAACAGCGGCATTAAGACTGGCTCCAGCGTGGATGAGAGTGTCTATGGAGAGTCTGTCCCTTCTCACCGCTGCGATGCTGAGAGGAGTGTCCCCTTCTCTGTTTTTAGCATTTGGATTGCCTCCATATTCTAAAACTTTATCCACCATAGTGACACCAACTTTAGCTGCTGCGTGAAGGGGCGAGTCTCCCTCCTCGTTTTCAGTGTTGGCTATGTTCTGTGAAATGAAATCGTGCTGCTGAGGGCAACCTATTTTAGGAACGATGGTTACTTTGGTTCCTCTTTCAGACAGAATCTTATCCAACTCATTATACTCATTCGCCTCTATCCTCTTGAAAATCTCCTGGGTGGTAGGTGACACTCCCCTGAGACCGAAAGAGAATATCATCTCAGGGTTTGCGTGTAGTGATGTCCGTTCGCGCTCGTTGCTATCGATAAGTCGACTTCCTGAGTCTATTGAATTTGAAACATCCCCTCCAAATACTGAACCAGTAGACGAAGTTAAATCGTGTCCCATTGAATATTGATTGATAAGTCTGCTCCACTTGCTGCCGTTGTGATGCTCCTGTACATTGAGATAAATATCATCAGCACTGTCATGGCGGTCAGGCGGTATATTCTCCATGTTCAGAGACACTGCCACTACTGGCAGGATTTTGTTCTTTACCACTACACTGTCATTTTGCATTCTGAACATTAACAGTCAGATTCTGAAGATAGAGGGGATCATTGATTTGATCAGGAATAGCGATCCCTGCCAAACCAACCTAAAGTAAGTAAGTAATAGAAAATTTAAGAATTCTATCTTTTCATTTGTTATTTATGAAACTCTGGTAACAGCATACGTGAAACTGAATCAAGCATTACCAAAAATATTCATTGAATTCATTGAACATAGCAGCTGCTTTTATAAAGTTAATCTAGTCCTCTGAAATATTAAAAGGCCGAAGTTTAGGGTAATATATAAAACTATACACAAAATATATATAAAACTATAATATGTAAAACTATATACAAAACTATATATAAAACTATGGGCACAACGATCGTTTGCGATCACGCTCAGGTTAACTTACCCGACGTTATACTTATAATTTAGCTATAATTTAGCTCAGTATAGCTTGATATAATTTAGCCGACTGCATACAAGATATTTCCTTTTGTGATCGACAATATTCAGTCATATATTTGAGCAAAACGATCGCTATATGATGGAATGCTTAATTTGATTTTAATATGAGAAAAATGGCCAATATATGGCTACTGAAAATTGTCTAATGATAGTTTAATTTGTTCGTTTTGTCTAGTAAATTTTAAAAATGTTGCCTTTTGTCTAGAGAATAAAAACTTGGCATATGATTATAAATCTTCGCGTGGAAATGATATCAACGTTCCTGATCGAAAATACCTCAACCGAAAGAAATTATTTTGCGATCACAAATTCATGTATGAAAATTTTGCTGGTTCGAAACACTTGCTTATCATGCTTCGCCATGGGCCCCTTTTGATTCATTACCGGCCGAACAAATATGGCTAAACTATACACCACTATAAAAATCAAAAGTCGTATGTTAGATTCACGGAAAGCGACGGTTTTCCCTTCCCTTTCAGACCGGTACCACTATCTGTAGTAACGTAGAAATGGTAAATTAAAATTAAAATCTTGACAAATGTAAAGCAGACTAGGTGTAACAAAAGCAGTGTCATCAAAGCCAAGGCGTTTAAAAAGCTTTGCAGTCATCATGGGCGGAACCTGCGACCAAAACAAATGATCCAAACTAGTAATTATACCGTCTCGTGACATAGCTTCTGAGATCCTTTTGTCCGGTGGTATTGACTATGCATATTTAATAGACTCTAGCTGGACGGTACGTAAATAGGTTAGTGCTTTTAACACTACTATATAACAAATAATTTGAGAATATGAGTATGACGTAGCTATGACGTAGCTATGACGTAGCTAAAAATGTCGATACGTGATTTATATCAGTACATCACTGAGTCTATTCAGAAAAAAAATCAGAGATTTTCTTGAAAGAATCATCAAATAACACTACACGACTTAATCAGAGTAATATTTAGGTTAGTATAAAGATGTAGTAATAACACTCGTCAGATTCAGAGTGCTGAGTGACCGAGTGGGTGGGATATAGCACTTTGATTATTAGAGTTTACTAGATTACTCTAATAATTATCAAGTTATTCTCACCTCATAATCTAGTCGGATAAAATATTAAAAGGCCGAAATTTAGAGTGGTTATTTATAAAACTGTTTATAAAACTATATTATAAAGATTTGATATTATTAAAAACACTCGTCAGTCTCTAACTCTCGTCAGAGAGGGTGTATATAGTGGGATATAAGGTCACTGTTACTCCTCCTTCTGCACTTCTAAATGGTCCATACACGAGCCTAATCGACACCAATAAACCTCCGCATTCAATATACTTATCTATAGCCAAACCCGAACCTGATGGCGACGAAATATGGTTCTTACTGGTTGTAAAGCTTTCCCTCAATTTACCACGCAAACAAAAAACAATTTTTGACATACTATAACTCGTCGGGTGTTGTTTTATTTTAAGTCTATTTGATATGACGTCATGTGAGGCGATCAAGACAATACGGCCCTGTCTTATACCCAAATGTGAGGCCAAACACACTTCCACACAACACAACAAATGACAGCCAGGAAATATATGACAAAGTTGGTATTTTACAAATAATAAACAGCGAATGCACTGCTTTATGCCATTGCTGAACTCATTGTCACGCACAAATGTAAAAATGTATGCAGTACTATGATCTCTATAGACGTTTTATTTCAATATTTTCCAATTAGCAAGACAAAAGCACTAATACGTAGCCACAATTCATGTGGTCAGTACCGAGCTAAAAGAAAGGAATCACTGATTACACAGCCAAATTCTTAATTGTTATTTCAATGATTTTGATCTAAGGCCAGATTGGCGTGAGTAAATTTCGTTCGGCAATTTTAAAAATTTACAATTCGCATTTTAAAGATTTTACCATTTGTGCTTATCGACTTTGGGGTTCCAGTCCAAAGCTTTTCCGTTTGGTGTAATAAGGAAACAATTACTTATCTGAAAAATAAAGGCAGAAATCTTTGGGCTGGCGAATTTTTGCAAACCAGTTTAAATTCTACCGGCATATCACGTGATGGATCAAACAGTTTTTCGCCGTTAACTCGCCAGGGGAACATTTTAACCGTTAGTCATTTAACTTTAAGGTGGTTCGGAATCAGCGTTCAAACTTACCTGTGACCTGGGGACCCCTGGTTATAATGCAAAGAGACAGGCTGAGCGCCGCCCAGAAACGTTCAAACTTCAAGCAAACATTGATCTAACTTGGTCTAACTTGCTCAAAGTTGTATTTTAGATAAATCTCGAAGTTTAGTTTTACAGTAATTATTAGCATGCTCGAAAATTGTAAAACTGTAAATCAGTAAATGGTATGAATATTGAAAATGTTGTCTATTGGACTTTATAGACTAGATATTTATCACTTATTAATAGAACTAGAAGTGTTGAAAGTATTCAGGAAAAACGGTTATAATACTTTCAACACTTCTAGTTCTATGTAACAAAAAATCTAATTTCAGGACATATGCATAAGTCAGTTTCATCAAGACGCGTTACAAACCTTTTACTAAAAACTTTTTGCTAAAATCTATAAAATCACCAGAAATTTCGAACACTCAACATTACAAAAATGCGATTAACAATTAATGTTCTTTACCTGGATAACTTAACTGCGAAAGTTTTCAGCGCGAATTTTTTCGAATTTTTTCTATCGCTGTGCGAAAATCAAAAATAAAGATCTTTGATCTTAGACTTAGGACTTATATTTATAATGGCTAGTTAAAATTCAAATTTAACTTTATCGTATGATCAAAGAAAGCAGTAAAAAACAGCAATATAATTCTAACGAAAAGTTTTGCGACAAAACGATCAACTTTTCGTTGACGTAAACTTTCACCAACTTGGTTTTCGTGACCACAATTATATAATTATATCAATAAATCATAAATGAGAACTGAGTAAAACTGGTTTCTCGTGGAAGAATTTAATTCTTCCTCTTGTCTCAGCTCGTTAAGTTAGAATAGCCAATTTTGGCTTCATATTTGAACATGGATATGGTAATTTCCTTAGTTTGCAGTATAGGATTAGGAAAGGTATTATGAGCCATTTTAGTTACCACATAATCTGTCGAAAAGTCCTTTTGAACACTCAGCAAACCTCAAAAATAAACCTTTTCATCCCTGACTAGAATGTAGAATGGTGATTGGAGCGGTAATTCGGGGTTCTGATTCAATTATTTGGATCGCTAGCGTGACATTTAACTTAAAAATGTGAAAAGAGCATGGCACTGGCACAACTACACTATTCAAGAGAATCATACTCAGAGCTGAAGGCAAAATAGGAAAAGCAAACACTACAAAAAGGAGTAGACCGCGTCACTCGTTTCTGTAGAATATCAATCAAATAATGACAATGCATGCTATGCCAGCGATCCTAACTAAACGAAAAATTACCCTTTTGTTTAATGTTTATCAGCTGTTGACAATTGACTCCATTCAAAGATTATAATGCATGTTAAGACCCAGATCCTAACTAAATTAGGCTATCACTACCTCGCATTAAAATTCCTTGCCAAACATTTGTAAGTTTCATGAGGAAACTTAGGTAATAAATTCCATATGGGGGCGTTAGACCGGATTGGGAAATACGCCTCATCATCAGGTGAAGCCTGTTAAAAATCACATCGCTTACATGATCTTAAAAACTATATACGGGTGTTTCTATTTGGTTGCTACACATTGTATACCTCTCGGCCGGCCGGTCGGCCGGCTGGAGCGCGATCAAAAGGGGTTGCAGCGTGTGTCAACTATTTGGTCGGGCTGCTCAGACGAATTTTAAAAATCTTTGTGAATTGGCGAGTGGCCGAGTTGACCGAAGAAAGCTATTTGATTACATTTGGACCCTAATAGGTTTAGCGATAAGATATTATGATAGCTCGGCGTTTGATAATCGTATAAATATAATCGTATAAATTAAATGTAATCGTATAAATATAAAGATTAAAGGGCGCCATTTTTGATAATATATTGATTATTGAGACTACAAACTGGACCCTATATGATAAGCTATTTTACAATCTTACGTTTTTCTTACATGAAATTGTTCTCCTTAACTTTAAGAGAAACAAGCCTGATTCCTTATTAAGTTAAATAAGTTAAATAAGTTTATTAAGTTTATCCGGAATACTAATGAAAAATCATCGTCTTTCAGCAAGAAATTTAATATTAATTTATAATGGAAATGATGAACAAATCAGATCTTATTGAGAAAAGCCACACAAAAATGAAACGCACTTAAAGATGTTATTGTTATAACGAAGATCAAGCGAGTAGGTTACTAGGAGTAGGTTGCTGGGAGTAGGTTACTGGGACCCCAGGCTATAATGTTCATAGAATAGAGATTCGGCGGAATGACAGGCTGAGCGAGTAGGTAACTCTGGTGCAAAATCTAGCATACTTAATATTTCAATGGTTCTTAACACGACGAGGCACAGACTCTCAGCACCTTGAAGAAATACTATGTCACGGAGTCACGGAGTCATGTCCGGAGTAAGGATTATTTATACTAAATGACCGGCTTAGGCATTGATCTCATCTGAATATAGAGTTAGCAGATATTTTAACAGAATGTCCATCCAGAAAGTCCTCTGAACAGTTTGTTAGTTCAATAAGTTAGTCTACAACATAATTCAAGTTGTATAAGATACTGGACTAAAATACTCAAACAGTCTAGTTATCATTCATCAAATCTCTATATCAAATCAATACAGTTCCTTTATTGAATCTTTCTTGGCTTCCATGTTGTACGTAGCATGACGCTGAATTGCGACAGACTTTGCAAAAACACTTTCTTTACGGTAATCTGAGTTGTTCAGGTATTCTGAGGTTTTGGAGTTTAGATATTCTAATCTCTGGTCTTGGCTGCTGTCCAGAGACCTCCGTGCAACATTAACCACACTGGTTCTGTCGAGGAACTCGTGTGACCTATTGTAGCGATCACACAGCGTACAGAACAGTTTGTCCCGATCTGTTTGTCCTGTTCGATCTTCACTCGATTTCCGATTCGTGAGGCTGTCGTCCTGCATCTTTGAACGGTACCATACAGCCACGGGAATCAGAAAGAAATGAAATGGAAAGACAAAGTGCTGGACGTTTCTGTATTCCTGAAATAATATTTTGATTATTACCTATTGTTCCTCTTCAAACTTTACATTACACCTTTTCAGAGCAACAATGTAGGGTTACAGTATGGGAATCCGGTTTTTGGATTTATTGGAGGATCACGGTTAGGTTTGATAAAGTGTTTCTAGCACAAACCTTGAGTAGTCGACTTCTGGCGTATTTCCACTCAATGTCACAGTTTCCCTGAATTCTCTCGAAGGTGTTGTTTAGAAGAGCTATTAGCATGTTCAGCATGAGAACGACTGCTAAGATGATATACAGGAGGAGAATAATGTACACCACGTAGGTTGAGGTGCTGTCACCCTTTATTTCAACGTCCTGTATGGTATAATAACAGGTTTAAACTTTTGGTAAGTGCTTGGAGGGAGATTATTTAAAACATGTAAGTGATACGAAAGGTTTGTTTTTAGCAGGAGCTTTCAAAATATATGTGTAAATCGTCTTTACTTTTGGTAAGTGGTGTGGCAATGTAAATCAATGATCTGGTCAACACCATTGTGGATCAAACATTCGCTGGTAGATATATACCTATAGATTTGTTAAATGGTAATCAAAAACAAAACCACGCCTCAAACTGAAGTAAACATGCAACTCTCATGTACTTACTTCAAATAGACCGAATGTTGACCAAGCAACATTTATCAAGCATGTCCCGAAGTCCTTGCAAAACTTGTCCTGAAGACAGTTTCGGTTTCGGTTTCGTTGCCAAATTAGGCTACAGGATTATGCAACTGATAGCGATAGGGAAAGCAAACATCCTTTTTGATAGGAAAGTAAAAAGTTAAGTCAATCTCGGGAATTTTAAACAAACTAGGTTGATTTTTAAAAGTTCATGTCGTCCTGCTAAAATATCTCCAGTCAAATTTATATTATATATATTACACAAGTACAACCAGTGGACAAATGATCCAGGGGACGAGATATATAATAGGCCCTATCAATCAAACAGTCATTCAAATTTTAAGTGTTGTTTGCCAGAAATGCATGTCTAGCCTATCACGTTTGAAATGGTCAAGGCATCTGGAAAATTGAGAAACAAAAACGCAAGGAAACTTACAGGCACCAAGCTTTCTGAACCGTCATTTTTCGAAGTGGCACGTATCTATAAATATGGAAAATGCAATCAGACATAAGTTACAACTTTTTACCATTGACAAATTTGATTCGTTTATTCAAAATTAGGATGAATCATAAATGAGCAGCCAAAATTGTAAGCGGTCCTTATAATTATTATCAGTAGAGGGCAAACAACCCAAACAAAGGCCGCCCGATAAGAGTTTATATAATTAATTGATTAATTAAAGATAAGAGTTTATATAATCTCACCTGTCGATCTGAGCTCTCTGTTTTATTCAATGATCTTGCAGTGCTCACCACAGAATAAAGAGCTATAGCCGTCCCTAGCACACACGTAAATAACACTATCCCCACAAACTTGAACACATCAGCTATTAAGATCCTCAGGGCGATCAGGAGTGGACCCAGACCAGGAAAAAACTCCAAGAAGTTTAACCATCGCAGAAACATGAGAAACTCAGTTATTGCGTACAAATAGGTGATTTTTAACAGCACGTGATTATCAACAGTTTCGTCGAGTGTAAGGCACACCGAGATCCTGAAGATGGCAGCCATTAAAATTAATGTACAGGAAAAGATCTCCAAAACATTCCACATATTTGACAAATACCTAGTGAGTCCATTCTGCCACATCTGATCTATTTCTATGAAGGCTCTGGAGGCAGCACAACACCACAAAGTTATTTCCAAGATGTGAGGGTATTCAATTGTTTTGGAGCAGACACAAGTCGATATGGTTAGTCCCAGCAGGATTAAATAGTTCAAAATATCAGTTACGAAGCAAATGAAAGGGATGAAGATGAAGTTCATGTGCCTAGCTGCACTTGACTTTCTTATTGGCACCTTTGAAAATTGTTCAAAAAATGCAAACTTAAAAAGGTACCAAATCAAAAGAATCGGGCTCAGTAGGCACCTCACTGCGAGTTTCACCTGACCGACTGATGATTTGGATGTTATTTCCCCGTACCATTCTTCTAGAATAATTTGCTGGCTGAAGGGGTGCCCGACGAACCTCTTCTTTCCGTCGTCAATCGCCTTCTTGAGGAGCCCATGTGACACGTCCAGCACCTCCCTGGCTTCCCACATCCTTTCACAATAGTCCAACATTTTATAGGCAAACACATCAGCGTCCTGGATCAACAACTCAAACTCCATTCTGAACTCGTCCCTAAGGTTCACTAAAGCCTGTATACTCTTGCTCACATCAAATGCTGTCCTAAAGGGGTCCCTGCACTTCAAGTACGCATCGTTAGTGAGTAGGAATGTGAGAGGTTTAGCACTGAACCCGGTCTCAAACCCGGCCTGTTGAGGATTGTTATCAATGTGCCGAGTTAGATAAGAAGTGAGTCTGATAACAGCGTCGTTGAGGTTTGCTCCTGCGTACAGGAGGGCGTCCACAGAGTTCCTGTTGTTAATGATGTTATATTGGTTTATATTCATCCTTAGGATTAATAACTATTACTAACAAAAAACTATTTCACTTATTATAGGAACATAAGTAAGTATCCCTAATCATTGTTGATTGACTTTTACGTTAATTGTCATTATAATTAATTGACAATTATCACCTGTCTCCGCGTACTGCAGCGATACTCAGAGGACTGTCTCCCTTCTTGTTGGTGAAGTTGGGGTTTCCTCCGTATCTGATTATCAGGTCAACCATTCTGAAGTTGATTCTTGCTGCTGCTATGAGAGGTGTGTCACCTTGTTCATCTATCCTGTTTGCTATGTTTACTCTGCTGTAGTGCAGATCAGAGCACCCTATTTTGGGAACTATTTCCACTTTTTGTCCTCTTAAAGACAAAATCTTCGACACCTCATTATAGTCTTTTGCTTTTATTTTATCGAATATAAGATATGGATGCTGATCGAAGTCTGTACTTGAAAAGATGTATCTGCCCCTTCTGGGAATCTTCCTGGTACTCATGCGACATGTTCGTGAGTCCTGGCTCGATGGAGACATTAACATCTCTGGTAGTGGACAGAGCATATCATTTTCTGCTCCATCAACTTCATTTCCCACTTTATAGTTATCCGTGCCATTCATTTCTCTATGACAGTCATTCGTTTCGTTTTGACAGTCATTCAATTTTAGGTTGTTATTTATATAATCATTCATTTCGTATCTCATCCCTGAAATGAATAAGCACCTGTTCACTTACTGTCACAGCTTAATAGACACAATTATTACCGATTACACTTTTACGGACTAAATGTTTCACGACTATTTATTTGCAAAATACCTCGCGGAGGCCAGTAGTCAGGATGGCCGAGCGATCACGTACGGAACAAAACGTCATAAAACAACAAAAAGATGGAAAAACGTGCAAATGCCAAGATCAGCAGTATAATTTCGACTATAAACTATAACATCTGATCCTACAGTTAACATTCTTTAAGGTAATTCATTGAAGTCGGCAGTTATAATGTAGTACTATTATAACTCAGTGAAGATTAATCCAATAAACAATAGTCCTGGCTTGTGCTTTTCGCGAAAATCCGTTTATTATTTATCATGAGTTTTGATCGTGTCCTACAATGCAGTAAGGAATGAATAATCGCAGGATCGTGGGCGACTAGATCGAGCTAATGAAAAAGCATGAAGGAGAGAATTTAATCAGTATTTCAATGCCACCGCCGCGACGTGTTTATTGTTTATTGCTCCCAGGCCAATCCCTTTTGCATTAAAAACAAGATCTTTTTGTAATTGTGGCATGCAAGGATATGTTATTTGTCATTTTATTTGTCATTTTATTGTTATTTGTAACAATGGAAACAATGGCTATGTAATGGGCATAGTCAATGTTCGTTGACATATTTTAAGCCGTTGTTGTAACGATATAGGCTTAATTGTACCAAATTAAGATTGAGATGGGAGGAATTTTCCTTAGTTGTAGTGCACGTACGGAACGTTCACTAAAAATTTTCTGTACATGCGTTCAGTGTTCACTAAAACTCATCTCATGTTCTGAACGTTATGGATAAATTACTATACTAGTAGTGTACAGAAGCATAAATACAAAAGAGTTTTTAAGATTTCAAAAATTGTATTTTCATGAATTTTTGTTGTTGATAATCACATAACGTTCAATAACGTTCACTACAAAATGACTGGAACGTGCGTTCAATACGCCAATATCCACCGTTCACTACAGCTAAGGAATTTTCAAACGATCACCGCTTCGTAGTAGGAAGGAGGCTGGAGGGGCTCCAGATTACGCAATCAAAATTCAAAATGTTTGAAACTGTATTCCCATAGATTGTAAGCATATAAAAATAAAATTAAGCTTTTCAAGAAAAAGAACTGCTTAGCACGTTGATTTAGCACGTTTATTGTCATAGGACGTAATACGGAATACCTTATAGTTATCAGAAATGATTGTCACGGACATTACTTTCACGCTTGAAAAACTTGTCCATGATCATGTCCGATAAGGCAGGTGGCGATGGTACTCTAATAACGAAGGCTTTACCTAATCATTGTTTTTACTTTACCAATAGGGCTAGTTATTGCAGTAGCTACTATACCTAGTGGATACTGGGTTTACCTGGCACTTCTGAAGCATAGTGGTTTAATTTGTTCGTTGGTTATAGAATATATTATCACTGATCTCATTTAAGTTTACTAGTATTACTATTGAACCCATGAGATCAAAATCATACGAGAGTCCAAAGGTTTAAGTCGGACCTTTGACTCGGAGGAAATAATAATTATTACAATTTAGCGTTTCTTGTGCAGACTCCAAATCTTTAATAACGTCAAAACTCAAAAGTACAAAACAATCCCCATACACAACGTTTTTTAACGGAAATTGAGAATCAATACAATACAAAATATTCATCACAAATATTCAACAACGATATTTTCATGAATAGGGGTACAGAAATTCGATTTGTAATTTAGTGATTTAATGTCTTTAGTATAACAAAAAATAACTCAACTTCAAGACAAAAAGAATAGTATCAATATCATATTTCTTCCTAACGTATGATCAATCGTCAAATAGTAACAATCATATAAATTTGACTGTATATAAAGCCAAAGGTGTTCACAGTGGAAGCAAATACTCCTTCAGTCAAAAGTAGAATAAAAACCGACAGGTACAAACATTATCCAGTCACTGTACAGTCATGGCGCAGTCCACTTATACTAGGTGAAGTGCTTTGTGATGTGAAATATCAACCAAATGGTGTAATGCCAGGCAATTGGCGTTTGATCTAGCAGTAGCACTGAATTAATTACACTGATATTTCAGCTAAGTACTATGTGCAATGAATCATTTCTTTGGCGCATATAGCTTATACTCAATTTAAGGCCTAAAATGTTTTCATTTTGATCAGGAGACTTTTATAAAAATAATGTGTGGAGCAGCCGAGCCCAAATTGTTTAACGTTGTTACAAGTTGTAGATTACACATTCACAAATAACGATTGGCAATTGTTTTAATAGGGTCAAAATCCAAAACAAACCCAACTATTTGTAAGCTCCTTCCTGCACGATTGGATTGAAGTAGTGCTTTTAACCACTAGCCACTGAAGCAGACGAAATAGTGTTAGTTTTGTAAAAAGTAACCTTTAGTCTGAATGATTGACTTTCTAATTATGCCAAAATAGATATTCTACAGAATGCCCAGGAAAAGTGCAAACTATTGTCCTAGACAATCAAAGTAACAGATCATTAAATATTGAATGCAGATTAAGGATGAAGTAAGCAGGACATACCTGGAGATGTCTTGTTTTTAGAGGAGGGAGGTGGTTCGGGAAGATGGTCAGGTGGGGTGACTTTCACAACACCAGTCGTTAAAGCTGTAGCTTCTACAGTTGCCTGCCTCATCAGCCTTCACTTGGTCCCTGTCTTTTCGTGAGAAGAAGCCGCACCTGATGAGGATAACCACGAGGATTACAAGGAGCAGAGAACCTCCCCCAACTCCCGCCACAATGTACCATAGAGTCCCCACTATCCCCGGTATCACCTCCATTACAGCTCTTATCTCTTGTTCTACTGTCTTATCAGTGTACACACTCCGGTGGTCTCTCAGAGTCACGGTAAAGCTCACAGTATATGTGATATTCGGGTACTGACTAGCTGCCTCCGCGTTCAGGTATGTCTTCACCACCAAGCTGTTTTCTCTGCCACTCCGGATATTGCCGACAGTGCAGGTGAGGAGCAAGCACTTCCAGGCATCTCCGCACTTCACAAGTGGAAGTGAGGTGAACTTTCCCGAGCTCTGCTTTCTTTCAGAGTTGTAGATGTCTATGAGGTTGCGATAGTTGAGGGCTCGGTTGGTATCTTGGCTACAGTTGAACTTGGTGCTAGTTATGTTCGCAATGTAGATCATATCTTGACCTAGATATTGAACTGGATACATCACTGACACTTCAGCGTGGTCAATAGTCGGAACACCTTTGTTCTTCAGCTGTATTGTCAAGGTCTGATCAGGGCCGTACTTTTGCAGGGTTCTTGAGCTGGATTTGTAGTTCCTCAACCGAATACCGGTCACATTAGATGGCATTAAACTCGACATCGCCTCAAAATCTAAAACTTTGCTTACACCAACGTTGACAGTGACAGCGTTGTTGGTTTGGTTAGTTTCTATAGATCTCCTAGACAACGCAATCATGTTTACCTGCAAGCTATCTTGTAAATACACCGTGGTTTGATTCACAGGTATCCTCAGCAGAAAGCTCCTCTTGTCTCCAGGACTCTCGACCTTGCTACACGAGAATACCTCATCACCCTCACATGTCACTGCTCCCACTGAACATTCCTCAGCCTCAGTCAGGTCTAGCGTTATCTTGTTGCTCTTCTGTCCATGCAGATTACATTTAGTTGTGGGGACTACCACTTTGAGATTTTCCCCCAAGTTAATGGTTAGTTGTTCACTGTACTTTCCCTCGGTGAAATTCCCTTCAACTGCTTCAATGGAGACGTTAAGCACCAATACCTCCTTTCCGCTCCCAAAATAGAGCTCCTTCTTGCTGATGACTGTCTTGTTGGAGATGGTTTTAAAAAGCTCAGTCTGTTCATTTCTCTCTATTTCCCACTCTGTAGCTATTTCAAAGTCAGCTTCACAGAAGTCCCTACCACATCTGCCAGTGGTACTAACTGTGTGTGTTTTCTTTGTCAAAGTTTCGGGTGCAATAGCCACGACTCTTCCCTCCACCGGATCTGGCCCTTGTGTGAAGCTGAACTCTATCTCTACATCTGAGGACAAGTCAAAGTGTCTTATGTCGCTCCCCGATCTTCGAACGAACTGTAAATCTAAACATTTGTTGTCTGACAGATCGGTCACCTCACTTTTTTTCTTGCTCACTTCAGTGATATTCGGTGGTTGATAGACCAGCTCAAACCAACATTCACTGTTTGGGACGGTTGAGAGCCACTTCTTGGGCTGAGTGTGATGCACACTTTACACGGTGTGGTCTCCTGGGTGTCTATGTTTAGCCTATCAGTACATTCAGTTATATCGCTTGAGAGATCTAGCACGTCTAGGGTCCTATAAAGATAGATTTTATTTGCCATAGGATCTGATATTGCAAGAAGTCCCTCATGTCCTGATATGGCAAATCCAAACATGTTATCATATTCTTTTAGAGGTTCCTGGGGTCGGATAGTTTGCGATACAGAGGTTTGTACGCCAGTCGCTCCCCCTCTAATAATGTGTACTGAGTTGTCGTAGACGGATCCGACAGCGATGTCAGTGAAGCTGTCTCCATCGATATCTCCAATGTCAGCTACAACGGCCCCAAAACCTCCACATGAAGGTGCACGGATTGAGTGTTTAAGATGGAACTGTTCAGTTCCATCTTCTAGTCCGTGCAGAGAGTAGACATACACAATCCCACAATCGAATGTCCTGTCCTGTGTGGTGAGGGGAGCAGAAACCACGAGCTGCAGGATGTTCCCTGAGTTCCAGAATGTCAGTGCTCTTCCAAACCCTGTTCGACCAGAAACCTCGTTAATGATACTGTTAAGTACTTTGTCCTTCAAGATGATAACATGGTTAGAAGGGGACGAGGTTTGACTTGAAATGCCTGTCAGCGCCGACCACGTGGAATCTTTTGCACGGATAGAACGGTAAACCAGACCTTTTTCCTCTATGTCTTCTAGTTTCTTCATTTCTTCCTCATTAAGGATTTCATTCCCAAAGAAAAGTGTGCCGGAGTAGGTAGGTCCATTGTTGTCGTAGCCCGGAGCAGAGAGCACTAGATTGTCCTCATGATCAAACCACCCGGAGTAACCTAACATGCATGAACCCAGTTTCTTTAACTCATTCTTGCGTTTTGTCAGGTCTGTGTACTCTGCGAAACTTTCTTCCCACCAGCTGGATGGTCCTGTCAGCAATAAGTTTTTACTAAACTTCTTTTCTAATTTAATATCTTTTAGCTTCCGCCCATTGCAATAAACTCTCAATATATCGACTTGAGAGTTTGGCTTTACTCGACTGAATGCCACTCCCTCAGGATTACATTCGAATTCTAGTATTTCATCAAAAAGTCCCACTTTGAAATTGAAAAGATCTGTCTCACTGTTTTTGCTATACGTTACCTCGAAATCATCCCCGCTTATAGGAAACTCCCCTGTGGAAGAGCTGCTCGATATATCTAACTGAAGACAAGTAAACTTGGTGCCAGAGGTGATGTCAATTTTGAAAGTTTCCAAGTTCTCATTTTGACCCGCCTCAACATCTCGCCACTCCGATACATCGCAATGGTTGTGAGTTATTATAGTAGGGGAACCCCAGTCATCGACTGCGAACTCATAACAAATTCCTCTAACATTACTCTCAACATCAGAGGCAGTCATCCCACAAAAATTGCGATTTCGGACCTTGTGACGAGGAGCACAGATCACGAGTTTTGTCTTGTCAGAGTTTAGAATTAGAGTTTCTCCCAGGCCTTGATCTGTCTCGTCCACCATGGTAGAATCCGCAGATCTTGGAATGGACGAAACTTTCGTGCATACCTGAGTCTTGTCTATGTTTCTATTATTCTCCTTCCCTGAAAACCATTCAATACTAATAATAGAATTAATGTTGGTTTATATGTAGCAGTACTTGTAGCTGTTAACTTTTTCTTAGCTAGCACGGTAAATCTACAGCAATATTTTTGATAATTGTGTAGTTTTATAACAATTTTACGAATTACAAAATCATGAGCACTTATTCTTAACTTAGCCTCATCAAGTTTATCAAAGAACTTCCTTATCACACTCATCATAATTATAGCCACGATATTTTGATGGTTAGGACCTCCTAATTGAAAATACAGCTCGTTTTTTACTAACCTTCCAGTGTTCTGTCACATCGGTACAAAGCTCCCTTTCTGTCCTCATCTTTAGGTGACGCTACGAAGAGGTGGCCTGCTGTTACCGCTAAACTAAACCCAAACTCTCCTGAGTCAGAGAGTCCGTCCAGTACACTGTACTTATTGGTGTTTATGTTAAAGGAACCAACTCCGCTTATCACCAGAAAGAATATGAACATTTGCTACGATAGAAGAGGTTATATTAAAGTCACTATTGTGAAATGTGACGGTTCATTAGAACTACCTTACTCGGGATTATTATGACCGGGATAAAGTGGTGGGTTTAGGGTAATTTCGCCATATTTTTCCCGAACCACATTTTCACCGGTCGTTAATAAACCCGCCTACTCAGCTTTTAGGGTTCCCAAGGGGTATGGGTGCTCATATTTTAATCGTTGTCTTATATTCACTAAAGAAGACTATTGGGATACTTGTTGTAGGTTTTTCGACTTCATTTGGCTAAAATTGCAAAAAATTCACCTTTTTGCCCAATTCTTGTCATATATCCTTATTGTCAAATTTGATTTAAATAGGCCAATTTTTAATTTCTTAGGTATTGACTATCTCTACATAATGAAATAGGACTCAAAGTAAAAGTAACAGTTAAATTAAAACTTGAATTAATTAAAACTGATGAAAGGGATGATCCAGATGAAGATAACGAAGATGATTACAACTTATTGGAAGACTAAACAGCTCTCCCTTTATCTCAATATCGATCTGGTTGTTACGCTTCAAATGTTAAAAATTATTTTCCATCTAGTTTGATTAACCACGAGTCATTATTTCTGTCTACTTTCAACAATTATTGATAATTCGACTTGTTTCACAAGTTTTAGCAATGCGAAAATTTCTAAACTTGCTTATCTCTAATAAGGAAATTTACATCTGAGACAAAATTTTTGAATCTAAAATTGAAAGGTTGGACAACGGTAAAATGGCGACCGGGAAAATGTGGTGGGTTTTGAGCAATTTCGCCATATTTTTCCCGAACCATATTTTAACCGGTCGTTAATAAACCCGTCGTAATAATCCCGAGTAAGGTAGACAGAAACAAAGTGTGAAGGGCCTGAACGGAACCCCTCAGTTTCAGTTCCTTGTTTAACACTGCCGTACAGCAAGGACATTCGCCGGGTTCTCCAAGGATGGGTACAACTACATAGCTCACTCCACACTATGCTCTGTCAAATGTATACCAAGGATCTACAGGAAATATGTTATAATTATAGACAATGGTGAATACGGAATAGTGACTGATAAATCGAGTGTTTATTTGAGGAACTGAAAGCTTAATACTAATAGCATAAATTTACCCGTAAGATTTTTTTTTAAAATCTACTATTTAATAAGGTCCAACCAATCGTAGTTCATAGATTTCACTGTTGATGTTATACTGTTAATGTATGTCATCTTTACGGGCACCAGTAGCACCATTCAGTGCCGATGTTAAGATTAAAGTTTTGGAGATCAATTAACGTTGTTTCAGTTTAATTTTAAATTAAATAGGCGAAATTCACGACGTTGAACTGAAATTTAATCAATCAAAGAATAAACTTAAATATTTAATCATCTGGCGTCATATGTAATTGTGATAGGAGCTAGCTGAGAGATGGTGGTTTCACGACTACTGATCTACTTAAAGTGCTGATTAAATTTAATGGTATATATCATATTTATAGGATGCACTAAGCATTTATTACATATAACAGTTAAAGTGGTTTCCAGGAAACTACAGGGAAAAGTATACAACAAGGCGAGTAAGAGGGTAGAATGGTAAGACCAAAGTAATAGTAACAGTAAGGTTTAAGCACTGCAAGCATGTTATGTTGATGTAACCTCTGAGTACACCAAAACCGCGTAGTGAGGAGCACGTTAAAGTAATTGGTATTTCAAGTCCAGGGTACTACGGAGTGAAAAAAAGCCATGCAAGAAACGCATCTCATCCTTAAGATTGGGGTATCAGTATCAGCAGTACTACAATGTAAAAGGTAGCAGTATGTTCTTGCAGTTGTTAATGTATTCAATGTGACGACTTTCTATTTTACTTTTCAATATCACACAATATTCTCATTTCAAACATCAGTTTACTGAACCACACCAACCTCCTTCTCAGGCGAATTTCGCCTATATAATTATAATTTATCTTCTAATTTCGTAATGACGCCTACATAAAATGTTAATAGAATTTAGTCTAGAAGTAGAACTCCATAACTAATGAAACTTTTATATTTAAAATAATCTAAAACAGCTACAGTGATATACTTATAGCTCAACTGTTCAATTAGTTGATAGTGATACGTTATTTTTGAGATGCAAGAAGATCGACGATATCCAGAGTCTGTAGGACAAATTAACAGTGGAAATAATTTCATAGGTCCTATAAATTATGAAATGACTTTTCCAGAACTAGCTCTGCACTGATAGATATTAGTTACAACATTTGATTCACGTTGTCAATCCTTCACATGTCACAGTGCATTTCGCCAATCTGTGGTACTGGTTGCGAGAAGCATTAATATTATTGGTTACTGGGCCGCGCTCAGCCTGTCATTCCGCCTAATCTCTATTCTATGTTAATGAACATAATAGCCTGGGGTCCCCAGGTAATATTATTGGATGCGCAATGCGGCCCGGTTAAGTAGTACTACATTGCGCTACAATCACAATGCTGGCAAGCATGACCGTCGCCCTTATATTCACAATACTATTTACCCCCTTTACTATTTACCCCCTTTATTATTTACCCACCTTTACTATTTACCCCCTTTACTATTTACCCCCTTTACTATTTACCCCCCTTACTGTTTACCCCCATTCTAATTCAATGTTTGACAGGATGATGACAGGAATAAAAATAGCTATGTGGAGGTTTTTAAGAAATTTGCGCAAAATACGCGCCAGCATGTTATACGAAATTAGGTAAAAAACCCAAAATCGCCATATTCAGGTGCCTTAAACACCACGTTAAAAATGAGTAAGAGATCTGAAACTTTGCAGGGCGTCTAGACGTTGACCAAATCGACTGTAAAACAAATTTCAAGTTACAGGAGTATTGAGAAGTGGGTTTCCTGGAACCCCTGTTTTACAACTGATTGTCGTGAAGCATATGTATATATTATATAATATGTATAGACGCTTTGGCAGTCAATTGTAGCCTACATTTAAGTGTTCGTAGATTCAAAAGTATAAAAGATACAGTCACTTCGAACCACAGGTTTTAAAGATAATCGTTTACACTTCAGTTTAGATTATATTTAAAAATAATTTATTGTCATCATCATCACTTGATGACGTCATCAAATTAAGTGTTTTTTAAACTTGATTTTTGACAGAATAACACGTTTTCAAATCAATTTTACACCATTAAGGAATAATTTTATTCTAAATCTGAGGACATTTTTACTTAGATAATTGTTCAAGCTTTCTGAAAATCTACCGGAAAAGTTTCCTACCTTACTCCTTCATAAAGATATTCGCTATTGAAGTTGGTGCTTTTTTGAAGAATAAATTTATAAAAACACAAAAGTTGTGAATTAGTATTCTCCGGTGTTGGGCCATCCCTTGGGTTGTGGAGCTCAATTTTGATTCTTAAAGGTCTAAATTGTGTTATAGGCTAGTTTTAATGTTGAAAATCAAAAAGTTGCACATATGGGGAAACGCCCAAATTGATTTAAAATTGCTTAAATCACTGAAAATTGTTATTTTCATGATTTTTATCAACTTTGGAGTTCCGTTGTGATCCAAGTTCTTTTTGAAATCTTCTGAAACTTTGCATGCTTATCAAACTATATATAAAGTACCACTATGCAAAAATTTACGGTGAATCAATATTTTATGCGCACGCAACGTCCGATTAAAGATTGCACGTGCGAAAGGTGAGAATCGTGCTCATTCGTGATTTCGAATAAATTCTGCTTTCCCACGATATTTAAATGGCATTATATATGAATTTAATGCCAACTTGAATGAGTAAAAAGTGCCATATTCAGTCAGATATCGACAGATATGCCTACTTAAACACAAGGAAATGTTTTAAAAGGTAAAATTTCGAAATCGTTGAAATTACCTCCTTATAAATATTAATAATAATAGTGATCAGGTTAAATTTCAACTTTGTAAAATATCCTGATATTATAAACAAAAAGAGATGATATTTAATTTGACCAAAACCCATAATCATGGGTAGAGTGGACCGCTGCCAGTGTCTCTCTTTTCCAAACAAAAGGAAATGATATTAATTTGAATAACCGTCCGCAAATGCAAATTGATACCGAGAATGAAATCGGTCGCTCGCTTTTTCCATTCAATAAGCTTTATTACAATTCGTATAAAGCTGTGAATGTCAATGAATGGAAAAAGCGAGCGAGTTATTCAAATTAATATCATTTCCTTTTGTTTGGAAAAGAGAGACACTGGCAGCGGTCCACTCTACCCATGATTATGGGTTTTGGTCAAATTACAACATATATATAAGTATATATAGGTAAACTAGCAGTCGATCATAAGTGCAAAGTGGTCCCTTGAAGGTTTACAACCTACCAGGACGCGCGCCGAGTTGGTCAACGGGTGATACTCGTAAATGGTAAAATATCTGTTCCATATATTGGACCGTCGACGAGTCCAACTCGGCGCGCGTCCTGGTAGGTTGTAAACCTACAACGTGTTGGATAGGACTCGTCGACGGTATATATGGAACAGATATTTTACGAGTATCACCCGTTAAAGAGGTCCCACGAATCACGTCATTTATAATGGTCTGTGCACTTCACGGATGAAAGTTGTAGCGCGATGCACTACTGGGCCGGCCAGGCCGCGCATTTTTTTCGTATGCAGATCGGCTCTTACTAATTCGCACGCCCAAAAATTTCACGTGACTTTGGTTTTTATGGTTTTGCAGCCGTACAAAACGGTTTTACATAAACCCTAATCCCAACCCTAACCCTAACCATAACCCCGAAGCTAACCATAACCCTTACCATAAAGTAAAGTAAAGTACTACCTAGCCTGTCACGTGATCAAAACGGTTTTTTTGCCCATAACTCTCCAGGGAAGCATTTTAACCCTACGTCATGGGGGGTGATTCGGAATCAGCGTCCAAAAATACACCGATCTAGATTACCTTCATGCCCAAAGGGCCTTTTCAATTTCACAAGAATTTTCTTAAAATTTGGGCGAGCGATTTAGTAGGAGCGATGCAGATCGGCGAAATGCGAAGGATTGACATTTTGAATCAACATCAAGATGAAAGGTATGACTATGTAGTCAACAAAATGGGTAACGGGACCGGTGCCTGAAAATTTAAGATTGTAAAACAGTTGCCCTAATTTAACCGTACTTTTAGGTTATGCAAAGTTTTAGTTTTACAAGTCAAATTATTAAGGGCTCATCATTTATCTTTACATAGGGTGTTTGGGTTCAGGATAGGATATGATAATTTATGAAGTCAAAGTATCAGACATTTAAACATTGGAACGAGGAGTCGTTGAAAGTCTAGCTGGTATAGTAGAATCAGCTCAATAACAAAAGCAGACGAAAAAGAAAGCGGAAGGGAATAGCAAAGTTTCTTATTCAAATTTCTTGTATTTGGCAACATGTGAAATATTTCACCAAGTACAATTAGGGGCTCTTACTAAATCGCTCGCCCAAAAATTTCACGTGACTTTGGTTTTTTTGGTTTTGCAGCCGTACAAAACGGTTTTACATAAACCCTAATCCCAACCCTAACCCTAACCATAACCCCGAATTTGCGCGAAACTATCCATAATCTTAACCACAACCCTAACCCTAACCCGAGCCCTAAATAATCGAATTCACGTTTTAGTTTTACTAGCCTGTCACGTGACAAAAACGGTTTTTTGCTCATAACTCTCCAGGGAAGCATTTTAACCCTACGTCATGGGGGGTGATTCGGAATCAGCGTCCAAAAATACACCGATCTAGATCACTTTCAGTGTCATGCCTAAAGGGCCTTTTCACAAGAATTTTCTTAAAATTTGGGCGAGCGATTTAGTAGGAGCGACAATTAGGGGCAGTCAAGAGTTCCTCTCTGATTTGGCATATTTATATGCTTGTCCAGTTTATTAGATATTCATGAAAAAATAATACAAATTGATTCTTGTTGAATAAATTAGGCAATTTTCATAGTATATAGAATCGTATTAACTCAAGTTTAACTTTAAGATAAACGAATTCTTCTTCAAATACTCCAGAAAACAACTTAAACCAATAAATCAGAGTTGTCAACTGTAAATGATTATTCCGCTACTCTTTTAAGTGCCAGCATAGTAAAGCGGTGACAAAAATTACATCAAATCTCTGTCATGGAACAATTTAACCGGTGTTTCTACATCACGCAATTTATTGGATTCTTCGGAAAGGCACAAATATTAGAAAGTACTTTCGACTGTTCGTACTGTTACCATATACAAGCAAGTTTGACACAAATATATTTAAAATGAGATAAAAACAAATAACTTCCTGTACTCAAGATTCGGATCATAATATCTCGGACGAATAGTTTGATCAAAATAAAAAATGAAAACTGTACCTCGCGATCAAATAAACACAAATAAAGCAAATGAATGTGACGTATAAATATTATTATGCTGCGTTTAGTTAAGTATCGGTATCTATATTTCAGCACGACCATTCCGTAACTCGACCGGTTTTTAGGTTAAGAGTTTTTATTACCTTTTTTCATTATCTTGTCAGTTATGACAGCATGGGTACAGAATATTTTTGTCAAAAAATGTCTTCCTTCGTCAAGTTACAGAACAGTTTGCTTTTTAATTACGACATATCATTTCAAATAACACCCAAAACATCTGTTTAGAAAAATCAAGAATCTTTTGGGCAACACTATGTTTTGGGTGCTAATATTTCTGAATTTTCATAGAAAATTGCAAATAAAAATCAAATATTCGGAGTTAATAACACTCTAAAATAGCTCTGGTATATAAAGCATCCCGGGGGAGGGATGACATCTGAACTGTTCAATATCGACAACATTCTGCTGCTGGACAAACAACCTGCACAGTGCACGTGCTAGCGGAGTCACGTGACCTGCACAGTGCACGTGCTAGCGGAGTCACGTGACCTGCACAGTGCACGTGCTAGCAGAGTCACGTGACACACACTACAGTTCAATGATTGGCTGTTGCCAGTCCCCAGTACGGGTGGTCACCTCGGTTGGTGAAGCGAGACCGGGGGTGCTCCTTGCTGTAGAGGCAGTTGTTAACGGGGGAGAAGTCTGAGTCTGAGGAGGTGGGGAGAGCAGGGGAGGAGTGTGGAGGAGGGGTGGGGGCCGGGGAGCTGGAGCTGGAGACTGGGAGCAGGGGTTTGGAGTCACTGCCACCGTCTACACTGGAACTGCGGTCTGAAGCCATGCCGGGGTACGACCAGGCTCTGTGGAGGGAAGGGAGGTGTTAGTCTATTTTACTCACCATACGATCAATTGTTTTTGTTTACATATCAGATTGCACTTGAACGGGAATTTTAACCAAAACAACCAGAGTTGGATCGTTTAATTGATGTGATAAGATAAATATCAAACAGGAAAGCCCTTAACTTTTACGTCTGCGAAATTTAGAAATGCAAACATTAGCAATGACCAAGTGGAGACATCACTTAAAATAGAAATATACAAAGTTTGGAGAAGCAGTCTTAATCAAATATTAAAATAATAAAATATTTAATCTTAATAAAACATTTGATGTAATCTCCTAGCCCAATATTGTTTACACTAAGTTCAATTAGTTAAACTAACCCAGTATCAGGATGATTCCCGTACATCAGTGGGATATAGCTTGAGTTGTAAAAGTTGGGTACTCTGATGTCAGGACCTCCTGGGTAATCAGACCCGCCTCCTCCAATTGGGGATGTCCTGTACGCGTCACGTGCGTACGGAGAGAAATCTGAGGACGGGGTGTTCGTTAATAGGGGGTTTATACCGGCATTTCAGTTGTAAAGCACACCGCTTCACTGGTGACGGGAAGATGACGAGATAAATTTAGCTTTAAAGTCATGACATCATCTGGAACTAATGTTCGATAATTCAGTCCCTTTGACACAACCTTAGCTTGAAACAAAGGCCGTACGTTAAAATTTCAAGTAAAATAAAGCCAGGTTCTAGACAAAGACCACAACTAGACCAACTAAACCAACTTAACCGACTAAACCAACTTAACCGACTAAACCACAACTAGACCAACTAAACCACAACTAAACCACAACTAACCGAGAGCAGCACTGTAAGGGATCTGGGAAGCAGCGAGACCGTCACTCCAAGCGGAGGAGGTATAGGGATAGTCGATATCACAACACTTGCTGAGAGAACCTGGGGATCCGGCACCCAGCAACATGGGCAGCGGCACTGCACTGCTACTCTGAAAATACTATTCTCAGGTAATGTTCCAGTTTCTTGGTAACACTTGGTAACACTTGGTAACACTTGGTAACACTCGTTACTTAGCAATACTGATCATTACAAGACTGTTAACCGTATAACTGCTACAGTGTCAGTAGTAGTAACCAATTAGATTCACAGTTTATATTCTTACCTGAGGAGCTAGATCTTCAGGGTAAGGAGCTATTGCTAGTGGTACTCCGTTCTGGACAGGTGGGTTGATGTCGAACTGGGACTGCTGGTCTGAAAATATTTTATCCGTTAAATAAAGTTCACGATGTATCAAATACAGCGTGTATTGAGCCTCGGCGAATCGTAGCATTCATTGATTACTTCGATTTTAACGAATTTCGATTCATCAAATTCGTTCTAAATCTACACTACATGCAGAGCCCATGTTTCATCATGATGACGAATGACGATAATTCAGCTCACTAAATTGAAGTGAATAAAAGTGCTCATATGCGCATTTATCGAACATATTCACGGTCGCGTTCCCAGCGATAGTGTATAAAGTGTGCATGTGAAACAGGTTGATAAGCATGACTCAGCTGGAAGAAACACGCCCAAACGCGAAGCATGTTGGACTGTGTGTGCTTCAGCCCTCACCTCATACTTCAGCATACCACAGCTCATCATATACTGCAGGGCATGGGCTGAGAGTAGGGAGTGTTTTTAGTAGAATCATAGATCCACAAATTAGCAGATGTTGTTGGAGGAATTAGCTGAGAGTAGAGTAAGATTGACTGAGAGAGAGAGAGAGAGGCGGCGCGATATTACCCCCAGCAACGGACACGACATATCACCATGACAACTAATAAAAACTAGCTGGTGGATCGACAGGACAACCAATAGAGCTCCTTTAAACCACCATATCACTTTGAGAGCTGGCCAATCAGCAGCCTGGATCAGCGTCACGTGACACTGCTGAGCGGAGAAACAGGAGCAAGAGCAATATGATGATTAATGTAGAGCCGTGAGGGGAGACTGTAAAATAACATTAATCCAGTAGGGTGAGCAAGCCAATCAGAAGCTCGCCAGCTTGCCACGTGAGGGGAACCAACCGATCAGAAGCTGTCTAGCAGGCCACGTGGTAGGTTTGGGATGAGTTCAATCCAGGGGGTCGGTTGGCGGGACGGTTCCCGGTGATGACCCCATTAGAGGACCCCTTGAACGACTGGGGCTCACTTGTGATACGCCTTCCAGACACGTTCTTACAAAGGGACCCGTGCGTTCTGGTGTCTAAAAGGTTGAACGAAAAAACTACAAAAATCTGAAAACTTGTCTCGATCCTCTCTCTAAATATCTAATACTCAATAGTAAAAGAAAGTTCGAACTTACAGTTTGACTTACAGTTAGACTTGGAACTGGATTGCTGGGTGTGTTGGATGGCTCCTCCAGCAGCCAGGAAGGGTGGGGCACCGTACGAGTCCAGGGCGATGATCACATGATTGATATCTTTAGACTCGTGGCGTTCCTCAGCTGCTTGGGTAGCAGTTCCTGGTTCCCGGAACCCTTTAGCGAACGGGTTGTGTTCGATCTTCAGCTGGGTTATCTGAAACAGATATCGATTAGAGATGGATTATAGACATGTTTTTATCCACACTAAGAATTGGCATTGAAAATAGCCTCGGTTTATGAATTTTGATCCCATTTGGTACCAGATGACCGCTATTTCAAAATCGTGCCAAGTGATCTACTTCCCAATCAGTGAAACTGGAAGGGTAACCGGTAATGCGTTTCAGTGAATGCCTGGTTTCAATGTATTGAACAGCTCTTAATTTGTTTACCTTTCCAAAGCTCTTACAAAGGGTGTGTCCAAAGTGCTTCATTCCCATGGCAACAAAAACCACGTGACAGTTTCGCTAATTCTTACAGGTCAATCCCAGTCACGTGGGAGCTGGCTAACAACGACTAAAGCTCATTTGCGTTCCCACATTTCTTCCGGTGAGTGAAAATCCAGATTTCCAGGCCGCAATACCCCATTGAAACAAGGATGAGCGTCGTAACGTTTGATGTGGTTAACATTAAATGAGTAAATAGCTCGGCCACTCAGGTCTCGCTCCGTAAAGGGTGCTACTTGGTTTTTGGAGCTGCTAATAAGAGTAATGATGTTATTACAGCGGGATACTGGGATCAGTGTTTTAGAGAGAGAGAGGAGTGTTTATTTAACTGAGTGGATACTTTAATCACACTGCAGATAAAGATACATTTCATTAGTTCGGGACTCATATTATTCCGGCCAATCGCAGACTTGTGATATCATAGTTCGGGGTTTTTTATACATTATGATTACAGAGGATCTGATATTTAGATATATATTGCTGTGCTGTAAAAATTGACTTTATTTATTTATTTATTTGTCTGTGTCAGGACTGCCAGGACAATCTGCCAATCATAGGAGCTGATACTTGAGCCTGAGCTCTGAAGGGGCTGTCCCACGGTAACTGCGAGGAGTTAAGTGGGAAATGTTCCAGAAGGAAGCTTGAGGGCCACCACGGCAGTAAACCTGGCACAGTTCCAAGTAGTTCCTGTCAGCTTGTTTATTATCTAAATATTCCCGGACATGGCAGATTGAAAACCTCCCCACGAACAATGCTAAATTTAAATCTGAGTTTTAACTATGGGAGACCAAGGTGTTACCTAGGCCTCGTTGCAAGAGCAAGAAATTATCAAAATTTGTCAGTTCAGTAATTTTTCACTCTCCACTCATCACTTAATGTAGTGAAGTGTTGTGCGGAATTGAAATTTAGAGAAGAAACGCTCGTTTAAAAGTTTTAAAAGCTCATTCATGAAAAATGATCGCATCGGTCAAATCATTTCATGTAATGTAATGGTTAAATATAACGTCACTTTCCATTCTTATTTTCTTGAAAACCTAGAATAAAGACTTACGAAAAGCTTAAAATAAGCAAGAAATTAGGTTAAGAAATTCAGTTTTACTTTTCAAAAGAAAACAAAAAAAAGTAAGATATTTACCTTCTCACTCTGATACGCAGTGACAGCAAAGAACTCGGTTTCCTGGAATATCATAGTCCTAAAGGCACACCACGGGATCTTGTAGATATCATCACACTGAACGATGTGGACTCGGGGCTGGTAACGGTGCATGGAGTTCAGGATAGCCTGAAAAACACACCGTCAAAACACTAGAAACACTAGAAAAACACACCGTCAAAGCACTAGAAACACTAGAAAAACACACCGTCAAAACACTAGAAACACTAGAAAAACACACCGTCAAAACACTAGAAACACTAGAAAAACACACCGTCAAAACACTAGAAACACTAGAAACACTAGAAACACTAGAAACACTAGAAACACACCGTCAAAACACTAGAAACACTAGAAACACTAGAAACACTAGAAACACTAGAAACACTAGAAACACTAGAAACACACCGTCAAAACACTAGAAACACAAGAAAAACACACCGTCAAAACACTAGAAACACTAGAAAAACTAGAAACACTAGAAACACTAGAAATACACACCGTCAAAACACTAGAAACACTAGAAATACACACCGTCAAAACACTAGAAACACTAGAAACACTAGAAACACTAGAAACACTAGAAATACACACCGTCAAAACACTAGAAACACTAGAAACACTAGAAACACTAGAAACACTAGAAATACACACCGTCAAAACACTAGAAACAAACTCACAAAACAACGATAAATTATCACGCTTGCTTCCGGACTATAGGTCTGTTAAAACTAAATCCTAAGACGTTCCTAACAGAACTGAACGAACCACCACTCAAGTCACGACAAAAATCAAGATACTTAAGACGTTGGTAGCAGCAAAAAGAACTAAGAAGCAGAGCGTTATGTGGCATTGTAAGGCACTGAATACTCAGGCTGCTGGTCGAACATTAGCATGCTACCCAAAGCTTTGCTTGTTAAACACGCTTCATATTCACATGTACCGAGATGTGGAGAGGACCATACAGTCAGGCTGCTTTATTGCATGCTTGTTTATTATCTGTTGTCTATCTTGTTATGAGAGTTTTCATATCCCTGATATTGTGGATAATCTGCATGTGCCGTTGCCCGTTACCAGGGGATTTCTATTCCCTGAATTCGTGTTCAGGCCATATTCTACCGACAAATTTGACCGTTCAATTTTGTCGATGGATCGCTAAGTCTCATGTACAGGGATAATATCTGGTCAGGCAGAGCGCGAACCTACAAGTCAGGAAAACCAGGCTGTTCTGTGCATTAAAGCTTTAAAGGAAGATAACTGGAAGATTTCTTCTAGAATCTTAAAACTCAAACTCACATATCCACTGGTGTCTGAAACATTGTTGGTCATCTTGAGTTTGTGGAAGCTGACGATCTTCTTCATCCAGTGTGCACCAGTGTTGGGAGACTCGGGGTGAACGTACATCCGTTTAGGAGGTTCCGGGTCTGCTTTTCCCGCGACTACCCACTCACAATTACTAAACTTGTACCTGGGGAGCGTGTATGGTTAGGCTCGGTCTCTAGCTGTTTAAAACACTCTGTTGACGGACAGACTGACCAGCGCCAGTTTTATCTGGTGACTGGCTGGTCCAGTTTCCCGGCATTCTGACTAAAATATGAACATAGCGTAGGAGAATATGTAACAAGGCGGACCAACATAACTGGACTAAAGGCTATGCCGTTGTTTTCTTAAGCTGGCTTAAGGCTTTATGTAAGAACAATTAATCCAATAACTACTTGAATTGTCATAAAACTAACTAAACTCTTACAATATCTTACTAAATTCTTACAATATCTTACTAAAACTTACTAAATTCTAACTAAAACTAACAATATCTTACTAAAACTAACCTGCAGTCGTCAGCGGGTACCACGTCCACCAAGAAGGCGTACTTAGCATTGGGATCCAGACCAGATACTTTGCATTTGAGAGCCGGAAACAACCTCCTGGTAGGAAAAGGTGATGATGGAAAAGGTGATGACAAAAGAAAATCGCGATTATTTTGCCCAAAGAATGGGAATAGTCGCGATCCCGTACATGCCGCGATTCCCTTTTGTCCCTGGATGGTAACAGTTTTAAACTACAGTTTTAAACTACAGTTTATACTAATGGTGATCGTTTACCTATTACCTACATAAATATAACGCCGTATAATAGCAGAAGTAAATATGATTGACAGATGAGTTCTGCAGAGGTCTTGCATGCATGTTCCAAGATATGTTTTGATAAAAAGTACAGGCGGGGATTTGTTTTGGTTCCACAGTACAGAGAGAGACAAGCAGTTTGATATAGCTACGTCACCCCTAACGATGACAAATTTGTTCCAACTCCCAGAAATGTCTGTAAGATCGAATTAGAGGGATAAAATAGACCGGTAATTCTGTAGGGAGGGGATTGGAAGAGATTATTTGAGGACGAGTGATATCAGATCAGAGCCTGAAGTTGGCTCGGAGGGGATTGTAACAAAGCAGATTTTAGAGGGTGTGGACCGGACCAGTAATTATCTGAACTACAAATCATTGCATCACACCCCTTCATCCCACACATTGATTCGTACACTGGGCAGTCAACTCGGGACTTAATCACATAATGGAATTCTCTGTTCTTAGGCGGGGAGAAGATCAATTCACTTAGTGGTTTTCGTCCCAAGTCTCTGAAATTCGGCGCCTGAAACAATTTAAGCAATCGCTGTTGATAGATTGAGGCCGATTCAGCGTCCCACCTCTGTCTGGAAAATTCCAGAATGCTGATCACGTGGTTGCATGCGGAGTGAGCTTTGATCCCGGCTACAAAGCGTCGGGGCGGGGCGTGGCTCACCTGCCACCACAGTACACTGATTCTAACTCTTAACATTCTTGCTGCGTGGTAATATTGTAGCAAAGAACCTCAACCTAAGGTGAAATTTAATTCTGTTTATAGAATTAAATTATGGATAATGCCGTGGCAAGGAATGTGGCAAATTTTGGCACATTTAAAGATTTGAATAGGAAAAATGTGAACTGATTTTTAAAATATCAGTGCGTGGTACAGGCCTGAGTTCTAATCAACAATTATGGTTTTTTAAATAACTTCTTCTTTCTTTAACGAGATTTTTTAAAACCAACTCATTCAAGGGACCCAAATTCTAACGAAATACATTTCACAATTGCCCAGTTTACATCTTGAACTGCATATATCTTGGACTGTTCTTCTGAACCAACGACCATTTACGCCATATCGTTAAAATATGGCGTAAATGTATACCCAACGAGAAAGCTTAGCCATTGATAGTAAACGGAGAGTTGAATAAACTCATGCTTGAGTATAACTACGTGGGGTTGTGGTACTTGTTGGAGATTGTTCAAGAATAGAGCATGCAAAAGATCGACATCAAGTTTGGTATATGGTTATTTTTGTGACCTTTTAACAAGGAGAGAAAAAAACAAGAAAAAAGCATCAATCAGAAGCACTGCTTGTTATCCCTCGGGCCTCAAAATGACATTTAAGGTGGTTTTATCCCCATTTATTCTATAGTACACAATTTCATACCTTTATAGTTTATAGTCCATCCCCACCATAACCCTAGCCCAAAAGATTATCTAAAAAAGTAAAAAGGGTAATAAAAGTTAATAAAAGGTACTAATAAGAGGTAAACACTAACCTTCCGGCTTTGGTGATGACCATTTCAGTTCCATGTTTGCAGAAGCTCTGCCAGAGTTCCTTCTTCTCGAGCTCCAGAGTAACTTCACTCTCCTCATTCAGCGGAGGAGGAGCTGGAGCTGCCACCTGCTCTCTTTCTCCCGGGTCCGTGAACTGAGGGAGGAGGGGTTAGTTTGTGGGAGAGGGTTAGTTTCTGAGAGAGGGTAAGTTTCTGGGAGAGGGGTTAGTTTGTGGGAGAGGGGTTAGTTTGTGGGAGAGGGTTAGTTTCTGAGAGAGGGGTTAGTTTGTGGGAGAGGGGTTAGTTTGTGGGAGAGGGGTTAGTTTGTGGGAGAGGGTTAGTTTCTGAGAGAGGGGTTAGTTTGTGGGAGAGGGGTTAGTTTGTGGGAGAGGGGTTAGTTTATGGGAGAGGGGTTAGTTTGTGGGAGAGGGGTTAGTTTGTGGGAGAGGGGTTAGTTTGTGGGAGAGGGTTAGTTTCTGAGAGAGGGTTAGTTTCTGGGAGAGGGGTTAGTTTGTGGGAGAGGGGTTAGTTTGTGGGAGAGGGTTAGTTTCTGAGAGAGGGTTAGTTTCTGGGAGAGGGGTTAGTTTGTGGGAGAGGGGTTAGTTTGTGGGAGAGGGTTAGTTTCTGAGAGAGGGTTAGTTTCTGGGAGGGGTTAGTTTCTGGGAGGGGTTAGTTTTTGGGAGAGGGTTAGTTTCAGGGAGAGGGGTTAGTTTCTGGGAGAGGGGCTAGTTTCTGGGAGAGGGGTAAGTTTGTGGGAGAGGGGTTAGTTTCTGGGAGAGGGGTTCCGGTTAGTTTCTGGGAGAGGGGTTAGTTTCTGGGAGAGTGTTAGTTTGTGGGAGAGGGGTTAGTTTCTGGGAGAGGGGTTAGTTTGTGGGAGAGGGGTTAGTTTGTGGGAGAGGGGTTAGTTTGTGGGAGAGGGATTAGTTTCTGGGAGAGGGGTTAGTTTCTGGGAGAGGGGTTAGTTTCTGGGAGAGGGGTTAGTTTCTGGGAGAGGGGTTAGTTTCTGGGAGAGGGGTTAGTTTCTGGGAGAGGGTTAGTTTCTGAGAGAGGGTTAGTTTCTGGGAGAGGGGTTAGTTTCTGGGAGAGGGTTAGTTTCTGGGAGAGGGGTAAGTTTGTGGGAGAGGGGTTAGTTTGTGGAGAGGGGTTAGTTTCTGGGAGAGGGGTTAGTTTCTCGGAGAGGGGTTAGTTTCTCGGAGAGGGGTTAGTTTCTGGGAGAGGGGTTAGTTTCTGGGAGAGGGGTTAGTTACCTAGGGGAAGTGGGAACTAACCAAATTTTATGTATAGTTTAATATACCGCGAAATTTAATTCGCGGTATCGCGATTTTTGGCCAAAATTACCGCGAAATCCTTTTGTCCCTGAGGGGAACTAACCAGGGCGGGTGGTCAAATATTTACTTTTATTCTAACTTTAAGGGATCTAGAAAAGAGACTGGGAGTTATTATATAATTATCTGTAAGGAGCATCATTTTTACACTATCCCATGGATCTATAAGGGCATACATTTGAGCTATCAGTTTTGTACGTAAAACAACGTCTTGATTTCTATTAGGCTTTGTGATAACAAATTCTAAGAAAGTTATTTAATTAGATATACCAGCGCTGCTGCAACGATCAAAAGCAATTAAAAAAGTCTGCAATTCATGTCGATTAAAATAGAGGCGCAAGAGAAAACGTGATCATCAAAATTGGTCGTTTAATGAGACTTAAATTAATACAAGAAAGTTATTCAATCATACAATTTCATGAGCGTGTAAGAAGGAATGATACTCTCGTAAGAGTGGTAACATATTTTAATAACACCAGTGGGGTTGAATGAAGGACAGCTGACATAAAATACCTGTGAACTTGGAGACCCATAAGCTTCAGTCTTGATGGTCTGATATTCGGAGTTCTCAGCAAACTCGCTCTTTATCAACGAAACAGAATCTGAGATAAGGGAAACATCAAGCAGCTGTCTGCAACAACAGAATATATCAAAGATCAAAATAACCGACTCAAACACAAGTTGCAAGGATCGATAAATAAAGGAGGAGTTTATGCATACTTTATGCTTATTTAGTAAAGTTTTAAAACTTCTCTCTACAAGGACAACTGGATATTTTGGTGTGCAAATTACAGCTCTTCTTGCTGGGTGGTAAGCAGGCAAGCAGATATATTCGGTAAGCACACATTAGCTCTATTTACCAGCTGTCTGCTCCGTAAAGGTAAGTCCTGGGCTGGGGGAAGTGTTCTGATCTCCAACCAAGGAGTTAACGGCAAACCCACGGGCACGAGTAGAAAGTATTGGGTCACTCATTCTTTCAAAATTTTGCATCAACAAGCACAATAAAATGTATAAACTAAGACTAAAGTTGAAGAGATGACGGCCCTCAACTAGAGATGCGCTATATAAGAGCTGCGCGCTGTGATTGGTTTCCCCTGCGTGAGACCTAATCACGTGACGCGCCCACGTGGCATGCGTGTCACGTGACACGCCTCTCAGCACGTGACACCAGCTTTAATACACGACATCCATGGATACGCTTCTTGCATAACGACCAGGTAAACATTGCGAGTACAGGCCCGCGAAATATGAGAGAGTACATGGATCACTTACTTAGTTACTCGGAACAAATCAAGTAGAATTGCTTTCAAAGTAGGAACATGAAAATAAGGTTTGAAGCCAGTTACTGTACTGCTATAACATTGAGAGATTGAACTTTAAAGTAAAATTAAAATGTTGATGATCTGATTTATTTGCGGCTAATTACGTAACGACTAATTCCAAACTGCACTACGAAAGAACGGTCATGATTGAATCATGGGACCGGCTAAATGGAAACAACGACCCGTACAAACGAGAAAATTAATAGATGTAACATCAATCATTAGCTGAGAAATAAACTGATATCTTTGCTATCTGTTACATCCATTTTAAGATAAGCATGGCAGTTGAAATGATCCATTTTGTTTAAGACCACGAGTATTCCTTACGCATTGGCATATTTTGTTATTATAAAGATAAAATCTCGATAAAGTAAGTATAAGATCTAAAATTGTGATAGAAGTTCAAACTTTGGTAGTCAACTTTATGAAATGTCCTTTATATTCCTTATTCATTGAATACATTGCAATTTGGCTACTTACTGTCAAAGTGTAACAAGAAAAACTGCATTCGTAGGCTTAAAATTGGGTTCGGACATTTGATCACCATTCGACATTTCAACCACTTCTTTTTTAAACGAGTTACCCTATGTTTGGGTTTGAGCTAGTTTGGAATAGACCTCGGGTACCAGTATGATTAGATGTCGGTGTAACGCCACTATAAAAGCTTAGTACGATATAAGAATGTCAGGAGATAAAACGAATGAGAATCACATTTTTACAGAACCACGTGTTTTACAACTACAAGAGGGATAATCCACGTTGTTAGGGATGATCCACGTTGTTAGGGATGATCCACGTTGTTAGGGATGATCCACGTTGTTAGGGATGATCCACGTTGTTAGGCGTCAGACTTCTCAGGGCTTTAATTTAGGCAACATAGCTGCGAGGGACTCGTAATGATAAATGTTGACTTGTCAAATCTTGTTCAGTCATGAATTCAATCGACCCAGCCTTATAAACTTAGTTGGATTTCTTTTTAAAAATTATACATTATTCGCTGCACTGCAAATTCATACTGATAAAATGACAGAAATCATGAGGTGGTTCAAACAGCATTTTTGCATGGACTTGTCAAGGAGACTGGATACCTGTATAGTCATGCTAGGGAAAGAGTAATTCCAACAATAACTATATTTCAAACAGCAGTGTGCCCCCTACCACTGAGTTTCACATGTTACTCAGCATGAACCCAACGTGTCTCCTCCTGACTTCCTGACAGAGATCGTGCATCCTGCGTGCATCCTGCCTGCAGGCGGATATCAAGCAGGCCCACAGAGTAAGCAGGCACGCAGGAGCTGACTACGTCGGCAAGTACACGGCACAAGATGGCAAGGTAGCTACAGCTGATATAAACAGTTGAGAGCTGCTTGTCCATATAACAAGTATATCTTCCTCCCGCCTTACTTGCTCCATGTAGTCTCACTTTTATCCATGTCTTTTCTTTTGCTTCTCTATGTTTGTTTCGCGTGGAATGTGTTTTCTTCCGAATGAGGCTAGCTTATTCTGCAGTTTCTCGCATCTTCGTTCCGTTTTTGGTTTTCTTACCGCGGCACAGAGAATATTCAGCTGTTTGTTTTAATCTTTGGCTTTTTAGTATGGTCTGGCTTTTCAATTTATGCAACGGCTGCTTCAAATTTCTGCAGAAGATCTTAATGCCTTAACTTTGGACTGTAAAAATTTAAATACATAGAATTTTAAAACCTGCGAATGATCAATGATAGAAACAAGAAGTATGGCAACAATAACCACACCAGCCCATATTTTTCCGGACCCAAGGTTTCGGTCGCGGTTTCGGTCTTGCAAATAAGACAAAAGAATAAAAAGAATGGATGAACTTGAACCTGACGCCAGGAAACTGGTTAAAAGTTTGGTTATTACTTCCTGAAAAGTGCTTTTGTCCGAAAACCTTTGGCTGACATGTTTGATTTTAGGAGGATAGATTTATCATCTTCAATAATAATTATTTACCCGTGGTACTAATCCCACTGATATTTTTCTAAAAGATATAATATTGAAATAAATATTCTTTACATGAAGGGTCCGCTAGTTTTTACTCAACATTTTTTGCAAACCTATTGACATCATCAATATCTCGCACGATTTTATTTATCAGACTGTTTATTTCCATCGAATAAGAATGACAGACTATCTCGCCTTAAATTCGTTAATCTGTAATGTTTACTTCTATTTCAGAATTGCATGTCTCTGTTGGACAGTTTGGTCTCCCCTTAACCTCAATGTAAAGATCGATAATGTAAAGCAGGTTGGAGTAATGATAAGATCCTGATTGCATGCTGATGACCGTTGATAAGCGGTAAGGTTGGGTAAAAAGAGCTATAAAATAATCCTGATTGCCCAATCTCCATTAGCCGTCTAATTGGTGGAAATTAGTCCCCTAATGAGTTCGTACGTTTCAACTTCAGCAGGTCTGTTCACGTCTGGACTTGGCCTACTCAAGATATTTTTGCAAAGGGGGAAGTAGATCTGAAACAGAGCTCGGTTTAAGGGTGGAGCAGGGGTTCAGCCAATGAAAATAAGTTAGTTCTGCCGAGTGTGGGAGGATCGTGCGAGGCCGTTAGTCATGTCGGATCTCATACGTTTAGACCTGGAGCCCAACTCTCAGTCGGCTGGCTTCCGGCGTTGTGGAGCCTGGCGGTGTTAAAATATGTAGAATTCAGGGGTTAAAATATGTAGAATTCAGGGTTTCTGGGGAAGTGTGATATACTCCATTACTCATGGAGTATATTTAGATAGCTACCTCAGTTGAACTACCTATAAACTGCACGTACGATCATCACCACAAATCCTGCTCCTTTCTGTCTACAGATTTAAAAGCAGTTTTTAAAGACCCCGCCCAGAAATACTCGTTCTAGACAGTGGAACTGTCTCCTATAGTAAACTGTTGCAGTACTCTATCACAGCTTTTTATACACGAAGTAAAACTAAAAGGTTGCCACTGACTATACGTCTATAAGCTGCTATATATAATTATAAAGGCTTCCCTTTCTTCTTCCAAAAGAGTTGAGAGGCTAGGCTCTGGAAACTTGTAACGACAGGTTGTTTGTTTCACAAGAGACCTTGATAGCTTCAGAGATCACATAATTCACCGCTGGGAGAGTATTGGTGTGGCGTCCGCAATATTATTCAGTCGCCTTTGAAAATCTACTACTACAGATTTTCTTTCTGTACTATCATACTATACAGGGAGAGTGAACGAGCGAGGATTGCTTGCGGAGAGTGAACAAGCAGCTTTATTCAGCACTTTCTTTCTTCTTTTGTAAGCGAGGTTACAGTATCTTATAGGCTTATGTCTTATAGGCCAACCTATTGTACACTGCTAAAGCATTTTACTGCCCAAAAACATGTTCTAGCTGAGATAAAACATTTTCCAATAGGCGAGTGCTTCAGGGGCTTTTGCATCGTTCAGAACGGTTAATGCAGTAAATCTTCCCGCAGTTTTGATTATTATAAGTTCGGGCGTGAAACAAAAGAAAAATCTGTCACCATTACAACAGTTGATCAGAAATGATCAGTCTCACAGAGAATGACAGTGTTTTGCAGATAAAACAATCAATTTACATTATCTATTAACATACTCTTTATAATGGGCTATGACGAGATGACAATGTTGGACTTGGATAATACTTGTAAACACATAGCCGACGCTCACTAATGTTTTAAGTATGTATCGTTTTATTTTTTTAACTGATTGAGCTGAGATCATTCTTATTACTGGAATGACTGATGATAGCGGTAACGCGGTTTATCATTTTCTTCTCGGTTCTAGTATCAGGGATAGACACGTTTTCATTGTTCTAGATCTGAACTAGATCACCCAAGTTGGCAATGTGTCCACAATAACTTTATAACTTGACGGTAATGACTATGGCCTGATAAAGTTTGATCCGTCATTCTGAACTCGCAACCACGCCATTGGCCATGGGAATATATAAATATCTGAAGGTCCGGCTTTAAATGAAGATAATTTTGAAGAATCTAGTGCATGCTGCGAGCTAATCCCAGAACAGAGAAGTTGGATGAGTCCCACGACAAAAGAGAGAAACAGTCACGTGACATATTGGTCACGTGACCCGAACAAAGTGCGTTTGTAGCATGCACGGCCACGAGCTTGTCATGCAACGGTCACTCTGCCAAGACTCCTCGCGGTCAGGAGTCACTCTGTGAGCTCTACAGAGTTTTAAATTCGAATACAATTTAATAAAACCAGTTAGCTTGGATGTAGAGTTTATTGAAGTGTTTAAAAGTGTATGATTAAAATCATTACATTGGGTGATCAATTAATAATGAACATAAAACAGCAAAAGAAACAACATAGAGATAATTACAAATTATAATTAATAACATACTATAAATTGGAAAAAATACAAATTAAAACAGTTGACTCTCTCAGTATGAAATATTAATCCTCTTTAACAAAATTCCTGTCTGAGGCACCACCAAAATCCCAGGACGTTGACCCATGATGACCCGACATTCCAAAGAGCAAACGAACGTCCGTGTTCTGCGCATTTTATCTCATACCCGAAATCAAGTTCAAATGATTGGGTTGAAGACTCAGAATCCAGTTCAGATGTAATCTGAAAATACAATTTCCACTTAGATTTGTATAACAACAGTTTATTGCAGCAAGTGTTCCATTTTGTTTTAATTACCTGCGCGATCGAAAAGTCAGGTAATTTGAATCTAGAAATTAAGTAAAACATAAAAGACATAACGCACCTGTGGGGGAGAAGAACGTTTGGAACGTTTATCGCTATCCTCCAGTTTCAGAGCTAGAGTCAGTGTGTATTTTCCAGTCGGTGAGGTTGCGAACACTTCAGAGACTAACATAAGCGAACAAATACCAGTTGAGGAGCAGCTGAATCTGAAGATGATGAAATAAAGAATTAGCGGTATTGAACCAGGGCAGGAATAGGGGCTAATTATATTTATAGACCCTGACTAAAAATACGCCCCCAAACGAAGAGTTTAAGTTAGAAATGAGTGAGTGTAATTTTTCTTATCTGAACATACTGGCCGAATGAGTCCAGCTGTCTGTCTTGATACCCGGCTAAATTGGGAGGTGCCTCACTCTCGTAGGATGAGTTCATATAGATTAGGTAGGAATAACTGTACTCATTGTTGGATAGGAGGGTCAGGGTCAGATACATCAGATGGATATCCCTGTTCTTTAATACCTACAGATAAGTCAAATAAATAATCTAGCAAGCACCTAGGTCCTAGTTATACTTGATATTTATTATTAATCTTTCAATAACGAGATCTTTTTTTCTATACTTCTCAAATAACTCCAAATCTTTTACTCTATAAATATATCCAAAATGTGTCCAGAGACTACCCCTCCCCGGCTACCTATTCAAACTGTAATCCTACTTGAGCGGATAACGCATGTCAAGGTTTTGATACTCTGTATCCCTAACGGTTACTTTAGGAATGTACCGACATTCCTGAGCAAAAGCCAAGCGGAGTTCAGTTTAACCGTTCCACTTTGGTAAACGATCACGTGCGATCCTCCCGGGAGTTTTATACATCGATCAGTATAACAGTTCAAATTGGTGCATGCTTGTTGGAGGAGGGGTGTGACCGTTGTTGGGAGAGGGTGGTGAGGAGGTGATGCAGCAGAGTCTTGCTTGAGAAAATAGAGGAACAAACCACTTCACCAGACTTCTTGACACAAGAGAGGGGGAGAAAGTTGGAGGATTGTACTTTAAGAATTGATTGTATACTTATGTGTAGCTTGAACAGATTATGCTGAGACTTGCATGTTTTACTTGCATGCTAAAGCAGCATTGTTGATAATAAAGAGCAGTACCATATCCTAATATGGTTTACCAAAAATCGAATCTGTTAGATTCAGAAGTTTTCACTTTCCACTTACGTATTTGGGATAGATAGAGAAGTCAACAAACAGAGATTCACTCGAGTAGAGTGGACGATTTAAGGTCTCGTTGAGCTGTGAGCCGATGTTATCTCCATTACCTGCCGACACGGAAAGTAGTCTTATTGACCAGCTGACCTCAGTTTCTGCAGTATAGTACCTGAGGAAGGGTAACAAATGGTCAGTTTAAAGACAAAGTAAGCAGTGGAAACTTGAAATATGGAAGTTAGAGAGTTAATGTGGCCGAGTAAAAGTTACAGGAAGGACTTAAGTGGGAGATGGGCGAATATGGGGGTGAGAAAAGGGTTTGATAAGTTTGAGAAAGAGATAGTTGCGAAGAATGGGACAATAGTTACAGATGGATAGGAGTAAAAGGAGCGACAAATTATGCGGCGATTTAAAATAGAATGAGTGGTAAAATAAGTGTAGCATGAACAAAGAGATTACCTTAAGTTTGCTGCAGAATACTTAAAACGTTTAACTTGCTTAAGTTTAACTATTATATATTAAATTTGAAATTTGAAATTAGCATATCTCTACCGAATGCAACGATAAAATTTGGATAAATATAACTCAACGATCACAGTCGTACTATCTGTTTTTCTAAGACTTACGCTTGAGTTTCAGACTCTACTTCAATCACAACTCCAGTAGAAATAGTGGTTAGAGTGTGACCAAACCTACACATTTGGTCTGTAACCCCGTCTACCTCAGAGTTACAGGTAATGAAACCAAATTCTTGTTTCACAGACACCTTCTCTCGGGTCTTGTTCCAGCCTGTAATTTATAAGTTTATTAAAAAAAAACTTTTTTTCTCTATTCTGTGTTAAAACTCAAAATAAAGATATTATTGAAATGAATTGCGCCGAGCTTTAACAAAAGGAATTTCGGAGAAACTTACCGTTTACAAATTTAAACTGAAAGCTAATAGTATCGGACAGCCCCCTGGGTAGAAGAGAAATGGGGAATTTAGTTCCAGCAAGGTATTTGGTGTAAATCTCCGAGGTAATATCTGAGAGGAGACAGACATAAGATATCCGTCATAAATTACGTAATACCCGGCATAAAGTACGTAATATACGGATCCCGTGAAAAATACAGGACAGAGCCTCATCTACTGAATGAAATAGGTGAAAATTCTTATATAATATAAATTGTTTGTCAAGATTTCCCACAATTATACACTAATTGAATTTATTCAGAATTGAACCAGTATTTCACAAATTCTGGTTTGGATATATTTCTTGCAGGATGAAATCTTGCAATCACGGAATACTAATATTGGCTATTTACAAGCGTACGTATCTCAATACGCATCTTTTTACGTTTAAAAGTATGTTACTTACGATTGTCTCCTTTAATTTCAATATCAACATTTTGTTTGACAGTAACGAACTGGAGTGGTTCAGTGAGGTTTATGTTTGTGATGTCTAGCAGCACCCATTCGTCAAGACCATCTGAATCCAGAAAGTATGGCCCTGAAAAGAAATAGTCCCAAATTATGAACACTGATTATTTTCCGTTGTTTCATGATGAAAACAATATCGTTTCAGTATTTACAATTTAAACCATATCGATCAAAACTATGATTTTGAACTACTGTATTCATCATGGTCATCACGGTGATGTCATCGCCGTACCTGTTATCCTGAAAGACTGCGGTATGTAAAAGTAGTATTCATCCTCCGCAACGCTGAATGTCAGATTCAAGCTTACTTCTCCCTCAACCACTTCTGTGCCCTGTAATAGCACGTGTTGTGCACGTGTTGTGCACGTGTTGTGATACACTGTCTAGTTCATGAAAATGTGGAACTGGATATCGGAGGTTCAGAACCACATCAGTCACGATCTAAAGTTTAACAATAAGGCATTCATTTGATCAAGTCCATTATGTTTGCTCAGAATTGACAGAAGTGAAATCAATGCCGACTTAAAATTCACTTCACAATTCTCCCACTAAAATCCAGGCTAGTAGTGTAAAATATATCGGTTATAACAGCAACAATGAGCTTATAAACCTGCGCGAAGGAGTACTGGAAGCAGCTTATAACCCTGAGTGGATGAGTACTGGAAGTAGCTTATAAACCTGAGCGGAGGAGTACTGGAAGTAGCTTATAAACCTGAGCGGAAGAGTACTGGAAGTAGCTTATAAACCTGAGCGGAGGAGTACTGGAAGTAGCTTATAAACCTGAGCGGAGGAGTACTGGAAGTAGCTTATAAACCTGGGCGGAGGAGTACTGGAAGTAGCTTATAAACCTGGGCGGAGGAGTACTGGAAGTAGCTTATAAACCTGAGCGGAGGAGTACTGGAAGTAGCTTATAAACCTGAGCGGAGGAGTACTTGAAGTAGCTTATAAACCTGAGCGGAGGAGTACTGGAAGTAGCTTATAAACCTGGGCGGAGGAGTACTGGAAGTAGCTTATAAACCTGAGCGGAGGAGTACTGGAAGTAGCTTATAAACCTGAGCGGAGGAGTACTTGAAGTAGCTTATGAACCTGAGCGGAGGATTACTGGAAGTAGCTTATAAACCTGAGCGGAGGAGTACTGGAAGTAGCTTATAAACCTGAGCGGAGGAGTACTGGAAGTAGCTTATAAACCTGGGCGGAGGAGTACTGGAAGTAGCTCATGTCGTAACCCCCGGCCGTGACATGGTGAGATTCAGTGACCCACTCGTGAGCTGTAGTGGCGATGCTGCTGTCCACCAGAATGTGGGTGGTCAGTTTCCAGACTAGCAGAGTGGAACGCTCCAATATTTCGATACACTGGGTCGCGTCAAACCTGGGTACGTTCACACAGTCCTCCTGTGGATATCAGGTATTTTAGGAGATAGTATTTCGGGAAGATGGTTGTGTTTTTTCGAACAGTGGTCGTGGCGCCTTTTCGTGCAATATTCATATCCAAAACAAATTTATTGTTGACTTCTTTCTCTTCTTAGAGTTAGACTACAAAATGATCATGCCTGAGATATTAGTTAAACTAAAAATTGAAATTCAATAAAATGAGCTCAAATATATTAGAGTTTTACATGTCGAAAAGAGCCTTGATTAAAATTATACCTTGATTCTAATGTAAGTGTGAAATAGGTTCTTCTTGTATACAACCGCTCCATCCTTATACTCACTGGACATGTTCATACAGTTCATCAGGGTTCTTAGTGTAGCTGTTAATAATTTGTTCATGTTTGGAGAACAAAAAAGAATCTTAGTTTATTCGATTTGACAAGGGAAACAAAACGTTTTTATTTTAAGTCGTTGAACTTGAACCTCTGATAAGTCAACAGTTAGTTTTACCAAAAGCCAAAACAATACCTGACATAGCTTTGAGTGCGGATTTGTCATATTCGTTTCCACCAACAGCAATTATAGGGTTATATGGAGGTCGAGATCTCCAGTCAAAGATTGAAAGAGGTTCTCCAGAGTTGTCTTCTTTGTAAAGAGAATCTGAATAAAATCACCTAAAATAATTTGTCTCGTTCTCAATAATTCTCTCTATCTACTTTACTGGGCGGTGAGTGCTCAGCCTGTCATTCCGCCGCAGCTTAAATCTACGTAATAGTCTGGGGTAGCCAGGTAATATTTACTCTTTTAGCTCGCAGCAGAATGAAAAGGAAATATTTCTACTTAATATCTGTAATTCATTTAGCTGGAACTTACCGTTTTCTAATATATCTGATATAGTGTAGTTGTAGAAATAAGGCAAACTGGAGCAGTAACCATTCCTATATTCATCTTTCAACATTTTCATTTGTCCCAAGTTCGATATCATAGCGTAAACATCCTGTACAGGTCTTGACACGAACCCAACGATCCAAAAACCCTGCTCGTCTACTGGAACGAAGGATTCCACTCCTAGAATAGCCGAAGAGGAGTGCAGGAAGACGTCCCAGTCCGTGACCTAATCAGGGAAATTACATATGTTTATAAGTTCGAATTCCGCTATAAATGATAAATGTGGCGTTTGATAATGATAATCAATAATACGATCAATATGCTGGCTTATAAAGTTACTACGATGCAAATAATAAACAGGATTCCAACCTTTGAGTAAGCAGTTGTCTGTTGGAAACTTGACTGAATCGGAGAATCTTTCTCTTTAAAAATAAACTGATCGTCTTCGAATGAGGATGCAAACAAAGCCAAATGAATTGTGACGGTTTTAAGTAAGCAAATGCACCGATAATTAATAGACATAATTAATAGACGATTATAAGCAAAGGTAGGATTAGTTGAAATAATGTTCAGCTAGCTAATGAACTGAAGGTAAGACCACATTGCCCGTCACATGAGTTATTAAAATCGGAGTTATCTCCTCTTATCAATATTTAATCAGTGGTTTTAGTTGAGGCGTGTTTGCTACACTATACACTTTTACATTTAAATGATCGTAAGTGGTAAGGCAAAATTTAGAATTTCTCAAAAATGGATTATTGCTTTCAAATTCAATTCAAAATTAAATTATTATGTGTAGAATTAGTAGAGATCTCAAGGCTCAAACATGTACAATATTTTTTATAAAATACACATCCTCGGTGACCCGGTAATTTTATGCCAATGACCTACATCGCGTGGAAAAGAATTAAAGAATTAACAGTTTTTTTGCCATGAAATTAGAATCAATAATAAAGGAATAAATCAAAATAAAAGAGTAAAAATATTGTTCCTAACCGAAGTTATCGTCTGTCAAAGGTCATCGCTTATGAGTAATTGTATTGTGTGAGCGATTTTCAATTGCACGCCCTAAAAATCAAACTTCAAAATCTATCTTCTCCTAATCACAATGCTGGCAAGCATAACCGTTGCCCTTATATTCACAACACTATTTACCCCCTATACTATTATATCCCCTTTATTGTTTTCCAGGCATTAAGATTCATCGAAAGTAATTCAGCAGGTATATTTAAGTTCAAAACATTCTAATTCAATGTTAAAGATGACAGGAATAAGAAATAGTTATGTGGAGGTTTTTAAGAAATTTGCGCAAAATACGCGCCAGCATGTTATACGAAATTAGGTAAAAAACCCAAAATCGCCATATTCAGGTGCCTTAAAAACCATGTTAAAATTGAGTTAGAGATCTGAATCTTTGCAGAGCGTCTAGACCTTGTCCAAATCGACTGTAAAAAAAATTTCATGTTTCAGGAGTATCGGGAAGTGGGTTTTCTGGAACCCCTGTTTTACAACAGATTGTCGTGAAGATATATAATAATATGTATAGACGCTTTTTGCAGTCAATTGTAGCCTACATTTAAGTGTCCGTAGATTCAAAAGTATAAAAGATACAGTCATTTCGAACCACAGGTTTTAAAGATAATCGTTTATACTTTACTTTACTTTATATTGAAAAATAATTTATCATCATCATCATCACTTGATGACGTCATCAATTTAAGTGTTTTTAAAACTTGATTTTTGACAAAACAACAACTTTTCAAATCGATTTTACACCATTAAAGAGTAATTTTATTCAAAATCTGAGGACATTTTCACCTTAGATAATTGTTCAAGTATTCTAAAAATCTACCGGAAAAGTTTCCTACCTTACTCCTTCATAAAGATATTTGCTATTGAAGTTAGTGCTTTTTTGAAGAATAATTTTATAAAAACACAAAAGTTGTGAATTAGTATTCTCTGGTGTTGGGCTATCCCTTGGGTTGTGGAGCTCAATTTTGCTTCTTAAAGGTGTAAATTGTGTTATAGGCTAGTTTTAAAGTTAAAAATCGAAAAGTTGCACACGTGGGGACACGCCCAAATTGATTTAAAATAGCTAAAATCACTAAAAATTTTGATTTTCACGATTTTTATCAACTTTGGAGTCCCGTTGTGATCCAAGTTCTTTTTGAAATCTTCTGAAACTTTGCATGCTTATCAAACTATATATTAAATACCACAATGCAAAAATTTACGGTGATTCAATATTGTATGCGCACGCAACGTCCGCTCAAAGTTTGCACGTGCGAAAGGTGAGAATTTTGCTCATTCGTGATTTCGAATATATTCTGCTTTCCACGATATTTAAATGGCATTATATATGAATTTAATGCCAACTTGAATGAGTAAAAAGTGCCATATTCAGTCGGTTATCGACAGATATACCTAACTAAACACAAGGAAACGTTTTCAAAGGCAGAATTTCGAAATCGTCGAAATTACCTCCTTGTTAATGAAGTTTCGACTAGCTGTGTAAATTATCCTGACATTATAATCAAAAAGAGATGATATTTGACCAAAACCCATAATCATGGGTAGAGTGTACCGCTGCCAGTGTCTCTCTTTTCCAAACAAAAGGAAATGATATTAATTTGAGGAACAGTCCGCTAATGCAAATTGATACCGAGAATGAAATCGGTCGCTCGCTTTTCCCATTCATTAACGGCTTACGTATTGTAATAAAGCTTATTGAATGGGAAAAGCGAGCGACCGATTTCATTCTCGGTATCAATTTGCATTTGCGGACGGTTCCTTAAATTAATATCATTTTCTTTTGTTTGGAAAAGAGAGACACTGGCAGCGGTTCACTCTACCCATGATTATGGGTTTTGGTCAAATATCACAGTGCTGGCAAGCACGACCGTTGCATTTATTGTGGGTATACTATGTACCCCCTTTACTATCATACCCCCTTTACTATTATACCCCCTTTGGTACACGTTACACGCCTCCGGCAGGAGTTTTTCAGGCATTAAGACTCATCGGAAGTCGTTCAGCAGATTTATTTTTAGTTGAAAACATTCTAATTTAATGTCAAAGATGACAGGAATAAAAAATAGTTATGTTGAGATTTTTAAGAAATTTGCATAAAATACTCGCCAGCACTGTTATATATACGAAATTCGGTAAAAACCCAAAATCGCCATATTCAGGTGCCTTAAAAACCATGTTTAAATTGAGTTAAAGATCTGAAATTTTTCAGGGCGTCTAGACGTTGACCAAATCGACTGCAAAAAAAGTTTCAGGTTTCAGGAGCATCGGGAAATGGGTTTTCTAGAACCCCTGTTTTACGACAGATTGTCGTGATACATATCACAATGCTGGCAAGCATTACCGTCGCCCTTATATTCACAATACTATTTACCCCCTATACTATTATATCCCCTTTATTGTTTTCCAGGCATTAAGACTCATCGAAAGTAGTTCAGCAGGTATATTTAAGTTCAAAACATTCTAATTCAATGTTAAAGATGACAGGAATAAGAAATAGTTATATGGAGGTTTTTAAGAAATTTGCGCAAAATACGCGCCAGCATGTTATACGAAATTAGGTAAAAAACCCAAAATCGCCATATTCAGGTGCCTTAAAAACCGTGTTAAAATTGAGTTAGAGATCTGAAACTTTGCAGGGCGTCTAGACCTTGCCCAAATCGACTGTAAACAAAATTTCATGTTTCAGCAGTATCGGCAAGTGGGTTTTCTGGAACCCCTGTTTTACAACAGATTGTCGTGAAGCATATATATATATATATATATGATGTATAGACGCTTTGGCAGTCAATTGTAGCCTACATTTAAGTGTCCGTAGATCCAAAAGTATAAACGATACAGTCATCTCGAACCACAGGTTTTAAAGATAATCGTTTAAACTTCAGTTTACATTGTATTGAAAAATAATTTAACGTCATCATCATCACTTGATGACGTCATCAAATTAAGTGTTTTTAAAACTTGATTTTTGACAAAGTAAGAAATTTTCAAATCGATTTTACACCATTAAGGAGTAATTATATTCAAAATCTGAGGACATTTTCACCTTAGATAATTGTTCAAGCATTCCGAAAATCTACCGGAAAAGTTTCCTACCTTGCTCCTTCATAAAGATATTTGCTATTGAAGTTAGTGCTTTTTTAAAGAATAATTTTATAAAAACACAAAAGTTGTGAATTAGTATTCTCTGGTGTTGGGCCATCCCTTGGGTTGTGGAGCTCAATTTTGCTTCTTAAAGGTGTAAATTGTGTTATAGGCTAGTTTTAAAGTTAAAAATCGAAAAGTTGCACACGTGGGGACACGCCCAAATTGATTTAAAATAGCTAAAATCACTAAAAATTTTGATTTTCACGATTTTTATCAACTTTGGAGTCCCCTTGTGATCCAAGTTCTTTTTGAAATCTTCTGAAACTTTTCATGCTTATCAAACTATATATTAAATACCACTATGCAAAAATTTACGGTGATTCAATATTGTATGCGCATGCAACGTCCGCTCAAAGATTGCACGTGCGAAAGGTGAGAATTTTGCTCATTCGTGATTTCGAATATATTCTGCTTTCCACGATATTTAAATGGCATTATATATGAATTTAATGCCAACTTGAATGAGTAAAAAGTGCCATATTCAGTCGGTTATCGACAGATATACCTACCTAAACACAAGGAAACGTTTTCAAAGGCAGAATTTCGAAATCGTTGAAATTACCTCCTTATTAATGAAGTTTCGACTGTGTAAATTATCCTGACATTATAATCAAAAAGAGATGATATTTGACCAAAACCCATAATCATGGGTAGAGTGTACCGCTGCCAGTGTCTCTCTTTTCCAAACAAAAGGAAATGATATTAATTTGAGGAACCGTCCGCTAATGCAAATTGAAACCGAGAATGAAATCGGTCGCTCGCTTTTCCGATCCCATTTAATAAGCTTTATTACAATTCGTAAGCCGTGAATGAATGGGAAAAGCGAGCGACCGATTTCATTCTCGGTTTCAATTTGCATTAGCGGACGGTTCCTCGAATTAATATCATTTCCTTTTGTTTGGAAAAGAGAGACACTGGCAGCGGTACACTCTACCCATGATTATGGGTTTTGGTCAAATATATATATACATATTCAGGGATAGACGCTTTGACAGTCAAATGTAGTCAATTGTATCACGATTACACGATTTTTTACACGATTAGAAAATGTATTTGTTATACTGGAATAATAACAATTTTATAATATAAAATAAATCACTTCCCTCTGAAGTAGAACAGATGATGGGAGAGCTTCAAACATGGCGATGGAGGGAAGCGGTGTCTCACCGCTGGGAGGTAAATTAATACCCGTATCGCGATGGTATCCTAAATTTAAGTTTCCATAGATTCAAAAGTATAAAAGATACAGCCATTTCCGACCACAGATCTTGAAAATAATTGTTTACATTTTAGATTATATTGTATAAAAAAATTATTTGACGTCATAAACACCCCTTGATGACGTCATCAAGTTAACCGTTTTTAAAACTTGATTTTCGACAAAGTAATAACTTTAAAAATTGATTTTACACCATTTAAAAGTAATTTTTTTCAACATCTGAGGAAATTTTTATCTTAGATAATTGTTCAAGCATTCTGAAAATCTACCGGAAAGTTTTCTTATCTTACTCCTTCATAAAGATATTTGCCTTTGAAGTTAGTGCTTTTTTGAAAAATTATTTTATAAAAACGTCAATTTTGCGATTTAGTATTCTCTGGTGTTGGGCTATCCCTTGGGTTGTGGAGCTCAGTTCTGCTTCCTATAGGTATAAATTGTGCATTAGGCTAGTTTTAAAGTTAAAAATCGAAAAGTTGCACACGTGGGGACACGCCGAAATTGATAGAAAATTGCTAAAATCACTGAAAATTTGTGTTTTCACGATTTTTATCAACTTTGGAGTCCCGTTGTGATCCAAGTTCTATTTGAAATCTTTTGAAACTTTGCACGCTTATCAAACTATATATAAAATACCGCTATGCAAAAATTTACGGCGATTCAGTATTGGATGCGCACGCAACAACCGCTCAAAGTTTGCACGTGCGAACGGTGAGAATTTTGCTCATTCGTGGTTTCGAACAAATTCTGCTTTACCACGACAGTTCAATGTCATTATATATGAATTTAATGGCAACTTGAATGATTATAATGTTTTATGTTCAGTCAGTGATAGACCGATATGCTTACCTAAACACAAGGAAATGTTTTTAAAGGAAAAATTTCGAAATCGTTAAAACTTCCTCCTTATTAATGAAGACATCAGTTTATATTTCGACTTTATAAAGTACCCTGACATTATAATCAAAAAGAGATGATATTTGACCAAAACCCATAATCATGGGTAGAGTGGACCGCTGCCAGTGTCTCTCTTTCCCAAACAAAAGGAAATGATATTAATTTGATTGACCGTTCTCAAATGCAAGATGATACCGAGAATGAAATCGGTCGCTCGCTTTTCCCATTAATTTACAATTGTAATAGATTAAGAAGAACTACCCGAAGGCAGCTGTACTCAGCAATAAAGAATCAATAAACTTCAGCTAATTCACTAACTACCAGTACCACCCTTATCCCGAAATACTAGGTATATCGACCCGAACGCAACCCAAAGAGATTTTTACAGCATGTGATTGATTGTAAGCCGTGAATGAATGGGAAAAGCGAGCGACCGATTTCATTCTCGGTATCATCTTGCATTTGAGAACGGTCAATCAAATTAATATCATTTCCTTTTGTTTGGGAAAGAGAGACACTGGCAGCGGTCCACTCTACCCATGATTATGGGTTTTGGTCAAATTGAATATAAAGTTTTTGAGCAATCACCCTGAAATTTTCGAAATATATTCTAGAGATCATTTGAAAAAGATTACCAAAACAAAATATTGTGATAGGCCTTTTAAACATTTTAATTCGATTTTAAAATTGACAGCCCTCTAAAAATCAAGCAATACAATATGCAATATAATATGCAATGTAATATGCAATATAATATACAATATGATGATGATGAAAATCTTAATAAATAACTGGCAACGCAATTAGCATTTTATTCATTATTAACAATAAATAGTAGAGATCAAAGACTTTAAATTCCAACAGACTAATTCTGAATTCTAAACACCCACATAACAATTGTATCACGTGGTGACCCCCACTGTCGCTTCACTATAGACCCCCTGAAGAGTTTTTACGATACAGGGGGAGCTGCGCACCCGTGCGCGGCGGGTCATACAACGTATGAAAACTTTTGACCAAAACCCATAATCATGGGTAGAGTGTACCGCTGCCAGTGTCTCTCTTTTCCAAACAAAAGGAAATGATATTAATTTGAATAACCGTCCGCAAATGCAAATTGATACCGAGAATGAAATCGGTCGCTCGCTTTTTCCATTCGATCACGGCTTACGAATTGTAATTGGTAATAAAGCTTATTGATTAGAAAAAGCGAGCGACCGATTTCATTCTCGGTATCAATTTGCATTTGCGGACGGTTATTCAAATTAATATCATTTCCTTTTGTTTGGAAAAGAGAGACACTGGCAGCGGTACACTCTACCCATGATTATGGGTTTTGGTCAAAAGTTTTCATACGTTGTATGACCCGCCGCGCACGGGTGCGCAGCTCCCCCTGTATCGTAAAAACTCTTCAGGGGGTCTATAGTGAAGCGACAGTGGGGGTCACCACGTGATACAATTGTTATGTGGGTGTTTAGAATTCAGAATTAGTCTGTTGGAATTTAAAGTCTTTGATCTCTACTATTTATTGTTAATAATGAATAAAATGCTAATTGCGTTGCCAGTTATTTATTAAGATTTTCATCATCATCATATTGTATATTATATTGCATATTACATTGCATATTATATTGCATATTGTATTGCTTGATTTTTAGAGGGCTGAAAATTTTAAAATCGAATTAAAATGTTTAAAAGGCCTATCACAATATTTTGTTTTGGTAATCTTTTTCAAATGATCTCTAGAATATATTTCGAAAATTTCAGGGTGATTGCTCAAAAACTTTATATTCAATTTGACCAAAACCCATAATCATGGGTAGAGTGGACCGCTGCCAGTGTCTCTCTTTCCCAAACAAAAGGAAATGATATTAATTTGATTGACCGTTCTCAAATGCAAGATGATACCGAGAATGAAATCGGTCGCTCGCTTTTCCCATTCATTCACGGCTTACAATCAATCACATGCTGTAAAAATCTCTTTGGGTTGCGTTCGGGTCGATATACCTAGTATTTCGGGATAAGGGTGGTACTGGTAGTTAGTGAATTAGCTGAAGTTTATTGATTCTTTATTGCTGAGTACAGCTGCCTTCGGGTAGTTCTTCTTAATCTATTACAATTGTAAATTAATGGGAAAAGCGAGCGACCGATTTCATTCTCGGTATCATCTTGCATTTGAGAACGGTCAATCAAATTAATATCATTTCCTTTTGTTTGGGAAAGAGAGACACTGGCAGCGGTCCACTCTACCCATGATTATGGGTTTTGGTCAAATTGAATATAAAGTTTTTGAGCAATCACCCTGAAATTTTCGAAATATATTCTAGAGATCATTTGAAAAAGATTACCAAAACAAAATATTGTGATAGGCCTTTTAAACATTTTAATTCGATTTTAAAATTTTCAGCCCTCTAAAAATCAAGCAATACAATATGCAATATAATATGCAATGTAATATGCAATATAATATACAATATGATGATGATGAAAATCTTAATAAATAACTGGCAACGCAATTAGCATTTTATTCATTATTAACAATAAATAGTAGAGATCAAAGACTTTAAATTCCAACAGACTAATTCTGAATTCTAAACACCCACATAACAATTGTATCACGTGGTGACCCCCACTGTCGCTTCACTATAGACCCCCTGAAGAGTTTTTACGATACAGGGGGAGCTGCGCACCCGTGCGCGGCGGGTCATACAACGTATGAAAACTTTTGACCAAAACCCATAATCATGGGTAGAGTGTACCGCTGCCAGTGTCTCTCTTTTCCAAACAAAAGGAAATGATATTAATTTGAATAACCGTCCGCAAATGCAAATTGATACCGAGAATGAAATCGGTCGCTCGCTTTTTCTAATCAATAAGCTTTATTACCAATTACAATTCGTAAGCCGTGATCGAATGGAAAAAGCGAGCGACCGATTTCATTCTCGGTATCAATTTGCATTTGCGGACGGTTATTCAAATTAATATCATTTCCTTTTGTTTGGAAAAGAGAGACACTGGCAGCGGTACACTCTACCCATGATTATGGGTTTTGGTCAAATATCATCTCTTTTTGATTATAATGTCAGGATAATTTACAAAGCCGAAATGTAAACTCATAACTTCATTAATATTTATATTAATAATTAGGAGGTAATTTCATCGATTTCGAAATTTTACCTGACTGAATATGGCACTTTTTACTCATTCAAGTTGGCATTAAATTCATAAATAATTCCATTTAAATATCGCGGGAAAGCAGAATTTATTCGAAATCACGAATGAGCAAAATTCTCACCTTTCGCACGTGCAAACTTTGAGCGGACGTTGCGTGCGCATACAATATTGAATCACCGTAAATCTTTGCATAGCAGTATTTTATATATAATTTAATAAGCATGCAAAGTTTCAGAAGATTTCATATAGAACTTGGATCACAACGGTACTCCAAAGTTGATTAAAATGGTGAAAACAGCAATTTTCAGTAATTTTAGCAATTTTCTATCAATTTGGGCGTGTCCCCACGTGTGCAACTTTTCGATTTTCAACTTTAAAACTAGCCTATAACACAATTTAGACCTTTAGGAAGCACAGTCGAGCTCCACAACCCAAAGGATGGCCCAACACCAGAGAATACTAATTCACAACTTTTGTATTTTTATAAAATTATTCATCAAAAAAGCACTAACTTCAATAGCGAATATCTTTATGAAGGAGCAAGGTAAGAAAATTTTCCGGTAGATTTTCAGAATGCTTGAACAATTATCTAAGATGAAAATATCCTCAGATTTTGAATAAAATTACTCCTTAATGGTTTAAAATCGATTTGAAAAGTTGTTATTTTGTTAAAAACCAAGTTTTAAAAACACTTAACTTGATGACGTCATCAAGTGATTATGATGACGTTAAATTATTTTTCAATACAATGTAAACTGAAGTTTAAACGATTATCTTTAAAACCTGTGGTTCGAGATGACTGTATCGTTTATACTTTTGGATCTACGGACACTTAAATGTAGGCTACAATTGACTGCCAAAGCGTCTATACATCATATATATTATATATATATGCTTCACGACAATCTGTTGTAAAACAGGGGTTCCAGAAAACCCACTTGCCGGCAAGGTCTAGACGCTCTGCAAAGTTTCAGATCTCTAACTCAATTTTAACACGGTTTTTAAGGCACCTGAATATGGCGATTTTGGGTTTTTTACCTAATTTCGTATAACATGCTGGCGCGTATTTTGCGCAAATTTCTTAAAAACCTCCACATAACTATTTTTTATTCCTGTCATCTTTAACATTGAATTAGAATGTTTTGAACTTAAATATACCTGCTGAATTACTTTCGATGAATCTTAATGCCTGGAAAACAATAAAGGGGATATAATAGTATAGGGGGTAAATACTCAAATAGTATTGTGAATATAATATAAGGGCGACGGTAATGCTTGCCAGCATTGTGATAACAAATTATACCCGTAATATAATAATTGACGATGTCAATCTACTGAGCTATCGTTGCTTTTCGTAAGCGCGGCGAAGCAGAGCTAGCAACGATCTTGAATATTATATACGCGAAGCAAAAATCAGCCTGTCATGTTCATTCCGCCGAATCTCTGTTTGTGAACATAATATGTGAAAGCGCACCATAGGTAAAATAATAATTCGCGTGGTGTGTCCAGTGTCGAATGTCGGTGTGGTGACGTCCGCGTCCTCCCAAAAAACTTTATTGGCCAGGGCTGGGGCTAACTACAAAATTAAAAGACATAGTGAGCTTCCGGTTTATTTTACTGGGCCGCGCTCAGCCTGTCATTCCACCTGATCTCTATTCTTTTATGTTTATGAACATGATAGCCTGAGGTCCCCAGGTAAGGTTTTTTGCGGAATGTTCGCCGCGCCTTTAAAAAATATAAACGTTTCCCTTTTAAGAAAACGTAAAGAGTAACTTATTTTATTATGAGTTATTTTAAAATTTCCAGAATAGTGATTTTTGGCCCGATCAAAAATTTGAAACTCTAACTTGGCAGATTTCTGCACTGAGCACTTTGATTGGTTACTGGGCCACGCTCAGCCTATGTCATTTCGGTTAATTGCATAATCTTTATTCGTTAATGAACATGATACACTTTAACTTTGCAAATTTCTGCACTCTGATTGGCTGCATTGTGTCACGTGCTAGCTGCCGCTCCTACTACAAACTATATATATATATATATATATATATGTGTGTGTAAACTAGACCTGCATAAGCCAGGGGAACGGCCCGTACAATATCGCTCGCCCAAATTTTAGGAAAATTCAAGTGAAATGGTCCTGAATGTTTAAGTAGAATGTCATTTATCTGCAGCATGATTTTTAATGGCAGAGTAAATATTTTCCACTTTTTCGTTGACAAACTCTTTCATTTAGTTTTGTACTACTAATATGGAAAGTTGGGATTTTATTTGACAATGACGACAAGGTTGAATTTTGAGACGCAAGCCTAAATTGAATATTTTTATCAGATTTTGAAAATCTGATTATCTTCTGCCACTGGCTCTTACTAAATCGCTCGCCCAAAAATTTCACGTGACTTTAGTTTTTTGGTTTTGCAACCGTACAAAACGGTTTTACATAAACCCTAACCCTAACCATAACCCCGAAGCTATCCATAATCTTAACCACAACCCTAACCCTAACCTGAGCCCTAAATAATCGAATTCACGTTTTACTAGCCTGTCACGTGACCAAAACGGTTTTTCCCATAGCTATCCAGGGAAGCATTTTAACCCTACGTCATGGGGGGTGATTCGGAATCAGCGTCCAAAAATAAACCGATCTAGATCACTTTCATGCCCAAAGAGCCTTTTCACAATAATTTTCTTAAAATTTGGGCGAGCGATTTAGTAGGAGCGTCTGCCACTGCTATCAATTAAAATATGAATTGATGACCCAAGTACGAATTCGTAAATAAATCGAGGTTTGACTTTGGCCCTAAATTAACTCATAATTTTTTTCACATGGAATGATACCTTTTATTGACTTAGTTATTAACTTAGTCGACCTAATTTAGACAATGTTATAAAATCTTGCAACCAATGAATTATATGAAAAAGGAAAAAAATTCTTATTTAAATCAGTGCAAGCAGTTTTATTTCATTTTATCGCTGATAATTTCAATTATTGTCGATAACATTCAAAATTTTGTTGGTTATCACAAAAAAATATTTGACCGATATTGCAAACTTAAGAGTGTACTTTGTTTTTGGTTACTTGCTAAATCAAATTTGATTATATAATTTATTTGGTATTTTTCATGATTGAGTCGTTACAAATTGTAGTAAATAATCTTGTTATATTTAATTCTGTTCGCTTAAGACATAAATAATATTTATACAACAATTTTTATCAGGAATGTCACTTCAAAAAACAGAAAGGTTTGATGAGATTGATATCAAAGAAGAGATGACAGACGACCAACAAGTTAACACTACTTCAACCTGGTCAGTATGCAATTGTAAATGCGAGGAAGATGACAGAAGTAACAATCTGAAAGCTGAAGCTGTGCTGTGTAATCAGCTTGAAGCTAGTTCACAACACTTCAACCAAGTAGGTGAAGCTGTAAAGATTGAGGATTTCAGGATTTCCCGTGATGTCCCGGCTAAAGATGAAAATTTGGACTATAAAGAACTTCGGTGTGATAACTGTAACCTTGCGATAACAACATCGAATGTAATACCTGTGAAAAGAAAGTCTTCTTCTTTTCCTATACCTACTGAGTCTGATTTTGGTATTCAGGCTGAAACTCTATCTATTGGAGAAACCTCTCCGTCTGGAAATAAACATAAGTTGAAAAAACAGAAACAAAAACACACCGGGGAGAAACCTTATTCTTGCAGTTTATGTGATTACAAATCGAGTCAATCGAGCGATCTTGCTCGTCACAAACTGACACACACTAGAGAAAAACCTTATTTTGCAGTTTGTGTGATTACAAAGCGAGTCGATCATTCGATCTTGCTCGTCACAAATCGACACACACCGGGGAGAAACCTTATTCTTGTAGTTTGTGTGATTACAAAGCGAGTCGATCGAGCACTCTTGCTAATCACAAACGGAAACACACAGGGGAGAAACCCTATTCTTGCAGTTTGTGTGATTATAAATCGAATCATTCTGGGGATCTTGCTCGTCACAAACGATCACACACAGAGGAGAAACCCTATTCTTGCAGTTTGTGTGATTATAAATCATATCACTTTGGCAATCTTGCTTCTCACAAACGGACACACATCGGGGAGAAACCCTATTCTTGCAGTTTGTGTGATTATAAATCAAATCGATTGGACAAACTTGCTTCTCACGAACGGACACACACCGGGGAGAAACCTTATTCTTGCAGTTTGTGTGATTATAAATCGAATTATTCGGGGGATCTTGCTCGTCACAAACGGACACACACGGGAGAGAATTCTTATTCTTGCAGTTTGTGTGATTATAAATCGTATCGATCGAGCGATCTTGCTCGTCACAAACGGACACACACTGGAGAAAAACAGTATTCTTGCAGTCTGTGTGATTATAAATCGAATCAATTGAGCTATCTTACTGCTCATAAACGGACACACACCGGGGAGAAACCTTATTCTTGCAGTTTGTGTGATTATAAATCGAATCTATCGAACGATCTTGCTCGTCACAAACTGACACACACAGGAGAATAACCTTATTCTTGCAGTTTGTGTGAAATCTTGTAAACCTTTTTTGGTTCATTGCTAACTACAATTTGTAGATTGATTATAATATATTTTATTTGATAATTTGATGATTGAATACTTACAAATTATAATACACTTGAAACCCGCTAATTGAAAGCTTTGTTCGAGGAATTGTTAAAATTCAGTTATGTTTAATTTCTTTTTATCATCTAGTTCTGTACTACTACTATAGAGGGTAGGGATTTTATTTGACAATGACGATAACGTTGAATTTTGAGATAAGCCTTTGAACATTTTTATTAGATTTTGAAAAATTCTGCCACTGTTATCAATTAAAATATGAATTGATGGCCCAAGTACAAATTTGTAAATAAATCGCGGTTTGACTTTGGCCCTAAATTAACTCATAATTGTTTTCCATGGAATAATACCTTTTATTGACTTAGGTATTAACTTAGTCGACCTAATTTAGACAATGTTATAAAATCTTGCAACCAATGAATTGTATGAAAAAGGAAGAAAATTCTTATTTAAATCAGCACAAGCAGTTTAATTCATTTTATCGCCGATGATTTCAATTATTGTCGATAACTTCCAAAATCTTGTTGGTTATCAAAAACAAATATTTGACCGATATTGCAAACTTTAGAGTGTACTCTGTTTTGGTTAATTGCTAAATCAAATTCTATCATATGATTTATTTGGTATTTTTCATGATTGAGTCGTTACAAATTGTAGTAAATAATCGTGTTATATTTAATTCTGTTCGCTTATGACGTAAATAACATTTATACAACGTTTTTTCAGGAATGTCACTTCAAAAAACAGAAAGGTTTGATGGGATTGATATCAAAGAAGAGATGACAGACGACCAACAAGTTAACACTACTTCAACCTGGTCATCATCAGTGTGCAATTGTAAATGTGAGGAAGACGACGGAAGTAACAATCAGAAAGCAGAAGTCGTGCCTTGTGATCAGCTTGAAGCTAGTTCAGAACACTTTAACCAAGTAGGTGAAGTTGTAAAGATTGAAGATGTCAGAAGTTTCCGCGATATCCCGGTTAAAGATGAACTTTTGGACTATAAAGAACTTTGGTGTGATAACTGTAAACTTGCACTAACAACATGGAATGTAATACCTGCGAAAATAAATTCTTCTTCTTTTCCTATACCTACAGAGTCTGATTGTAATATTCAGGCTGAAACTCTATCTATTGGAGAAACCTCACTGTCTGGGACTAAACAGAAGTTCAAAAAACGGAAACAAACACACACCGGAGAAAACCCTTATTCTTGCAGTTTCTGTGATTACAAAGCAAGTCAATCGAGCACTCTTGCTCGTCACAAACTGACACACATCGGGGAGAAACCTTATTCTTGCAGTTTGTGTGATTTTAAATCAAATCAATTGGGCCATCTTGCTTCTCACAAACGGACACACACCGGAGATAAACCTTATTCGTGCAGTTTGTGTGATTATAAATCAAATCAATCGGGCAATCTTGCTTGTCACGAACTGACACACACTGGAGAGAAACCTTATTCTTGCAGTTTGTGTGATTATAAATCAAATCAATTGAGCGATCTTGCTCGTCACAAATTGACACACACCGGGGAGAAACCTTATTCTTGCAGTTTGTGTGATTACAAATCAAATCAATCGGGCAATCTTGCTATTCACAAACTAAAACACTCTGGGGAGAAACCTTATTCCTGCAGTTTTTGTGATTATAAATCGTATCGATCGAGCGATCTTGCTCGTCACCAACGGACACATACCGGGAAGAAACCTTATTCTTGCAGTTTGTGTGATTACAAAGCGAATCGATTGAGCACTCTTGCTAATCACGAACTGACACACACAGGAGAGAAACCCTATTCTTGCAGTTTGTGTGATTATAAATCCTATCGATTGAGTGATCTTGCTTGTCACATACGGACTCACACCGGGGAGAAACCTTATTCTTGCAGTTTGTGTGATTATAAATCCTATCGATTGAGTGATCTTGCTCGTCACAAACGGACATACACCGGGGAGAAACTTTATTCTTGCAGTTTGTGTGATTACAAAGCGAGTCGATCAAGCACACTTGCTCGTCACAAACTAACACACACCGGGGCCGGGGAGAAACCTTATTCTTGCAGTTTTTGTGATTACAAAGCAAGTCAATTGAGCGATCTTGCTTCTCACAAACGTATACACACTGGGGAAAAACCTTATTCTTGCAGTTTGTGTGATTACAATGCGAGTCGATCGAGCAGTCTTGTTCGTCACAAACTGACACACACCAGGGAGAAACCTTATTCTTGCAGTTTGTGTGATTATAAATCAAATCAATCGGGCAATCTTGCTAAACACAAACTGACACACAAGGAATTCAGGATTCAGGAGCAAGAATTTTGCTAGTTAATACATTAAAACATTATTTAATATAGTATGTTTGATAAATTAACTTGAACAGAATTTAGACAACCAAAATCTTGTCGGTCATCCCAGAAAATATATTTGAATGATATTGCAAACTTTATATTGTACTCCGTTTTTTGGTTAATTTTGCTAACTACAATTTGTGCTTGATTATAACATATAATTTAATTTAATAATTTGATGAATGAAATTAGTTACCAATTATAATACACTAGAAACTCACTAGTTGAAAGATTTGTTCAAGGAAATCTTAAAAATCAGTTATGTTTAATTTCTCTTTTAAATCATCTAGCTCTGTACTACTACTGTGGAAAGTAGGGATTTTATTTGACAATGACGAAAGCGTTTAATTTTGAGATAAGCCTAAATTGAACATTTTTATTAGATTTTGAAAATCTTGGACCACTAAAAATTGTCAAAAACCGAGGTTTTCATTCTGCCACTGTTATTAACTAAAATATTAATTGATGGCCCAAGTACGAATTCATAAATAAATCGTCGTTTGACTTTGGCCCTAAATTAACTCATTAGTTTATTCACGTGGAATGATAACTTTTATTGACTTAGTTATTAACTTAGTCGACCTAACCTAGAGACAATGTTGTAAAATGAACCAATGAATTGTATGAAAAAGGAAGAATTTAAATTAGCACAAGCAGTTTCTTGTCGGTTATCACAAACAAATATTTGACCGATATTGCAAACTTTAGAGTGTTCTACTCTATTTTTGACAATGTTGTAAAGACGACTACTCAAACGTAACAGTTAAATAGGTGTGACATACTAGTATACTATTATTTTCTTATAATTAAATCATAGGATTTGATTGCACTGCTAATAAATAAAATACTTTGTTTTACTAAAATCTTGCAACCAATAAGTCATATAGAAAAGGAAGCAAATCCTGATTTAAATCGCCAATAGTTTCATCTATTGTCGATAATTTCCAAAAATTTGACCGATATTGCAAACTTAAGATAATACTCTGTTTTGGTTACTTGCAAAATCAAATTTTATTATACAATTTATTTGGTATTTTTGATGATTGAGTCGTTACAAATTATAGTAAATAATCTTGTTATTTTTAATTCTGTTCGCTTAAGACATGAAGAACATTAATATACAAACATTTCTATCAGGAATGTCACTTCAAAAAACAGAAAGGTTTGAGGGGATTGATATCAAAGAAGAGATGACAGACGACCAACAAGTTAACACTACTTCAACCTGGTCAGTATGCACTTGTAAATGTGAGGAAGACGACAGAAGTAACAATCTGAAAGCTGAAGCTGTGCTGTGTAATCAGTTTGAAGCTAGTTCAGAACACTTCAACCAAGTAGGTGAAGTTGTAAAGATTGAGGATGTCAGGATTTTCCGTGATGTACCGGCTAAAGATGAACTTTTGGACTATAAAGAAATTCGGTGTGATAACTGTAATCTTGCGCTAACAACGTCGAATGTAATACCTGCACAAAGAAAGTCTTCTTCATCTCCTATACCTACTGAGTCAGATTGTGGTATTCAGGCTCTATCTACTGGAGAAACCTCACCGTCTGGGACTAAACAGAAGTTGAAAAAACAGAAACAAAAAAACACCGGAGAGAAAACTTATTCTTGCAGTTTGTGTGATTACAAAGCGATTCGATCGAGCACTCTTGCTATTCACAAACGGACACACACAGGAGAAAAACCTTATTCTTGCAGTTTGTGTGATTATAAATCGAATCATTCGGGGGATCTTGCTCGTCACAAACGGACACACACCGGAGAGAAACCTTATTCTTGCAGTTTGTGTGATTATAAATCATATCAATCGGGCGATCTTGCTTCTCACAAACGGACACACACCGGGGAGAAACCTTATTCTTGCAGTTTTTGTGATTTTAAATCGAATCGATCGAGCAGTCTTGTTTCTCACAAACGGACGCACACTGGGGAGAAACCTTATTCTTGCAGTTTGTGCGATTATAAATCAAATCAATCGGGCACTCTTGCTCGTCACAAACTGAAACACACCAGGGAGAAACCTTATTCTTGCAGTTTGTGTGATTATAAATCAAATCAATCGGGCAAACTTGCTTTTCACGAACTGACACACACCGGGGAGAAACGTTATTCTTGCAGTTTGTGTGATTATAAATCATATAACTCTGGCCATCTTGCTTCTCACAAACGGACACACACCGGGGAGAAACCTTATTCTTGCAGTTTGTGTGATTATAAATCGAATCAATTGAGCAATCTTGCTTCTCACAAACGAACACACACCGGGGAGAAACCTTATTCTTGCAGTTTGTGTGATTATAAATCAAATCAGTCGGGGGATCTTGCTCGTCACAAGCGGTCACACACAGAGGAGAAACCCTATTCTTGCAGTTTGTGTGATTATAAATCATATCACTCTGGCAATTTTGCTTCTCACAAACGGACACACACCGGGGAGAAACCCTATTCTTGCAGTTTGTGTGATTATAAATCAAATCAATTGGGCAAACTTGCTTCTCACGAACGGACACACACCGGGGAGAAACGTTATTCTTGCAGTTTGTGTGATTATAAATCAAATCGATTGAGCGATCTTGCTGCTCACAAAAGGACACACACCGGGAAGAAACCTTATTCTTGCAGTTTGTGTGATTATAAATCAAATCAATCAAGCAATCTTGCTTCTCACAAACGGACACACACCGGGGAGAAACCTTATTCTTGCAGTTTGTGTGATTATAAATCAAATCACTCTGGCAATCTTGCTCGTCACAAACTGACACACACAGGAGAGAAACGTTATTTTTGCAGTTTGTGTGATTATAAATCGAATCTATCGAACGATCTTGCTCGTCACGAACTGACTCACACAGGAGAATGAACTTATTCTTGCAGTTTGTGTGAAAACTTGTAAACATTTTTTGGTTCATTGCTAACTAAAATTTGTGGCTTGATTATATATAATATATTTTATTTGACAATTTGATGATTGAGTAGTTACAAATTATAATACCCTGGCCCTAGAAACCCGCTAATTGAAAGCTTTGTTTGAGGAATTTTTAAAATTCAGTTATGTTTAATTTCTTTTTATCATCTAGCTCTGTAGTTACTACTATTATAGAGGGTAGGGATTTTATTTAACATTAACGACAACCATTGAATTTTGAGATAAGCCTTTGGACATTTTTTATTAGATTTTGAAAATCTTGGACCACAAAAAATTGTCAAAAACCGAGGTTTTCGTTCTGCCAATGTTATCAATTAAAATATGAATTGATGACCCAAGTACGAATTCGTAAATAAATCGCAGTTTGACTTTGACCCTAAATTAACTCATTATTTTATTCACATGGAATGATAACTTTTATCCCTTTTATTGACTTAGTCGACCTAACCTAGACAATGTTATAAAATATTACAACCAATGAATCGTATCAAAAAGGAAAAAAACTTATTTAAATCAGCACAAGCAGTTTTTCTTCATTTTATCGCTGATAATTTCAATTATTGCTGATAACTTCCAAAATCTTGTTGGTTATCACAAACAAATATTTGACCGATATTGCAAACTTTAGAGTGTACTCTGTTTTGGTTAATTGCTAAATCAAATTTGATCATATTATGATTTATTTGGTATTTTTCATGATTGAGTCGTTACAAATTGTAGTAAATAATCTTGTTATATTTAATTCTGTGTTAACACGTAAATAACATTTATACAACAATTTTGTTCAGGAATGTCACTTCAAAAAACAGAAAGGTTTGATGGGATTGATATCAAAGAAGAGATGACAGACGACCAACAAGTTAACACTACTTATACTTCAACCTGGTCAGTATGCAATTGTAAATGTGAGGAAGACGACAGAAGTAGCAATCTGAAAGCTGAAGCCGTGCTATGTAATCAGTTTAAAGCTAGTTCACAACACTTCAACCAAGTAGGTGAAGCTGAAAAGATTGAGGATTTCAGGATTTCCCGTGATGTTCCGGCTAAAGATGAACTTTTGGACTATAAAGAACTTTGGTGTGATAACTGTAATCTTGCGATAACACCATCGAATGTAAGACCTGCAAAAAGAAAGTCTTCTTTTCCTATACCTACCGAGTCTGATTTTGGTATTCAGGCTGAAACTCTATCTATTGGAGAAACCTTTCCGTCTGGGAATAAACATAAGTTCAAAAAACAGAAACAAACACACACCGGAGAGAAACCTTATTCTTGCAGTTTGTGTGATTACAAAGCGAGTCAATCGAGCACTCTTGCTCGTCACAAACTGACACACACCGGGGAGAAACCTTATTCTTGCAGTTTGTGTGATTATAAATCAAATCGATTGAGCAATCTCGCTTCTCACAAACGGACACACACAGGAAAGAAACCTTATTCTTGTAGTTTATGTGATTATAAATCAAATCAATCGGGCAATCTTGCTATTCACAAACTAAAACACTCTGGGAAGAAACCATATTCCTGCAGTTTTTGTGATTATAAATCGTATCGATCGAGCGATCTTGCTCGTCACAAACGGACACACACCGGGGAGAAACCTTATTCTTGCAGTTTGTGTGATTACAAATCGAGTCGATCGAGCACTCTTGCTAATCACGAACTGACACACACAGGAGAGAAACCCTATTCTTGCAGTTTGTGTGATTATAAATCCTATCGATTGAGCGATCTTGCTTCTCACAACCGGATACAAACCGGGGAAAAACCTTATTCTTGCAGTTTGTGTGATTACAATGCGAGTCGATCGAGCAATCTTGCTCGTCACAAACGGACACACACCGGGGAGAAACCTTATTCTTGCAGTTTGTGTGATTTTAAATCGAAGCAATCAAGTGATCTTGCTCGTCACGAACTGACACACACTGGAGAGAAACCTTATTCTTGCAGTTTGTGTCAATATAAATCAAATCAATCGGGCAATCTTGCTAAACACAAACTGACACACAAGGAATTCAGGATTCAGGTGCAAGAATTTTGCTAGTTAATACATTAAAACATTATATAATATAGTATATAATGAAAATATATTTGAATGATATTGCAAACTTTAGATTGTACTCCGTTTTTTGGTTAATTTTGCTAACTACAATTTGTGGCTTCATTATAACATATTTTATTTAATAATTTGATGATTAAAATTAGTTACCAATTATAATACACTAGAAACTCGCTAGTTGAAAGATTTGTTCAAGGAAATCTTAAAAATCAGTTATGTTTAGTTTCTCTTTATCATCTATCTCTGTACTACTACTATGGAAAGTAGGGATTTTATTTGGCAATGACAAAAACGTTGACTTTTGATAAAAGCCTAAATTGAACATTTTTTATCAGATTTTGAAAATCTTGGACCACTAAAAATTGTCAAAAACTGAGGTTTTCATTCTGCCACTGTTATTAATGAAAAATATTAATTGATGACCCAAGTACGAATTCGTAAATAAATCGCGGTTAGACTTTGGCCCTAAATTAATTCATTATTTTATTCGCGTAGAATGATAACTTTTATTGACTTAGTTATTAACTTAGTCAATCTAACCTAGACAATGTTGTAAAATCTTGCAACCAATGAGTCATATGAAAAAGGAAGAAAATCCTGATTTGATTCGCCGATAGTTTCATCTATATTGTCTATAATTTCCAAAAATTTGACCGAAATTGCAAACTTTAGATAGTACTCTGTTTTGGTTACTTGCAAAATGGAATTTTATTATACAATTTGTTTGGTATTTTTGATGATTGAGTCGTTACAAATTATAGTAAATAATCTTGTTATTTTTAATTCTGTTCGCTTAAGACGTAAAGAACATTAATATACAAACATTTTTATCAGGAATGTCACTTCAAAAAACAGAAAGGTTTGATGGGATTGATATCAAAGAAGAGATGACAGACGACCAACAAGTTAACACTACTTCAACCTGGTCATCATCAGTGTGAAATTGTAAATGTGAGGAAGACGACAGAAGTAACAATCTGAAAGCTGAAGCCGTGCTGTGTAATCAGTTTGAAGCTAGTTCAGAACACTTCAACCAAGTAGGTGAGGTTGTAAAGATTGAGGATGTCAGGAGTTTTTATGATGTCCCGGTTAAAGATGAACTTTTGGACTTAGATAAAGAACTTTGGTGTGATAACTGTAATCTTGCGATAACACCATCGAATGTAAGACCTGCAAAAATAAAGTCTTCTTCTTTTCCTATACCTACTGAGTCTGATTTTGGTATTCAGACTGAAACTCTATCTATTGGAGAAACCTCACCGTCTGGGACTAAAGAAAAGTTGAAACCATCGAATGTAAGACCTGCGAAAAGAAAGCATTCTCTTGTTCCTATACCTACTGAGTCTGATTTTGGTATTCAGGCTGAAACTCTATCTATTGGAGAAACCTCTCCGTCTGGGACTAAACAGAATTTGAAAAAACAGAAGCGAACACACACCAGAGAGAAACCTTATTCTTGCAGTTTTTGTGATTTTAAATGCAATCGATCGGGCAATCTTGCTCGTCACAAACTGACACACACAGGAGAAAAACCTTGTTCTTGCAGTTTGTGTGATTATAAATCAAGTCAATCGGGCGATCTTGCTCGTCACAAACTAACACACACCGGGAAGAAACCTTATTCTTGCAGTTTGTGTGATTATAAATCAAATAACTCTGGCAATGTTACTTCTCACAAACGGACACACACCGGGGAGAAACCCTATTCTTGCAGTTTGTGTGATTATAAATCGTATCGATCGAGCGATCTTGCTAAGTTCACAAACGGACTCACACCGGGAAGAAACCTTATTCTTGCAGTTTGTGTGATTATAAATCGTATCGATCGAGCGATCTTGCTGCTCACAAACGGACTCACACCGGGGAGAAACCTTTTTCTTGCAGTTTGTGTGATTATAAATCGAATCGATTGAGAAATCTTACTGCTCACAAACTGACACACACAGTAGAAAAACCTTATTCTTGCAGTTTGTGTGATTATAAATCGTATCGATCGAGCGATCTTGCTCGTCACAAACGGACACACACTGGAGAAAAACATTATTCTTGCAGTCTGTGTGATTATAAATCGAATCAATTGAGAGATCTTACTGCTCACAAACGGACACACACAGCATAGTAACCTTATTTTTGTAGTTTTTGTGATTATAAATCAAATCAATCGGGCAATCTTGCTAATCACGAACTGACACACAAGAAATTCAGGATTCAGGAAGAAGAACTTCGCTAGTTAATACATTAAAACATTATACAGTATACGGTATTTGACCAAAACCCATAATCATGGGTAGAGTGAACCGCTGCCAGTGTCTCTCTTTTCCAAACAAAAGAAAATGATATTAATTTGAGGAACCGTCCGCAAATGCAAATTGATACCGAGAATGAAATCGGTCGCTCGCTTTTCCCATTCAATAAGCTTTATTACAATACGTAAGCCGTGAATGAATGGGAAAAGCGAGCAACCGATTTCATTCTCGGTATCAATTTGCATTTGCGGACGGTTCCTCAAATTAATATCATTTTCTTTTGTTTGGAAAAGAGAGACACTGGCAGCGGTTCACTCTACCCATGATTATGGGTTTTGGTCAAATATCATCTCTTTTTGATTATAATGTCAGGATAATTTACACAGTCGAATCTTAATAAGGAGGTAATTTCAACGATTTCGAAATTTTACCTTTGAAAACGTTTCCTTGTGTTTAGGTAGGCATATCTGTCAATAACAGACTGAATATAGCACTTTTTACTCATTCAAGTTGGCATTAAATTCATATATAATGCCATTTTAATATCGTGGGAAAGCAGAATATATTCGAAATCACGAATGAGCAAAATTCTCACCTTTCGCACGTGCAAACTTTGAGCGGACGTTGCGTGCGCATAAAATATTGAATCACCATAAATTTTTGCATAGTGTTATTTAATATATAGTTTGATAAGCATGAAAAGTTTCAGAAGATTTCAAAAAGAACTTGGATCACAACGGGACTCCAAAGTTGGTAAAAATCGTGAAAATAACAATTTTTAGTGATTTTAGCTATTTTAAATGAATTTGGGCGTGTCCCCACGTGTGCAACTTTTCGATTTTCAACTTTAAAACTAGCCTATAACACAATTTAGACCTTTAGGAAGCAAAATTGAGCTCCACAACCCAAGGGATAGCCCAACACCAGAGAATACTAATTCACAACTTTTGTGTTTTTATAAAATTATTCTTCAAAAAAGCACAAACTTCAATAGCGAATATCTTTATGAAGGAGCAAGGTAGGAAAACTTTCCGGTAGATTTTCAGAATGCTTAAACAATTATCTAAGATGAAAATGTCCTCAGATTTTGAATAAAATTACTCCTTAATGCTTTAAAATCGATTTGAAAAGTTGTTATTTTGTCAAAAATCAAGTTTTAAAAACACTTAAATTGATGACGTCATCAAGTGATGATGATGACGATAAATTATTTTTCGATATAATGTAAACTAAAGTATAAACAATTATCTTTAAAACCTGCGGTTCGAAATGACTGTATCTTTTATACTTTTGAATCTACGGACACTTAAATGTAGGCTACAATTTACTGCAAAAGCGTCTATACATATATATATAGCTTCACGACAATCTGTTGTAAAACAGGGGTTCCAGAAAACCCACTTCCCGATACTCCTGCAACATGAAATTTTTTTTACAGTCGATTTGGACAAGGTCTAGACGCCCTGCAAAGTTTCAGATCTCTAACTCAATTTTAACATGGTTTTTAAGGCACCTGAATATGGCGATTTTGGGTTTTTTACCTAATTTCGTATAACATGCTGGCGCGTATTTTGCGCAAATTTCTTAAAAACCTCCACATAACTATTTCTTATTCCTGTCATCTTTAACATTGAATTAGAATGTTTTGAACTTAAATATACCTGCTGAACTACTTTCGATGAGTCTTAATGCCTGGAAAACAATAAAGGGGACATAATAGTATAGGGGGTACATAGTGTTGTGAATATAAGGGCAACGGTTATGCTTGCCAGCATTGTGATTTATAATATGTTTGATCAATTTACTTGGGACAGAATTTTTATAACTTCCAAAATCTTGTCGGTTATATCAAAAAATATATTTGAATGATATTGCAATCTTTTTTAGTTAATTGCTAACTACAATTTGTGGCTTGATTATAATATATTTTATTATATAATTTGATGATTGAGTAGTTACAAATTATTATACACTAGAAACCCGCTAGTTGAAAGCTTTGTTCGAGGAACTTTTAAAAATCAGTTATGTTAATTTCTCTTTATCATCTAGCTCTGTACTACTACTATAGAATTTAGGGATTTTATTTGACAATGACGACAACGTTAAATTTTTAAGATATGCCTCTTCAAAATTTGTATTAGATTTTGAAAATCTTGGACCACTGAAAATTGTCAAAAACTGAGGTTTTCATTCTGCCACTGTTATTAACTAAAATATTAATTGATGGCCCAAGTACGAATTCGTAAATAAATCGTCGTTTGACTTTGGCCCTAAATTAACTCATTATTTTATACACGTGGAATGATCACTTTTATTGACTTAGTTATTAACTTAGTCAACCTAACCTAGAGACAATGTTGTAAAATCTTACAACCAATGAATCGTATGAAAAAGAAAACAAATTATTTAAATCAGCACAAGCAGTTTTTCTTCATTTGATCGCTGATAATTTCAATTATTGTCGATAACTTCCAAAATTTTGTTGGTTATCACAAACAAATATTTGACCGATATTGCAAACTTTAGAGTGTACTCTGTTTTGGTTAATTGCTAAATCAAATTTGATCATATGATTTATTTGGTATTTTTCATGATTGAGTCGTTGCAAATTGTAGTAAATAATCTTGTTATATTTAATTCTGTTTTAAGACGTAAATAACATTTATACAACAATTTTTTTCAGGAATGTCACTTCAAAAAACAGAAAGGTTTGAGGGGATAGATATCAAAGAAGAGATGACAGACGACCAACAAGTTGACACTACTTCAACCTGGTCATCATCAGTGTGCAATTGTAAATGTGAGGAAGACGACAGAAGTAACAATCTGAAAGCTGAAGCCGTTCTGTGTAATCAGTTTGAAGCTAGTTCAGAACACTTCAACCAAGTAGGTGAAGTTGTAAAGATTGAGGATGTCAGGAGTTTCTATGATGTCCCGGTTAAAGATGAACTTTTGGACTATAAAGAACTTTGGTGTGATAACTGTAATCTTGCTCTAACACCATCGAATGTAAGACCTGCAAAAAGAAAGTCTTCTTTTCCTATACCTACTGAGTCTGATTTTGGTATTCAGGCTGAAACTCTATCTATTGGAGAAACCTCTCCGTCTGGGACTAAACAGAATTTGAAAAAACAGAAACAAAAACACACCAGAGAAAAGAGCCATCTTGCTTCTCACAAACGGACGCACACTGGGGAGAAACCCTATTCTTGCAGTTTGTGCGATTATAAATCAAATCAATCGTGCACTCTTGCTCGTCACAAACTGACACACTCCGGGGAAAAACCTTATTCTTGCAGTTTGTGTGATTACAATGCGAGTCGATCGAGCACTCTCGCTCGTCACAAACTGACACACACCAGGGAGAAACCTTATTCTTGCAGTTTGTGTGATTATAAATCATATAATTCTGGCCATCTTGCTTCTCACAAACGAACACACACCGGGGAGAAACCCTATTCTTGCAGTTTGTGTGATTATAAATCTAATCATTCGGGGGATCTTGCTCGTCACAAGCGGTCACACACAGAGGAGAAACCCTATTCTTGCAGTTTGTGTGATTATAAATCATATCACTCTGGCAATCTTGCTTCTCACAAACGGACACACACCGGGGAGAAACCGTATTCTTGCAGTTTGTGTGATTATAAATCAAATCAATCGGGCAATCTTGCTAAACACAAACTGACACACAAGGAATTCAGGATTCAGGAGCAAGAATTTTGCTAGTTAATACATTAAAACATTATATAATATAGTATGTTTGATAAATTAACTTGGACAGAATTTTGATGACCAAAATCTTGTCGGTCAGCCCAGAAAATATATTTGAATGATATTGCAAACTTTAGATTGTACTCCGTTTTTTGGTTAATTTTGCTAACTACAATTTGTGGCTTCATTATAACATATTTTATTTAATAATTTGATGAATGAAATTAGTTACCAATTATAATACACTAGAAACTCACTAGTTGAAAGATTTGTTCAAGGAAATATTAAAAATCAGTTATGTTTAATTTCTCTTTATCATCTATTTCTGTACTACTACTATGGAAAGTAGGGATTTTATTTGACAATGACGAAAGCGTTTAATTTTGAGATAAGCCTAAATTGAACATTTTTATTAGATTTTGAAAATCTTGGACCACTAAAAGTTGTCAAAAACTGAGGTTTTCATTCTGCCACTGTTATTAATTAAAATATTAATTGATGGCCCAAGTTCGAATTCGTAAATAAATCGCGGTTAGACTTTGGCCCTAAATTAACTCATTATTTTATTCTCGTGGAATGATAAATTTTATTGACTTAGTTATTAACTAAGTCAACCTAACCTAGACAATGTTGTAAAATCTTGCAACAAATGAATCATATGAAAAAGGAAGAAAATCCTTATTTAAATCAGCACAAGCAGTTTTACTTCATTATATCGCCGATGATTTCAATTATTGTCGATATGTTCCAAAATCTTGTTTGTTATCACAAACAAATATTTGACCGATATTGCAAACTTTAGAGTGTACTCTGTTTTGGTTAATTGCTAAATCAAATTTGATCATATGATTAATTTGGTATTTTTCATGATTGAGTCGTTACAAATTGTAGTAAATAATCTTGTTATATTTAATTATGTTCGCTTAAGACGTAAATAGCATTTATACAACAATTTTTTTCAGGAATGCCACTTCAAAAAACAGAAAGGTTTGATGGGATTGATATCAAAGAAGAGATGACAGACGACCAACAAGTTAACACTACTTCAATTTGGTCAGTATGCACTTGTAAATGCGAGGAAGACGGCAGAAGTAACAATCTGAAAGCTGAAGCCGTGCTGTGTAATCAGTTTGAAGCTAGTTCAAAACATTTCAATCCAGTAGGTAAAGTTGTAAAGATTGAGGATTTCAGAAGTTGCTATGATGTCCCGTTTAAAGATGAACTTTTGGATTATAAAGAACTTTGGTGTGATAATTGTAATCTTGCGCTAACACCATCGAATGTAAGACCTGCGAAAAGAAAGTCTTCTTCTTTTCCTATAGCTACCGAGTCTGATTGTGGTATTCAGGCTGAAACTCTATCTATTGGAGAAACCTCTGCGTCTGGGACTAAACAGAAGTTGAAAAAACAGAAACAAAAACACACTGGAGAGAAAACTTATTCTTGCAGTATTTGTGATTACAAAGCGAGTCGATCGAGCACTCTTGCTATTCACAAACGGACACATACCGGAGAGAAACCTTATTCTTGCAGTCTGTGTGATTTTAAATCGAATCATTCGGGGGATGTTGCTCGTCACAAACGGACACACACCGGAGAGAAACCTTATTCTTGCAGTCTGTTTGATTTTAAATCGAATCGATCGAGCGATCTTGCTCGTCACGAACTGACACACACAGCAGAGAAACCTTATTCTTGCAGTTTGTGTGATTATAAATCGTATCGATTGAGCGATCTTGTTTCTCATAAACGGACACACACCGGGGAGAAACCTTATTCTTGCAGTTTGTGTGATTTTAAATCGTATCGATCGGGCGATCTTGCTCGTCACAAACGGACACACACCGGGAAGAAACTTTATTCTTGCAGTTTGTGTGATTATAAATCGTATCAATCGGGCGATCTTGCTCGTCACAAACTGACACACACCGGGGAGAAACCTTATTCTTGCAGTTTGTGTGATTATAAATCAAATCGATTGAGCAATCTTGTTTCTCACAAACGGACACACACCGGGAAGAAACTTTATTCTTGCAGTTTGTGTGATTATAAATCGTATCAATCGAGCACTCTTGCTCGTCACAAACGGACACACACCGGGGAGAAACCTTATTCTTGCAGTTTGTGTGATTATAAATCAAATCAATCGGGTAATCTTGCTAAACACAAACTGACACACAAGGAATTCAGGATTCAGGAACAAGAACTTTGCTAGTTAATACATTAACACATTATATATATATATAATTATAATATATACGTATTATGTTTGATAAATTTACTGGACAGAATTTTGATAACTTCCTAAATCTTGTCGGTTATCCCAGAAAATATATTTGAACGATATTGCAAACTTTAGATTGTACTCCGTTTTTTGGTTAATTGCTAACTAAAATTTGTGGCTAGATCGGCTAGATTATAATATATTTTATTTAATAATTTGATGATTGAGTTGTTACAAATTATAATGGGGGGGGGGGGGGGTGTCACGTCCGTCTATGTCCGCTTGTCTCATAGAATCCAAAAAGGACAGGACATAGGCGGACATAGGCGGACATAGACGGACATAGGCGGACATTGGCGGACATTGACGGACATAGGCGGACATAGGCGGACATTAATGGACACCTAAATTGCTAAATAAAATGTTCAATTTTTGCTGTTATAGGGGGATCATGTTTTTTGTCCGTTCGGTACCCTATATTTTCAAAACGGACAAAAAATAGAGCGGACAAAAATGGACAAAAAAGGGCAAAAATGGAAATAACATTTAGATGCTTCCTCCTCCTACTCTTCCTCCTCCTCCCCCTGGGTCTTCCTGATCTTCCTCAGTCCTCTTCCTCCTCCCCTCCTCAGTCCTCCTCCTACTCCTCCTCCTCGTCCTCAGTCCTCCTCATCAGTCCTCAACAGTCCTTCTCCTCCCCAGTCCTCCTCCTCCTCCTGAGTCCTCCTCCTGGGTCCTCCTCCTGGGTCCTCCTCCTCCTCTTCATCCTCCTCCTCTTCCTCCTCAGTCCTCAGTCCTCCTCCTCATCCTTCTCCTCAGTCCTCCATCCTCCTCCTCAGTCCTCCCCCAGTCCCCCTCCTCCTCCTCCTATTCAGTCCTCCTCCTCCTCCTCCTCCTTCTCAGTCCTCCTCACTCCTCAGTCCTCCTCCTCCTCCTGAGTCCTCCTCCTCCTCCTCCTCCTCTTCCCTCTCAGTCATCCTCCTCAGCCATCCTCCTCAGTGCAATTTCTTGCTGTTGCCAGAGGGTCTTTTTTTTGTCGAATTTAGTGTTTTTTTTCTGTCCGTTTCCGGGGGGATTTCAAGTTTAAAATATAATATAGATATTATAACTGTATACCTACTGCAAACTAGGTTTTATGTCATTTGAAGATGCATGCGAGTGGCTACATGCTGGAACAAAAACACAGCGCAAGGTATGTTCTAATTTTAGTTTTAAAACAACATTTATCTCATACCCAATTATAGTTTGAGTACTCCACCACCTTTTAGAACTGTTAATTTTTCCTTTACTTATGAGATGCAGTATAGCTCAAATAAGAAATATGGAAAACAATTAAATATTTCAGAAATGTAGTTGCCATCTAATTTGTATAAACATTAATCAATACACTTGATTTGGTACTACAATCCTAATGCCACTAACTCTCAGAAAGGTTTAGATGCGGTAACTAACCATGTAGCAGATCCGGAAATACAGAGAAAGATTGACAGTAAAACTGATCAGAATAACAAAAAACTCAACTGGACGAAGCTACTTGATTGGGTCCATGAAGCTATTATCCAAAATGTTGGCAAGCTTGGTCCCAACGACCATGTCAATAAGGCTAAAGGTTTTAAATTACCAGCTGAATTGTTAGATTAAAACTATAAATTTCAAAATTAATTAAAAGGGGATGATTTTAATCAGTTACATAAGTAAATCCTATTTAAAAGAATTTGGTTGACCAATCTAATCATCAATTATATATTAACGTCTTATTTTGCTATCTGTAGGTCTAACAAATGCATACTCCAACGTGTTACAATCTGCTGATGCTCGAGGTGAACGGATCAAGAGCAATCTAGTGATCTCATCCCATGTGATGGATGTAGTTATCAATAACAACAACTGCAGATTCTTAGGGAAGGACTACATCCGGATCATGTGCAAGTATATCCTCTCCTCGCCTCACCACTGTGCTAACATCGCCGCACCCAAATGGATGGGTATGTTTTTTCTTCTATGTAACACGTCAACTAACACTTTGTTCATTTGGGAGGAGGTAATTATTTATTCTTAATTGAATATAATATAACCTTATATAATAAGGTGTTTACCTCGTTACCTTCTGACCTCCAAGATAGATTAATGACGATTGAATGACAACTTAACCTATTAACTAATTAACTAATGACCGCTTAACTAGTATTTAAAACTCCCATTGTTCAGCCCTGCTGATGAGATTGTTTGAGGTTTGGACTTCTCACAAAGACCTTGTCCCTGCCCCCATCCTCGTCACCTGTATTTACCGAGTTGCGGCCAGCACCTCTGTCAAACACCACTTTCCTAAACCTGAGGTGTTTCTCTACTTCTCCGACTTCATAAGAATGGAATGGTAAGTGGGCCTACATATTATAATGAAAATGTTAAATTTCCTCCTAGTCCAACAAACATTTTTGTACCAAATACAAAAGTTTCTTCTGCCCTTAAAAATGTCAGGTCTTTTAAAAATTTCCTCTTTCTTTGGATAAACATTTCCTCCCAGTAAGAAGCTAGATTGTTCAATGGTCAAAATTACAGTCAAAACCGCCAAATTTCGGTCAAGGAGACAGCAGAAAAGCTTCTCTTACAAAATCTCACAAAATTTGTTCTTCTATTCTGATGATTTTCCGTTTATCCAAAGATCCAAGCTTCCTTTCGGGATCCAACTTTCAGTACCACAATTGTGTCTTGTGCCATCCTCAGTGACCTTGCTAGATGGTCATCCAAGAAAAATTCAGTCAAAACAGCGAAGGAAACGGCAGAAAAGCCCTATTTCAATGATCTGCATTCCAATCAGAACTTAAGAGAAAATAATTTGATATGAGAGTCGAAAAAGCTGCTGAAATTAAGAAGCCGAATAAATGATGTGGTGTATTTAACTCTTCCGGACGATATTTGTAACTCTCATAACTCCCACAAACTCAGGGGCCGGCACCACGAGAAGAGCAGCAGTTTCACTACATCCTGTGTAAACTTCGCCTCTCTCTACAACACCCAAATAACCAGATCTGGTGGCTCACCTCACGATATCCTGGAGCTAGGAGCCCTCATTATTCCCCTTATCTTGAGACCAAATCATGCGCTGCTGTACAGGTATTTCTAGGATTTTCTTTTTGTGTTGTGTGCTACGGTACAGCGTTTCATTTTTTGGAATTTATAGTGGTATGTTCTATTATAGATATCAGGTATATTTATCTAATTTTAATGTAATATTCCCGTTATCTTGCGACCAAATCATGCGCTGCTGTATAGGTATATCTATGGTTTTCTTTTTCTGAGGACGCCTTACCAAGTTACCAGTAGTTTACCATCTAATTCTAATGTAATATTATCCACAAATCATGCGCAGGGGGGTTAGAGGAGAGACTATGGAGTTTGTGAGTGGTGTTGTGGGTGTTTGGCAGAGTTTAGATCCCGAAGAGCGATCTGTTGATCTTCAAGAGGTATGTTTACTTGCTGATTTGTAGGAATAATTTATAGTTCAATTAGTTACAACTGGAAAATTCTCGCGGTAAACAAAAAGAGGTTCATATGATCCCAATCTTGAGTATTTGTAGCTTCTCAAATAACATTTCAAGCGTTTCGTATACCTAAATGATAAACATAAAATATCAAGAAACTCGTACTTACAGTTTTAATTTTCGTTTCAGATGATCCGACTATTACAAGATAGCCTTTTGTCTGACCTAGAAAACTCGTCTGTCAATTTAGTTTCCTCGAATACAAGGTGAAGTAAAACAGTAAAAGTTTTTATTTATTTGTTTGTAAGGTTTATTTTACCAGGCAAAAAATCCAAATTTCTATTAAGCTACAGTTCATGAATTTGGTCTTCTCTGAGGTATCATAGTATGCTTTTTAAAAGAAAACCCCGTATAGTGATGATAATAGGCAGTTACGATATTGTGATCTATTTTATACAGACCCTAATTATTAGTATTTAGTATGTGGTCGATTAATTATCTCGAATAAAACAGATTTCCCACCTCATTAACAACTAATTACTTCAGTTATTATATTAGTTTAAGTGAAAACAAATGTGGTGATTTAAACAAGTAAAGTGTTGCTGTCACGGTTACAAATACAATGCAAGAATAGAATGTTTAAATATTTAAATATTCAAATTTTAAATATTTTTATTTATGAGACAATTCAACAACCTCCCAAGGTAACCCAAAAATTGAATTGCAATCCCTTTCCCAATTTTGGAGTTGACCGCACTCCAGGACCATCAGCCAGATCAGATCCGCGGCAGTGGGACCCCCAGACACACATAGCTCAACTTGAGAGAATGTGTCTGTTCCAGAGAAACAGGTCGCTAACCAATCTCGACCTGCTTCTCCGGACATGACTAGAGTCATGGGGCTGGCACAAGGAGTCAACTACTCCCCCCACTGTGACCCCCCTTAAAGGGAGATCGTCTAAAATCGTCCTCAGTGGTGTAAAATCGTAGGGATGTGATAGTGACGCTCCTTAATATAAGGAATATCGTCTAAAATCATCATCTTTGGTTTAAAATCGTAGGGTCGCTGTAGTCCAATCTTCCTTAATATAAGGAACTGAACTACAGTCGACAGTGGTATAAAATCCTCATCCTTGGTGTAAATTGTGATGGTAGTCCACGATCCACTCAGCCACTGATGGGCAGTACAACGTCTCCAGAAAGAGCCGGTCGCACCATGAGAGGAGGCAAGCTGTTCTTCCTTTCCAGATCAGTCTGGCTTTCTTCGTCTTTTGTTAGGAGACCAAGCTCCAAATCAGGTTGGTCAGTCTGTGACCAGTTGTGGAACCTTTTCTTGCTTCGGGTTTTCATAAACATGAACTTCATGCTACTATCCAGGTGGTGCTGGAATTCACCGAACGTCCTTTCGGTGGCATTATCCAGCTGCTGGATCATCATTGTGCAGGTTCTAAGCCTGGTAGTGGCAGTCCTACTGTCTGCCTTCGTGGCCACCAATAAGTGGACAAAGAGTCCGAGTAGGCAGGACGTCAATATCAGAGTGAATATTGCCGCCACTAACATGGAGTCTTTGTCCAGTACCATATTAGTGTGTGAGTTGGATGATCAAAGTTGAGATCAAATTGCGAATCGAAGCGAATTCAAAGAGAGTTCTAACAGATTGGCTGCTGTACAGACGTGTTGCTAGGTTTTATAGATAAAAACTGCACGTGCGACACTATTTTCATCTGTGCTTGCCAAAAAATCAAAGTCGTGCGTGCAATTACCAATTTTACAGCTTGTCGCCTAGCGACGGATCTTCAAGGTATCAGGACGATTTTCTAAACTGCTGGAAACTGAAATATTTATCAAACTATATTCAAATTTTAAGTTTAACGCTCAATTTCTCCGCAGCATTGAAGGTATTTATTACAAGCTCTGCTCACGTGTAATGATATGCTGTAAAAACTTGGGATGTGATGAAACGTTGGAACCGTCCAGAAGGCGCAGAAAAGTCACATCTCTTCTGGATTTATTTCGAAGACTTCATTCTTTGCCTGACATTATCAAAACTTCAATGTGAGTTGTGTTGTGTATGCGACAGTCAATGTTGCTATGAAACTTTTCTTGGCGGGAATAAGGACGGTCGCTCTTTTTAAACATATTTACTGTAGGACGCAAAAACAATTGTCTGGAGAATAGATCAAATCGTAAGCACTTTCGCGAAAGCGCGCGCCTACCTTTCGGCATGGCTAGGCTGTCTGGATATTTACAATTTCCTCGGCTAAACATGCATTTATGCATTGGTATAACAATTAATACACCACTTTTTGTCATGCAGGACGATAACTCAATTGACTTGCTCACTAGTCTCAACCAAAGATTGTGAGGACGCAAGGGAACCTCTGTCATAACATCGATTTTCCTTTAGGTGTAGAATCGGCACATTACTGAATCAAGAAGAGTATTTTGAGAAGAGTGATTTGAAAAGTATAGTGTCAAACCTGTTGACGGCACTCAAAGAAACGAAATCAGATGCTAGCTTTGTCGATGCTTTACTAACCTTCTTGTTGGATATTTTAGAAGGTTCCCATTACCTATTTAGCACATGACACATTTTCTTGAATATTAAACATTTTTGATTAATCCTCATTCATTAATTATTTGTTTGATTTCTCAATATTACCTCTATTACCAGTGATAGATGTTCCTGATTTAAAGACTGAAGTGGTGTCCACGGTTCAGAGATCGTGTCTACTCTCGCACGAGTATCTCGCACTGAAGATACTGTATTCTATAACAACACCTCCAGATATCCTTACCTTCAAGAAACCGTCTTGGTAAATTTAATTAATTGATAATTTATTTAGTCGATAATTAATCAATTGATAATTTAGTCTTTGAGAAATTTTTGGAGTTTTTAGCGGTTTCACGAAATTCTTAGCTGATTCATCCTTAATCTTTGCCACTCCTGACAATTACGACATTTCATGACTACAGGTCAAATGTTGACTCCATTGGAGCTAATCTTGATACAGTGAGTGTCTCCGATAAGAAACTAGTGAATTGGTTGCTGAGAGGATACTGGACAGAAAGTACTTTCTACGTCTTCAAGATCGCTCTTTCTGATTGGAAGTTAGTTTTCTTATACTTTTTACTAGGAGCTATCCAAGTTTTTCTATCTGTTAAAAAACAGTTGTAAGCACTAAACTGTGTCCAAGATTTGACATATCTCAACTTCATTTTCTTAATACTTCTGCAGAGGGAGCACTCCAGCTAAAATAGGACATATTCTGGCTAATATCGTGACAAATCAAAAGAAAAGTCCTCGTAACGACCCGACCTTTCTTCTGGAGACTGGCTGTGAAGATAATCAAGTTTGCAACCATTACGGTGAAATGCAGTTCAAATCAGAGAATATCCCCGTCAAGGAATTGGCAAAAAATATAGGTTGCTATTTTAAAGATTTTAAAAGTATGTTTAGCAATTTAAACATTTTAAAGATTTTTCCTTACACTACCGATATTTTTGTATTTCTTAATGCATGATAAGTAACGCTACACTACCAGAAGGAGCGACAGTATGCATTAGCAATTTACTATTTCAGGATCAACTCCCCGCAAACTAACCGTTAACCAGGATTTAATGGACGAAATTAAGAGTATCATCCTGGAAATATGTATGAAAGTATCGACTGAGAGTCAGAGCGATTTGTTACTGATGTACGCTACTGTCATACAATCTATGTTCACAAATCTGAAGAGAAGTGGATTGAGCGAAAATGTGATATCCTGCTTGCACCAACAGTTCGATTTTATCATCGTGGTAAATACAAATCGTGTAGTTATGTTTATCAAACTTTTCTTTAGATTCAACTCTTTATTCTATATAGAAATCAGTGACCCAACAGGTCATTCTTATGAGTTAAAACACCAATTTTAAACATGATGTTGTCTGTTCCTTATGCAGCCAAACAATTTTCATCGACTTATTTTATCATAGTCAACAAATAATAACAAACCTATTCTCCAACTCAATAGTTTTTTTTGCTAGATAAGAACCAGCAAGCCCACAACTAACTCTTATAGCTTTACTTATAGCTTTACTTATGATATGACCACTTATTTCAGTACCTGAAGAATCTTCCGATGACGTCAGACCTACACCCATTGCTCCTTGAATTAGCCAAAGTAGCTTATATCGGCCTACCACTGTCTTGGATGAGATACCTTTTATCTGCTTTGGAAGGTTGGTAATTGAATGATGAGTATAAGTTTTATCATAAAAGTAGTGTTATTAAAATTGAATTTATTATCATCATATTGGGTTGATGATCTCTTTAGAATAGTAAATCATCATAATATTATCATATTATTATCTAACTACACTAACATCGATTTAAATACCCGATGACTTTGACGGTCGATTTGAGTAAATAAAACAACCGCAGGAAGTGAACCAGTAAGCAGTGAGACAGATTCAGAGGAGCTGATAGTATCCAGTTCGTTGTGGGGCGGAAAAGAGAACACATTTACCTCTGGAAACATTTCCAGCACTTTCATGTCCACCACTGTACCCACCACTCAGGTAGAACTTCTTACCGTCTCTTTTTCTCAACAACTTATCCGAAATGGTTTTGACACTTTTAACCTTGTGTCTTGATAAATTAGAGTGCAGTTAGATAATTAAGAATCTGATGTTTGCTAGTTTATGGGAGCGGACGAAGGACAGTTTGCGGAGGGAAATCTAGTTGATGCTAGCACTGAGAGGAGAAAACAGATCGTGGATATTCTGGTCACGTGGCACGAGTCTACCCCTGGAACGTCTCTTGAAATTCTCGAATCCCTCAAGGTACATGCTGGTATTATTATACATTATACATTATATATCATTATGTATAGTAAGAGGTTGATGAGTGTCAGCTTCTATTTTTAGACTTATTCTGTGATAAGAATTGTATGCTCCCTGCTATCTAGACTCTAGAGGCTACTCGAATAGCATTTATATCAGCTCTAAAAAATTATTAATGAATAATTTTCAGACGCTGTGTCAAGATCATCTGGAAGTCAGATCCTGGACTCCTTGTCTGCTGCATATCTTGAGACAACTCTGCCATCTCTCTCCGATTCTCCCGCTCAGATTTGTGGAAATTATCCCTGAAATTGCAAGGTTAGTGCCTCGTGTCACTCTCATTCTCAGATAATACTGTAAGAACTATTCTATACTTCTTTTATTGAGGACTGAATCTTTGCCATGGGTATTACTGTATTATTAGGTGCATTAAACACGGGTAAGATATGTAGTATGAAATCATCCAATCGTATAAAAGTTTCTAATTTTGGGTTAACAGATGAACCAATCTGCAGGTTATTGCTAGTAGCGAACTTTAAAGACGAGACAAAGTGTTGCGAAGTGTTGCAGAGTGTCGCGGTGTTGTTACCACACGTCACCTCCGAGACTCATAGTATAGTTGTTAGGGACATTGTACAAAATATCGTCCTCAATTTCTGGTGAGAACTCCGAATCTACTTTCCCTACTTTCGTCACACATCAATATCACATTTCTTTAATCCTCGTTACCCTTTCATTCGCTAAATCCTCTTTACGCTCCACCTTGACTTGCTTAGACTCTAAGATATGATTTAAAGTTGGCGGTCGCTACAGTGTCGTTACACCTCTCCGTTTTCTAACCCGTTATCCCAGGCAGTTCTATGAACAGGGTAAGATGTCGCCCTTGTGTCGGATACCCTTCCTAAAGTGTATTAACCACCTCGCCTCCCCTCGTTTACTGGCTGCTGTGGGAGAGCATCTCAAACCTGGGGACATCCTCGTAGCTATGGCTCAAGACGAGGTACTCACTTAGTTCACGTTATCGATCATTTTGATTTTGAGCATTTAAATCGTCATATTCTCCGGAATGTTATTGATCTTGAACTGTGTATTTCAGCCCAAACTAAAGTACAGGATGTTATAAAATGGTATTATAAACAGAACGTTAGACAAGTCAATCTGACTGTTTCAGGTGCCGGTGGTAAGACTACACGTGGTGAAGATAGTTGAAACCCTCCTCTCAACATCATCCCCGGATCGCCAGCTGGAGATGTTCAACATGTTCAGTGCTGTGTTCGATATGAAGTGTCAGGTGAGTGTTCAACATGTTCAGTGCTGTGTTCGATATGAAGTGTCAGGTGAGTGTTCAACATGTTCAGTGCTGTGTTCGATATGAAGTGTCAGGTGAGTGTTCAACATGTTCAGTGCTGTGTTCGATATGAAGTGTCAGGTGAGTGTTCAACATGTTCAGTGCTGTGTTCGATATGAAGTGTCAGGTGAGTGTTCAACATGTTCAGTGCTGTGTTCGATATGAAGTGTCAGGTGAGTGTTCAACATGTTCAGTGCTGTGTTCGATATGAAGTGTCAGGTGAGTGTTCAACATGTTCAGTGCTTGTTGGATATGAAGTGTCAGGTGAGTGTTCAACATGTTCAGTGCTGTGTTCGATATGAAGTGTCAGGTGAGTGTTCAACATGTTCAGTGCTGTGTTCGATATGAAGTGTCAGGTGAGTGTTCAACATGTTCAGTGCTGTGTTCGATATGAAGTGTCAGGTGAGTGTTCAACATGTTCAGTGCTTGTTGGATATGAAGTGTCAGGTGAGTGTTCAACATGTTCAGTGCTGTGTTCGATATGAAGTGTCAGGTGAGTGTTCAACATGTTCAGTGCTGTGTTCGATATGAAGTGTCAGGTGAGTGTTCAACATGTTCAGTGCTGTGTTCGATATGAAGTGTCAGGTGAGTGTTCAACATGTTCAGTGCTGTGTTCGATATGAAGTGTCAGGTGAGTGTTCAACATGTTCAGTGCTGTGTTCGATATGAAGTGTCAGGTGAGTGTTCAACATGTTCAGTGCTGTGTTCGATATGAAGTGTCAGGTGAGTGTTCAACATGTTCAGTGCTGTGTTCGATATGAAGTGTTAGGTGAGTGTTCAACATGTTCAGTGCTTGTTGGATATGAAGTGTCAGGTGAGTGTTCAACATGTTCAGTGCTGTGTTGGATATGAAGTGTCAGGTGAGTGTTCAACATGTTCAGTGCTGTGTTCGATATGAAGTGTCAGGTGAGTGTTCAACATGTTCAGTGCTGTGTTCGATATGAAGTGTCAGGTGAGTGTTCAACATGTTCAGTGCTGTGTTCGATATGAAGTGTCAGGTGAGTGTTCAACATGTTCAGTGCTGTGTTTGATATGAAGTGTCAGGTGAGTGTTCAACATGTTCAGTGCTGTGTTCGATATGAAGTGTCAGGTGAGTGTTCAACATGTTCAGTGCTGTGTTCGATATGAAGTGTCAGGTGAGTGTTCAACATGTTCAGTGCTTGTTCGATATGAAGTGTCAGGTGAGTGTTCAACATGTTCAGTGCTGTGTTGGATATGAAGTGTCAGGTGAGTGTTCAACATGTTCAGTGCTGTGTTCGATATGAAGTGTCAGGTGAGTGTTCAACATGTTCAGTGCTGTGTTCGATATGAAGTGTCAGGTGAGTGTTCAACATGTTCAGTGCTGTGTTCGATATGAAGTGTCAGGTGAGTGTTCAACATGTTCAGTGCTGTGTTCGATATGAAGTGTCAGGTGAGTGTTCAACATGTTCAGTGCTGTGTTTGATATGAAGTGTCAGGTGAGTGTTCAACATGTTCAGTGCTGTGTTCGATATGAAGTGTCAGGTGAGTGTTCAACATGTTCAGTGCTGTGTTCGATATGAAGTGTCAGGTGAGTGTTCAACATGTTCAGTGCTGTGTTCGATATGAAGTGTCAGGTGAGTGTTCAACATGTTCAGTGCTGTGTTCGATATGAAGTGTCAGGTGAGTGTTCAACATGTTCAGTGCTGTGTTCGATATGAAGTGTCAGGTGAGTGTTCAACATGTTCAGTGCTGTGTTTGATATGAAGTGTCAGGTGAGTGTTCAACATGTTCAGTGCTGTGTTCGATATGAAGTGTCAGCTGGAGATGTTCAACATGTTCAGTGCCGTGTTCGATATGAAGTGTCAGGTGAGTGTTCAACATGTTCAGTGCTGTGTTCGATATGAAGTGTCAGGTGAGTGTTCAACATGTTCAGTGCTGTGTTTGATATGAAGTGTCAGGTGAGTGTTCAACATGTTCAGTGCCGTGTTCGATATGAAGTGTCAGCTGGAGATGTTCAACATGTTCAGTGCTGTGTTAGATATGAAGTGTCAGGTGAGTGTTCAACATGTTCAGTGCTGTGTTCGATATGAAGTGTGAGGTGAGTGTTCAACATGTTCAGTGCTGTGTTCGATATGAAGTGTCAGGTGAGTGTTCAACATTTTCAGTGCTGTGTTCGATATGAAGTGTGAGGTGAGTGTTCAACATGTTCAGTGCTGTGTTCGATATGAAGTGTCAGGTGAGTGTTCAACATGTTCAGTGCTGTGTTAGATATGAAGTGTCAGGTGAGTGTTCAACATGTTCAGTGCTGTGTTCGATATGAAGTGTCAGGTGAGTGTTCAACATGTTCAGTGCTGTGTTCGATATGAAGTGTCAGGTGAGTGTTCAACATGTTCAGTGCTGTGTTCGATATGAAGTGTCAGGTGAGTGTTCAACATGTTCAGTGCTGTGTTCGATATGAAGTGTCAGGTGAGTGTTCAACATGTTCAGTGCTGTGTTCGATATGAAGTGTCAGGTGAGTGTTCAACATGTTCAGTGCTGTGTTCGATATGAAGTGTCAGGTGAGTGTTCAACATGTTCAGTGCTGTGTTCGATATGAAGTGTCAGGTGAGTGTTCAACATGTTCAGTGCTGTGTTCGATATGAAGTGTCAGGTGAGTGTTCAACATGTTCAGTGCTGTGTTCGATATGAAGTGTCAGGTGAGTGTTCAACATGTTCAGTGCTGTGTTCGATATGAAGTGTCAGGTGAGTGTTCAACATGTTCAGTGCTGTGTTCGATATGAAGTGTCAGGTGAGTGTTCAACATGTTCAGTGCTTGTTCGATATGAAGTGTCAGGTGAGTGTTCAACATGTTCAGTGCTGTGTTTCGATATGAAGTGTCAGGTGAGTGTTCAACATGTTCAGTGCTGTGTTCGATATGAAGTGTCAGGTGAGTGTTCAACATGTTCAGTGCTGTGTTCGATATGAAGTGTCAGGTGAGTGTTCAACATGTTCAGTGCTGTGTTCGATATGAAGTGTCAGGTGAGTGTTCAACATGTTCAGTGCTGTGTTCGATATGAAGTGTCAGGTGAGTGTTCAACATGTTCAGTGCTGTGTTCGATATGAAGTGTCAGGTGAGTGTTCAACATGTTCAGTGCTGTGTTCGATATGAAGTGTCAGGTGAGTGTTCAACATGTTCAGTGCTGTGTTCGATATGAAGTGTCAGGTGAGTGTTCAACATGTTCAGTGCTGTGTTCGATATGAAGTGTCAGGTGAGTGTTCAACATGTTCAGTGCTGTGTTCGATATGAAGTGTCAGGTGAGTGTTCAACATGTTCAGTGCTGTGTTCGATATGAAGTGTCAGGTGAGTGTTCAACATGTTCAGTGCTTGTTGGATATGAAGTGTCAGGTGAGTGTTCAACATGTTCAGTGCTGTGTTTGATATGAAGTGTCAGGTGAGTGTTCAACATGTTCAGTGCTGTGTTCGATATGAAGTGTCAGGTGAGTGTTCAACATGTTCAGTGCTGTGTTCGATATGAAGTGTTAGGTGAGTGTTCAACATGTTCAGTGCTTGTTGGATATGAAGTGTCAGGTGAGTGTTCAACATGTTCAGTGCTGTGTTCGATATGAAGTGTCAGGTGAGTGTTCAACATGTTCAGTGCTGTGTTTGATATGAAGTGTCAGCTGGAGATGTTCAACATGTTCAGTGCTGTGTTCGATATGAAGTGTCAGGTGAGTGTTCAACATGTTCAGTGCTGTGTTCGATATGAAGTGTCAGGTGAGTGTTCAACATGTTCAGTGCTGTGTTCGATATGAAGTGTCAGGTGAGTGTTCAACATGTTCAGTGCTGTGTTCGATATGAAGTGTCAGGTGAGTGTTCAACATGTTCAGTGCTGTGTTCGATATGAAGTGTTAGGTGAGTGTTCAACATGTTCAGTGCTGTGTTCGATATGAAGTGTCAGGTGAGTGTTCAACATGTTCAGTGCTGTGTTTGATATGAAGTGTCAGGTGAGTGTTCAACATGTTCAGTGCTGTGTTGGATATGAAGTGTCAGGTGAGTGTTCAACATGTTCAGTGCTGTGTTCGATATGAAGTGTCAGGTGAGTGTTCAACATGTTCAGTGCTGTGTTCGATATGAAGTGTCAGGTGAGTGTTCAACATGTTCAGTGCTGTGTTCGATATGAAGTGTCAGGTGAGTGTTCAACATGTTCAGTGCTGTGTTCGATATGAAGTGTCAGGTGAGTGTTCAACATGTTCAGTGCTTGTTGGATATGAAGTGTCAGGTGAGTGTTCAACATGTTCAGTGCTGTGTTCGATATGAAGTGTCAGGTGAGTGTTCAACATGTTCAGTGCTGTGTTCGATATGAAGTGTCAGGTGAGTGTTCAACATGTTCAGTGCTGTGTTTGATATGAAGTGTCAGGTGAGTGTTCAACATGTTCAGTGCTTGTTGGATATGAAGTGTCAGGTGAGTGTTCAACATGTTCAGTGCTGTGTTCGATATGAAGTGTCAGGTGAGTGTTCAACATGTTCAGTGCTTGTTGGATATGAAGTGTCAGGTGAGTGTTCAACATGTTCAGTGCTGTGTTTGATATGAAGTGTCAGGTGAGTGTTCAACATGTTCAGTGCTGTGTTTGATATGAAGTGTCAGGTGAGTTTTACCTGATAATTTAATCATTATACGCGTTTAATTATCAGTTATCATGGTAACTAAGTTTCTTATGACTAAAAGAATAGAAGGCCAAAATTATTGTATTTATACAGGTGTTTTTTTAATAAAATAAAAACCGCTCTAAACAGGAAGATAAAAGTACGGACCTGTCCTCACCCCTCCGGACCTACCTCCTCTTCCTAAAATCCTGTCTCGTAACCACATCTACCCTGATCCTCCCTGCTCTTAACAAACTGGTTCAGCTCGCTGCTCACGCCCCTTCAGTCACCGCTAAGGTTACTTCGTGGTTTAATTTATTGTTTTATCTAGATAGTTGTTTGAATGACCGATCATTGGAGATAAGTTACCCCATCAATTCTAAAGAATCAATAGATATAACCTAAGGATTGACGTCCTCTTACCTCCGCAGGCAGTTGAGAATATCTCCGATATCCTGGAGTACACCTCACCACGTGCACTGTTTACCACATTCAGCGAGCGGGTCTTGTTGTCTTGGTTACGTGATAAGAACGAGCTCCGCCATTTCCCCACTGCTACATTCAGTTACTCTTCCTTGTTCGAATTTTACAGGTAAAAGAGAAACTGCTGACCTTTATAGGTTATAACAATACGTTTATAATGCGCTGTAACCAATAATGTGTGATAAAATCAACCAAAACGTAAATAAAATTAATGTTTAGACTATACTTTCTTCAGAGAACAGTGTGGCGTTATAAGTCTGGCTCTACTTCTAGAAGGCGAATATACTCAGCTATCCCAAGTATTTGAAATACTTGGCACACCGCCAGAAGATGCTCTGCAGAGCATTTGCCCGCTGCTCCTTGGGGGAATTCTCCCGATGAACAATTCAGAAGATGTGAAATACAGGGAAACATTCCCGAAGATCTTTGAATACCTTAACTCTGCTCTGAGCGACCCGAAAATAGTAAAAGACTGTCTGAAGAATAACATAGACCTGGTTGTTACGGAGATGTTACTCAGAATTTCTGATCCTATGGAAGGACGGTATTCAAAGTATTCCAGGTATTTTGCTCGTTTCCAATATACTAAGATCATCAGGGGACCGGTGGCGGACAGAAAGGTGGAGCTTTACGCATTGCCCACCACCTGTTGTGCTTAACATAACCATCATAAATCTACAACTCGGTCATTAGCTGTGAATTATTCATTATAATAATATTAAACATAATAATATATATAAAACTCAATGGTACCCTTGTGACCTCAGGTCTGACTCAGTGTTGGTGAAAAACCCGCCTACTCTTCTAAGCTGGTGTCTCAATGTTTAGAGACTATCAGAGCGCAGATGAAGGACACTAAAAAACCTGGGATCTTCAAACTTTTAGCTATGTCAAATGTACAGTAAGACTTTGCTGTCAAAAATACAATATTTAGTACTAGGTTTCTTTGCCTCAAGACGCTTTTCCACGAATATTTTTCTTCTATTAAATATGAAATAGCAGCAAAATATTACCTGTTACAGGGTGGAGTACACGGAGTTTTGTTGAACCTCTACGAGAAGTATTACGAAGCTAAGAATAATCCCATCAGGAGACACTATCTCACATCCTACCAGGTACACAATACTAAATACATATAATAAAACTAAATATACTAAATTAGCTTGATCACTGCGCAGAAATAATGTATCAGATTTTCTTATGTTATGATATTTCTGCGCGGGCTTTCCCAAATCTCTCAAAAGTTGACTCCTTCTCACAAGAGCTTATATTAACAATAAATCTCACCCCATCAGTTTCTTCTTGACATGGTCCTGAAAGACCCCAACAACTGCAGCAGTATATCGGGGGAATGGCGTCACCTGGTGACCAGCATCGTCACCACCGTCACCCTGGTCCTCTCCAGACATCACCCAGGTAATAACCACAGTCACCCTGATCATCTCCAGACATCACCCAGGTAATAACCACCGTCACCCTGATCCTCTCCAGACATCACCCAGGTAATAACCACAGTCACCCTGATCATCTCCAGACATCACCCAGGTATTAACCACAGTCACCCTGGTCCTCTCCAGACATCACCCAGGTATTAACCACAGTCACCCTGGTCCTCTCCAGACATCACCCAGGTAATAACCACCCTCACCCTGGTCCTCTCCAGACATCACCCAGGTATTAACCACAGTCACCCTGGTCCTCTCCAGACATCACCCAGGTATTAACCACAGTCACCCTGGTCCTCTCCAGACATCACCCAGGTAATAACCACAGTCACCCTGGTCCTCTCCAGACATCACCCAGGTATTAACCACAGTCACCCTGGTCCTCTCCAGACATCACCCAGGTATTAACCACAGTCACCCTGGTCCTCTCCAGACATCACCCAGGTAATAACCACAGTCACCCTGGTCCTCTCCAGACATCACCCAGGTATTAACCACAGTCACCCTGGTCCTCTCCAGACATCACCCAGGTATTAACCACAGTCACCCTGGTCCTCTCCAGACATCACCCAGGTAATAACCACCGTCACCCTGGTCCTCTCCAGACATCACCCAGGTAATAACCACCGTCACCCTGGTCCTCTCCAGACATCACCCAGGTAATGATGGGTTAATATATAATACTGATATGAAGATTTGAAGCAGAGCACGCCGCACAGGGTAGTGTTTTGGTTTTGTTTCAAATAAATGGCATTTAATTGTGGATAATAATTTAAGAAACTTATTTCTGTCACTTGATGCTGTAACATTAACGGCAACCAGCAACAATTTTATTTGAACTTTTCATTTAGAATTAAAACAAGTCTTTCGTATTATGGAGCCAGGGTGTGGACTGGCTACACCCTGGTGAAAGCACTTCTATCCCATTAATAATACTCAATAAATGTGTAGTGCTGTAATAAGTTTAAATCTAATTATGCTGTAAATTGTTTACATCTTTGTATCTGTAATAAGTTCAAAACTAATTATGTTGGAAATTGTTTACATCTTTGTATCTCATCAGGAGGTCCACTACCAGACGGAACTATCATTACCCAATCCTTTGACATGTTATCATCTCTCTTCTCTCTACCTAACGTGTACAACCTCCTCGGTAACTCAGTAACACCCCTCTTGAGAACACTCTCTGTCATGACGTCACCAATTGAGGATATGACGTCATCAGATGGTTTTGTGACGTCATCACAGAGTGAGACGGTAAGACAGGTTGAAAAGGTGCTGAGGTTACTGTTGAAAGATTGCCAGTCTCCTGAGTTTTTACCGATAGTTCAGTTCAACGACTTGGAGTTGGACGACAGATATAAGAGCTGTACCCGTCTGCCACTTAGTTCCAAGGTAATTAGGTAATTAGTTGTAATTAGGTAATTAATCAAGATAACGTCATTTGGCAATCGCTCATCATGGTAATAGCTTGAATCAATATGTTTGACCCATTTCCGCCACAGGATCTGTTGAGAACCGTCCGAAGTGTAGAAGGAGCCTACTGGTACCTTTCCAGCAAGAAGTCATCCTTCAACATGACGTCATCCTTCAACATGACGTCATCAAACAACATGACGTCATCAAACGAGTCCACGACATCATGCGAGGAGGATCTCATGATACAGAACACGGCGATACACACCCTCCTTCGATCAGATGATAACGAAGCGAGACTCCTTCTGGGAACTCTGGATCATATCTCCGATCTTGATATCAGCTTGATCAACACCATTGATGATCCAAGTGAGTAAAGTTTTATTTCTGTTAATGATACTGATGTAAGAATATCTCCAATATAATAATTTTGGATTTCGAATTTTACATTAAGTATCGCACTGTATGTACTGAGTGGCATTATTTTCTCTGCTACCCTTGACATCAATACCTCAACTTGTAGATATTAGAGACTGGGGAGAAGTAGATACTGACGAGATACAGTATTGTGGGATCGCTACTGACGCTGTCAGGCCTTACTTAATCGACTCTGAGTAAGATCAAGAAGATTCTAGTCACTTAACTTTTACACTAACCTTTACACTAACTTGTTAACCAACTTCTTTACATGCCTTTTAACTGGAGTCATGTCTAGACATAATCTCAGCTTATGTCTAGAGTTTTAGGAGATTTTAGAAGTTTTAACATTTCAGCCCATTAATCCGCCGTACAGCGTACCGTGTGGCTAACAACATTTTGAGGAGCGGGACTGGTAAATCTTTTGTTAAATCCTGCTTCAACTCGGAGCAGTCCATTGACAATATTATCCCCTTTGCTATGATCGGTAGCCCTGTAAGTACACGCCAGATTGGGGGGGGGGGGGGGTTCACGCCAGATTAACATGACGGCTTAAATTTCGTTTGAAAAATATTTTTCTCTGTTTTCATCTTCGTTATTCGACGAACTTTGATCATGTTAATGAAACGTTAATGATAAATAGTAAATTTGTCATAATTAATAAATAGAATATAGAGATAATAAATGTTTTGAATTGCTTGCTAAGTTGGATGCATTTCAGGAGAAAGCACCCCCACGTGCTACCCTGAACTCTACAGTGAAATTGAGCCATCCTAGTTTGCTCACCATGTGCTCCTGTGATGTGCTCAGATATCTGCTGCCTCTCGCTACACTTAGGGTAATTAATGCAATAAACTGAATACAATTATTTAGCATATAATGGGGGGGGGGGGGGGGGGGGGGGGGGGGTTGACTGATGGAATTTTTTTGCCAATTTAACTTCAGTAAGGTACTTGGAAATCTTTTGGGGTAAGTTTAAGTACTTTAAGATACTTTATCGGTTTATCAACAATTTCATCTAATTTACATAACAGCTTGATTATTGTATCATCAAATTCCGGGACACCTATTTATAGTGATTTAGATCTTAAAAAGTTAAGAGCGTGTTTTTAACTCAGATAACTGGGTATATTGCTGAAAACACTGCTTACCGTGGTAGTTACTGGGTTATATAGTTATATAGTTATATTTGCTTATATTTTATTGGCTTATATTGGCGTTGGTATGTAGTCTTTTTCCAATACATACTTACATAGGGCTGCACTTCTTGCTGTATTCAGCTTTCTCTAATTTTTTGTCGTCACGAGAGGTTACGAAATTTGTTTTTAAATGAAAGTGTTTATCTTACATTAACAAAATATTACAGTCTGATAAGATACAAATTTTAGACTTAATATGTCTCATATAACACGATAAGTTAATTTTTTAATCTAGAAAATCAAACTTTTAAAGAAAACTTTGCGATCAAACTAACGGTTTTTAGCGTAAATATTTTAAATTACATTTAAACATGAAAATAAAGAAATTACTATCCCGATGTATGATGTATTTGAAAACAGTTCAACATTCCACTGTTCTTATCATTACCATCTATAAGTGTTACAGAGCACTTTCTAGCTAGAATCTTCTGATAACCCCAGCTTATACAATGAACACGACAGGTCTTATCTTTACAGCTGAACCGTAACAGTATTCCCACTTCAAGGGATCTCCCATACTCTCAGACAGGGTTGTTTCCCTTTGTTTCCAGAAACAAAGTGATCCCCAATGCCAGTATTTGTCAGTTATATCTTGACAAGGTCTACCATGCCACGTTATCGGCTGGGTGCAGTAGATTGTGCAGTCTAAGGTAATGTCAAGAGTAAAGTGAATATTATCAGCTAGCATGTGGGATTCTCTGTGAAAATGTATATCATCAGGGTAGAGGTTAGGATCTGTAACTAGTTGTATGTTAAAGGAATCATCGTTTTCCCCTGTTGCAGCTGTTACTCGCAGTATAAACCCACAATCCCCTTCCTTGCTGCAGTTTGTTATAGAGCCCTGATGGAATTTAAACTTGATTTCGTGATCTCGTGCAAATAGTTCTTCTGGAGAGTATTTAGATATGGATGGTATCCGATTGGAACATTTTTGAGATACCATGCTGGCTTTCCTTTGTATTTTATCAATCAGGCCACCAAGGAATAGTCCATTTTTTTGCCTCATGTATGCGAGTTCTAGAGGTTTCCATCCTCTGCTCTGCATTGTATGAGCGAATTTTTCAATAAATTCGTCCCTGATGGATACAAAAGGTGCATTTATATCAATCCTTTTCTCAAAAAGCCAATTATAAACAGCATCAAAGAAAATGTAGCTGTTTCTAACCATTGGAGACTGTATCAAAAAGGTTGTCAGCTCATCAAGATCGTTTATGTTATTGAGCTGCTGAAAATCAACAAACAAGTTTGGCAAAGCTGCGTCTGACATGGTATCTTTAATTTCCTTCTGCATCAGGGCTTTATTATATTGTTGGAGAGCCCTCACGACGAGCCTGAAGTGCTCAGTTGTGGGAGTTTTCAGTTCTGCCAGCTTCTCGAACAGTCGTTGATAGACAGTCTCGTAAGTAGAATAGCAATCTTTATAGGTCAACCTCTGGAGTATGCATCTGCTGGTTTGACCAAGAGTATTGTCAGTTCTTTCCAAGTTGTTGATAAGAGCTTCCACAAGAACATGCTCCTGATTAGGAATAAGTTCCATTATCACATCAAGATACTTTGCAGAACAGGATGAGAAATCGCTGAGGTATTTTATCACAAAATACTGTGTGCAGATTGCAGAGGATGTAAATTTCTTGATTACCACATCTATGAAAGTTCTCTTTTTCAATTTCTCCAGAGTATACATGGCCTCATCAAACAAGAATAACTGCTCGTCAAAATTATCCTCTCTTATGGACTCTGTCAATTCTTGAAAGTATTCAAAACACCTTTCTATCAACCAGTTAACCTAAAAAACGTGGACTATTTTGTTGAGATCTCTGAAGTTGAGTTTTGAGATATCTTTCAAAGTACCAGAATATGAGCCTTCTAGGAAACATTGTACTGCGCTTTTAGAGAATTCTTTAACTTCAATTTCTGTTTGATTAAGTTCTACTGTTATTTTTTTAATAATAGAGCTATTGAAGGACATTATTGCTGAGTTTGCAAGAAGAGCTTCATCTTTCAAAAGAAACTTCAGGTTGTCATGGGAGGCGGAGCCGAGATATTCCAACCCAAAGTTCATTGGTACTTGAATACAAGGAACTAGCGATACCATCCTGTTCATTCGTTTATACTGGAAAGTGTTCAAATTTAAGATAACGATATTTACTCTATTATAAGCAACAAACAGTCTTAAATCAGAATTTGCCCAGTTTCAAAACCTTACAATAAAATAGCTGGCTTGTGGTTAGAGAAACGTTATCTGCATCACATCTTAAGTGCAGGCGATTATTGACGTTTAGAAAATCCTCACAAAATCTTATACGGGTGAAAAATGGTACGAAAACAACATAAAACAAGGAAACCATCACTTGATTTCAAACATAATATTTCGGTACACTATCATCACGCAAATTAAATCAGTGCTGTGGGCTCCTTATCAGGTTTATGAGGTTAGGTCACCATTTTACGTTTCAAATAACAAGTCGCACAAGCGCCATGATTCAATTTATAACCGAGTCACACTGAAAATAACCTCAGACTTCCATTTACTTTCACTCGTCTTCATTTTAATGTTACAATTAATTAAAATCCCTTAAATTAAACCTTAAAACCAGCCAGTCGCCAATCACATTTCCGTTGTGTTACATTTCATGACAGGGGCTCAACAATGCGAAACATTTAAAAAATATTTATCTCACATAACAGCTTGGCTGTAATATCAAATATCAAATTCCACCTCCCAGGTCCTATTTATAGTGATTTAGATAAGATCTTAAGAGCGTGTTTTTAACTCAGATAACTGGGTATATTGCTGAAAACACTGCTTACCGTGGTAGTTACTGGGTGGGTCCCTTATATTGGCTTATATTGGCGTTGGTATTTAGTCTTTCCCCAATACATACTTACATAGGGCTGCACTTCTTGCTGTATTCAGCTTTCTCTAATTTTCTTCATCACAAAGGTTACGAAATTCATTTTATAACAAAAGTTTTTATCTTACATTAAAAAAATATTACAGTCTGATAAGATACAAATTCTATACTTAATATGCCTCATAATACACGATAAGTTAATTTTAATCTAGAAAATCAAACGTTTAAAGAAAACTTTGCGATCAAACTAATATAACAGTTTTTAACGTAAATATTTAAATTACATTTAAACATGAAAATAAAGAAATTACTGTCCCGATGTATGATATATTTGAAAACAGAACATTCAACTCAGTTGAACAGTTGAATTTCAGTTGAATTTCAACTGTTCTTATCATTACCATCTATAAGAGTTACAGAGCACTTTCTAGCTAGAATCTTCTCATTACCCCAGCTTATACAATGTACACGACAGGTCTTATCTTTACAGCTGAACCGTAACAGTATTCCCACTTGAAGGGATCTCCCATACTCTCAGACCGGGTTGTTTCTCCATGTTTCCAGAAACAACGTCTGTCCCAATGCCAGTATTTGTCAGTTATATCTAGACAAGGTCTACCATGCCACGTTATCTGCTTGCTAGGATAGGTTGTGCCGTCTAAGGTAATATCAATAGTAAAGTGAATATTATCAGCTAGCATGTGGGATTCTCTGTGAAAATGTATATCATCAGGATATAGGTTAGGAACTGTAACTAGTTGTATGTTAAACGAATCATCGTTTTTCCCTGTTGCAGCTGTTACTCGCAGTATAAACCCACAATCCCCTTCCTTGCTGCAGTTTGTTATAGAGGCCTGTTTGAATCTAAACTTGATGTCATGATCTCGTGCAAATAGTTCTTCTGGAGAGTATTCAGATTTAGATGGTATGCGATTTGAGCAGTTTTCAGATACCATGCTGGCTTTATTTTGTATTTTATCAACCAGGCCACCAAGGTATAGTCCATGTTTTTGCTTCATGTATACGAGCTCTAGAGGTTTCCATCCTCTGCTCTGCATTGTATGAGCGAATTTTTCAATAAGTTCGTCTCTGATGGATACGAAAGGTGTACTTATATCAATTCTTTTCTCACAAAGCCAATTAAGAACAGCATCAAAGAAAATGTAGCTGTTTCTAACCATTGGAGATTCTATCAAAAAGGTTGTCAGCTCATCAAGATCGTTTATGTTCTTGTGCTGCTGATAATCAAGAAACAAGTTTGACAGAGCTGCGAATGATGAAGTGGAATCTTTTATTTCCTTCTGGGCTTTATTGTATTGTTGGAGAGCCCTCATAATTAACCTGAAGTCCTCAGTTGTCGGGGTTTCCAGTTCTGCCAGCTTCTCGAACAGTCGTTGATAGACAGTCTCGTAAGTAGAAGAACAATCTTTATAGGTCAACCTCTGGAGTATGCATCTGCTGGTCTGACCAAGAATATTTTCAGTCCTTTCCAAGTTGTTGATAAGAGCTTCCACAAGAACATGCTCCTGATCATCAGTAAGTTCCATTATCACATCAAGATTCTTTGTAGAACAGGATGAGAAATCGCTGAGGTATTTTGTCACAAAATACTGTGTGCAGTTTGCAAAAGATGTAAATTTCTTGATAACCAAATCTATGAAAGTTCTCTTTTTCAATTTCTCCTGAGTATACATGGCTTCATCAAATAAGAATAACTGCTCGTCAAAATTATCCTCTCTTACGGACTCCGTCAATTCCTGAAAGTACTCAAAGCACTTTTCTATCAACCAGTTTACCTCAAAAGCATGGACTATTTTGTTGAGATCTCTGAAGTTGAGTTTTGAGATATCTTTCAAAGTACCAGAATATGAGGCTTCTAGGAAACATTGTACTGCGCTTTCAGAGAATTCTTTAACTTCAATTTCTGTCTGAAAAAGTTCTACTGTTATCTTTTTAATAATAGGACTATTGAAGGACATAATTGCTGAGTTTGCAAGACGTACTTCATCTTTCAAAAGAAACTTCAGGTTGCCATGGGATGGGGAGATGAGATATTCCAACCCAAAGTTCATTGGTACTTGAATACAAGTAACTAGCGGAGCCATCCTGTTCATTCGTTTATACTGGAAAGTGTTCTAATTTTAAATAACGATATTTACTCTATTTACAGCAACATGATTTTTCAAGAACAAAATTATGATAAAAACTTTATGATCTGCATTTCAAGTTATCACTTAAGTGCAGGCGATTAATGACATTTAGATTATCAAGAAAATATGTATAATTGTTAATTTACAAAATGGGGCATAAACAACAGAAAACAGTGAAATCACCAGTAGATTGTGAACATAATAATATATCGGTACACTCTCATCACGCAGACTAAATTAATGTAGTATGTCCTTTATCCTGTAACTTAATGAGGTTTGTAAATTAATAACGTGTGTAAACACATACTATTCCTCTTGATGAGTGGATTACATTCCAAGTTCATTCAAGTTATTCAACTCGGACAATAACATTATTTTGTGTAGATGTGACGTCACAAATAACAATTCGCACATGTCTCACGGTCCAATTTTTAGCAAAGTTGCACTGAAAATAACCTCCAACTTCACATTCACTCGTCCTCAATTTTATGTAATTATTAACTTTCTAAACCCCCTGGCCCTTGCGGCTTTCCTCCCCCTTTCTACCTGACTTCCATCAACTGATACCTATTTATAGAAGTTTTATTAAAGAATGTGAAGAACGATAAAATGTTAAATTACATTCCCGAACTATTATTATAACCGTTTTAAGAGTGTTCAGATTTTTAAAGGAATTTTGGGTTTTACTAACTTTTTACAATTTTTAGGCTTATGTCACTGAAGATGACGCCTTGCAACATGTTTGACGATAGCCTGTAAATTGATAGTTTGATCTCAGTATTTACAACAAATCATCTAGCTTGATTGATTCAAAGGGAGAATTAAATTCCTCTGTCCCTAACTATTAACTACATTCTAACTGCACAATGTTCCTTAGCCGGAGTTACTAGAGAAAGTGCTAGGACCGGTACTACACGATCTGATCTCCTCATTCCCCGACTACAAACCCCTGCTATCTTCTCTTTTTATGGGAGAAGTAGTGGAACACCCCCGTATTAAACATCTTCAGAGTACACAGTTCCTTTCCAACAAACCCATCGATAAATCAGGGTACAATAGTACATACAGTTTTATATATTATTGAATATTGACAGTTGACTGGCTATCTTTGCTTTGAAATATTTTTGGTTTCATCCAGGATTTAAAACTAAACACCATTTCTTTGCACTGATATTGGAGTCATGATATCCGACTAATTTACTGATCTATTTAAGATAGCATCTCAACATATCTTCACCAGGGTCCGGTACAATAACTTCTCATGGCTGGAACTAGACTGGTTGGATATGTGTAAAGCAGCTATTAAGCTGTGCCAGTACACCAGTGCTCTTCTCTATCTGGAACTACACGTGGAGGAGTAAGTCTTTTAACATGTCTATACTTGTGATTAAATAATAAAGTAGAACATTATAATCATTATGAGATTTTTTGTGAACCACTGTTGAATGGTTGGGTGACCAGTTATGATAGCTGCTTATCAAGTTATCCTTTTAGTAAGTCGTTTTTTCTGAGGAAACAGATGAACATAGTAACTTAATTCCACCGCTCCTTTCTTGTGAACTATAATCATCAGTCACACTGTTTTAAAAGCTGTTGGATGGTGACTAGTGAGAACAACCTAGCTGCTTATCAAAGTTATCCTATTAGTGATTTTTTCTGAGGAAACAGCTGAAATTGTCTTGATTTTCCGATCAAATTTAGTTAACACTATATTTTATTTTGTAGACTGGACGATGCAAAGCAGCTGACCAGATCTCAGGGCCTCTCTTCAAACGCCGATACTCAGGAATTACTGCTGGAGATTTACCTAAATCTGAAGTGTAGCGACGCTATTTATGGTTTGTGATTAACAAAATAAAATATGCAATGTTTTTATTGTTAAATATGATATCATTTCATTATTTACGTTTAGTTGGGAATATAGTAAATACCAAAATCCAGCAGAATCAATCAGCTTTATAATTTATCGCACTTAAAGCATTGTGATGCATAGTTTTTAGTTTTCAGCCAAACTTCAAGTTCAAAGTGACTACCTAATTAATTAATTAATTAATAACCCCGAGACTCCCCCAGGTACGCAGTGCAACACTGAGTCCTCTAAACTAAAGATTTACTCCTACCAACACCGATGGTACGATCTAATAACTTTCAGTGACCTAACTGGAGACAGGACACATCTGCTGACTGCTGTGAAACACACTACACCCTCCATACTGCTGCCCACCCTCCTCTCCTCTCAATCTCCGGTACGTTTTAGAGAGTCAGTACACCCCCCCCCCCCTCTTTACTATACCCTCCATACTGTAATCTACCCCTGCTCCAGTCCGTGTAACAGAACTCCTCCATGTTCATCACTCATCAGCTGTGTAGAGCACAGTGTATCTGGTGAATCTTTAAGCTGTCAACACAGGATTGCAACACAGTAACCAGTGCTCGTGGACTCGATTCCTCATGAGGGAACAATTGGGGCAGAGGAATCGTTCTAATCGTTGAAGAAAATCTTCAGTGGGGTAGATTCTAGTGGGATGGGAATTTCCGGGGGTACGCCACGTACTACTAGTATCCACGTTGATCGTTCTGAAAGAAGTATTTAGTTTAATTTAGTTCAGTTAGCTTTTTTAAGTTCTAACGATATTCTTATCCAATAAATCCCGTTAAATAACAGCTGATAGTTAAAATTAGATGCTGGAGTATTTCAGTAATGACTATAAACAGTGGTCGACTACATAAAATAACACGTTTAGACTTTAGATAGTTAGATAAACCGTTTCACAGTTAATAAAGGAGGTGGATAATGTACATTAACTTGGAACTGAGTCATACAAACTAAATATTTCCAACAAAAAATAAATCCTAAATCTTACGAGGACTTACAGACTGAGCAGCGCTGAACTGGAGTTTTGATCAGTTTATCTGGTGAGCAATGTAGGTGCAGTATCAGCAATAATGTTATTATTTATGTAGTTTCTTGAGATAAGCTAGCGCTTATTACTCCCAAGATAACAACTACGTAGTATGTAGGTGTAATTTCAATAATGATGAACTGTGTCTCCGTTGATGTATTCCTCCAGGAGCTTCGAAGCTGTTGAAGCAAGAGAGAGTTGGTTAAGAACTGAGAAAGGGTTGGAGAGATGCTATGAGTAATAAACTGTCACCCCTGCAGATTTCGTCGATTTCAGGTGCCGTCGGTACCATAAAAATTAAAAGCAAAATTTTTTTCCCTAAAATCGAACGCTTTCTGCGCAAAAAATTGACCTCAACAGAAAAAATTAAACATGGCTTCAAATCCAAATTTGAACCAGAGATTTTTCACTTCCTCTCGATAAACTCAATTTTCAACCCAAAATAAAGTCTCAAAGGGGTAAATTACTCAGGTCAGGATTGTAGGCAATGATTATGCCAAACCATACATTTTTGTAAATTCATTAAACTTTCAATTTAGCCTAAAACACCCTATTTCGCAAAATTTTTCCGGGGGGCTGCGCCCCCCTAGCCCCCGCCAATGGGGTCCGCGCCCCCAGTCCCCTGCCACAGCTTGCAGCTTCGCTCGCCGACAGCCCCCCCCCCCCCCCCCCCCCCCCCCAAAGAAAAATCCTGGCTACGTGCCTGAGCAAAATATAGGTTTAGAGCTTTTCAGATGATTTGGCTCCTCAACAGATACCGACGTACATAACGGTCAATATAATATGTAGTTTAGGTTTACCTGGCCTGTAGGTTACGAATGTGCCCGAGGAGGAAAAAAAAGCAAACTTAAGAAAATTTCTCGGGAACTTAAAAGTTCACCTCAAAACGAAATCTGCACCTATGTACACTGTCGTCTTGTGATTGGTCGTCTGTTCATCTTCCTGTTAAGGATGTCCTCAGCCGTACTCCTAATCAGTGCCTCGTTATTAAAACACATCTCATATAACAGTCCTACTTTTCAATAGGTTGTTTTGTACAAGAGAAATCAGAGTAGTAACCAGTAGTAATCGTTAGTCAAGAGTTGCGCGTTAACACAACAACGAATATCTCGCGAATATCACAACAACGAATATCTTGCAAGAAAAGCTGTGGGCTGTGGTAAGACTCAAAGGTGTCAAATAGCATGATTACGAGCTATTCTTATCTCGTGCTATTCTTATCTTGTGCTATTCTTATCTCGTGCGAGTAGGCCATTAACATGACACAAAAGCTTAGTTCCCTTTCTTTATTATCTTTTGAAATCCCGATCTCAAGCGACGATCCTTTACGTACTTGAGAACGTATTGAAATGCTCATGCTGTTCAACAATGTAAGATTTACTCTTAATGGGAGCTGATCGAGACAATTGGTCCCTACAAGTTGTTGCTTAGCTGACCTCAGACTCCATTGTAAGTTAGAGACCGGGGAGGGGCTGTCGTGGCGCCTGTTTTATAGATATAGATTATAGAGTATGCTGTAATGACCACGTGACTAATTAATCCGCAACTAGTACCGTGACCGAAAACGGTCGGATATCCATTTTCCAGTTTGCCAGACCGAACCGAGTGGCAAACAGGAGAATTACAATTTTACTGAAAAGTTTTAAATTTCCGACTGCTGGTCGCTAGGTGTCAGAAAATTAGAAAATGTATCCTAAAAGTTTTGAAATTTCCTACCTTACAAGACATTTTTGTCACATTTCGGACGTCACAGAAAATAAGGGTATTTTTCATCATTTTGTTTTCTGACACAAAGCTAAAGGAAATTCAAACTTTTCTAAAAATCGGTAAAATCATGTTGAAACAAAATGAAACTTATAAATCGATTTCTTCATCTTCCTCTAAGGGGTCCGGCTCGACTCTTTCAGTTTCACTTATTGAGTTTGGTATTAAATTGTTTATCTTGACTTAGTCTCTTATAAGACGTTTATGTTAGCACATAAATGTAATTTATTGTAAATTTAAAACGTATTACTTGACATTAAATTCATCAAGGAATATTGTGTTTATTTGTCCCACCATCATATCACTAACTTTTCAAGAACAAAATGAATCGATGAAGCCACAATTATTGGAATAAGCTAAAAATAATGCGACGGATTCTATTACGACGACCGAAATTTTGGCGGTCCGAAAATATGGCGAAATTTCGGGAAAACCGTCGCATTTCGTACGTTATAAAAATGTCTTGTAAGGTATTTCGTGTACCTCATGCCATTGGACTGTGTGATCCTATGCTAAGGACCCGGCATGTAGCTTATACACACAACTTGGGAGAACTTGGGAGCCCAAAAATTTCGCCTTTTTGGCCACGCCCTCTTGTGTGATATTCTTATACACAGTTTTTACATTCTTGGAAATAATACTCTATAATTATTGGAGTATTAAACTTACTTCCATCTGGCAGGTTACTGAGGATCACTACGAGTCTGCGTGGAGAAACTCTGTGTGGGACCTCACCCTGACAACGGAACACGGTCTCCATGGTAACATCTACAGTTCCCTGCTCGGACTCAAGACTCAGTCTTTGGAGACGGTTAGTTGGTTTTGTGGTTTTTATTTTACTTCCAGGAACACAAGGTCACCAAGTTTCTGGAGCCGCAAAATAGTTTCTGAAGCCGCAAAATAGAAAAACTGATTTCTGGATTAATTGTGTCTGTTACACAGATAAAGACTGGCTACCTGGACTTCATTGCAAACACCATTCATTTGCTAACAATTTTGACAAAACAAAGTTTCGATTTCATTCACTTTCAGGCAGCATTGCACGTGGAGAGAGCCCAGAGAGATAGCAGAGACCTCAACCCTCATGATCACTTTGTCTTTATTCAGCTGCTCAACGAGATCTCTAGTGCTATCAACAAGCAAACTAGGTAACAACTCATTTTGATATTTATAGATTGTTTGCTTAGATTTTGGAATTTGGCACCATCAATCAATCAAAATAATATGGAGATTGAATATGAAAGATCTCTCTTCAAAATGTTAAACTATTTAAAACCCGGTTTTTCACGAGTAAAATCTCTAGGCCAATGAGGTCGAGTTTTGACTACTCGAAGTGGGAGGTCCTGTACAAGTGCAGATCAGTTCTGACTGGAGTTACAGGAGATAACAATGTTAACGTGTTGCTGGATTGTGCACGTGCTGCGCGGCGCAGCTGTGAGTTCTACCCCGCAACTCGCTACCTCAGACAAGGTAAGATCATAGCTATATGCCCCTTTTTATAGAATATAGAAGGATTCTGCGAATTTCGGTTAATGATAAGTTGATAATTTTCTAATTTTCTAATTTTCTAATCGAGGTTTTTAATATAATATCACAACAACACTAATGACTAAATACGTATCCACTGCAGGAATGGCGGAAGACCTGTCCGCCCAACAGAGTCTAGTTCTACAGAGTGAACAGTGTAAACTAGAGTGGGCGGCAGGGGAGCGCCGTGTCGCACTGCGGCATCTCAACACCCTCCTCGATAGTAAGAGCAGTGCTGGAATCATACCTAACAGACACGAGCTTCTCATAACCAAGGCTGACTGGCTGACGGAAACCAATACTGAGTTTCCAAGTGATATCATGGGCAAATACCTTGAGGTTTGTTGGTTTCTTTTCACCTAGTTTTGACTTTTAAAACATCTGATAGCACATAATATGTAATACGTTACATTATAAGGTTTGCTTCTTATTTTTATGAGCAGCTCAAATAGGATGTGAAAACAAACAAAACACTCACAGAGCAATCATTTTGATTCACGCAAATTTGAAAATTTAAGGGTCTGAAACAGTGCAATAAACAAAATTAAAGCATAACATAAAACATTAAAAACATGAAAGTCTCAGCTTAAAAACGTTAATGTGGACAACAGAAATCACGTGAACAAATTTACACTCACTACTAAGTACTAGTCAAAGCACTACTTGAATACCACAAGTAACTCTCATCGCATTATAATTGTAATTAAAAAGATGTCTTTCTATCATTCTAGTCACTCTTATCTAATCATATTTACAAGATATCCTGCTATATTTGAGTTGTTATTGGAGTGTTGACCGGACTCATCACATCGTACTTCAAATACCGTCCAACATTCCGAGCATCAATCTTGCGTTTGAGACGCCGCATATCCTCCACCAGCTCGTGAATAAAGTCTTCCTGTTCAGGAGCTACCGCCATGTTCTCTCCGAATATCCCCAGCTTGTTCTCGGAGGGTGAACCCAGGTAAAGCCTCTCTATGGGAGAGTAACTGCCCAGCACTAGACACACTGCCATGGTTATGAAGGAGACTTCTTTCACCGGCAACGATTTCAATATCTCCTCCTTTGTAATCTGCTGGTCTTGTTTCGGTGGAGGAGAAGAAAGGTAGGTCGGAGCATTAGGGGTGAAGGCGTAGCTCGTGAAGGTTTGGAAGTTGACGGCTGAGTGGAAAACAGAAATGTTGATGATGATGGCGGTCAGGTATTCTATCAGCTTTTCTTTGCCCGATATCACCTTTGGGAATCCAGCACCATCTTCAAATCCGCGCAATCCAAAGTCAACCACGTCTTTGAAAACATTTTGCAGCTCAGAATCTTTGGCAACATCCTCTTCACTGGGATACGCAAGATCAACCATTTTCCTTGTATAATTACCGATTACTTCCCAATAATAGAGAATATCATCCCTAAAGAGATAATCAGGAATATCCTCCACGCCCCTGCTTTTGATTTCATCAGGCAGCACAAGGTTCTGGTAAGTGAACCGTTTGTAATAGTTGGTGAGAACCACCGCTAACCCATCCCCACCTGACAGATACATGGATACCACGTTCTTGCCTGGGTTTATCAGGACGTTCCTCGCTTGCACGTTGATGGGGATTATTCCCTGGATGTGGGGCTGAAGTAACCGGAACATTGGGTGAGCATTGGGTAAATTCCGATAAATCGCAACAGCAAACATCTCATTGGTGGCATGTGCTCGGGCGAAGTGTTTGCTGAAAGTCTGAACGTTAGCATCAGCACATCGAAACCACATTTTGGCGTAGAGCCAGGAAAGATGTTTTGGATGCTCCAAGTCGGTTATTTCAGGGCTAGGAGGTGCCCAGAAAGTAGCTGGTTCCTTGTCATTCCTGTTTTCAAGACGAATCAGGACTGGCACTATCTTCCCTTCGCTTGTCTGATAGAAAAGACAATCTGCGAGCACAACATACCATGTTTGCTTGGTTCCTGTCAATTCCTTGCTTCTTGACCCACCATGAGGTACCCCCAACAGGTCATCGTTCAAAATTTCGAACAAGTGACCCTCTTCTATAACCTCCTGCACAGATTTCCCTTCCAGCGCATATTCAGGAACAGTTCTGTCAGCCCACCGCTTATCTAATGATGTGACTTTTCTTATCTGGAGTCCATTAGGACTCACTAACATTTGTCTTCCGAATTCCTCGTCAGATCGAAATATCTTAGCGAGTTTCATCGTCTCGAATACAGTTTCCTTTGCCCATCCCATCCCAGCGGCCGTTTCCTTCACGAATTCAGCGTAATGCTCAAATGAAGGAAACCATTCCTCTTTATAGGTGCCCAGAAGCTTATCTTTCATGTTATGTACAACATTATTTCTCACTTCTTCCCTCACTGGTTTTCTCAATTCCTCGAACGCCTCCATTTGCGCCTCCCTGAACTGTAAGAAGCGAGGCAACTTTGAATAGTTCATCGTCCCAAAGAATCCTGGGAGCAGGAATCCTGGCCGAGCCTTTTTAGGATGATACCAATCAACCATTGACTGTATCGTCTCCAGGTCCTCCTCTCTTGCGTTTATAATGAACTCCTCCGTTTCAAGGTGTTTAAGAGTTCCAGCTCCCTCTCTAACTAGAAAATGGGGCGGGCACCCCATCTCAGCTACAGTTGGATTCCCTCTCATAGGATTGTGTGGGTACACATAGTTCTTTATAGGAAACCGGTATGGGTGTCTGTTGTACGTGACTGTGATCTGCCGCACAAATAGCGCGTCTTTTATTATCTCCAACTTGTTGGATTCCAGGTCCACCTTCAGAAGCTTGGGGACTCCGACTGTGGCAGGAAGCCAAAAATCTACTGTCACCGCTCCTTCGGTCTCCATGGGGAAGCATTCTTTTACCTTGATAGGAGGGGATTGGTTGTCTGACCCAGGGTTGATGTTTAGGATCATGGTCCCGTCACTCCACTTCTGCGTCTTGGTTTTGGATGGAATGTTGGATCCAGTCTGGATTATAAATGTGTAGCAGATTTCTTCCAAAACCTCGGGTGCTTCGGATATCGTCATGTTTGGATAATCTAGAAGAGATGTGACGGATAAATATTTCGAAAAATGAAGTTTAACAGAGCTTTCTTTCCGCCTAGCTTTTGATGATATTCCTAATATCTGTCCACCAATATAAAATGAACGCTAGGGCCTCCAGCGTCCAATTAATGTCCTTTCAAAAAAAGTCCGATAAAATAGGTAAAATTGAGCGCAATATACGTAATTAAAATTTACCATGTGTGCAGTGTGGAGAGGCCGACGACCAGGCCCCCTTATTATTAGGGGTCCCACGTAGATCAGATCATATCACCAATTAGTGACGTATAATTAGTGATGTGATCCATCAGTAGAATTTAACTGACCTAAAAATGGGCTAGATACAGGGTAGAGTTCACATGTCAACTCTGTACATCATGGCATTGCATTAAGAAGTAAACATGATCTTTAAGATCTGACCGCTTGACTCGTATATCACATAAGTGGTCGCATTACAAGGGGGAAGCTTCGATTCCAAAATCGTATATCGAGAGGTAGGTACTACTAACGGGTACGGGCTTCAGTAAAGTAAATCGTTGACACACCCTTTTGATCGCAACGTGTAGCAAGTAAACCGGAAAAAATATGTTAGGCTCATAATGATCATAATGATCATTATGCAAACATTCACATGACGATGACTCACCGACTTAAGGAATTGTGCGAGAAGATGAACAATCAACAAAGGCAAAGATGAGGAAATAAAATAATGTGAAATGCGTGTTAGGCATAAGGTAAGTTAGGCATAAGGTTAGTTAGGAGTTAATTTGTTAAGTGAAATTGAATCATGAGATTTGGAACAATGAGAACATTGATCAATTGTTAAGACAATATATACAGACAACATCTCATGAGGGTAAAGGAAATATTTCTATGAACGTAGTGATCAGGAGTGTCAGCTTTATACTCGGACGACGAGCCCTCGGTCCCCACAAAAGATAATCTTTATAATTATAGTTAAGACTAGTAGTACAATCTGTGTAAAAGAACTAATGGTCAGTCTATAAAACACATGAAAAGCAGTGTGCTCCATACCCCTTAGTCTCTAGCTTTGTTATCAAAACACGTGATTCGATCATGTGATGTTATCTCATTGTAAACAGGGTTTATTTGTTTTATTACGTGTAGTATGGTAAAGTATTAACACAATTTAACTAATAATATTATGTGAACAGAGTCGACATGTGAACTCTACTCTGTATCTAGCCCATTTCTAGGTCAATTAAATTCTACTGATGGATCACATCACTAATCATACGTCACTAATTGGTGTCATGATCTGATCTCCGTGGGACCCCGAATAATGAGGGGGCCTGGCCGTCGTGCAGCCGCAGTGTGTGCCTTATACTCATCTTTAGTTTCAAAATCAAAGAGAGAGGAGGAACGAAAATACTGGCAAAACATACAACATTTTTAAAATAATAGGATCTCATTTCATCCCAAGTAAAGACTAAGAACTGATTTATATGATCTGTAATGTGTGTATAAGTTCCAAAAATAATATCATTTGGAGCAAATCCAGCGAATTCAGTGATGAAAATAACTCCAATAATATACTAACGTTAGACATACAAACACATGCATTATATAGTTATACAGGGGGGGGGGTCCAAGGGGAACTTTGGGGAACTTTGGGAAAGTCCCCCAAGATTTCTGAAGTTCCCCAAAAAAAAACTCCCCAAAGTTCCCCAAAATTCCCCAAATTTATTCAAAATTATTTAAAATTATTCAAAATTATTCAAAATTTCTCTAATATACATTAATACCCATTAATGTTAACATGTATGTTATTATAAGGTATAATCTTAACTTACTTGTTGATACTTGCAGCATGATAATTTGTTTGGCATTATAATTTTTTTGGGGAACTTTGGGGAATTTTGGGGAACTTTCTGAAGTTCCCCAAAAAAAAGTTCCCCAAAATTCCCCAAAATTATTTGTTTCATTGATAATTTTTTGGGGAACTTTGGGAAAGTCCCCCAGGTTTCCTGAAGTTCCCCAAAAAAAAGTTCCCCAAAACTCCCCAAAGTTCCCCTTGGACCCCCCCCCCTATACACTATACATGCTTACGAATAAAAGCACGTAGTAAACAATAACACAGTCAAACTCTGCGATCAACGGATTAGATTAAGTTTCCTAACTAGAAAGCAAAACCTAGCTGTAAGCCTTCACTGAGTACACAAATACACGCGCTCATATTATATAAATAGACACAATATAATTAGTGATAGTACTGATTACTGATAGAACTAATGACCGTTGTTCTAGTCTCTAGTTTTCCTGAAAGTGTGCAGAAGAATCTTAACAATGTAGACAATCAGATCGGTGGGCAAACGAGTAGTTTCATGGACGACAATGATCTATGTTACACTTACATTGTATAAGCGTAAGGTTACAGCTACGTTTAGCTTTGAAATAAACATAATGAAATAAACACAATCATATATGTATATAATATATGTTTCGTACGTCGATCTAGTTATGTATTGGTATGTAGGATGCCGTCATGGGTTCCATATGTGGTGTACCAAAAATTATTTGACATAATACATATGTTCGTTTCTTTCATAAATGTAACAATAAATTTATCTAAAACTTACAACTTTTTCATTTAATACGAGAGAAACTAAACTGGACAAGTGGACATCTTCAATGTTCAAACTATTCGTCAATTTTAGATTATATACATGGTAAAAAAATGTAGCAAGCAGGTATTGATAGCAAATTTCCAATAGTTTATGAAACTTTCTATTGGCTGTCAGCATGATGTTTTGAAGTGTCGATTTTAACCAGAGTTTCAAAAAAGATGCGGTGGTTTTTCGAAATTCATTGAGACTGCAGACAATCTAGTAATATTATGTATTTACCTTCAACTATTTAATAGTTAATAGTTTATAATATTTGAGCTTGATATCCAATTACTGCGACAGATAGCAGATTTAACATAAAATAATTCATCATGTGCTAAAGATTGCACCTAATAGCACAGAGAATGGCAAAGGGTGTGAACCACAGAATGAGAAATCCTTCAAATATTTCAGGAATTACCAAGGATTTGTAGAAACAAAGTGAAAATCTAATTGGCCGCATGGAAGATAAAACCATCAAAAGCCCCCAATTAAAGAAGAACTTACGTTCTTTATAATTGCTGTACTGTAATTACTATACCTACGCTATAACTACTGTGTGCTGTTCTACCAATTTTCTTCAATGAAACAGTTGCGCAATTAACTTTTATATTGGTGCGAGACAATGGGAACCCACGTGACACGACCCACGTGACACGTCCCTGGGACAATGAGGACCCACTTCACTGCACCTCTCTCTGCCTTATAATGTACACAACTCCAATTTTACGATCATTTATCCCAGGAGGCAGTGCGGTTCCCCATTTAACCTTGTAGACCTTTTTTTCAACCTTGTGTCCCAGGAGGTTTAATCTTGTGTCCCAGGAGGTTTAATCTTGTGTCCCAGGAGGTTTAACCTTGTGTCCCAGGAGGTTTAACCTTGTGTCCCAGGAAGTTTAATCTTGTGTCCCAGGAGGTTTAACCTTGTGTCCCAGGAGGTTTAACCTTGTGTCCCAGGAGGTTTAACCTTGTGTCCCAGGAGGTTTAACCTTGTGTCCCAGGAGGTTTAACCTTGTGTCCCAGGAGGTTTAACCTTGTGTCCCAGGAGGTTTAACCTTGTGTCCCAGGAGGTTTAACCTTGTGTCCCAGGAGGTTTAACCTTGTGTCCCAGGAGGTTTAACCTTGTGTCCCAGGCAGGAGGTTTAACCTTGTGTCCCAGGAGGTTTAACCTTGTGTCCCAGGAGGTTTAACCTTGTGTCCCAGGAGGTTTAACCTTGTGTCCCAGGAGGTTTAACCTTGTGTCCCAGGAGGTTTAACCTTGTGTCCCAGGAGGTTTAACCTTGTGTCCCAGGAGGTTTAACCTTGTGTCCCAGGAGGTTTAACCTTGTGTCCCAGGAGGTTTAACCTTGTGTCCCAGGAGGTTTAACCTTGTGTCCCAGGAGGTTTAACCTTGTGTCCCAGGAGGTTTAACCTTGTGTCCCAGGAGGTTTAACCTTGTGTCCCAGGAGGTTTAACCTTGTGTCCCAGGAGGTTTAACCTTGTGTCCCAGGAGGTTTAACCTTGTGTCCCAGGAGGTTTAACCTTGTGTCCCAGAAGGTTTAACCTTGTGTCCCACTCCCAGGAGGCGGTGCGGTGGTGTCAGGAAGAAGGAGATTCTGATAAAGCTACTCTTGGTAACGCGCACCTCAAACTTGCTTTATTTGCTGACGAGCAATTCAAAATACAGGATCAATACTTTAACTCAACAGGTAGGCAACAAATACAAATTGATATATTTGTACAGGTCACTGGGTACTAGTTACTAGAATTACCGCTAAATCTGCTGAGGAGAAGCCTGGAAATGCGTGTATTCTGTGTTTTAAAGTTGATAGTTGCTTACTTATATTTAATTATTATACAAGCAAGGAAGCAGTATTCGGTCAAACTATAAATAAATATATTAAAACTGAATAAACCCTCATTCTCAGAGTACAAAGCAGAGTTGGCGATCCTGGAGAAAACGGAGAAGGATCTAGCAGTAATCACAACCACTGGTAACAAGAAGAGAAACCCTAAACAATACAGCACGTTTCACATGCAGGTTTTTATAGGTCACATGGTGTGTTATCTAGTCACGTGATGTTGCGTGCTTCCTTTTGTTTTGACAATGGTGTTGTTTTATTTATTTTCTGTAACAAGGAAGGATTTCCTCTGATTGTTTATTGTTTCAAGAAGTAGAGTCAGTAAAAGTGGCAAATTATTTGCATGCCAGGAGAGCAAACTTCAAAACATATCAGAAATTCAACATCATTACAAAATTCATTATTTAAAGCTGCCTTCGAACGTATCTTAATTGTAAAATGTAAATGTCCATCTAATCATTTCCGTTTGATCATTACGAATATACTACCAAAAAATCACCAGCATTCCCGGAAACACCCGAGTACGTCTTCGTCAATATTGCTGGATCTTGTGAAATCAGAAATGTCACTACCTGTTCCCACCCTCCCCGTCGTAAGCAGAGTCCGTGTTGACCTCACCGTCACCAGCGGCCCCGTTCTCCTCCACCCAATTATCGTACGCTGCCTGCCATATTTGGTAGCCTCCTTGAGCTTGCATCTCCTCTACCAGCAACATAAACGAGATCAGGATAAGTATAGACAGCTTCATGGGCATTCAATCTGTATCTCGACCAAATCAAACTAATTATAACCGCTTGCTGCTGCCCTTTTATACACGAGCTATTGTATGTCGCCCTACCTTCTGAAGGTATGATTTTTAGCACTGTCACGATATAAGTCATCATACGATCTACTTTCTCAGTCTTATCTACACGTGATGCCCATATAAGGAGCAATAAAGGAGGTTCTCAGTCTTATCTACACCGGGCAAGTCAACATCTTCATTGTGTGACGACAGGAGGCTCCAGTTTTGAAGTTGAGGTGTCGGTTACCCGCTGTAGACAAAGAGAGGATTTGTTAATAGCAGGAACTTGAAGAATTTGCGAGGCGTGTAAAGAAATATAGAGACAAGAGAGTAGTAATGTTCTGTACGATAAATCTGTTGGGGTAATGTGTACGGGTGTTCTTTTCTTTTTTCGTTATATATAACGAAATATTGGTCACGGCTACAACCGGCTTTTTCTGTAGTTGCCACAAGTACAATATCACATTCCCAAGAATTTCCTCCTGCACACAATAATACCGTGCCAATAATCTGCTGGTAAGTGGTAACTATAGTAACTGTTGGTAACTGGTAACTATAGTAACTGTTGGTAACTATAGTAACTGTTGGTAACTATAGTAACTGTTGGTAACTAGTAACTATAGTAACTGTTGGTAACTATAGTAACTGTTGGTAACTGGTAACTATAGTAACTGTTGGTAACTATAGTAACTGTTGGTAACTATAGTAACTGTTGGTAACTAGTAACTATAGTAACTGTTGGTAACTAGTAACTATAGTAAATGTTGGTAACTATAGTAACTGTTGGTAACTATCTAAAATACCAAGGTGCGGCAAGACAAGAACAAGATGGACAAGAGAAAGGAGGAGAGGGTGGAGTACCTGTTAATAACTGTTAGAAACTACATCTCCTCCCTCAAACTCAACTCCTACAGTTTGGAGAACGATCTCATCGTGTTCAGGTACATTTATATCTTCCGAGCAGTGGCTCCTCCCCCCCCCCCCCCCCCCCCCGCACAGCGGGGTCAGCAGGGTCCTTCGTTACGCCACCGCTTCTGAGTTCTAGTTATGAAATAAATAAGTCATCGTAAATAAATTTACCGTGCCGAGAACATTAAGCCTTTCTCTAAATATAATTTGCGTTATAATGTTACTACTTTAATTACTTATAGTATTTTAATTAATACTTCAAAAAAGTCTTATTAACGTAGGTCTGCCCACGCTACTGCATAAAACAATTAATGGTGTACAACAAGTTTTTTAGATTACCTTGAGGCCAATAAATTTAGTTCACAATAAATTTGGCTACAAAAATGTTGATTACCATAATTTAAGTCACAAATTTCGCAAATATTATTCATTATTTTTCATTCAATTCATTTGGTTTTTTTTTCCATTATTTAGCTAGTTTTTTTTTCCCCGATAAAGTCACACTTTAAGCTTTAACGTCAGGCATGTTGATTAAATGATTTGTTGCAATAAAGAAATAAAACAAATAATTTGTAAAATAAAATGATATCTATTAATTCGGCAATGAGCACCCGTCTAAGCGATTTAAGCTCAATGTAAGTTCAATGTATTTGTTAGCTCAATGTAAGCTCAATGTATTGGTAAGCTCAATGTAAGATCAATGTATTTGTAAGCTCAATGTAAGCTCAATGTATTTGTAAGCTCAATGTAAGTACAATAATATTCATGTCAAATATGCTTTACTAAAATTTAGGTCTAATTTTTAATTAGTCGCCGAAAAATTAAGTCTCAATAAATTTGATTTACATCAATTTGAGCCCAATTTGGCCAAATCACCTTAACATACCCAAAAGCCTGATTTTAAATTTATGTGTTCTACGTGTAGCTAGTGGTCCCCTGAACTCGTATATAAAGTTTCATCAAGATTGGGCATCGGTATTAGGCCCCCTTTAAGGTATTATGAGGTTGGTATTAGGCGGTTGTCTCAACTAAAGTGTTTAAGTTTGTTTCGTTTTCCTGTTGTTCAGCTCTACTAGGTTGTATTTGCCTTCTTGTAGGGAAACGTTTCTTGACAAAAACCTTGAATGGGCTCGAGATGATCAGAAAAGAAATTGAGTTGAACGCCGATTGAATCAATGGTATTCCGTAAATGTATGTAAATATACTAAAGTCCATAGCTGTAGTATGCTTTACTCGTCCTACATCTTCAGGATCACGTCTATCGACATCAAAAATAATAATGGACATTCCAAGAATTGAAAGGATGACCAAAATATTGAACACATTCATGGCCACAATAGCGACGATTCCTCTCCGTATATTTCTTGCTGAAGCATCTGATGCAGCTGTGTCCGAATTCTTGAGATGAATAATAGTAAGTCCACTGAAGAAGCCCCCGATCAACAAAAATAAAAACTTCAAGCCAATTACGATATAACTTAATAGTGGCATAAGGCCCGTAATGTATTCGATATTTATTGAGGTGACAGAACCAGAAATTCTGGAGTAGCCCAACGGTCCATGAAAATATCTTGATAATATGAATGCCACTCTAGAAACGAGAATTATCAGAAGAACAGATGAAGATGCCACGTTCCGTTTTGTAGCTGCTGTCAAAGGACGTCTTATGGCCAAATATCGAACTACACAAAGGACGATTAGCATTTCCGTCTGTATTCCAGTCGATGCAGTGAAGATATGATTCAAGTAGGAAGTCCAATGGATTGAGGTTGGGCTAAAGATATAGTAATAATCTTGATCATCCTGTGGTGATAGTAATCTAGGGAGGAAGACAAGGGGAAAGTAGATGCTTTTTATCTGGTCGATCGAGCTTATCAGTAGGAATAGAATGTTCGCGAATGACCTGTTTTGTTTTGAGTGGTAAAAGATGATGAGAGGATTGATAACTATTCCGATAAGAAGACAACACATGAACAGTAGAGCGAAGAAATAGTTTAGGAAAACGTCCCAGTTATTCCCTTCTCTCATTACTTGATCGTACATCATATCCTGATCCTGACTTTCGTTCCAGTTGCATGGAAATCGTGCTATCGCTTTTCCAAAGATAGTCATCACTTTGATATGCTGAATGCTGAAGATAACAATTTTTACACCATGCAATTTTTGATCGGTAATAATGTGATGATTATTAATAACAGTCATTTAAGCAATATTTATCGGTGCCAGGCCAAATGGTTTGTCAAATAAAAATGTCCAACTAAAAAAGGGTTACGCTGGTCTCTGCTGGAATTTCTAACCCTAACCCTAACCTTAACCCTAACCCTAACCCGCCGTAGAGTCTCACGCCGTAGAGTTCGGACCCCATCAAGACATCTAACTATTTCTAACAGTTTACATGTAATTCAAGTCATCACAACGCGAGCTGAATATTTAAAGTTATCCACTAAGGTTATTACAGTACAGGATGAACGTTATATAGCGCAGGTAAAACTTTAATTACTTTCTAAAGTTGATAATTAATGCACGTGCGGACGCCGCTCCAGACGAGAGGGAAGATGCACGTGCAAATATACCCAGGTTGATAAGGGAAGATGCACGTGCAAATATACCCAGGTTAATTAATAATTATGCCGCTTTTACCAACGACAAGGTGGTGCTTAAGGCAGCTGCCTTAGCTCTACAATCTAGGTCTTAGAGTTGGGAAATATCATCGCCATTATCAATATTATAGCTGAGGGACTAAAATAGTTTACTAAACAGCAGCAGCTAGCAGTATTGCTAAAACATTTTACGTTATGATACGATAGAGTAGTAAAAAAACATTTAAATAGTATTTCCAAGCACCAACTATGATTCCCCAAACGCCGGTGAATAACAGTCATAATTCTGAAGAGTCAATTATATAGTCTGACTTCAACTCAATAAATGTATAAATTCCAACCCTTCACTTAATAATAACCAGCATCTAACGAAGGTTAATTAGTAATTGTTCCGCTCTTACCAATGACAAGGTGGTGCTAAAGGCAGCGGCCTTAGCTCTACAATCTAGGTCTTAGAGTTGGGAAATATCATCGCCATTATCAATATTATAGCTGAGGGACTAAAATAGCTTACTAAACAGCAGCAGCTAGCAGTAATGCTAAAACTTTTTACGTTATGATACGAGAGAGTGGTAAAAAAAAACATTTAATTAGTATCTTCCAAGCACCAACTATGATTCCCCAAACGCCGGTGAATAACAGTCATGATTCTGAAGAGTGAATTCTTAAGTCTGACTTCAACTCTATATGAATAAATGTATAAATTCCAACCCCGCACTTAACAATAACCAGCATCTAACGAAGGTTAATTAATAATTGTTCCGCTCTTACCAATGACAAGGTGGTGCTAAAGGCAGCTAACTTAGCTCTACAATCTATACTTTTTACTTTTTGATAATATGATACGATAGAGTGGTAACATTTTTAGCCGAAAAAACATTCAAATAAAAAATATGAGCAGCTTCTTCACGACACCAATTTGACTCCACAAATACTGGTGAAAAACAAACACAACTTTTCAGAGTGAATTCTATAGTCCGATTTCAACTCAATAAATGTATAAATTCCAACCCCTCACTGTCTTCTCTAACCATTCCCTTCCCCAGGCTGTGCTCGCTTCTATTTGACAATGCAAATATAGAGGAGCTCTGTGATATGGCAGTAGAGGAGGTGCCCCAGATTCCGACCTACAAGTTACTACCACCCATGTACCAACTAGCTGCTCGACTCGGAACTTCCGGGAACCTTAACGATCTCGTCATAAAGGTTGCTTGTTTTTTTCTTTTTCAAACGATTGTTTTTTTTAAAGAGCTTTTGGCGAATTTCGCCTGTTGGCAGTGTGACAGAAACATATTTATTTATTATACAATATACAGTTGACCAGTATGAGTTAATAACAAGATTGTTATTTGATTACTGCATTCCACAGCTGATCACAAAAACAGCAAGGGAGCACCCCTTCCACGTGCTACCCATCTTGTTTGCTCTAAAGAACGCACAACTTGACTGTAAATACATCAAGGGCTCCAAGCATCTTTCTAACGATGTAAGTATACTCAAATTACATTATGTAATGGATCAATTATCATATCATTGACAAGTCCTTGGAGATCTCTGAGAGAAACCTATCGAATTAAATACAATTTGCCGCATATTTCGCAAATTTTCAGGCTCGAACAGTCCAGTCCAAAGATATCTTGAAAACGCTGATGAAAGAATCTGCTCTAAAGAAAATCATTACTGACATGGAAAAATTGACTGACGCCTATGTGGAATGGGCTAATTACGACCTGAAAAAAGACCCTGCATACCAGATGGGTAAAAAGAAGTTATTTTCATAGTATATTATATATAGTTTTGGGCAGTATCCAACTCCAATAAGCCAGACACAGCTCATCATGGGTGAAATCACATCTTAATTCAACTTAAAGATTGGAGACTGATGATCAAGTGCTTATTAACAACCGTTTACATTCAGCGGCTCGAAGTTCGACTCTCAAAATACCATCAACTTTAAAGATAACAAAGATCAAGGATATTGAAAGTTTTCCACTTTTAACCCTCGAAATTCCGGTAACAAATATAATTCATTATTTTTCAAAATTTAACATTTATTCAATCTTTGTGCTCCAATAATCTCGGGTTATCAACACTAACTTACCAGCCCGAGTTCTTCGGGGAACCTAGCTCTGACACGTGAAATAATGTTTATAACACTGTTTATAACATGCTTATAACACTGTTTATAACATGCTTACAACACTGTTTATAACATGCTTATAACACTGTTTATAACATGCTTATAACACTGTTTATAACCTGCTTATAACACTGTGTATAACATGCTTATAACACTGTTTATAACATGCTTATAACACTGTTTATAACACTGTTTATAACATGCTTATAACACTGTTTATAAAATGCTAATAACACTGTTTAAAACATGCTTATAACACTGTTTATAACATGCTTATAACGCTGTTTATAACACTGTTTATAACATGCTTATAACGCTGTTTATAACACTGTTTATAACACTGTTTATAACATGCTTATAACACTGTTTATAAAATGCTAATAACACTGTTTAAAACATGCTTATAACACTGTTTATAACATGCTTATAACACTGTTTATAACTTGCTTATAACACTGTTTATAACTTGCTTATAACACTGTTTATAACATGCTTATAACACTGTTTATAACATGCTTATAACACTGTTTATAACATGCTTATAACACTGTTTATAACATGCTTATAACACTGTTTATAACATGCTTATAACACTGTTTATAACATGCTTATAACACTGTTTATAACATGCTTATAAAACTGTTTATAACATGCTTATAACACTGTTTATAACATGCTTATAACACATTGTGCAGGTGAGATGTGACGGTAACTACTCCTCCAACCTTCTTTCTGTGGTCGGATTTAACACAGAGTACCAGACCCCAGGAGGTGTTAACCTTCCCAAGGTGACCTTTGCTCTCTGCTCGGATGGTGTAATTCGGAAACAGCTGGTTAAGGTACGATTACCATATATGGGCATAGGTCCATGTTACCATATATATGAACATAAATTCATATTTTTCGTTTTATGAGACAGATTTCAAGAAATTGAAAATCAGAAAATATTTGGAAAATTGTGCGATTCTTTAACAAACGCATCAAAATGAGAAGTCTTGGTAGGTTATAAACCTACAACATTGTCAAATAAAATCCATATCTTTTACCGTACGGAGTTAAATAATGAAGTGAAATTATAACACTGATTTTTTAAATCTCCTCGAATAAAGCTTTAGACTATCGGGTTTCAACTTCTAGCATAAGGTATTATACTATTATATACATTTCAATAGCAGTTTTATTTAGTTTATTACATCCCATAGTCGCTGTACTGGCAGGAAATATAAGAGGGAGAAGGAAACGTTGTAGAGTAGGTAGGTGAGATAGTAGGAGCAGGTGTAACAACAGATGGACCAGGTGAGAAGGTGAGAGGAGCTGCAAGGTGAGCAGGTGTAACAATAGATGGACCAGGTGAGAATTTGAGAGGAGCTGCAAGGTGAGCAGGTGTAACAACAGATTGACCAGGTGAGAAGGTGAGAGGAGCTGCAAGGTGAGCAGGTGTAACAATAGATGGACCAGGTGAGAATTTGAGAGGAGCTGCAAGGTGAGCAGGTGTAACAACAGATGGACCAGGTGAGAAGGTGAGAGGAGCTGCAAGGTGAGACATGTAATGTTCTGGTTGGTCACTGGGGAAGAAACCGGGAAGTAATCTGGAACTAGGGAGAACAGGGTCAGCGAAATCCAGGGGCTTTACAAATGTGAGAGTCTTCACGAAAGGTAGAGGCTTAACAAAAATGGGTCTCTCGACGCTACTGTTTTGGGAGTAATTCGAAGCCTGGCTGCTTTCGTGAATAAAATGTGATTTCTCTTCAATGCCGTCCCGCTGATACGGTTTTTCACCGGTATGAGTCATCTGATGGTGAACTAGGTTTGATTTTTGGCTTGCACTGTAGGAACATTCAGAGCATTTATACGGTTTTTCACCGGTATGAGTCCGCTGATGTCTAACCATGTCTGATTTTCGGCTTGCACTGTAGGAACATTCAGAGCATTTGAAAGGTTTTTCACTGGTATGGGTCCGCTGATGGCAAACCAAGTTTGATTTTTGGCTGGCACTGTAGGAACATTCAGAGCATTTATACGGTTTTTCACCGGTATGACGATTCCGATTATGTTGATCCAGGCCTGATCTTCGGCTTGAACTATAGGAACATTCAGAGCATTTGAAAGGTTTTATGCCGGTATGAACGCTCTGGTGGCAAACTAAAGATGATATTCTGCAAGCACTGTAGGAACATTTAGAGCATTTGAACAGTTTTTCACCGTTATGAGTTTGCTGATGCGAAACTAAATTTACTTTTTTGATTGCACTGTAGGAACATTCAGAGCATTTATACGGTTTTTCACCGGTATGAGTCATCTGATGGTTAACTAGGTTTGATTTATTGCTTGCACTGTAGGAACATTCAGAGCATTTATGCGGTTTTTCACCGGTATGAGTCCGATGATGTCTAACCAATTTAGATTTTTGGCTTGTACTGTAGGAACATTCAAAGCATTTGAAAGGTTTTGTGCCAGTATGAACGCTATGGTGGGAAACCAAAGATGATTTTCTGCAAGTACTGTAGGAACATTCAGAGCATTTGAACAGTATTTCACCGGTATGAGTTTGCTGATGTGAAACTAAAGTTGTTTTTTTGCTTGCACTGTAGGGACATTCAGAGCGAATGTAAGCATTTTCACTGGCATGAACCCATTGGTGTGGAACTAATGCTGATTCCTGATTGGGACAATACAACTGAGAAACACCATTCGAATACACTTCTGATTTGATTACAAAATTATTTTCCTCCTTCTTAATCTCTGTCTTGATCAATTCTGGTGGAAAACTTTCTTCTTCCATCTTCATCTCATCTTTAACGTATGGAACATTTTTCTGCTCCATTTCACTAAAAAGTCAACGACCTTACAAAAGTTGCCTTTTAACAATCGTCACTAGAAAATAAAATTAATATAAGTTCGAGATATCTTCTCTCCAAAACTAAATTCCAGTGTTAATTTGGAGAGCTTTTCGCTTTGGTTACATTAAGAAAAAAACAAGTGTAAAAGTAGTAACCCAGCAAATAGAAAAATAAGCGAAGAAGGTTAACAAATTGGATACAAGTTTGACTTAAGGTTAACAAGGTATTGCTGATAGTGTTGATATTAATAAGGCAGCTCATGTTACCAAGGTAACACGTGTTACCAGGATGATGTAATAACATAGTAACCGAGTGTAGCTATTAATAAGCTTTAATAGAACTAGCAGGAAACCGTATAACCCTAAAATGGTGTCAAGACTCAAAGAGACTAAAATAATTATTACCTATTTAAGGGAGGGGGGTTCACCCTTTTTTTTTCGTGAAACTTGGTTTCGAGATAGCAGTTGACCAACAAACTAGGACCGGTGACCGAACTTTTGAGGGGGTCCCGGACCCCAACGGCCAAACGGTGCCGCGGGGTAGCCACGCCCATGTTTGGTTCAAATTAGGCCCAATTTAGCCAAATACCCTGAAAATGCCCAAAAACCAGATTTCAGATGCTCTACTTGTAGTTAGTGGTCCCCTGAACTTGTATATGAATTTTCATCAAGATTGGACAAAAAATGACTGAGTTATGAGCCAAAAACCATATGGCCATATTTGGGCATACGCGCCAAATTTGATCAATTTTGGCCCATAAATTGGTCAAATATCAATATTTTTGAATAAAACTAAAAAACTAACTTTATATGGAAGGTAAGCCTATACTACACAATCTCTATGATTATCAGCTCAGTATCTACCTAACTGTGGATTCTGTGTTCAAATAATTGCAAATAATGAACAAAATCGTCCATATCTCAGTTCGCGATATTTGCGAAACTGATTTCGCTCAAAACAATAGAACTCAATAGGTTTTCAATATTTTTACATGAAATTTTCAGAATCAACGTAGAATCGCATTTCGACCTTAAGTTTTGTATTGGAATTTTGAGTTAGGCCTTTTTAAAAATTTGGCGGCCAAATTCTGAAAAATGCCAGGCAAATTTTGTCTCCATAATGTGACAAATGAATCAATCAGTAACGTGTAATACTTATCGAATTTTTGAAATGTGATTATCGATTCATTACCTTTCCTTTCAAAATGTCATTACAACTTGAACATGACATATGATTCAATTGTCACGCTTTAAAGAAAATTACATATTTGGTAGCTAGATTTATGTGATTTTTGAATCATTTAAGCACCCAGATCAAAAATTATCGCTCAAAGACCTGCAATATGGTATAAGCTTAGACATGGATTCAAAAATCACATAATAATAATCATAGAATGGATATAAATTGTCATATCGTGCACTTAATTTAAGGCTTACTAAAGTGTGACTTAATAGCGCCATATTTGGGCATACGCGCCAAATTTGATCAATTTTGGCCCATAAATTGGTCAAATATCAATATTTTTGAATAAAACTAAAAAACTAACTTTATATGGGAGGTAAGCCTATACTACACAATCTCTATGATTATCAGCTCAGTATCTACCTAACTGTGGATTCTGTGTTCAAATAATTGCAAAAAATGAACAAAATCGTCCATATCTCAGTTCGCGATATTTGCGAAACTGATTTCGCTCAATAGGTTTTCAATATTTTTACATGAAATTTTCAGAATCAACGTAGAATCGCATTTCGACCTTAAGTTTTGTATTGGAATTTTGAGTTAGGCCTTTTAAAAAATTTGGCGGCCAAATTCTGAAAAATGCCAGGCAAATTTTGTCTCCATAATGTGACAAATAAATCAATCAGTAACGTATAATACTTATTGAATTTTTGAAATGTGATTATCGATTCATTACCTTTCCTTTCAAAATGTCATTACAACTTGAACATTTCATATGATTCAATTGTCACGCTTTAAAGAAAATTACATATTTGGTAGCTAGATTTATGTGATTTTTGAATCATTTAAGCACCCAGATCAAAAATTATCGCTCAAAGACCTTCAATATGGTATAAGCTTAGACATGGATTCAAAAATCACATAATAATAATCATAGAATGGATATGAATTGTCATATTGTGCACTTAATTTAAGGCTTACTATAGTGTGACTTAATAGCGCACCTTTAACGAAAATGTGACTTTTGAATCATATTAACTGGTTTTAATACTATTTAATACTATTTTGTACCTTAAAAAATGATAGAAAGCCAATAAAAACGTTAGATGATTCAATAATCACTGCTCAAAATAGGCTCATTTCCAACGTTTAAGTTGTGATTTTTGACTCATTTTGGCACCAATAACAATTTCAGATAAGACATTCCATTCCTTACATGCATTATAGTCACCATATCAATTTTGGCTTCTTTGTGAATAGTACTTTTCAGATTATCTAGTGTTGATTCATCTTGCATTTCTAATTGTGTGACTTTTGACTCATTGGCACACTAATAACGATAACTCCTGTGATATAAGCACTAGAGACTCCGTGATTTCAGGATCATGAAATTTAATCGAATTTCTAAAGGTATAGATAGATATATCAACCAACAAAGTGCAATGACTATTTTTAAAACGCATTTTAAAAAATCAATCTCTAGTGCCACCTTTTTTTGAACGTGTCCATATACAAGTTCAGGGGACCACTAACCATAGGTGCAGATTTCGTTTTGAGGTGAACTTTTAAGTTCCCGAGAAATCTTCTTAAGTTTGCTTTTTTTCTTCTCCTCGGGCACATTCGTAACCTACGGGCCAGGTAAACCTAAACTACATATTGATCGTTATGTACGTCGGTATCTGTTGAGGAGCCAAATCATCTGAAAAGCCCTAAACCTATATTTTGCTCAGGCACGTAGCCAGGATTTTTCTTTGGGGGGGCTGTCGGCGAGCGAAGCTGCAAGCTGTGGCAGGGGTCTGGGGGGGTCCAGGGCGGACCCCATTAGCGGGGGCTAGGGGGGCGCAGCCCCCCGGAAAAAATTTGCGAAATAGGGTGTTTTAGGCTAAATTGAAAGTTTAATGAATTTACAAAAATGTATGGTTTGGCATAATCATTGCCTACAATCCTGACCTGAGTAATTTCCCCCTTTGAGACTTTATTTGGGTTGAAAATTGAGTTTATCGAGAGGAAGTGAAAAAACTCTGGTTCAAATTTGGATTTTTTTAATTTTTTTTTTGAGGTCAATTTTTTGCGCAGAAAGCGCTCGATTTTAGGGGAAAAATGTAAGTTTGCTTTTAATTTTTAAGATCCTGTCGGCACCTGAAATCGACGAAATCTGCAGGGGTGCCACTAACTACAAGTAGAGCATCTGAAATCTGGTTTTTGGGCATGTTCAGGGTATTTGGCTAAATTGGGCCTAATTTGAACCAAATATGGGCGTGGCCACCCCGCAGGCACCGTTTGGCGGTTGGGGTCCGGGACCCCCTCAAACGTTCGGTCACCGGTCCTAGTGTGTTGGTCAACTGCTATCTCGAAACCAAGTTTCACAAAAAAATCAGGGTGAACCCCTCCCCCCCCCCCCCCCCCCCCCCCCCCTTAATTCGCGTTTTTGACACCACTTAGGGGTCCAAATGTTTTGGCTCTAAAATTCCTATTTCATGCTGATCTGGAGGCCATTAAAGCATTTGACCCAGTCAAAAAACTTTCAGTTGTATTATGTATATCTTTTACGGTTTTTGCGGAAAGTCGCGGTAAAGTTGATGCCGTGGTGTCAGTAAAATAGTACGGATAAACACATATATATATATTATATATATCGTCTCGCTTTATATATAGTAAGATAGACGGAAAACTTGATAGATAATTTACGGAAAGATTTCAACATCCAGTTCTCCGCGACACTCCGACATGGCCAAAAGGCAGTTATCCCCACTCTGAAGAAATCTAGCAGTCAGCGCAACCAAACGCTCTATAACAATTTGTTTGCAGTTATCGGACCTCGATTGTGAAACATAATCCCACCAAACATGCATACTATCGAAGACCCCTGCACTTTAAAGAAACTAGCAGGAACCCGTATAATATAACACCACTTGGGGGTCCAAATTTTCGGCTCTAAAATCATTATTCCTTGGCCTATTTTTTATTTTTTCATGCTGATTTGAAGGCCATTAAAGCATTTGACCCAGCCAACAAAAGTTCCAGTTGTATATCTTTTACGGTTTATGCGGAAAGTCGCGTTAAAGTTGATGCCGTGGTGTCAGTAAAATGGCACAGATATTATATATATATCGTCTCGCTTTATATATAGTAAGATGCTTACGACGTTTGTGAAATCATTCCTGGATGAGCCTCCAGTGGCAGGATACAGCTGTAACCTAATTGTCAAGGTAACAACCATTCCAACTGCTCTGTACTGAACAAAAAGCAACGTATTATAACACATATAACACCGGCACGCACAGGGATTATATTTCAATTCGAGCGACCACGTACTATAAACTTATAAAGCATAAGTTCATTATTAATCCATTTCTTTGATAAATGTAATCCGCATATTTTCATAATCTAATATCCTAGCAAGGTTGTCTCCTAAACTCTTGAGTGATGTTCCAAATCTCTTCCTAGATCGAAAAACACATACCTTCGCTGTGACGCAAGGCAAATTTCCGTCGTTTCATAATTATTGGGGGAAGACTGTGTACAACAGAAATCAGGATACCTTGCGTCCATATGATGATAGCACTTTAGCACAGCTGCTGTGTCCAGCTTTATACGCATTTCTCCATGGGCCTGTATATTAAGCAACCTGCCTCTGAGTTCTGTGTAGTGTTACTGTTATCAGGGAAAGTAATTTTCTCATACCATTCAATAGACAGAGTGGCCTCAAACTCTTGAGTGGTCCTTAAGGTTTTACTGGCTTTTGAAGAAGAGTCAGAAAGCCTTTTAATGGAGGTATGTAATATGGGGTCGTTCGCATATTACGTAATCACTTTTTGGACAATTTATACCCCTTCTGTTATCAGCTTTACACAATATATCTATTGTATCAAAATTATTTTTTTTAATTGGTCGGCGTCGACAGTAAGCCTTCCTTACGGTGGCTTTCGCAACGCGTCCCCATTTTCCCAACTACTGCTGCTGCAGAGAGAGACTCACAAATTATATACCATAAATATATTAAACATAGATATTGACAACAGACTCCGAGAATCTTGAAGTTCTGTTACCACCGCCCCTGGTGCGAGCCCGGACGACGGAGAGACAGGGACTTCCAGGGGAGTTCATGGCTTGCTACGTGCAACTCTTAGGAGTATGCAATGTTCCTGTAACGTCACTGTAGACCGCTCCTCTATCGTTTTTTTAGTGGCCAATCCACAACCAAATCCTGGAGTTACACGAGACATGGAAGCCTGTGAGCGTGTCAAATCCTGGGGTTACACGAGACATAGTAGCCTGTGAGCGTGTAGACCGCTCCTCTATCGTTGTTTTGAGTGTCCGATCCAAAACCAAATCCTAGGGTACACGAGTCTTTGTAAGATAACCTTCATATACATGATACAATATCTGATGTCATCCTATACTCCTAACCAGGGTAACGATGATATGAGACAGGACGCAGTGATGGAGCAAGTATTTAATGTATACTCCTAACCAGGGTAACGATGATATGAGACAGGACGCAGTGATGGAGCAAGTATTTAATGTATACTCCTCACCAGGGTAACGATGATATGAGACAGGATGGAGTGATGGAGCAAGTATTTAATGTATACTCCTCACCAGGGTAACGATGATATGAGACAGGACGCAGTGATGGAGCAGGTATTTAATGTATACTCCTCACCAGGGTAACGATGATATGAGACAGGACGCAGTGATGGAGCAAGTATTTAATGTATACTCCTCACCAGGGTAACTATGATATGAGACAGGACGCAGTGATGGAGCAAGTATTTAATGTATACTCCTCACCAGGGTAACGATGATATGAGACAGGACGCAGTGATGGAGCAAGTATTTAATGTATACTCCTCACCAGGGTAACGATGATATGAGACAGGACGCAGTGATGGAGCAAGTATTTAATGTATACTCCTCACCAGGGTAACGATGATATGAGACAGGACGCAGTGATGGAGCAAGTATTAAATCTTTTAATGTATACTCCTCACCAGGGTAACGATGATATGAGACAGGACGCAGTGATGAAGCAAGTAGTTAATGTATACTCCTCACCAGGAAAACGATGATATGAGACAGGACGCAGTGATGGAGCAAGTACTTAATCTTTTAATGTATGGACACGTTCATTTGAGTTTGAGGATATTGGTAAATATAAGTGACCCTATTAAAAGGCACAGTGTAGTTGACTTTGTCACACTATGAAATTACTTAAACCCTTGATGGTTAGGATAATCGTCTCATCCTCTAGGCTAACTTTGTCACCTAACGATATCTTAATCAGGTGATAAGATATCGCTTAAATACGGCCGGCACGGAAATGGTTACATTGTCACACTATAAACATGTGACGGAGTAAATATGGACCCCTTGCTGCCGTTTTTGACCAAATTTTTGAGTGTCCAGTTGATTGGATGGGTACATATGACCATTACCTACATATTTGACGACTTTTTTTCGTTAGATGGTGCATTCAGGTTTACTTTGTCACACATTAAAGAAAATATGTGATGAATGTTTAGGGCACCCTGATAAGCAATGCTGAGTAGTGTAAGTTTATTTGATGGCCTGGAAGTGCTGGGAATTGTTATTATATCATATAGTCGTAAGGAATTAAAACACAGAAGGCACAACCAAGCTTACTTTGTCACATAATCTTGATAATATCTGAACATGTGTGAAATTGAACAAATAATGATATACCAGCTTAAACCCCTTATATTATACGTACTATGGATCAAACAACACTGCTAGTACCATGCACCAGTCACATAAATCATTATCAGGTGGTAATATGTTAACAGTGTCACAATTAAACTACCGCTACATGGTCAAAAATAGGGTATTTTTGTCACAAAAAATTATTATAACTCTGTTAGCTCCTTGCTGGCAAAATAACTAGTTTATCGAAATTTTTTTGATGATAAAGTTACATAATATTCTAATAGAGGTATAGTTCTTCAAAATAGGGGCAAGACATGTTTACTTTGTCACATCAGTTATTATAAGAGTTAGGTAATCGTCATCAGATTAAAAGATATTTTTCGTAGTTTGGATCGATTAATACTTAAATATACCTGTAATAAATCCTATGCCAATTTTAACACACTATCTTGACTTGATACTGTTGGGGCAGGGAAAGTTAATTTTGTCACATTTTCAATGTCTTTGACAAATTAATCTAAATTTTAAAAATTGAGTTCTTATGTTCTGGACAATATTCTTCCAATCATTTCTGAAAGAATGTTGAATTCTAATAGAGTTATAGATCTTCAAAATAGGGGCAAGACATGTTTACTTTGACACATCAGTTATTATAAGAGTTATTATAAGAGACTATTTCATTCTATAATCATTGTTTTTAATCTATTTACGATTTCGTATAATTTTTGTGACAATGTAAACATCAACTGATCTTAACTTGCATCAACTACATTGTCATCATATAAAATTTTCCCGCCTTTCAAACCAAAATCAGATATAAATTATTCGCCAAAAATTTTAAATTTCATATATTGTGACAGAATTAACCTCATTTCCCAATAACCAAGTGCCTGTATTAGCTAACTATTCAAAATAACATATTTTAGGGCTATGCTTGGTAGAGCAACCATAAAATAATGAGTTGAAAGGGTTTTTAGGACACCTCACAGTAGAATAGAGGTATGGTATCATGAGTGTGACAAAGTTATCCAAATATTACCTTGTAACCGTTCGATCCGTGCCCATTAACCAATGTTGTATCATAATTGTTAGATTGACCTAATTTACTATATTTCAGACCAAGGCATGATAATTAGACAACTGCAGTTAACTAAGTCACACAAAATGTGACATTTGAAACATTATAGTGCCTAACAACAATAGATTTTCTTTCTGAGCGGTGCATATGGGAGTATGGGTTACGTGGCTAATGTTCAGAACTTCTGAACGTGCTAGGTTAATAGATGTCAAAATTAAGCCACTATCGTCAAAAACGCTATTATTTTTGTTTACCAATATCCTCAAACTCAAATGAACGTGTCCGTATACTCCTCACCAGGGTAACGATGATATGAGACAGGACGCAGTGATGGAGCAAGTATTTAGTGTATACTCCTCACCAGGGTAATGATGATATGAGACAGGACGCAGTGATGGAGCACGTATTTAATGTATACTCCTCACCAGGGTAACGATGATATGAGACAGGACGCAGTGATGGAGCAGGTATTTAATGTATACTCCTCACCAGGGTAACGATGATATGAGACAGGACGCAGTGATGGAGCAAGTATTTAATGTATACTCCTAACCAGGGTAACGATGATATGAGACAGGACGCAGTGATGGAGCAAGTATTTAATGTATACTCCTCACCAGGGTAACGATGATATGAGACAGGACGCAGTGATGGAGCAAGTATTTAATGTATACTCCTCACCAGGGTAACGATGATATGAGACAGGACGCAGTGATGGAGCAAGTATTTAATGTATACTCCTAACCAGGGTAACGATGATATGAGACAGGACGCAGTGATGGAGCAAGTATTTAATGTATACTCCTAACCAGGGTAACGATGATATGAGACAGGACGCAGTGATGGAGCAAGTATTTAATGTATACTCCTTACCAGGGTAACGATGATATGAGACAGGACGCAGTGATGGAGCAAGTATTTAATGTATACTCCTCACCAGGGTAACGATAATATGAGACAGGATGCAGTGATGGAGCAAGTATTTAATGTATACTCCTAACCAGGGTAACGATGATATGAGACAGGACGCAGTGATGGAGCAAGTATTTAATGTATACTCCTCACCAGGGTAACGATGATATGAGACAGGACGCAGTGATGGAGCAAGTATTTAATGTATACTCCTCACCAGGGTAACGATGATATGAGACAGGACGCAGTGATGGAGCAAGTATTTAATGTATACTCCTCACCAGGGTAACGATAATATGAGACAGGATGCAGTGATGGAGCAAGTATTTAATGTATACTCCTAACCAGGGTAACGATGATATGAGACAGGGCGCAGTGATGGAGCAAGTATTTAATGTATACTCCTCACCAGGGTAACGATGATATGAGACAGGACGCAGTGATGGAGCAAGTATTTAATGTATACTCCTCACCAGGGTAACGATGATATGAGACAGGACGCAGTGATGGAGCAAGTATTTAATGTATACTCCTCACCAGGGTAACGATGATATGAGACAGGACGCAGTGATGGAGCAAGTATTTAATGTATACTCCTCACCAGGGTAACGATGATATGAGACAGGACGCAGTGATGGAGCAAGTATTTAATGTATACTCCTCACCAGGGTAACGATGATATGAGACAGGACGCAGTGATGGAGCACGTATTTAATGTATACTCCTAACCAGGGTAACGATGATATGAGACAGGACGCAGTGATGGAGCAAGTATTTAATGTATACTCCTCACCAGGGTAACGATGATATGAGACAGGACGCAGTGATGGAGCAAGTATTTAATGTATACTCCTCACCAGGGTAACGATGATATGAGACAGGACGCAGTGATGGAGCAAGTATTTAATGTATCTACTCCTAACCAGGGTAACGATGATATGAGACAGGACGCAGTGATGGAGCAGGTATTTAATGTATACTCCTCACCAGGGTAACGATGATATGAGACAGGACGCAGTGATGGAGCAAGTATTTAATGTATACTCCTAACCAGGGTAACGATGATATGAGACAGGACGCAGTGATGGAGCAAGTATTTAATGTATACTCCTCACCAGGGTAACGATGATATGAGACAGGACGCAGTGATGGAGCAAGTATTTAATGTATACTCCTCACCAGGGTAACGATGATATGAGACAGGACGCAGTGATGGAGCAAGTATTTAATGTATACTCCTAACCAGGGTAACGATGATATGAGACAGGACGCAGTGATGGAGCAAGTATTTAATGTATACTCCTAACCAGGGTAACGATGATATGAGACAGGACGCAGTGATGGAGCAAGTATTTAATGTATACTCCTTACCAGGGTAACGATGATATGAGACAGGACGCAGTGATGGAGCAAGTATTTAATGTATACTCCTCACCAGGGTAACGATAATATGAGACAGGATGCAGTGATAGAGCAAGTATTTAATGTATACTCCTAACCAGGGTAACGATGATATGAGACAGGACGCAGTGATGGAGCAAGTATTTAATGTATACTCCTCACCAGGGTAACGATGATATGAGACAGGACGCAGTGATGGAGCAAGTATTTAATGTATACTCCTCACCAGGGTAACGATGATATGAGACAGGACGCAGTGATGGAGCAAGTATTTAATGTATACTCCTCACCAGGGTAACGATAATATGAGACAGGATGCAGTGATGGAGCAAGTATTTAATGTATACTCCTAACCAGGGTAACGATGATATGAGACAGGACGCAGTGATGGAGCAAGTATTTAATGTATACTCCTCACCAGGGTAACGATGATATGAGACAGGACGCAGTGATGGAGCAAGTATTTAATGTATACTCCTCACCAGGGTAACGATGATATGAGACAGGACGCAGTGATGGAGCAAGTATTTAATGTATACTCCTCACCAGGGTAACGATGATATGAGACAGGACGCAGTGATGGAGCAAGTATTTAATGTATACTCCTCACCAGGGTAACGATGATATGAGACAGGACGCAGTGATGGAGCAAGTATTTAATGTATACTCCTAACCAGGGTAACGATGATATGAGACAGGACGCAGTGATGGAGCAAGTATTTAATGTATACTCCTCACCAGGGTAACGATGATATGAGACAGGACGCAGTGATGGAGCAAGTATTTAATGTATACTCCTCACCAGGGTAACGATGATATGAGACAGGACGCAGTGATGGAGCAAGTATTTAATGTATACTCCTCACCAGGGTAACGATGATATGAGACAGGACGCAGTGATGGAGCAAGTATTTAATGTATACTCCTCACCAGGGTAACGATGATATGAGACAGGACGCAGTGATGGAGCAAGTATTTAATGTATACTCCTCACCAGGGTAACGATGATATGAGACAGGACGCAGTGATGGAGCAAGTATTTAATGTATACTCCTCACCAGGGTAACGATGATATGAGACAGGACGCAGTGATGGAGCAAGTATTTAATGTATACTCCTCACCAGGGTAACGATGATATGAGACAGGACGCAGTGATGGAGCAAGTATTTAATGTATACTCCTCACCAGGGTAACGATGATATGAGACAGGACGCAGTGATGGAGCAAGTATTTAATGTATACTCCTAACCAGGGTAACGATGATATGAGACAGGACGCAGTGATGGAGCAAGTATTTAATGTATACTCCTAACCAGGGTAACGATGATATGAGACAGGACGCAGTGATGGAGCAAGTATTTAATGTATACTCCTCACCAGGGTAACGATGATATGAGACAGGACGCAGTGATGGAGCAAGTATTTAATGTATACTCCTCACCAGGGTAACGATGATATGAGACAGGATGCAGTGATGGAGCAAGTATTTAATGTATACTCCTCACCAGGGTAACGATGATATGAAACAGGACGCACTGATGGAGCAAGTATTTAATGTATACTCCTCACCAGGGTAACGATGATATGAGACAGGACGCAGTGATGGAGCAGGTATTTAATGTATACTCCTAACCAGGGTAACGATGATATGAGACAGGACGCAGTGATGGAGCAAGTATTTAATGTATACTCCTCACCAGGGTAACGATGATATGAGACAGGACGCAGTGATGGAGCAAGTATTTAATGTATACTCCTCACCAGGGTAACGATGATATGACACAGGGCGCAGTGATGGAGCAAGTATTTAATGTATAGTCCTCGCCAGGGTAACGATGATATGAGACAGGACGCAGTGATGGAGCAAGTAATTAATATATACTCCTCACCAGGGTAACGATGATATGAGACAGGACGCAGTGATGGAGCAAGTATTTAATGTATACTCCTCACCAGGGTAACGATGATATGAGACAGGACGCAGTGATGGAGCAAGTATTTAATGTATACTCCTCACCAGGGTAACGATGATATGAGACAGGATGCAGTGATGGAGCAAGTATTTAATGTATACTCCTCACCAGGGTAACGATGATATGAAACAGGACGCACTGATGGAGCAAGTATTTAATGTATACTCCTCACCAGGGTAACGATGATATGAGACAGGACGCAGTGATGGAGCAGGTATTTAATGTATACTCCTAACCAGGGTAACGATGATATGAGACAGGACGCAGTGATGGAGCAAGTATTTAATGTATACTCCTCACCAGGGTAACGATGATATGAGACAGGACGCAGTGATGGAGCAAGTATTTAATGTATACTCCTCACCAGGGTAACGATGATATGACACAGGGCGCAGTGATGGAGCAAGTATTTAATGTATAGTCCTCGCCAGGGTAACGATGATATGAGACAGGACGCAGTGATGGAGCAAGTAATTAATATATACTCCTCACCAGGGTAACGATGATATGAGACAGGACGCAGTGATGGAGCAGGTATTTAATGTAGCAAACCAGCTCCTCTCCAAGAACCAGCTGACTCACCATCTCAGTATGAGAACCTACAAGGTTTGTGATTAACATAAACTGTGTTCTGATGAGAGTTGAAACTAGGAACCGACCGGATTGGGGTTTTGGCTGCCGGACCGGATTCAGCCGGATTTGGATCTCAAATCCGGCAAGCCGGATTTTGCCGGACCGGAACCGGTGGTTTCAGAGTGAAATAAAAGGCAGCCGGATTTTGCCGGATGTTGCCGGAAAATTTCCTTCCTTTCCACGCCTAATCTTCATCGAGCACTTCTTGCAGCTTGCATAAGGGATCCCATTTTCTTCTGAGTAGAACAACCAGACGGACGATGTTTTAGATTTACTACTACTCGACTCGACTTAGGGCGGCTTCAACGTCCGAACAGATATAGTTTTTTTACAAATCTTCCTATCTACTACTAGACATTGCTTAAACAAGCAGTACGTAGCAGACACAATGTAACACGAGTAGACACGAGACACGACACTAGACGAGTAATAATCAGAAATGATATCTAATTGGCATATGCTGCCAGACCCCGGCCCTGATTGAGCGCGTTTGTGCGAATTCCCTTTTTTTCATGCAAGTCTGAGTATCATTGGGTCACGTGACTTACAACCAGAGGTGCTTAATAAGGTTGTTCATAAGCAGGCACTGTCTAGTACAGTACTAATCACCGTCTGGCGTCTAGAGCTGAGTCACATGATTGCAGTAATGAGCTAATTAAACCCTGAACACGTGAATTTAATATTTCGTATTTCATAATCAGAAGATTAAATACTGCCAATTTTGCGATTATAGCCGGGGGCTAGCCCAGGGAGGTGGCCCAAAATATTTTCCGGTTTTTTCTAAGTCCGCACCTACCCCTCGATACACTATTCTGTATTCTGGACTCAAGGTTTCCCCCGGTAATGCGATCTCGGAAGGCAGGCCTCCCCTTTGCAACACGAGCTCGGAAGCGGGAGCTCTCGATACAGGAGGTACGTCTCGAGAACGACTCGGACCGAAAACTTTTAAGTTAAAATTTTTCGAAGTTTTTCTGAAAACCAATTTTTTCCACGATTCAGGCTACCCTGTTCATTATTAGCCGAAAATATTTTTTCGGTTTTTCGAAGTCCTCACCTACCCCTCGATACACAATTTTGGACTCGAGGTTTCCCCTGGTAATGTGATCACGGAAGGCAGGCCTCCCCTTTGCAACACGAGCTCGGAAGCGGGAGCTCTCGATACAGGAGGTACGTCTCGAGAACGACTCGGACCGAAAAACTTCTAAGTCAAAATTTTTAAAAGTTTTTCTGAAAACCACTTTTTTCCACGATTCAGGCTACCCTGTTCATTATTAGCCGAAAATATTTTTTTGGTTTTTCGAAGTCCGCACCTACCCATCGATACACAATTCTGGACTCGAGGTTTCCCCCGGTAATGTGATCTTGGAAGGCAGGCCTCCCCTTTGCAACACGAGCTCGGAAGCGGGAGCTCTCGATACAGGAGGTACGTCTCGAGAACGACTCCAGACTCGGACCGAAAAACTTCTAAGTCAAAATTTTTTAAAAGTTTTTCTTAAAACCACTTTTTTTTCCACGATTCAGGCTACCCTGTTCATTATTAGCCGAAAATATTTTTTTGATTTTTTTTTCGGTAAAAAAAACTGAAATCCGGCAAAAATCCGGCAAATTTTTTTCCAGCCGGAGCCGGAACCGGAACCGGATTTTGAAGCCGGTCGGTTCCTAGTTGAAACATTACAAATGTTTGACGCAATTGTATGGAATATTAAGTGTGTTAATTAAAATGAACAGTGATAGCTCCTGGTAATCGTCCGATGGTATTTTAAATATATTAAAGCTCACAATCCGTAAAATGGCTTCACATTATCACGTCCTATCAACTTATGTCCACCCAGGTGCTACCCTTGTCCCAAAGATCCGGTCTGGTCGAGTGGTGCGAGAACACCATACCTATTGGACTCTACCTAGTGGGCCGGGGCAGGGATGGGGCTCACCTCAAGTATAGACCAAAAGATACCAAGAGCTCTGATGTACGAGCTATTTTAAAAGCTTGCAGGGACAAAAGCGAAGCTAAGCTTACCATGGTAAGTAAGGTTCTGTCTTTCAGTGTATGATTTCTATTTTGCTAGACATCTTAAACACTGCCCGTGTAACCCATGGCGCGGCTACCTCTCCTTTCTTTCAGATGTGTTTACTAAGCATTAATTAATTAATTAATTAATTAATTAATAACTAGTTAATAACTAATTAACTACTCGTCTCAGGAGTATAAACGGCAGTGTGAGAAGTTCAAGCCAGTGTTCCGGCACTATTTCTCTGAGAACTTCCAGAACCCAACGGAGTGGTACAAACAGAAGTGTAACTATACCTACAGTCTTGCTACTACCAGTATCGGTAAGTAAACAGAAGTGTAACTATACTTACAGTCTTGCTACTACCAGTATCGGTAAGTAAACAGAAATGTAACTATACTTACAGTCTCGCTACTACCAGTATCGGTAAGTAAACAGAAGTGTAACTATACCTATAGTCTCGCTACCACCAGTATTGGTAAGTAAACAGAAGTATAACTATACTTACAGTCTTGTTACTACCAGTATCGGTAAGTAAACAGAAGTGTAACTATACTTACAGTCTTGCTACTACCAGTATCGGTAAGTAAACAGAAGTGTAACTATACTTACAGTCTTGCTACTACCAGTATCGGTAAGTAAACAGAAGTGTAACTATACTTACAGTCTTGCTACTACCAGTATCGGTAAGTAAACAGAAATGTAACTATACTTACAGTCTCGCTACTACCAGTATCGGTAAGTAAACAGAAGTGTAACTATACCTACAGTCTTGCTACTACCAGTATCGGTAAGTAAACAGAAGTGTAACTATACTTACAGTCTCGCTACTACCAGTATCGGTAAGTAAACAGAAGTGTAACTATACCTACAGTCTTGCTACTACCAGTATCGGTAAGTAAACAGAAGTGTAACTATACCTACAGTCTTGCTACTACCAGTATCGGTAAGTAAACAGAAGTGTAACTATACCTACAGTCTCGCTACTACCAGTATCGGTAAGTAAACAGAAGTGTAACTATACCTACAGTCTTGCTACTACCAGTATCGGTAAGTAAACAGAAGTGTAACTATACCTACAGTCTTGCTACTACCAGTATCGGTAAGTAAACAGAAGTGTAACTATACTTACAGTCTTGCTACTACCAGTATCGGTAAGTAAACAGAAATGTAACTATACTTACAGTCTCGCTACTACCAGTATCGGTAAGTAAACAGAAGTGTAACTATACCTATAGTCTCGCTACCACCAGTATTGGTAAGTAAACAGAAGTGTAACTATACTTACAGTCTTGTTACTACCAGTATCGGTAAGTAAACAGAAGTGTAACTATACTTACAGTCTTGCTACTACCAGTATCGGTAAGTAAACAGAAGTGTAACTATACTTACAGTCTTGCTACTACCAGTATCGGTAAGTAAACAGAAGTGTAACTATACTTACAGTCTTGCTACTACCAGTATCGGTAAGTAAACAGAAGTGTAACTATACTTACAGTCTTGCTACTACCAGTATCGGTAAGTAAACAGAAATGTAACTATACTTACAGTCTTGCTACTACCAGTATCGGTAAGTAAACAGAAATGTAACTATACTTACAGTCTCGCTACTACCAGTATCGGTAAGTAAACAGAAGTGTAACTATACCTACAGTCTTGCTACTACCAGTATCGGTAAGTAAACAGAAGTGTAACTATACTTACAGTCTTGCTACTACCAGTATCGGTAAGTAAACAGAAGTGTAACTATACTTACAGTCTTGCTACTACCAGTATCGGACATCGGTAAGTAAACAGAAGTGTAACTATACTTACAGTCTTGCTACTACCAGTATCGGTAAGTAAACAGAAGTGTAACTATACTTACAGTCTCGCTACTACCAGTATCGGTAAGTAAACAGAAGTGTAACTATACCTACAGTCTTGCTACTACCAGTATCGGTAAGTAAACAGAAGTGTAACTATACTTACAGTCTCGCTACTACCAGTATCGGTAAGTAAACAGAAGTGTAACTATACCTACAGTCTTGCTACTACCAGTATCGGTAAGTAAACAGAAGTGTAACTATACCTACAGTCTTGCTACTACCAGTATCGGTAAGTAAACAGAAGTGTAACTATACCTACAGTCTCGCTACTACCAGTATCGGTAAGTAAACAGAAGTGTAACTATACTTACAGTCTTGTTACTACCAGTATCGGTAAGTAAACAGAAGTGTAACTATACTTACAGTCTTGCTACTACCAGTATCGGTAAGTAAACAGAAGTGTAACTATACCTACAGTCTCGCTACTACCAGTATCGGTAAGTAAACAGAAGTGTAACTATACCTACAGTCTTGCTACTACCAGTATCGGTAAGTAAACAGAAGTGTAACTATACCTACAGTCTTGCTACTACCAGTATCGGTAAGTAAACAGAAGTGTAACTATACCTACAGTCTCGCTACTACCAGTATCGGTAAGTAAACAGAAGTGTAACTATACTTACAGTCTTGTTACTACCAGTATCGGTAAGTAAACAGAAGTGTAACTATACTTACAGTCTCGCTACTACCAGTATCGGTAAGTAAACAGAAGTGTAACTATACCTACAGTCTTGCTACCACCAGTATTGGTAAGTAAACAGAAGTGTAACTATACCTACAGTCTCGCTACTACCAGTATTGGTAAGTAAACAGAAGTGTAACTATACTTACAGTCTTGTTACTACCAGTATCGGTAAGTAAACAGAAGTGTAACTATACTTACAGTCTTGCTACTACCAGTATCGGTAAGTAAACAGAAGTGTAACTATACTTACAGTCTTGCTACTACCAGTATTGGTAAGTAAACAGAAGTGTAACTAAACCTATAGTCTCGCTACTACCAGTATCGGTAAGTAAACAGAAGTGTAACTATACTTACAGTCTTGCTACTACCAGTATTGGTAAGTAAACAGAAGTGTAACTATACTTACAGTCTTGCTACTACCAGTATCGGTAAGTAAACAGAAGTGTAACTATACTTACAGTCTTGCTACTACCAGTATCGGTAAGTAAACAGAAATGTAACTATACTTACAGTCTCGCTACTACCAGTATCGGTAAGTAAACAGAAGTGTAACTATACCTACAGTCTTGCTACTACCAGTATCGGTAAGTAAACAGAAGTGTAACTATACTTACAGTCTCGCTACTACCAGTGTCGGTAAGTAAACAGAAGTGTAACTATACCTACAGTCTCGCTACTACCAGTATCGGTAAGTAAACAGAAGTGTAACTATACCTACAGTCTTGCTACTACCAGTATCGGTAAGTAAACAGAAGTGTAACTATACTTACAGTCTTGCTACTACCAGTATCGGTAAGTAAACAGAAGTGTAACTATACTTACAGTCTTGCTACTACCAGTATCGGTAAGTAAACAGAAGTGTAACTATACTTACAGTCTTGCTACTACCAGTATCGGTAAGTAAACAGAAGTGTAACTATACTTACAGTCTCGCTACTACCAGTATCGGTAAGTAAACAGAAGTGTAACTATACCTACAGTCTTGCTACTACCAGTATTGGTAAGTAAACAGAAGTGTAACTATACTCACAGTCTTGCTACTACCAGTATCGGCAAGTAAACAGAAGTGTAACTATACCTACAGTCTTGCTACTACCAGTATCGGTAAGTAAACAGAAGTGTAACTATACTTACAGTCTCGCTACTACCAGTATCGGTAAGTAAACAGAAGTGTAACTATACTTACAGTCTTGCTACTACCAGTATCGGTAATTAAACAGAAATGTAACTATACTTACAGTCTCGCTACTACCAGTATTGGTAAGTAAACAGAAGTGTAACTATACTTACAGTCTCGCTACTACCAGTATTGGTAAGTCTAGACTCTATAGCATGTGATCATGTGGACTCTTTTTTTCGGCCATTCTATTGGGGCCGTGTAAGGTCAGGAGTGATCTCTGCACTGTATCTTCTGGTGATATCTCAATAAATATGATAAAAAATGTAGCTTTATACACTGTACAGTTCCTAACTATTTCCAACTTATTCGAATCATCTTCAGTGGGCCACATAGTGGGTCTTGGTGACAGACACGTCCAGAACATTCTCATCGACAAGGCTACCTCAGAACTCATCCACATCGACTTGGGGGTCGCTTTCGATCAGGTTTTACATTTTGACATGAATTCGTATTTCTATCTATTCTTTAGTTGTTGTGAATTGTGAATAATCACTTTTTATACTTGTATACTCCTCTCCCATCAAGTTACACTAACTGCCTATATCTGAGATTTGAAGTTTTCCTTGATTAATTTCTGTAAGATAATTCTACTTAAACTGACGAGTTATCTTTGGCACAGGGCCAGCTGTTGCACATACCGGAGAAAGTTCCCTTCAGACTAACACGTGACCTAGTTGACGGACTAGGTATAACTGGTACAGAAGGGACCTTCAGAAGATCTTGTGAGCATGTAATGCGGGTCCTGAAGGTTAGTTGAATTGTTAAATAGATAGTTTGAGGAGGCCACCTGGTATGCATGCTCTCAATCTAAATTGACTTTTCAAGAGACTGCAGTTAACTTTATTGATATGATCGAACACGAATTATGAAGTGATATACTGTGAACGTGAACTTTCCTAGTAAATCATTTCATAATCCAGGAGAACAAGGAGCTGCTATTTGCTATAATTGAGGTGTTTATCCATGATCCTCTGTTTAACTGGTGTATCAACGACACCACCACCGACACCAGCAAGGAACAACATGACTCACCCAAATCTGGTGAGTTAGACCCATTCTAGACGAGGGAGGTAGGGTGCCATTTCTCTACTATTGTAACTTGACACCCTACCATGGCAACATACTATTCTCGTCTAGAAAGAAATTGGTAGAGATTAGCAGGTATATATAATATATATAATATATAGATAACTACCTCCATTGTCCTCTATAATTCTAAAAACCACCTCGCGCGGCGAGATTACAAAGACCTGATTGTTTGAACACACTGCACTCCTAGACAATGAGGCTCCTCTGTCGGCTGCATGTTCAGCATAGCACTTGTTAAATTAGCGCCCATTATTCATTAAGAGCGGGGGAACTTTAACACGCACTAGTCAGGGACTATTAACATCTGGTAATTCTAGAAATTGGGGTCTAATAATTCTTTAACTTATCAGCTTACATTTTTCTGGTATTCTATTTTCCTGCCCTGTCTATCACAATAATTTCAAACCTGTGGCCCTGGAAGACTAGCGGAAGCTGAGATGAAATAATTCGTTTAATAACATACAGTAACTCTTTTTACAGACGAAGAAAGCCAGGATAATAGTAACAACCAAGCACAGCGTGTCCTGGGATCTCTGAAGAGAAAGCTGGAGGGTATTGAAGAGGGAGTGGTCCTGGGGGTGGAGGGACAGATTAACCATCTCATTAGAAAGGCGCAAGATCCCGCCAATCTTTCTCGTATATTTGTTGGCTGGCAAGCCTGGATATGAACAATTATTAGTGAATAGTTTCAAGTACTTTCCTGCTGAGATGGATATACTAAAAGTTATTTGTTACTCGAACGTTATGAAATATTGAAGTATAAAACTATAAATAGAACAGAATTCTAGTAAATAGTAGTTAGGAATAAGTTTCCTTAAGGCTCACCCGCCTTCCTTTGGGCTCACCCTGATTTTTTTGCGAAACTTGGACCAACAAACTAGGACCGGTGACCGAACTCTTGAGGGGGTCCCGAACCCCAACCTCCCGCGGGCACTGTTCGGTGGTTGGGGTCCGGGACCCCCTCAAAAGTTTGGTCACCGGTCCTAGTTTGTTGGTCAAACCAAGGGTTTCATGCGCGATCAAAAGGGGTTGCAGCGCGTGTCAAGGCCCATCGCATGATATGCATCATATTGCAGAAGGACTAACAATTATGTGGTCTTAATTTGGTACCTGCATAATATTTTTATGTTAATAGAATCATATTAAAATTGTAACTTTTCATTTTTAAATTTTGAAGTTATTTCTTTGTTAAATTTCCCACGTTTTACAAACAAATCTTTAGTCTTTCGAGTCAGATGTCTGTCTTTCTCCGAGGCCGTTACCCGAGGAGAAATTAAACCAACTTTCTTAGATGGTCATGTTACGTGATCTAAACAGTTTTTCGCCCGGGGACCATTTTGACCGGAACCCTATGTCAGGTGGGGTGATTCGGAATTAGCGTTAAAAACGATTCAAGTTGACAAGTTGGTTTCAATTTGTTTTAAATTTCGAAGTTCAACTATAGTTTATACTTATAGCGATTTAGCACGCTCGGAAATACATGCAACACACGGTCTTTGATTATTTTTTAGCGTCGAATGTTCAGGCTCCAGATCTTTTAAAAGCGAGCCTGCATACATTATTATTACTAGCAGTAGCAGGAACCCTATTATTAACCCTATTATTATATCGAGTTCTGTCCAATCTAAGGATAAGACCGGATCTGGAGGAGTCATTTTAGCCTTAGGACCTACGAAATAATTAACCTGTGACTCGAACCATAGCGGCACTGCATTGACCTTACCGGCGGAATAACAGGCTGAGTGCGGCCCAGTAACATTGACCATTTTTATTTTATAAAAGATCACGTAGTACGTAAAATTAACGATAGAAATAATCTAATGCGCACTATAGCAGGTGTTCTCGGTTCACTTACCAAACACTCATATTGATAAACGGATACCTATTACAAGTCTGAGATCATCCAGAGCTTTTTTTATAAGTATTTACAGAGCAACAGAGCTGTGCGCCATGTGATGGATCATTTTTCGTAGCATCACTAGTCGTTTGTACAACCCCATATAACAAAAGAAATAAAGCTTCAACACTTTGAATTATCGGAGACTGAAAAATATAATTATTGATAAATGAAAATCGATTAAGTTTTTTTAAAGTTTGAAATTTTTTCCTTTATCATTATCAATAACGTTAAACTTAAATGACCTGGTCATTTTAATTTGATAAAAAACGGATCTTCATTTTTGCTTTTTATATTTTGGAATTGGACAACATATCACCATAGGATATTCCGTCAATAGATGATAACCATCGTCACCTGGGCCTGGCCTCGTGGTGTGAATCGTGACAGTAAGGGCTTCGATCTGTTGCAGTTGATAAAAACTATGCCAGCCTTTACTTTTGAGACGAAATTAATATTTGAGCCCCTATTTGTGGCTCTTACTAATTCGCTCGCCCAAAAATTTTACGTGACTTTGGTTTTTATGGTTTTGCAACCGTACAAAACAGTTTTACATAAACCCTAATCCTAACCCTTACCATAACCCGAAGCTATCCATAACTCTTACCACAACCCTAACCCGAGCCCTAAACAATTATCGAATTCATGTTTTACTAGCCTGTCACGTGACCAAAACGGTTTTTTTGCCCATAACTCTCCAGGGAAGCATTTTTACCCTACGTCATGGGGGGTGATTCGGAATCAACATCAAAAAATACACCGATTTAAATCAATTTCATACCCAAAGGGCCTTTTCTCAAGAATTTTCTTAAAATTTGGGCGAGCGATTAAGTATAGGAGCGCCTATTTGTATTCTGCAGAACTACATATATAGGGGCATTTTGTTAAAAGTGGAATCGCACTTAATTTCGGCCGGGCCACGGTTGATACTGCTTGAAGCTAAATATTTAAATTACTTAAATTCATCAACTGATCTCCACGAGTTACGTCATTTAACGATATTCACCTTCAGTATTGCTATACTAAAGTTATGGCTATCTTTGGGAAAGCGATAGCGCGATTTCCATGCAAATGGGACGAATGTCAGGATATCACAGTGCTGGCAAGCACGACCGGTGCATTTATTGTGGGTATACTATGTACCCCCTTTACTATTATACCCCCTTTACTATTATACCCCCTTTGGTACACGTTACAAGCCTCTTTCGTGCACGCGAAGCGTGCACTCCGGCCGGAGGCGTTTTTCAGGCATTAAGACTCATCGGAAGTCGTTCAGCAGATTTATTTTTAGTTCAAAACATTCTAATTTGATGTCAAAGATGACAGGAATAAAAAATAGTTATGTTGAGATTTTTAAGAAATTTGCATAAAATACTCGCCAGCACTGTTATACGAAATTCGGTAAAAAACCCAAAATCGCCATATTCAGGTGCCTTAAAAACCATGTTAAAATTGAGTTAGAGATCTGAAATTTTTCAGGGCGTCTAGACGTTGACCAAATCGACTGCAAAAAAAGTTTCAGGTTTCAGGAGCATCGGGAAGTGGGTTTTCTAGAACCCCTGTTTTACGATAGATTGTCGTGATACATATATACATATATATATATATTCAGGGATAGACGCTTTGCCAGTCAATTGTAGCCTGTATTTAATTGTCCATAGATTTAAAAGTATAAAAGATACAGCCATTTCCGACCACAGGTCTTGCAAATAATTGTTTATACTTTAGTTTACATTGTATACAAAAATTATATGACGTCATAAACACCCCTTGATGACGTCATCAAGTTAACCGTTTTTAAAACTTGATTTTTGACAAAGTAATAACTTTTAAAATTAATTTTAAACCATTAAGGAGTAATTTTATTCAAAATCTGAGGAAAATTTCATCTTAGATAATTGTTCAAGCATTCTGAAAATCTACCGGAAAGTTTTTCTAGCTTGCTCCTTCATAAAGATATTCGTCATTGAAGTTTGTGCTTTTTTGAAGAATTATTTTATAAAAACGTCAATTTTGCGATTTAGTATTCTCTGGTGTTGGGCCATGCCTTGGGTTGTGGAGCTCAGTTCTGCTTCCTATAGGTATAAATTGTGTCATAGGCTAGTTTTAAAGTTGAAAATCGAAAAGTTGCACACGTTGGGACACGCCCAAATTGATAGAAAATCGCTAAAATCACTGAAAATTGCTGTTTTCGTCATTTTCTGTCAACTTTAGAGTGCCGTTGTGATTACAGTTCTTCTTAAAATACTTTGAAACTTTGCATGCTTATCAAGCTATATATAAAACAATTACATGCAAAAATTTACGGCGATTCAATATTGGATGCGCACGCAACGTCTGCTCAAAGTTTGCACGTGCGAAAGGTGAGAATTTTGCTCATTCGTGATTTCCAACAAATTCTGCTTTGCCACGACAGTTTAATGTCATTATATATGAATTTAATGCCAACTTGAATGAGTATTAAGTGGCATATTCAGTCAGTGATCGACCGATATGCTTCCCTAAACACAAGGAAATGTTTTTAAAGGATAGATTTCGAAATCGTTGAAACTTCCTCCTTATTAATGAAGATATCAGTTTATATTTCGACTTTATAAAGTACCCTGACATTATAATCAAAAAGAGATGATATTTTACCAAAACCCATAATCATGGGTAGAGTGGACCGCTGTCAGTGTCTCTCTTTCCCAAACAAAAGGAAATGATATTACTTTGATTGACCGTTCTCAAATGCAAAATGATACCGAGAATGAAATCGGTCGCTCGCTTTTCCCATTCATTTACAATTGTAATAGATTAAGAAAAACTACTCAAAGGCAGCTGTACTCGGCAATGAAGATTCAATAAACTTCAGCTAATTCAATAAGTAATACTAATAACTACCACCCTTACCCCGAAATACTAGGTATCGACCCGAACGCAACCCAAAGAGATTTTTACAGCATCTGATTGATGTAATCAATCGAAACTTATTACAATTCGTAAGCCGTGAATGAATGGGAAAAGCGAGCGACCGATTTCATTCTCGGTATCATTTTGCATTTGAGAACGGTCAATCAAAGTAATATCATTTCCTTTTGTTTGGGAAAGAGAGACACTGACAGCGGTCCACTCTACCCATGATTATGGGTTTTGGTAAAATACAGATATACAGATATACAGATATACATATATATTCAGGGATAGACGCTTTGCCAGTAAATTATAGGCTATATTCAGGTGTCCGTAGATTCAGAAGCTTTAAAGATACAGCCATCTCGGACCACAGGTCTTGAAGATAATTGTTTAGACTTTAGTTTACATTATATTAAAAAGTAATTTAACGTCATCATTACCACTTGATGACGTCATCAAGTTAACCATTTAAAAAACCTGTTTTTTGACAAAGTAATCACTTTTAAAATCGATTTTACGCCATTAAAGAGTAATTTTATTCAACATTTGAGGACGTATTGAAGTTAGATAATTGTTTAAGCATTCTGAAAATCTACCGGAAAATTTCCCTACCTTGCTTCTTCATAAAGATATTTGCCATTGAAGTTAGTGCTTTTTTGAAGAATTATTTTACAAAAACTTCAATTTTGCGATTTAGTATTCTCTGGTGTTGGGCTATCCCTTGGGTTGTGGAGCTCAGTTCTGCTTCCTATAGGTATAAATTGTGCATTAGGCTAGTTTTAAAGTTAAAAATCGAAAAGATGCACACGTGGGGACACGCCCAAATTGATTAAAAATTGCTAAAATCACTGAAAATTGCTGTTTTTACCATTTTCTGTAAACTTTGGTGTGCCGTGGTGATTACAGTTCTTCTTGAAATACTTTGAAACTTTGCATGCTTATCAAACTATATATAAAACACCAACACGCAAAAATTTAGGGCGATTCAATATTGGATGCGCACGCAACGTCCGCTCATAGTTTGCACGTGCGAAAGGTGATAATTTTGCTCATTCGTGATTTCGAACAAATTCTGCTTTACCACGACAGTTCAATGTCATTATATATAAATTAAATGCCAACTTGAATGAGTATAAAGTGGCAAATTCAGTCAGTGATCGACCGATATGCTTACCCAAACACAAGGAAATGTTTTCAAAGGAAAAATTTCGAAATCGTTGAAACTTCCTCCTTATTAATAAAGATATCATTTTATATTTCGACTTTATAAAGTACCCTGACATTAATCAAAAAGAGATGATATTTGACCAAAACCCATAATCATGGGTAGAGTGGACCGCTGCCAGTGTCTCTCTTTCCCAAACAAAAGGAAATGATATTAATTTGATTGACCGTTTTCAAATGCAAAATGATACCGAGAATGAAATCGGTCGCTCGCTTTTCCCATTCATTTACAATTACAAATGTAATAGATTAAGAAGAACTACCATACCTGAAGACAGCTGTACTCGGCAATAAAGATTCAATAAACTTCAGCTAATTCACTAACTACCACCCTTATCCCGAAATACTAGGTATCGACCCGAACGCAACCCAAAGAGATTATTACAGCATACAGTGATCGATGTAATTTATCGAAACCTATTACAATTCGTATAACTATAAGCCGTGAATGAATGGGAAAAGCGAGCGACCGATTTCATTCTCGGTATCATTTTGCATTTGAAAACGGTCAATCAAATTAATATCATTTCCTTTTGTTTGGGAAAGAGAGACACTGGCAGCGGTCCACTCTACCCATGATTATGGGTTTTGGTCAAATTCATATAATGCACGATTATGTAATAAGAGAAGGGAATGAATGGGACGTTTTCCTAAACTACTTCTTCGCTCTACTGTTCATGTGTTGTCTTCTTATCGGAATAGTTATCAACCCTCTCATCATCTTTTACCACTCAAAACAAAACAGGTCATTCGCGAACATTCTATTTCTACTGATAAGCTCGATCGACCAGATAAAAAGCACCTACTTTCCCCTTGTCCTCCTCCCTAGATTGCTATCACCACAGGCTGACCAAGATTATTACTATGTTTTTAACCCAACCTCAATCCATTGGAGTTCTTACTTGAATCATATCCTCATTGCATTGACTGGAATACAGACGGAAATGCTAATCGTCCTTTGTGTAGTTCGACATTTGGCCATAAGACGTCCTTTGGCAGCAGCTACAAAACGGACCGTGGCATCTTCATCTGTTCTTCTGATAATTCTCGTTTTTAGAGTGGCATTCAATATCTCAGGATATTATCATAAACCGTTGGGCTACTCCAGAATTTCTGATTTTGTCACCTCAATGAATAAAGGATACGTTACGGGCCTAATGCCACTATTAAGTTATATCGTAATTGGCTTGAAGTTTTTATTTTTGTTGATCGGGGGCCTCTCAAGTGGACTTACTATTATTCATCTCAAGAATTCAGACACAGCTGCATCAGATACTTCAGCTAGAAATATACGAAGAGGAATCGTCGCTATTGTGTCCATGAATGTGTTCAATATTTTGGTCATCCTTTCAATTCTTGGAATGTCTTTTACTATTTTTGATGTCGATAGACGTGATGCTGAAGATGAAGGACGAGTTATAAAGCATACTACAACAATCATGGACTTTATCATATTTACATTCTATTACGGAATACCATTGATTCAATCGGCGTTCAACTCAATTTCTTTTCTGATCATCTCGAGCCCATTCAAGGTTTTTGTCAAGAAACGTTTTCCTACACGAAGGCAAATAAAACCTAGCAGAGCTGAACAACAGGAAAACGAACTTTAGTTGAGACAACTGCCTAAAAAGTAATATCAACCTCCTAATACCTTAAAGGGGGCCTAATACCGATGCCCACTCTTGATGAAACTATGTATACGAGTTCAGGGGACCACTAGCTACACGTAGAACACCTAAAATCGGGCTTTCGGGCATGTTAAGGTGATTTTGCCAAATTGGGCTCAAATTGTTGTAAACCAAATTTATTGAGACTAAATTGTTCGGCGACTAATTAAAAAGTAGACCAAAATTTTAATGTAGCATATTTGACATGAATATTATTGAGCTTACATTGAGCTTACAAATACATTGAGCTTACATTGAGCTTACAAATATATAATTATATTGAACTTACATTGAGCTTAAATCGCTGGAACAGACAGGTACGGTGCTCATTGCCGAATTAATAGATATCATTTTATTTTACAAATTAATTGTTTTATTTCTTTATTGCAACAAATCATTTAATCAACATGCCTGGCCCTGACGTTAAAGTTTAAAGTGTGACTTTATCGATACGAAGAAAAAAACTAGCTAAATAATGGGGGGAAAACAAATAAATTGAATGAAAAATGTTGACTAAAATTTGCGAAATTTGTCACTAAAATTATGGTAACCAACATTTTTGTAAACAAATTTATTGGCCTCACGGTAATTTAAAAAACTCGTTGTACACCATTAATTCATAATTGCTTTATGGAGTTGCGTGGGCATATCTACGTTAATTAGCGTTTCTTGAAGTATTAATTAAAATACTTTAAGTATTAAAGTATTAACATTATAACGCAAATTATATTTAGAGAAAGGCTATATGTTCTCGGCACGGTAACAAAACAGATCATTCGCAAACATTCTATTTCTACTGATAAGCTCGATCGACCAGATAAAAAGCATCTACTTTCCCTTGTCCTCCTCCCTAGATTGCTATCAGTATCACCACCGGATGACAAAGATTACTACGATTACTACTATTTTATACACTTACAGAATACAGGGTGAGTTGAAAATAGTGTGTACTGTGTAGAATGTAAAAATCGATAATTTTTTATGAAGGAGCACATTTTGAAAGGTGAATTGCTATCAGTCCATAAACGTTTCAAATTTCATTCTTGCCTCTCACTTGATTCTAACTCATAATTTGGTTGATTTTTCGGACGTGGAAGTTGAACCTCAGCTTCAAGAACTAGAAGGAGAGCAGTTCACGAGGTCTTCGACACTTACGGGTGACCAGGCGAGACCGGATATAAAAGCTCGTGGTTTCTATAGGGCAGGCCAAGTGGCTTTTTTCGATGTTAAGGTAATTAATCCTAATTCTAATTCCTACCTTCAACATTCGACAAAGAAAGTCATGGAGAATGCCGAGAAACAGAAATCCAGATGTTACAACGAAAGGATTTTAAATGTAGAGCACGGATCATTTGCTCCATTAATCTACTCAGTGACGGGTGGCATGGGACCGCAGGCTAAGACGTTCGAGAAACTACTATGCAATAAACTTGCATATAAACAAAAACAGAATTACAACGATATTATTAATTATTATCGGTGTAAGTTATCTTTTTTAATTAGAAAAATGATTTTATTATGTATAAGAGGATCTAGAAAAACCTCAAATAGAACTGTAGAATTATCTAACATGGATGATTTAGAATTTAACTCTTTCGAATCGAAAGTTAATTAATTTTTTCAGTCCCATGGACTGGTTTTTATTTTTGACAATGATGATATTCATTATATATAACCTGTAATACTATTCTGTATATATCTAATTTCGTTTTCCAAAAAAAAAAATTTTTGGCAGTTTTCCAAAAAAATCGTAAATTCGTTCTAATATAATGGGGTTCTTAGAATTAGATCGCGTGCCCTGAAAATGGAGTCTAAAAATCTATCTTCTCCTACATTTTTGAGCAATCACCCTGAGCTGAAACTTTCAGGATATGTTCTAGGGATCATTTAGAAGAGATGAGCCAGACAGAATTTTGAGATAGGCCTTCGATTTTGAAGGCAGGGTCATAGTAACTGTACAGACAGATCCGTCTGAAAAATCGATTTAACGACACACGAAGCTTTTTAAAGTTTTATGACGTTTTTTGAGTTCCATTCGATACCCTAAACGGCTGACCAACTTTCCGATAACTTTTCCACGTGTCTTAAGGCCACTTTTTCCACTTTTGCCACTTTTGCTACTTTTCACCACCTTTCTTGTTTATCAAATATCTTTAGTTACATATGAACATCGTAAAAAGTTGATACAGGGCGCTCCAAACAAAACATGACCTTTTTTATAGAGTAATTTAAACTAGAAAAGATATCTGATCTTCCTGAAACTATCAAACTAGTTATAGTCTTAACCTTTCTCTCGGAAGAAACGAAAAGTGAACGGTATATAGAGGAGGAAAAGAATTAGAGGCCCAGTATTAGTATATCCAAGTACCCTGTACAGTGTATAAATTGGCACGGTTGTTATCGGTATAGGCATAAAGGTTTTATTTACTGCACAAATGTGATTATCTTAATCCCACTGATTAATCATTGAAATCAACAAAATAGCTTTCGATTCTTAAATTAATAGTACAGCAGGTTATCGGTTCTAGCATCAATGATGCGTGAAATATAGCATCATTTCACGCTATATGACGCTAGATACCGCCAGTTAGCGACAATAGCGACATTGCCGCCAATTGTCTTGGAGGACTTTGCCGCTTCGACGCGCCGCGCGAACTATCATTCTTGCTTCGCAGTGCAACGATCTCGATGGGTTGACATCGTCAATCAACCAATTGTCGTGTGTCGTGCACCTTTTCAATGTTACTAGATAGCGCTAGATAGCGCTAGATGACGCTATCTTAATCTAGCGTAATTTAACGTTATAGTTACGCGACACTGTCACCAGGCAGTCACCAGACAGCTAGCGCAGACTTTGCACAGAATTTCGCTATTTGCACAGAATTCCTTTTTGTGGGCGACATCTAGTGCTGTTTAGCGCTATCTAGCGCTTTATGTCGCGGCGACATCTAGCGCTAGATAGCGGAGAATATCGGTTTGCTACAGTTCACGCTAAATGTCTCGGAGCTCGCTATTTGTCCATCATGGGTGTCGTGATATAAACGTTATATTATAACGCTTAACGGGTGAAACTCGTATAAAATATTTGTTCCAAATATTATTTCAAGACTGTTGAAGAATCCAAATTGTTACTTAGCTTGTATTTGTAATTGGTCTATTGTTGATCGCTTCTCTCAGGAAGCCGCGCGTTTTGTTAAGTTATTAATCTACAATATAAGTATAACGCACCCTCAAGCACTGAACCTTTTAATTGTGTGAATAGTTAGTGTTGATTTAGTATTAATTTTGGGCCTGCGGCATTTTTGATTGAACGACTTGTTTCGATTTTATTTTATCGATTCAATCAACTTCAAGTTGGGCGTTGTAACCGAACCACAAACTATATAGGGGGTTTGTTTGACTCTAATCGTAATTAATTACATTTTTATTAAATCTTTGTAACACTACTTATACTACTACTTTGTGGTAGTAGTAGTACCAGTATTATTCATATATTTGATTTTGTGTTGTAGGTTTATAACCTACCAGGACGCGCGCCGAGTTGGACTCGTCGACGGTCCTGACGGTCCTAATATATGGAACAAATATTTTACGAGTATCACCCGTTAAATTTTGTGTAGAAATATTTTTAATGATGTCAGAATGATCATTATATTTTGATTTGATTTGTAATCAAATCTGTTACTACCTTATCGGACCTTATTTGGACGGACATTACTTGAATAGAAGTTGAACGCTGGAGCCGACACACTAACACATGTAATTGTTTTTTTTATAGGACTTATAATGTAAAAGAACTACGAAGATATTATCCGAATTGTGATGCATAACTGCTTAACCAACGTATTATATTATTTATATATAATAGGTTACTTAACGAACCTGGACAAGGACCGGAATTGCAATTTTGCGCTTCTGTCAAACTTCCCTCACAATCAGCACCACCATTAGCTGGGGCTGGGTTATTACAGCTTCTTTCCCTGGTCTGTTGTCCTTCTCCACAATTAGCTGAGCACTCTGACCATTCTCCAAACGCACTGAATCCTCCATCAATTTCTAAGTTGAAAAAGTTGTTATAATTATATATCAAAAGACAAAAATAACAGATTTTATTTTGCGCTTATACTCTCTGAACTTTGCGAAAAGTTAATTTGATTTTTTGTGGTTATGTTTTTTTTTCATACTGAAGTAACCTTTGAGGGAGTCCCGGACCCCAACCGCCAAACGGTGCAGCCACGCCCATATTTAATCCAAATTAGGCCCAATTTAGCCAAATACCCTGAAAATGCCCAAAACCCAACTTTTAGGTGCTCTACTTGTAGAGTGAGGATAAATCAGTTTTGTAGCTGTGAGCATGATCCGCAGCAAACACATACAAAAAGAGCGCACTGGTGTCATTAGCATCGTCTCTCGGATTGAAAGGCTCCAACAATGTCACCACAAACAAAAAAAGCTCTGTGACCTTCTCGAAACCTGTGAGACCACTGGTTCTAAGGAAACCGCAAAACTAGTCACACACCTTATAAAAAACTGGAGGACACCGTGATCAAATTTGAGCTCCTAGCAAACAGCCTCCCACTGAGCAATTCAGCCAGAGAAAGGAAAACTGACCTGGTTACGTTCTGCACAAACCGACACGTAAGCAGCGAAATTACTAGGCTAGTGTTCGATAGTCCAAATGAGGAAGCACCTGGAAACTCGATTTGTAGTAACGTCATACAGTCGCAGAATACGGAACATTTTGATAGCGAGCCAAGTCCACACGACCCGGGCGATTACATAACCCCTGGTGGACCGTTATCCGGCAGCTCCGACACAAAATTTGATTTCTTAACACCCCAGGCACATCAATGCCCCAAAATTCCGAAAAAGAAAAAGGGGAAGAGCAACAAAAAGAAAAAGAGAGGGAAACGCACCGATGATCAAAGCTTATCCATCTCAGGTGACACTCAGAAATCTCACCGAAAAACCTCTGATGCCTCCGTTACAAATGATGCTAGGATTATCACCAATGAGCTTACCACGGAAGCCAGCGATGGAAACCAACCAACTCGTGATGATAACCCTGAGGATCACCTGACCCTGATCGGTTGCAATAACTGCTCAGACCTGAAACATTCGATGTCTGTACTTCAAGACAGTCTACTCGAACTCAAAGAAGAGATGCTTCAACAAAAAGCATTCTCTGACCTCATCCTATCATCCCCAACCACATCTGAAAAAAGTGTGTCATCCATCTTTAAAAAGAAAGTTGGCCCAATAGAGACCAAGCTTAATGGAATTCGGGCTGACCTCGACCAACTTAGATCAGCAGTAGACGAGCAGAACTTAATTCTCGAGAGACTGATCAACTTCAAAGCTCAGTTCTCGGACGAACTAAACACGATACAAAGTACGACTCTGAAAGTATTGTCATCTGCCAATTCCGCTAACAAACAGAGGATCGAGACCCTCGAGATCGGCCAAGAAAACTTGACGAAAGCCACGAAAGGAATTGCCAAGTCTGCACTCAATCAATCACATGCCTCAACCCAAGAACTTAAACATGAGCTTCGCCCCATCGTCGAGGCAATTGAAACCACAAGCGCATCGAACAGTTTCAGAATTGAAACCCTGGAGATCAACTTAGAGGACACGATACAAGCTCTAAACGCTGCTGAACAACCCGCAGTGAATAATATACCAGCGGCACTCAATAGTCCTTCCACAGGGAACTCCAAGCCAACACTCAAACGCAAGAAATTCAGAGTACACCGTAACAGCTCCAGCGATGCCACAGCACGTTCAGGTGAAAGCGAGCTCAAGCAAGCAGAGATGTCCTGGGCAGAGAGGGTTGATCAAAGCAACAAGACGCCATTCACGGTGGCAAACAAGCAGAACATGAAAAACCACAATGAAAGGGGCTCTAGAGGCGATCGACCCTCTAGCGAAATGAGGCGAAGTCGGGAGAACCTCAACACTAGAAGCCGCCAACATGACCTCGGAAACAGAATAGAACATACTAACCCCCCCCCCCCCCCCCCCCCCCGATCGGGGTTCCAGTGAAACAAACTCTGCCGCTGAAGCTAAGGCTAGCTACAGGCGTCACACAGCTCTTCTCATCCATGATGAGAGCTTTGACGAGTTTGACCCGAGGCGCTTTAACAGCCAGTTTAATGTTCACTGTTTTAAAGCAGATAGTTACTCAGATATGCTGAAAAAATCAAAGAAGCTCAACAACACTATAAAAAGACTAAGACCTGAGTGCATTTACATTCACACAGGGAGCAATGATTTCCTTAAAAAGAAATCAAGTCTTGTAAGCAATGTGAAGGAACTCTACGAACATTTACTGAACACCACAAAGGCTCAAATATGCTTTTCAGCGCTGATACCCTCCTCCAACAACTCTAGCATCAATGAAAGAATACAAGTCGTCAATGAGGAGACCAGAAACCATGTTAGCTGGCTCCACAAACACAGGCCGGATGTCAAAGATAGGATCTTCACCTTTTCAAACGATAAAATTGGCGATCAAAATTCTTATTCGTTCAACACTGGATTCGAGCTAAGGCAGAGAGGTCAAAAGATGCTTTGGCTTCGCCTCCGGGAGGGTCTGAGGAAGACCCTGCGACTCCCCCGAATAAGCTACCACGACAATGATAAAACAAGACGCAGCACCAACAGGTTTAGCAATGACTAAACCCACATCAACGAGGTCCCGCCACTCCCTTAAGTTTCTGTGCTGGAATATCAACCACTCTCGGGACAAAATTGAAGGAGCCAAGGTTGATATAACCGAAATTCGTGAACTACTTGACAACCACGATATTTTTGCTCTGCAAGAAACAAAAGGGGAGATCAACTTAAGTAACTACTGTTGCTTTAACTCTAACAGGAAGGGATCAAATTCAGGTGGAGTATGCATCGGAGTTCACAAAAGCTTAAAAGCTGGTGTAACCAACGTTCGTATGAATTCCACGGAAGATATCGTTGTAGTTAAGCTTAAAGCTAACTACTTCGACCTAGACCGAAACACCTATATTATCAATGTCTATGACTCACCCAAAAATGGATCCTACAAGAAGCGAAGAAAAGGTCTGGAAACTGAAGACAGTATGTCAACTCTAGAGGATCTTCAAGAATTCCTGGCTGGAGTTCCTCTGAACGAGGATATCATTCTTCTCGGGGATTTCAATGCTAGAACTGGCACTCTGGACGACATGTTATCAGACCATAGTCTAATGAAGGATACAGAGCTCGACGCTCATTTCTCTAAAAAGCTGGCTAAACGCAATAACTCAGACCCAAAGCTAAACACGAATGGGCGACCCTTCATCGAACTCCTTCAGATGACAGGCCTAGTCATCCTAAATGGCAGAACTCTCGGCGACATATTTGGTGAACCCACCTGTATTCAGCGGCATGGTGTCAGCACAGTTGATTACATTTGCGTCTCGACGAGTCTTCATGACAGAGTCCGCCACCTGAAAATTGAGAGCATCTCCCAATATTCCGATCACAGAGCGCTGTCAATGTCAATATCGACAAACCCTTCAAGAAGGATTTCTAACAGTCTTGAATCGCCAGATATCCAAGATGCACCTAAAGCTTTCAAATGGAACTTATCAGAGAACCTCTCTGCAGACACAGCAACTAAGTTCCGGCTGGCACAGAATGATCAGTCATTCAAAGACAAAATGGACTGCCTCCTTGATCAACCAGTGAACACAGCAAACGACGCTGCTCAGCTTAATGAAGACGTGGTTGCAACATACCACAATCTTGCGAATTTTGTTACTACGACCAAAAGTGGCAAACGCACCAGTAAGAAAAAGTGGTTTGACCAAAGCTGTAGACATGCTAAAAGGGAGGCCAACAGAGCCGACAGAAATGCCAACAGTAACCCACACAGCAACTTCCTTCGTGACCAGCACTTCCTCAGAAAAAAGGAATACCGAGCTATTAAGAGGATGAAAAAGGGGAAATTCCTGTATGAGATGAACCAGAAGATAAACGAAAGTGGAGATGTAAACTGGGCATCACTCAAACGGCTATCTGACCAGTACAAAGATGAAGAACCATTCGACATTTACGATCTCATCCTCTTCCACAAATTCTTTAATGATCTCTACAACCGGAAGTGTGGTAGGAACGATCACTCAAGGGACGATGTCACCTCTACTCCATTGTCCAACAATTCGCAGCTCACCAAGGAACTGGTCGATGAACTGAATCGCGACTTCACGTTACAGGAAATCAAAGATGCAACTAAAAAACTCAAAAACAATAAGAGTGTGTCCGATGATCTGATATCCAACGAAATGTTGAAAAACTCCAACGAGAAACTCCAACTCGTCGTGGTAAAACTCTTCAACTCCTGCCTCCAGCATGGAACTTACCCCTGGAACAACTCCATCACAACTCCCCTCCATAAGAAGGGTGACCGGCAAAACCCTGATAACTATCGGGCCATAACAATTGGGAGCTGTCTCGGTAAACTCTTTTCGAATCTACTCCTCAAACGGTTAATCGAATTCAGAGAAAGAGCCTGTCCTGACCGACCCTATCAACTTGGATTCAGGAGTGGAGCCCAATGTAATGACCACATACTCACCCTAACTACTATCATTGAGAAATACGCCAAGAAAGAGAAGAAGCGACTATTCGCATGCTTTGTTGACTATCGCAAGGCTTTCGATAGTGTATGTAGGGAAGCACTTCTGTTCAAGTTGAGCAACATGGGAATAGCAGGCAAATTCTTCGAATGCATCAGTCACATGTACAACAACTCTTCAACCCGAGTCAAGCTGATCCAAAAGCTCTCCGCAGCCATTGACGTCACGATCGGTACAGAACAAGGGCATCCAATGTCCCCTGAGCTCTTCAAACTTTATATCCACGAGCTCTCCATCAGGCTGGAACAAATTGAGGAATTGGATGTACCTTTATTAAACGGTGTTAAAGTAAGCCACCTCCTTTGGGCAGATGACCTGGTCCTCTTAGCGCTGGATGCGGACAGCTTACAGAAACTGCTGAACTGCTTGCATGACTATGCCGTAAAGTGGGAGTTGTCTGTGAACATCAACAAAACCAGTGTGATGGTATTTAACACAAGCTCACGAATACTCAAATGTGCTTACGGATTTAAACTAGGAAACTTGGACATCGCACCAGTAAGAAAATACTGCTACCTTGGAATCCAATTCTCTCTGAACGGTTCCTTCAAACAAGCAATCGACGAGCTTAGGAAAAAAGCTCTACGCTCGTTCTTCTCTATGAGACGAATTATTGACACGAGAGCACTCTCCACTAGCACGATGCTAAAACTCATCGATAGCTTAGTCAAGCCAGCAGCTACATACGGATGCCCTGTTTGGCTGCCATCGACCAACATCGCGAAAGCCATTCTCTCAAAAAACCAAGAAGTGAGTCTCCCAAAAGCAGCAGCAAAAGATGCTCTCGAATCTACTCACCTAAAAATTCTTAAATGGATATTGGGTGTCCACAAAAAGGCAAATAACAACTTCTGTTACGGCGACACAGGAAGAACCCCCTGGACAGTGACCGTCCTCCCTCAATGTATTGCCTACTTCTATAGAGCATCACAAGCGGTAGTAGGTAACGTGAACACACTTCTGCACCATACATTTCAGGAGCAGAAACAACTGAACCTTACCTGGTATGACACTTGGTCCACTATCATCAAGATGAGCACCTCCGCTAAACCAAACCTACACCCCGCTCTTGCAGCACGTGAGCACATACACGAAACCTTTGTGAACCACTGGAAAAAGGATCTTCACAACCAGCCGAAGATGTCATTCTACACCGCGGTCAAACCTGAGTTTGGTGAAGAACAGTACTTACAGATTCCGTGCAGGCTTAAGAGAGCTAACATTGCTAAACTTCGCTCTAGCAGTCACGATCTGAGGGTAGAGAAAGGTCGATATACTAGTGATCGATACAACACAGCATTGAAAACGTGTCGTTTTTGCTGCTCTCCAGACACAGACGTCATTCGCTTTTTCGAAGAGCTACCTTTCTTTGAAACACCTATCCTAGAAACTGAGGATCATGTCATAACTGAATGCCCTGGATACCACTCCCTCCGCTCAAAGCTTTCTGATAACCTGAAAAGCCTTGTAATGCTAAAAGAGTATAGGACCATAATGAACTCTTGTCACACAAAAGAATTCGGGAAATACCTAACAGACTCTTCAAACCTTCGAAATCCTAAAAATAAGTCCTAATCCTCGTACTCGAACTTTATTTACTGTATTACCTTAAATTATTATAGACGATCTTCTTTTATTTTCGTGAAATTGTAAACGGTTAAATTTTAATAATTTTTAATTGATTCAGTTTTAATAATTGTATTTATTGATTTATTCATCCTTGTATAGCCAAGACGAGTCCGTTAGTGTTCTCTCTGGTAATTTCATGTTTAATCCCTGTTTAATCCTGTTTAATCCACAGAAGTTGTTTTACAATTTCCTCATTCAGTAATCGGTACTGGTATTCAGTTTCAGGTTTCAAGGGAAAAGGGCACGAACCTATAAAACAATCCATGTTCCATGCTTTTAGACCCGGGTAAGTTGCTGCTCCGTTAACATATTTCTTACTCTTCAACATACAGTAGTTCAGTTCCACTATAACATTTCGTCATAGATGATCACGAAAGATTGGCAATTAGCCAGATCATTGCACTTCTTAATCTTGTAACAATCGTCTATTCCAATAAAGGGTTGGTGTATTAAGTCATATCCGGGGTAGTCTGTATCTTTGTCCATGCACTGCAGCCAATCTGAAATATTTTAAATAATATCATTCTTAGATTTACGATTTCTGCTGTTAGTTTCCTCCGACCCGAATCAAATTGATTTTTTTTTTTTTTTTCGAGATTTTGACTTCCAGTACCCCAATTTGGTTTCATTTTATCATCAATTAACTGACTAATTGGTTTGTGGGCAAAAATTTCATCCAATCTGTCAAATGGGTGTTCAGAAATTTTCACATCTGAAAATGGGACAGAGTTTTGAAAATACAACTTTTTGTTTTGTTAAGATTTCTGCTGTTAGCTTCCTCCGACCCGAATCAAACTTCCAGCACCTCAATCGTGTCATTTGGCATCTATAGTTGACTGACTAATTGGTTGCAGGTCAAAAATTCGGCCAAAACTGTAAAATTTCGGTCCTGGAAATTTCAGCTTCAAAAACTGAAAATGGGACAAAGTATGGGACAGTATGATTTTCAATTTTTTTTCGAGATTTTGACTTCCAGTACCCCAATTTGGTTTCGTACCATCATCAATTAACTGACTAATTGGTTTGTGGGCAAAAATTTCATCCAATCTGTCAAATGGGTGTTCAGAAATTTTCACATCTGAAAATGGGACAGAGTTTTGAAAATACAACTTTTTGTTTTGTTAAGATTTCTGCTGTTAGCTTCCTCCGACCCGAATCAAACTTCCAGCACCTCAATCGTGTCATTTGGCATCTATAGTTGACTGACTAATTGGTTGCAGGTCAAAAATTCGGCCAAAACTGTAAAATTTCGGTCCTGGAAATTTCAGCTTCAAAAACTGAAAATGGGACAAAGTATGGGACAGTATGATTTTCAATTTTTTTTCGAGATTTTGACTTCCAGTACTCCAATTTGGTTTCGTACCATCATCAATTAACTGACTAATTGGTTTGTGGGCAAAAATTTCATCCAATCTGTCAAATGGGTGTTCAGAAATTTTCACATCTGAAAATGGGACAGAGTTTTGAAAATACAACTTTTTGTTTTGTTAAGATTTCTGCTGTTAGCTTCCTCCGACCCGAATCAAACTTCCAGCACCTCAATCGTGTCATTTGGCATCTATAGTTAACTAACTAATTGGTTGCGGGTCAGAAATTTGGCCAAAACTGTAAAATTTCGGTCCTGGAAATTTCAGCTTCAAAAACTGAAAATGGGACAAAGTATGGGACAGTATGATTTTCAATTTTTTTTTTCGAGATTTTGACTTCCAGTACCCCAATTTGGTTTCGATACCATCATCAATTAACTAACTAATTGGTTTGTGGGCAAAAATTTCATCCAATCTGTCAAATGGGTGTTCAGAAATTTTCACATCTGAAAATGGGACAGAGTTTTGAAAATACAACTTTTTGTTTTGTTAAGATTTCTGCTGTTAGCTTCCTCCGACCCGAATCAAACTTCCAGCACCTCAATCGTGTCATTTGGCATCTATAGTTGACTAACTAATTGGTTGCGGGTCAGATATTCGGCCAAAACTGTAAAATTTCGGTACTGGAAATTTCAGCTTCAAAAATTGAAAATAGGACAAAGTATGGGACAGTATGATTTTCAATTTTTTTTTCGAGATTTTGACTTCCAGTACCCCAATTTGGTTTGATACCATCATCAATTAACTGACTAATTGGTTTGTGGGCAAAAATTTCATCCAATCTGTCAAATGGGTGTTCAGAAATTTTCACATCTGAAAATGGGACAGAGTTTTGAAAATACAACTTTTTGTTTTGTTAAGATTTCTGCTGTTAGCTTCCTCCGCCCCGAATCAAACTTCCAGCACCTCAATCGTGTCATTTGGCATCTATAGTTGACTAACTAATTGGTTTTGGGTCAGAAATTCGGCCAAAACTGTAAAATTTCGGTCATGGAAATTTCAGCTTCAAAAACTGAAATGGGACAAAGTATGGGACAGTATGATTTTCAATTATTTTCCGAGATTTTGACTTCCAGTAACCAATTTGGTTTCATACCATCATCAATTAAATGACTTATTGGTTTGTGGGCAAAAATTTCATCCAATCTGTCAAATTGGTGTTCAGAAATTTTCACATCTGAAAATGGGACAGAGTTTTGAAAATACAACTGTTTGTTTTGTTAAGGGTTCAAGAACATTGAAAAAAGACGGAAAAAAATCGAATTTTTGATGGTTTTGATTGCCTTCTACTTATAGTATTAATGTCCGTTCATAATTATGTCCGTTGAAGTAATGTCCGTTGAAGTAATGTCCGTCCAAATAAGGTCCGATAAGGTACTCACTGTTTATTACCTGATTCTATTTCTTATAACTAATCATTGTGTCGTTCAGTTCCACAGTATAGTTCCGCACATGCTGAACATCAAAGTTCCGGCAAAAACGCATTTATCTGCGTTGTTTCATAGTTAATTAAAACAATTTGAAGAAAAATAATGTTATAATCAAATCTCTGCAGTAAACTACTGGCACCCATTACATTTGAACCAGTTGATGATAAAATTCATAATCACCAAGTATTATGAAATTGAAATCTCGACTTACCTTTATCGCTAACGTCTTCAAGATGTATTGTTTCGTAAGATCCGTCCTCGACCAAAGCAAGAGACATTTTATCGTTAGAACAGGTTACCGTGCTGGTTATTGCTGAAATAAAAAACGTTTAAAAAGATGAGGATCTTTGATGGTTTTGAATGCCTTCTAGCGTTCATATTAATGTCCATTCATAATTATGTCCGTTCATTTAATGTCCGTCCAAATAAGGTCCGATAAGGTATATTAAAGCTTTAAAGCATATATATATGTGAATTTGACCAAAACTCATAATTGGGTAGAGTGGACCGCTGTCATGGTGTTTCTCTTTCCCAAAAAAAAGTAAATGATATTAATTTGAATGACCATCAGCAAAGGCAAAATGATATCGAGAATGAATGATTTAGGGTTGGGATTAAGGGTTTTGTAAAACCGTTTTGTTCGGCTGCAAAACCATGAAAACCAAAGTCACGTGATAATTTTAAGTCTAGCGAATTAGAAAAAGCCAGCGCCGAGACATTTAGCGTGAACCGTCGCAAACCGACATCCTCCGCTATCTATTTTTTAAAATAGCGCTAGATGTAGCCGCGTCAGATGTCACTGCGACATCTAGCGCTAGACAGCGGTAGATGTTGCCCACAAAAAGGCCAGAAATTCTGTGCAAATAGCGCTAGCTGTCGCCTGGCGACCATGTCGCGTAACTAGCGTTAAATGACGCTAGATAGCGTTATCTAGCGTCATGTAGCGTCATCTTGATCTTGACGGATGTTACTCGTCTAAATTTCTTCGAAGTAGCGCGCGCCGCTTTCTTCTCGAAATGTTAATGGCCCGACGGCAAGTGCTACGAAGTAGCGCGCGCCGGGCCAGACCATTAACAATGGTCAATCTTGATCTAGCGCTATTTAGCGTTATCTAGCGTCATCTAGCGCTATTTAGCGCTATCTAGCGCTTGATAGCGACATTGAAAAGGTGCAGAACAATTGGCGGCATTGTCGCTAATTGTCGCTAACTGGCGGTATCTTAATTTAGCATCATCTAACGTCATTTCACGATAGACGACGCTATAGATGACGTAAGACGTTAAATGAGTACAGTACGGAATAAATGTAAGTGGGAAGTATCGATGTCAAAGAAGACGCTTGCGTTTGAAATGATATTTCATATTTCAAGCTTGGCCAACTCTTCATATTTACTCAAACTACAACTACAAGGATGTGAATTGTAAGCCGTGAATCTAATTTTGCTTAAGCATGAAATCCAGCCCTTCTCGCTGGCTAATATTGATCAGGTTATCTATCAGCTGACTGTACCTCGTGACTGCGTCACTCGGTGACCACGTGCCCGACTGACTGGTGCGGGACAATATAAAGGTAAGCTGTTATAGAACTCCTGACCAAACGAGTGCCGAAGGCACGAGTTGTGTCAGGAGTTCTATAAATTGCTTATGGTACGGCACAATACAACAGTCTTGGGAACATTTTCCGACCATAATTTTGAAATTTGGTGCATTTTAACTGTGTCAAATTGGCAAAAAAATGTATCTACTTCCGACACAAAGTGTTCATTGTCCAATGAGCATTCTGCCAGTGCCATGCTGCTACCATCGTGTTACTCTCGTGGTTGCCACATGACAGCTTACCTAACTGCTATTGGACAGCGCACTTTTGTCACGTGTGTCACATTTATTGAGTACAGTACGGAATAATTATGTAAGTGGGAAGTATCGATGTCAAAGAAGACGCTTGCGTTTGAAATGATATTTCATATTTCAAGCTTGAAGGATGTGAATTGTAAGCCTTGAATCTAATTTTGCTTAAGCATGAAATCCAGCCTTTCTCGCTGGCTAATATTGATCAGGTTATCTATCAGCTGACTGTACCTCGTGACTGCGTCACTCGGTGACCACGTGCCCGACTGACTGGTGCCGTAACATAAGGTCATTAATCCTTTTCTGTGATAAATAGATTCCACATATACCTATCTAATAAATATAACATGATCTAATATCCGAGCAAGGTACACTACATGTCTTCTGACTTTTTGTAATTGAATGATGTTCCAAATCTCTTCATAGATCGAAAACACATAACTTCGCTGGGACGCAAGGCAAATTTCCGTCGATTCATAATTATTAGGGGGAGGCTGTGTACAACAGATATCAGGATACCTTGCGTCCATCCGATGTTAGCACTTTAGCACAGCTGATGTGTCCAGCTTTATTATATATATAGGCATTTCCCCATGGGGCTGTATATTGAGCAACCTTCCTCTGAGTCTGAGTTCTGTGTCGAGCGTGCTAAATCACTTTACAGTCGATCTTCGAGATTGTTCTAAAAGGGCCCCCGACAGTTGAAACCAACTTCAATCGACATATTTTTTAAATGCTCCCCTGACGACAGTGACGAGATATTGGTGAAGAACTGTCTCGATCACGTGATATGACCGTATAAGCTTAAGAAAGTTAGTCTAATTTCTCCTTAGGGTTAGGGTTTCAGCATATGCTTTTGTTAAGGATTGTGTTAGGGTTAGGGTTGGGATCAGATTAGAGGGTTACCAAGGTAACACGTGTTAACTGTTAGTGTTACCATGATGATGTAATAACAGGGTCATAGTAACTGTACCGACATCCTCCGCTATCTAGCGCTAGATGTAGCCGCGTCAGATGTCACTGCGACATTTAGCGCTAAACAGCGGGAGATGTCGCCCACAAAAAGGCCAGAAATCCTGTGCAAATAGCGCTAGCTGTCGCCTGGTGACCATTAATTCGCGTAACTAGTGTTAAATGCGGCTAGATAGCGTTATCTTGCGTCATGTAGCGTCATCTAGCGCTATTTAGCGCTATCTAGCACTAGATAGCGACATTGAAAAGGTGCATAACAATTGGCGGCATTGTCGCTAATTGGCGGTATCTACTATATCTAGCGTCATCTTGATCTAGCGTCATCTAGCGTCGCATTATTTCACAATAGACGACGCTAAATTACGCTAGATGACGCTAGATGTCGAATTTCAACAATCGGTAAAGGTCCCTGCTCTCTACAAAATAAAAAACAACGTACCTACTGTAAAGCGATACAAAGTTTATGGTCATTAGACATTAATCCTCTTGTTTCACTTGTCCTTGTCTCTCAACCGGATATTATCCAACTATCAGTATTTCAATCATGAGACTAATAAACAGCGAACTACTCCATCATTTGATATTAATCATTTTCTTTGATAAATGTAATCATGATTTCCGCTTGGTACTCATCAGGTCTCTAAGAAAGCCAACAGTGTGCTGATATGCATTGTCATATGTACTTCCTAGAAGCAGCACACGGCCCATTTATGACTTGCACGAGTTATAATTATTAATCCGTATATTTTCATAATCTAATATGGCCGAGCAGGGTAGATGTCTCCTAAACTTTTGATTGATGTTCCGCAAATCTCTTCCTAGATCGAAAACACATACCTTCGCTGTGACGCAAGGCAAATTTCCATCGTTTCATAATTATTGGGGGAAGACTGTGTACAACAGAAATCAGGATACCTTGCGTCCATACGATGTTAGCACTTTAGCACAGCTGATGTGTCCAGCTTTATAGGCATTTCTCCATGGGGCTGTATATTGAGCAACCTGTCTCTGAGTTCTGTGTCGAGCGTGTTAAATCACTCTACAGTCGATCTTCGAGATTGTTCTAAAAGGGCCCCCGACAGTTGAAACCAACTTCAATCGACATATTTTTTAAATGCTCCCCTGACGAGATATTGGCGAAAAACTGTCTCGATCACGTGATATGACCGTATAAGCTTAAGGAAGTTCATTAGGGTCAAGGTTTCAGCATATGCTTTTGTTAAGCATTGTGTTAGGGTTAGGGTTCATGGGATCAGATTAGAGGGTTAGGGCACAGCCGGGGATTTCATGAATGATTTTGGCACATTTTTGAAAAAAAATCAAATACAATTTAATGGTAATTATGACATTTCAAAGTCGAAAAATTTATTGTCTACGTTGAGTACGTTTAAATATAGAAAATACAACATACGGCTTAAATTAGACTAAGGCTAGTAGCATAAAATCCGTGGTTCTTCCTCAGTATGATCAGACTTTTCAATTAATCATCTCCGTGAAATTTGCGATAAAACATACTGCATACGTAGAAACTAAAAAGTAAAGATACTGCACTGCAGCTAAAACTTGTCATACGTTGTATGACCCGCCGCGCACGAGTGCGCTGCTCCCCCTGTATCGTCACCATAGTGAAATGACCGTGGGGGTCGCAACGTGCTACAAGCTAAAACTACGGCTCAACGCAAACTACAGAGCCTAAAATTTTGTGAACCAAGCCATATTTGGATGTGGGATTACTTTTAAATCACGAGGTCGAGATAAAGTAGCAGCTGAGGGTTATCCTCAGTTCCGAGTTGAGGATTAGAAATTAAGTATGGATCTCAGGATAGTGAGGATTATCCTGAGTTGGTTCACAGCACGAAGTTGCGGTTTAATCCTCAAGTCGGTGAGGATAAGCCGCACCTTGAGTTTAATCCTTCCCGATTGCATCACATCAGCCTAAATTATATTTATAATCAAATTCATGTTTCAATTTCTGACTTCAGTTTGGTAAACTACCCCCGGCCCCGGCAAAATAAAAAATTTCCCGGCCCCGGCCCCAGCCAATTCTCAGTGGTCAACCCCGGCCCCGGCTATATTGGGGCTCCCCGGCCCCGGTCAGAATCCTGCCCCGGTCGACCACTGCCCCCCCCCCCCCCCCCCCCCCCCCGTCTACGTGCCTGTGATAGGAGAATTTAAGGGTCAAGGAGGCCCGGTGAAGGTTTTATGGAGGTACATACATCACATAATACGTAATCAAACCCCCCCCCCCTGGTTCATGAATTCTTCCATTCCTAGTTCTAGACAAAGTGTTTTATCTTATGATCAGATTATAATCTCCTCGGATCCCAATCTTATTCCGGAGAAATCAGTACGGTAAGGTAAATTGATCGAAGCAAACCAATATCGCGAGAAGAGGTCACGTCAACCTGGTGAGCACAGTGGATATCCTTACTGCATACGGCTAGTAAAACAAGGATTTGAAACTGTGGGGTCCGTGCAGACCCACCTACCTGTGGCTAATGCTCTAATTTACTAAAACAATACATTCTAGGAGGAAAGTAACAGTTCCTGATTGAACTAAGCAGGGCCGGTGCACTCCAGTTAGACTTTTCATTCCACTTGTTCCGCGGAAGGAATATTAATAGACAAGGATTTCGTAGAAATTTTTAATTGAATTCCACAATCAAAATTCCAACTGCTAAGGATTCTTTCAAAGAAATTTCTAATAAAACAGTAAACTCATATCAGTGCCAACAATTTAAAATGAAATTAAATATAAATCTAGGTACAACATTTTAGTTGTTTGTCCCGAGAAATTGATTGGGTATTTTAAATCAAAATAAAATAAAATTAAGAAACTGTTAATAAATAACGGTTTTACATAAACCCTTACCCGACCCCAATCCAAACCATAACTACCTTATCGGTCATAATTATCACATTACTTTCACGCTGAAGATAATAATGTCCGTAAATAATAAAGTCCGTAATTATTCCCATTAATTTTAGTGTGTATCCCTGCATAGTGCATATGTGTAGATATGTGTGTAGCCGATTACTATATTAGTTTATTAGTATAAACCAGGGCAAATATAATCACTCATGCACTCCTCAGTCACATTCTAGAGTTCAGAAAAAGAGTAAAACACTTAGCTAACAAATCACCAGCCGCGGGGTCTGAAAACTTTTACAAAATGTCCCCAATGTCTTTTTCAACATAAACTGATCAATATACTTTACAAGTACTATTAGAGTATTAATAAAGGTTAAGACTAACTAGTTGGAGAGTTTCAGGAAGATGAACAGATATCTTTTCTAATTTAAATTACTCTATAAAAAAGTCATGTTTTTTTGGAGCACCCTGTATCAAAGTAATTGATAAATTACCTAGTCTTTTCTTGTCTTCTTCGAGCTTTCGATGAGTCATTAGGCTAAGTAGACATTTTCATGATACAGTAAAACCTTTTATAGCGGGTCTCGGGAGAAACGGAAAGTGCACGATATAGAGGAGGAAAAGAAGAGGCCCGGTATAGAGGAGGAAAAGAAGAGGCCCGGTATAGAGGAACAAAAGAAGAGGCCCGGTATAGAGGAGGAAAAGAAGAGGCCCGGTATAGAGGAGGAAAAGAAGAGGCCCGGTATAGAGGAGGAAAAGAAGAGGCACGATATAGAGGAGGAAAAGAAGAGGTCCGGTATAGAGGAGGAAAAGAAGAGGCCCGGTATAGAGGAGGAAAAGAAGAGGCCCGGTATATCCAAGTACCCGGTATACATTGGCACAGTTGATGGTATATGTAATTATTAGATCATACTTCTAGTTTCGGGATAGCCTGTAGCAGACAACGCCCGATACTAATGTATCTACAGACTTATGGACCAGGTGAGAAGGTGAGAGGAGCTGCAAGGTGAGCAGGTGAAACAACAGATGGACCAGGTGAGAAGGTGAGACGAGCTGCAAGGTGAGCAGGTGAAACAACAGATGGACCAGGTGAAAAGGTGAGAGGAGCTGCAAGGTGAGCAGGTGAAACAACAGATGGACCAGGTGAGAAGATTGATAGGAGCTGCAAGGTGAGCAGGTGTAACAACACATGGACCAGGTGAGAAGGTGAGAGGAGCTACAAGGTGATCAGGTGTAACAACAGATGGACCAGGTGAGAAGGTGAGAGGAGCTGCAAGGTGAGCAGGTGTAACAACAGATAGACCAGGTGAGAAGGTGAAAGGAGCTGCAAGGTGAGCAGGTGTAACAACAGATGGACCAGGTGAGAAGGTTAGAGGAGCTGCAAGGTGAGCAGGTGTTGAGGTGTAACAACAGATGGACCAGGTGAGAAGGTTGATAGGAACTGCAAGGTGAGTAGGTGTAACAACAGATGTACCAGGTGAGAAGGTGAGAGGAGCTGCAAGGTGAGCAGGTGTTACAACAGATGGACCAGGTGAGAAGGTGAAAGGAGCTGCAAGGTGAGCAGGTGTAACAACAGATGGATCAGGTGAGAAGGTGAGAGGAGCTGCAAGGTGAGTAGGTGTAACAACAGATGTACCAGGTGAGAAGGTGAGAGGAGCTGCAAGGTGAGCAGGTGTAACAACAGATGAACCAGGTGAGAAGGTGAGAGGAGCTGCAAGGTGAGCAGGTGTAACAACAGATGGATCAGGTGAGAAGGTGAGAGGAGCTGCAAGGTGAGACTTGTAATGTGCTGGTTAGTTACTGGGGAAGAAACCGGGAAGTAATCTGGAACTAGGGAGAACAGGGTCAGCGAAGTTCAGGGGCTTTACAAATGTGAGAGGCTTCACGAATGGTAAAGGCTTAACAAAAATAGGGCCTCCAACGCTACTGTTTTGGAAGTAATTCGAAGCCTGGCCGCTTTCGTGAATAAAATGTAATTTCTCTTCAATGCCGTCCCGCTGATACGGTTTTTCACCGGTATGAGTCATCTGATGGTGAACTAGGTTTGATTTTGGCTTGCACTGTAAGAACATTCAGAGCATTTATACGGTTTTTCACCGGTATGAGTACGCTGATGGTAAACCAGGTTTGCTTTTCGGCTTGCAGTGTATGAACATTCAGAGCATTTGAAAGGTTTTTCACTGGTATGGATCCGCTGATGGCAAACCAGGTTTGCTTTTTGATGGGCACTGTAGGAACATTCAGAGCATTTATACGGTTTTTCACCGGTGTGGGTCCGCTGATGGCAAACCAGGTTTGATTTTTTGCTTGCACTGTAGGAACATTCAGAGCATTTGAAAGGTTTTATGCAAATATGAACGCTATGGTGGGAAACTAAAGTTGATTTTCTGGAAGCACTGTAGGAACATTTAGAGCGAATGTAAGCATTTTCACTGGCATGAACCCATTGGTGTGGAACTAATGCTGATTCCTGATTAAGACAATACAACTGAGAAACACCATTCGAATACACTTCTGATTTGATTAACAAGTTATCTTCCTCCTTCTTAATCTCTGTCTTGATCAATTCTGGTGGAAAACTTTCTAATTCCTCCATCTTCATCTCATCTTTAAAGTCTGGAACATTTTCTTCCTCCTTCTTAATCTCTGTCTTGATCAATTCTGGTGGAAAACTTTCTATCTCTTCCATCTTCATCTCATCTTTAAAATTAAAGTCTGGAACATTTTTCTGCTCCATTTCACTAAAAAGTCAACGACCTTACAAAAGTTGCCTTTTAACAATCGTCATTAGAAAATAAAATGAATATAAGTTCGAGATACTAAATTCCAGTGTTAATTTGGAGAGCTTTTCGTGTAAAAGTAGTAACCCAGAAAATAGAAAATAAGCGAAGAAGGTTAACAAATTGGATACAAGTTTGACCAAAGGTTAACAAGGTATTGCTGATAGTGTTGATATTAATAAGGCAGCTCATGTTACCAAGGTAACATGTGTTAGTGTTACCAGGATTATGTAATATAAACAGGGTCATAGTAACTGTACCGACATCCTCCGCTATCTAGCGCTAGATGTAGCTGCGTCAGATGTCACTGCGACATTAAGCGCTAGACAGCGGTAGATGTCGCCCACAAAAAGCCCAGAAATCCTGTGCAAATAGCGCTAGCTATCACCTGCCGACCATGTCGCGTAACTAGCGTTAAATGACGCTAGATAGCGTTATCTAGCGTCATCTAGAGTAATCTAGCGCTATCTAGCGCTATCTAGCGACATTGAAAAGGTGCATAACAATTGGCGGCATTGTCGCTAATTGGCGGTATCTAGCGTCATCTTGATCTAACGTCATCTAGCGTCATTTCACAATAGACCACGCTAGATGACGCTACAAAATAAAATACAACGTACTGTAAAGCGATACAAAGTTTATGGTCATTTATACTTTTCTTTGATAAATGGATTCCACATATACCTATCTAATATAAACATGATCTAATATCCGAGCAAGGTACACTACATGTCTTCTGACTTCTTGAAATTGAATTATGAATGATGTTCCAAATCTCTTCCTAGATTGCAAAACACATAACATTAACTTCGCTGTGACGCAAGGCAAATTTCCGTCGATTCATAATTATTGGGGTAGGCTGTGTACAACAGAAATCAGGATACCTTGCGTCCATCCGATGTTAGCACTTTAGCACAGCTGATGTGTCCAGCTTTATAGGCATTTCTCCATGGGGCTGTATATTGAGCAACCTACCTCTGAGTTCTGTGTCGAGCGTGCTAAATCACTTTACAGTTGATCTTCGAGATTGTTCTAAAAGGGCCCCCGACAGTTGAAACCAACTTCAATCGACGTATCTTTAAAATGCTTCCCTGACGAGATATTGGCGAAAAACTGTTTCGATCACTTGATATGACCGTATAAGCTTAAGGAAGTTAGTCTAATTTCTCGTTAGGGTTAGGGTTTCAGCATATGCTTTTGTTAAGGATTGTGTTAGGGTTAGGGTTGGGATCAGATTAGAGGGTTAGGGTTTCGAATAGTCGTTCAGGACCAGCTAGAGAACGGGTTGAAAAAGTAACGTGACAGTCGAGTGTATAGTGATTAATCATCATTCGTTCTGTGTAGTATTACTGTTATCAGGGAAAGTAGTTTTCTCGTACCATTCAACATGCAGAGTGGCCTCAAATTCTTGAGTGGTCCTTAAGGTTTTCCTGGCTTTTGAAGAGGAGTCAGAAAGCCTTCTGAAAATGATGAAAAATGTTGGCTGAGTTCAAACAAACGATTTATGAGGGACGTATGTCGCAAATTGCCCAAAAAAGAGTTCTGTGTATATTTTAGGAGCTCATTTGGTCTGGACCAACAGCCTCGCCGTTTTTCAACTTGGAGACTGTATATTGGACTGCAATAGGGGTGATACTGATAGGAGTATTGAAGGGTCGAGCAGGCCCGGTGAAAGATTTTATGGAGGTATATAATATGGGGTCGTTCACATAATACGTAATCATTTTTTGGATCATTTTTACACCCCCCCCCTCCCTGATTCATGGATTCTTCCATTCCTGGTTCTAGACAAAGTGTTTTATCTTATGATCAGATTATAATCTCCTCGGATCCCAATCTTATTCCGGAGAAATCAGTACGGTAAATTGATCGAAGCAAACCAATATCGCGAGAAGAGGTCACGTCAGGATGCCAGATGCCTCAGGAGGTAACTAAGGCTAGCTTATATAACATCTGAACCGAAAGCAAGAGTACTTTCTTGACGAAAGTAAAATACAAGGAAACACTATCGAGAAAACCATAGTATATAGCTAACTCTAGCAGGGGAGTGTTGGTTATGTGCCTAACCTGGTGAGCACAGTGGATATCCTTGCTGCACGGCTGGTTTAACAAGGAATTGAAACTGTGGGGTCTGTGCAGACCAACCTACCTGTGGCTAGTGCTCTAATATACTAAAACAATACATTCTAGGAGGAAAGTAACAGTTCCTGATTGAACTTAGCAGGGCCGGTGCACTATCAGTTAGACTTTTCATTCCACTTGTTCCGCGGAAGGAGTATTGAGAGGCCAGGAGTGTTCCACAAAAGCAGTATTAAATTAATATTATTAACTATTAAATTAATAGTTAATAATATTATATTCTACGAAATCCTTGTCTATTAATACTATTAATAGACAAGGATTTCGTAGAAATTTTTAATTGAATTCCACAATCAAAATTCCAACTGCTAAGGATTCTTTCAAAGAAATTTCTAATAAAACAGTAAACTCAGTGCCAACAATTTAAAATGAAATTAAATATAAATCGAGGTACAACATTTTAGTTGTTTGTCCCGAGAAATTGATTGGGTATTTTAAATCAAAATAAAATAAAATTAAGAAACTGTTAATAAATAACGGTTTTACATAAACCCTTACCCGACCCCAATCCAAACCATAACTACCTTATCGGTCATAATTATCACATTACTTTCACACTGAAGATAATAATGTCCGTAAATAATAAAGTCCGTAATTATTCCCATTAATTTTAGTGTGTGTCCCTGCATAATGCATATGCGTAGATATGTGTGTAGGGGGGTGGGGATCATGTTATTTTTTGTCCGTTTTTGTCCGTTTTTGTCCGTTAATTTTTGTCCGTTTTGAAAATATAGCTGCCAAACGGACAAAAACGGACAAAAACGGACAAAAATTGTAACTTTTGATTTAAATTTTCTCCACAATTTGTAACAGGCTATCTGCAGAAATGGGTAGCCCGGTTAATGACCATGGTCCTTTCTCAAACTTTTAATCTTCAATTAGGCACAAAGAATAGTCTACACATTTTTTAATAACATAAAAAGGGATGAAAAGTTTTATTACTGGAGAGTAAAACTTTGTTAAACACAAAGATTCTTGAGCACATTTTGAGTCAGACTCAAATGCGCTTAAAAACATTTTAGTATATAACAATAAATTATGTTAACAATAACACCAACAATAATTATAAATTGAACAAATTATTGAGAGATGAAAGAGAGGAAAAGGAGGAGGGGGGACTGAAGAGGGGGACTGAGGAGGGAGAGGAGGGGGGCTGAGGAGGAGTGAGACTGAGAAGGAGAACTGAGGAGGAGGAATGAATAGGAGGAGGAGAAGAAGGACTCAAGAGGAGGAGGACCCAAGAGGAGGAGGACCCAGGAAAAGGCCCCATGAGGAGGACTGGGGAGGAGGAGGACCGATGAGGACTGATGAGGACTGATAAAGAGGACTAAGGACAAGGAGGAGGAGGAGGAGGAGAAGGACTGAGGAGTGAGGAGGAGGACTGATGAGGAGAAGGAGGTGTATGAGGAGGATGAGGAGGAGAAAGGAGATAAACGATGAGGATAAGGAGGACTGAGGAGGAGGACTGGTGAAGAGGACTGATGAGGAGGAGGACTGAGAAGGGGAGGACTTAGGAGGACTGAGGAGGGGAGGACTTCGGAGGAAGAGGAGGATTGAGCAGGAGGAGGACTGAGGAGTAGAAGGAGGAAGAAGACTGAGGAGGATCAGGAGGACCTAGGAAGAGGAGGAAGAGGAGGAGGACTGAGGAGGAGAAGGAGGACCCAAGAGGAGGAACCAGGAAGAAGAGGAGGAGGAGGACTGAGAAGGAGGAGTGAGACTGAGAAGGAGAACTGGGGAGGAGGAATGAATAGGAGGAGGAGGAGAAGAAGGACTCAAGAGGAGGACTGAGGAGGAGGAGGACTAAGGAGAAGGATGAGGAGGAGGACCCAAGAGGAGGAGGATTCAAGAGGAGGAGGACCCAGGAAAAGGCCCCAAAAGGAGGACTGGGGAGGAGTAGAAGGAGGAAGGACTGATGAGGACTGATGAGGACTGATAAAGAGGACTAAGGACGAGGAGGAGGAGGAGGAGGAGGAGGAGAAGGAGTGAGCAGTGAGGAGGAGGACTGACGAGGAGGAGGTGTATGAGGAGGATGAGGAGGAGAAAGGAGATGAAAGAAGGAGATGAAGGATGAGGATAAGGAGGACTGAGGAGGAGGACTGGTGAAGAGGACTGATGAGGAGGAGGACTGAGAATGGGAGGACTTAGGAGGACTGAGGAGGGGAGGACTTGGGAGGAAGAGGAGGATTGAGGAGGAGGAGGACTGAGGAGTAGAAGGAGAAAGAAGACTGAGGAGGATCAGGAGGACCCAGGAGGAGGAGGAAGAGGAGGAGGACTGAGGAGGAGAAGGAGGACCCAGGAGGAGGAACCAGGAAGAAGAGGAGGAGGAGGACTGAGAAGGAGGACTGAGAAGGAGAAGGAGGACTGATGAGGAGGATGAGGATGAGGAGGAGGGTGACTGGGGAAAGGATTGAGGAGGAGGACGACTGAGGAGGAGGAAGAGGAGAAGGACTGAGGAGGAGAAGGACTGAGGAGAAGGAAGAGGAGGAGGACTGAGGAGGAGGACCCAGGAGGAGGAGGACACAGGAAAAGGCCCCAGGAGGAGGAGGATGACTTGGGAGGAGGAGGACTGATGAGGACTGATGAGGAGGAGAAGTAAGTGGATGAAGAGGATGAGGAGGACTGAGGAGGAGGACTGGTGAGCAGAAGGAGGAGGACCCAGGAGGAGAAGGAGGAGGAGGAGGATAACTGAGGAGGAGGAGAAGGACTGAGGAGGAGAAGAGGGATCCAGGAGGAGAACCCAGGAGGAGGAGGAGGAGGACTGAGGAGGAGGACTAAGGAGAAGGAGGACTGATGAGGAGGATGAGGAGGAGGGTGACTGGGGAAAGGACTGAGAAGGACTGAGGAGGAGAATGCGGACTGAGGAGGAGGAACCAGGAAAAGGAGGAGGAGGACTGAAGAGGAGGACTGAGAAGGCGAAGGAGGACTGATGAGGAGGATGAGGATGAGGAGGAGGGTGACTGGGGGAGGACTGAGGAGGAGGGTGACTGGGGGAGGACTGAGGAATATGAGGAAGACTGAGGAGGAGGAGGAAGAGGAGAAGGACTGAGGAGGAGAAGGACTGAGGAGGATGACTGAGGAGGAGGAGGACTGAAGAGGAGGAGGAGGACTGAGAAGGAGGAGGACTGAGGAGGAGGAGGACTGAGGAAGAGGAGGAGGAGGAGGAGGAGTGAATAGGAGGAGGAGGGGGACTGGGCAGGACTGAGGAGGAGGACTGAGGAAAAGGATGAGGAGGAGGACTGAGAAGGAGGACTGACCTGAGGAGGAGAACTGAGGACTGAGGAGGAAGAGGAGGAGGATGAAGAGGAGGTGGACCCAAGAGGAGGAGGTCCCAGGAGGAGGACCCAGGAGGAGGACTCAGGAGGAGGTGGAGGATGACTGAGGAAGACTGAGGAGGAGGAGGAAGCATCTAAATATTATTTCCATTTTTGTTATTTTTTGTCCGTTTTTGTCCGCTCTATTTTTTGTCCGTTTTGGGGGGGGGTGTCATGTCCGTCTATGTCCGCCTATGTCCTGTCCTTTTTGGATTCTATGAGACAACGGACGTGTTTTTTGGGACATTGGCGGACACGGACGGACATTGGCGGACTCGGACGGACATTGGCGGACTCGGACGGACATTTGCGGACCCGGACGGACATTGGCGGACTCGGACGGACATTGTTGGACATTAGCGGACATTGGTGGACATTAGCGGACAAACATTTTGAGAATTTTTCGCAACTTCTATGTATTATAATTTTGTACAAAACAAACGACTTATTAATCATACTAAAGCTATTAATAGCTTTAACTTAATATATCAAATTATATAGGGACCCAGGAAAAGGCCCTAGGAGGAGGAGGAGGAGGAGGAGGACTGGGGAGGAGGAGGACTGTTGAGGACTGATGAGGAGGACTGAGGACGAGGACGAGGACGAGGACGAGGACTGAGGAGGGGAGGAGGAAGAGGACTGGGGAGGATCAGGAAGACCCAGGAGGAGGACCCAGGAGGAGGAGGAGGAGGACTGAGGAGGATGACTCAGGAGGAGGAGGACTCAGGAGAAGGACTCAGGAGCACTGAGAAGGAGGAGGACTGAAGAGTACTGAAGAGTACTGAGGAGGATGGCTGAGGAGGATGGCTGAGGAGGATGGCTGAGGAGGATGGCTGAGGAGGATGACTGAGGAGGATGACTGAGGAGGTTGACTGAGAGGGAGGAGGAGGATCAGGAAGACCCAGGAGGAGGAGGAGGAGGAGGACCCAGAAGGAGGACCTAGGTGGAGGAGGAGGAGAACTGAGGAGGATGACTGAGGAGGAGGAGGACTCAGGAGGAGGACTGAGAAGGACTGAGAAGGAAGAGGACTGAGGAGGAGGAGGAGAAGGACTCAGGAGGAGAAGGAGGACACAGGAGGAGGAGGACTCAGGAGGAGGAGGACTCAGGAGGAGGAGGACCCAGGAGGAGGACCCAGGAAAAGGCCCCAGGAGGAGGAGGAGGACTGGGGAGGAGGAGGACTGTTGAGGACTGATGAGGAGAACTGAGGACGAGGAGGAGGAGTAGGAGGAGGACTGAGGAGGGGAGGAGGAAGAGGACTGGGGAGGGTCAGGAAGACCCAGGAGGAGGACCCAGAAGGCAGAAGGAGGAGGAGGAGGAGGACCCAGGAGGAGGAGGAGGACTGAGGAGGACTGAGGAGGAGGACTGACGATGACTGAGAAGGAGGAGGACTGAGGAGTACTGAGGAGGATGGCTGAGGAGGATGGCTGAGGAGGATGGCTGAGGAGGATGACTGAGAGGGAGGAGGAGGAGGACTCAGGAGGAGGACTCAGGAGGAGGACTTAGGAGAAATGAGAAGTAGGACTGAGGAGAACTGAGGAGGAGGAGGAGGAGGACTGAATAGGAGGAGGAGAAGGAGGGGGACTGGGAGAGGACTTAGGAGGAGGAGGACTGAAGAGAAGGATGAGGAGGAGGACTGAGGAGGAGGACTGAGGACCGAGGAGGAAGAGGAGGAGGATGAAGAGGAGGAGAAGTACCCAGGAGGAGGAGGACTGAGGAGGACTGAGGAGGATGGCTGAGGAGGATGACTGAGAGGGAAGAGAAGGAGGAGGAGGAGGAGGACTCAGGAGGAGAAGGAGGAGGACTGGGGGAGGAGGATGGAGGAGGATGGAGGACTGAGGAGAAGGATGAGGAGGAGGACTGAGGAGGACTGAGGACTGAGGAGGAAGAGGAGGAGGATGAAGAGGAGGATGAAGAGGAGGAGGAGGACCCAGGAGGAGGACCCAGGAGGAGGACTCAGGAGGAGGAGGACTGGGGAGGAGGAGGACTGTTGAGGACTGATGGGCCCCCTCTCTTGTGTAAAAGCGACATGAACCCTAAAAGGTGACCAGAAGCGACCCAAAAGCGACCCAAAAGCGACCAGAATTAGAAGCGACCTAAAAGCGACCAAAAAGCGACCAGAAGCGACCAAAAGCGACCAAAAAGCGACTAGAAGCGACCAAAAAGCGACTAGAAGCGACCAGAAGCGACTAAAAAGCGACTAGAAGCGACCAAAAGCGACTAGAAGCGACCAAAAGCGACCAGAAGCGACCAAAATTTAAAAAGCGACCTGTGCAGAAGCGACCAAAAAGTGGCCTCAACGTGAAAAAAGCGACCAAAAGTCGACGTTGTTAAAAAAAAGTGACCCAAAAGGGCCACTTTTCGTCATCAAAAGCGACGGTCGCTTTTACACAAGAGAGGGGGCCCCTGATGAGGAGGACTGAGGACGAGGAGGAGGAGTAGGAGGAGGACTGAGGAGGGGAGGAGGAAGAGGACTGAGGAAGATCAGGAAGACCCAGGAGGAGGAGGACGAAGAGTAGGAGGACGAAGCATCTAAATGTTATTTCCATTTTTGTCCGTTTTTGTCCATTTTTGTACGCTCTATTTTTTGTCCGTTTTTAAAATATAGGGTACCGAACGGTGGAGGAGGACTGAGGAGGGGAGGAGGAAGAGGACTGGGGAGGATCAGGAAGACCCAGGAGGAGGACCCAGGAGGAGGAGGAGGAGGAGGACCCAGGAGGAGGATGAGGACTGAGGAGGACTGAGGAGGAGGACTGACGATGACTGAGAAGGAGGAGGACTGAGGAGTACTTAGGAGGATGGCTGAGGAGGATGGTTGAGGAGGGTGACTGAGAGGGAGGAGGAGGAGGACTCAGGAGGAGGACTTAGGAGGAAGTGGAGGAGGAGGACTCAGGAGGAGGACTTAGGAGAAATGATAAGGAAGACTGAGGAGGAGGAGGAGGAGGAGGAGGACTGAATAGGACGAGGAGAAATAGGGGGACTGGGAGAGGACTGAGGAGGAGGAGGACTGATGAGAAGGATGAGGAGGAGGACTGAGGAAGAGGACTGAGGACCGAGGAAGAAGAGGAGGAGGATGAAGAGGAGGAGGAGGACCCAGGAGGAGGAGGACTGAGGAGGAGGACTGAGGAGGATGGCTGAGGAGGATGACTGAGAGGGAAGAGGAGGAGGAGAAGGAGGAGGAGGAGGAGGAGGACTGAATAGGAGGAGGAGGAGGACTGGGGGAGGACTGAGGAGGAGGATGGAGGACTGAGGAGAAGGATGAGGAGGGGGACTGAGGAGGACTGAGGAGGAAGAGGAGGAGGATGAAGAGGATCAGGAGGAGGAGGACCCAGGAGGAGGACTCAGGAGGAGGAGGAGGACTGGGGAGGAGGACTGTTGAGGACTGATGAGGAGGACTGAGGACGAGGAGGAGGAGTAGGAGGAGGACTGAGGGGAGGAGGAAAAGGACTGAGGACGATCAGGAAGACCCAGGAGGAGGAGGAGGAAGAGTAGGATGAGGAAGCATCTAAATGTTATTTCCATTTTTGTCCGTTTTTGTCCATTTTTGTCCGCTCTATTTTTTGTCTGTTTTGAAAATATAGGGTACCGAACAGACAAAAAACATGATCCCCCTATAACAGCAAAAATTGAACATTTTATTTAGCAATTTAGGTGTCCATTAATGTCTGCTAATGTCCGCTAATGTCCGTCTATGTCCGCCTATGTCCGCCTATGTCCGTCTATGTCCGCCTATGTCCGCCTATGTCCGCCTATGTCCTGTCCTTTTTGGATTCTATGAGACAAGCGGACATAGACGGACGTGACACCCCCCCCCCCCCCCCCCCCCCCCCCCCCCCCCCCCCGTTTTGATAATATAGGGTTCCGAACGGAAAAAACGGATAAAAAACAGGATCCCCCTGGAGGAGGAGGAGGAGAAGGATGACTGAGGAGGAGGACTGAGGAGGACTGAGAAGGAGGAGGACTGAGGAGTACTGAGGAGGATCGCTGAAGAGGATGGCTGAGGAGGATGGCTGAGGAGGATGACTGAGGAGGATGACTGAGAGGGAGGAGGAGGAGGACTGAGAAGGAGGAGGAGAAAGAGGACCCAGGAGGAGGACTCAGGAGAAAGAGGAGGAGGACTCAGAAGGAGGAATGAGGAGGACTCAGAAGGAGGAATGAGAAGGAGGAGAACTGAGGAGGAGGAGGAGGAGGACTGAATAGGAGGAGGAGGGGGACTGGGGAGGAGGAGTACTGACGAAAAGGATGAGGAGGACTGAGGACTGAGGAGAAGGACTGAGGACTGAGGAGGAAGAGGAGGAGGAGGAGGAGGAGGAGGAGGAGGAGGAGGAGGAGGAGGAGGAGGAGGAGGAGGAGGAGGAGGAGGATGAGGAGGAGGAGGAGGAGGAGGAAGCATCTAAATGTTATTTCAATTTTTGTTATTTTTTGTCCGTTTTTGTCCGTTTTTGTCCGTTTTTGTCCGTTTTTGTCCGCTTTATTTTTTGTCCGTTTTGAAAATATAGCTGCCAAACGGACAAAAACGGACAAAAAAACATGAGCCCCCCCCCCCCCGTGTAGCCGATTACTATATTAGTTTATTAGTATAAACCAGGGCAAATATAATCACTCATGCACTCTTCAGTCACATTCTAGAGTTCAGAAAAAGAGTAAAACACTTAGTAACAAATCACCAGCCTTTTTTAGTGTGTGTTTTATCTGAAAACTTTTACAAAATGTCCCCAATGTCTTTTTCAACATGAACTGACCAAAATACTTTACAAGTACTATTAGAGTATTAAAAAAGGTTAAGACTATCTAGTTGGAGAGTTTCGTGAAGATCAGATATCTTTTCTAATTTAAATTACTCATAATAAAAAAGTCATGTTTTTTTGGAGCACCCTGTATCAAAGTAATTGATAAATTACCTAGTATTTTCTTGTCTTCTTCGAGCTTACGATGAGTCATTAGGCTAAGTAGACATTTTCATGATACAGTAAAACCTTTTATAGCGGGTCTCGGGAGAAACGGAGAGTGCACGATATAGAGGAGGAAAAGAAGAGCCCCTTATTTGGACGGACATTACTTGAACGCTGGAGGCCCTAGCGTTCATTTTAATGTCCGTTCAAATAAAGTCCGTTCAATAAATGTCCGTCCAAGTTAAAGTCCGTTGAAATTTTTTCAAAAATTTGTCCATTTCGAACTTTTTGTCCAGAATATGACAACTATGAGAACTTTATTGTGCCGTAAGTTAACGAAGGAAATGTTCTCCTTGGTCTGCTGGAGGCACAGAAAACTCTACTAGTATATGATGTTTTCAAGGGTCACTTGGCGGAAAAAGTCAATAATAATATATGATAAGTGACGTTCAGGAAAATTTGATGGACGAAGAAAATTGAAAATTGAAAATAAGACACAAGTCCAGAAATGAGCTGGCGGTGGGATCGAATGATAAATTAGCTTAGCCGACTGAATGATTCAATGAAACAAGAAATATTTTAAGACTGTATAATTGGTGTGGAACAGCCCTTAAACATTCTGCAATTTATGGAGGATTTCTGGAATTTCTGGAAATGATCTTACTTTACCTCACGTTTGCACCCCGACACTAAGTGGACCGACAATGGTATGGGGGTCACGACATGATGGTATGAGGGTCACGACAATGGTATGGGGTCACGACTTCATACAAATCTTAATCAGGTAACCAGAAGTTAACCCAGTAGAGGAATCTATGAATCTTTCCTAGCCGTTAAGTAAACATCTACGGTAAGGTAATGCTTCCCTTGACGATAACCCAGCCTGTGGACATACTATGTTTCTAAGATAAACATATATCTCTGTGGCTATTTCTATCCTCAGGATGCCAGATAATGTGAAAAAAAAACACTTCAGTTTATATTGGTCGTTCGCTTTTCTTATTCTGATTCATTCACGGCCGATTTCATTCTCGGCAACATTTCGCGTTTAGTACAGAAACGGTAATTTAATTTGATATCATTTCCTTTTATTTGGAAAAAGGAAACTTTTGTTACGTTCCATGCACTTTATATTATTACCCAATTTTAAGTTTTGGTTGAAAACTATTTCCAATGGAATTGAACATGAAATAATTTAAGTTTAACTACATGTATATTGTATAGTGTCAGTGACAAATAAAAGTGTCAATGCAATGCAAACATTTATATGTGCCATTAATTTACGAGAGGGCCACCAAAATGTTTGTCGAAATAATTTTTGGGAACTAAGAGTAAAATAAGAAACTTTCTAATAGTAATTGTGGTACGAGAGAGCATATTATTATAAACAAATTAATTCTATCAAAATTCTTGTTACTGGGCGGCGCTCGGCCTATCAATTGTTATTCCAATATATATTCAACCTGTTTATGAACAGAGAGGTCCCCAGGTAAAATTGTTTTTTATTACCTAGTTTTTTTTTGTCTTCTTTGAGCTTTCGATGAGTCATTAGGCTAAGTAGACATTTTCATGATACAGTAAAACCTTTTATAGCGGGTCTCAGGAGAAACGGAAAGTGCACGATATAGAGGAGGAAAAGAAGAGGCCCGGTATAGAGGAGGAAAAGAAGAGGCCCGGTATATCCAAGTATCCGGTATACATTGGCACAGTTGATGGTATATGTAATTATTAGATCATACTTCTAGTTTCGGGATAGCCTGTAGCAGACAACGCCCGATATTAATGTATCTACAGACTTATATGGACCAGGTGAGAAGGTGAGAGGAGCTGCAAGGTGGGCAGGTGAAACAACAGATGGACCAGGTGAGAAGGTTGATAGGAGCTGCAAGGTGAGCAGGTGTAACAATACATGGACCAGGTGAGAAGGTTGATAGGAGCTGCAAGGTGAGCAGGTGTAACAACAGATGGACCAGGTGAGAAGGCGAGAGGAGCTGCAAGGTGAGCAGGTGTAACAACAGATGGACCAGGTGAGAAGGTTGATAGGAGCTGCAAGGTGAGCAGGGTAACAACAGATGGACCAGGTGAGAAGGTGAGAGGAGCTGCAATGTGAGCAGGTGTAACAACAGATGAACCAGGTGAGAAGGTGAGATGAGCTGCAAGGTGAGCAGGTGTAACAACAGATCGACCAAGAGAGAAGGTGAGAAGGTGAGAGGAGCTGCAAGGTGAGCAGGTGTAACAACAGATGAACCAGTTGAGAAGGTGAGAAGGTGAGAGGAGCTGCAAGGTGAACAGGTGTAACAACAGATGGACCAGGTGAGATGGTGAGAAGGTGAGAGGAGCTGCAAGGTGAGCAGGTGTAACAACAAATGGACCAGGTGAGAAGGCGAGAGGAGCTGCAAGGTGAGCAGGTGTAACAACACATGGACCAGGTGAGAAGGTTGATAGGAGCTGCAAGGTGAGCAGGTGTAACAACAGACGGACCAGGTGAGAAGGCGAGAGGAGCTGCAAGGTGAGCAGGTGTAACAACAAATGGACCAGGTGAGATGGTGAGATGAGCTGCAAGGTGAGCAGGTGAAACAACAGATGGACCAGGTGAGAAGGTTGATAGGAGCTGCAAGGTGAGCAGGTGTAACAACACATGGACCAGGTGAGAAGGTGAGAGGAGCAGCAAGGTGAGCAGGTGTAACAACAGATGGACCAGGTGAGAAGGTTGATAGGAGCTGCAAGGTGAGCAGGTGTAACAACAGATGGACCAGGTGAGAAGGCGAGAGGAGCTGCAAGGTGAGCAGGTGTAACAACAGATGGACCAGGTGAGAAGGTTGATAGGAGCTGCAAGGTGAGCAGTTGTAACAACACATGGACCAGGTGAGAAGGTGAGAGGAGCTGCAAGGTGAGCAGGTGTAACAACAGATGGACCAGGTGAGAAGGTTGATAGGAGCTGCAAGGTGAGCAGGTGTAACAACAGATGGACCAGGTGAGAAGGCGAGAGGAGCTGCAAGGTGAGCAAGTGTAACAACAGATGGACCAGGTGAGAAGGTTGATAGGAGCTGCAAGGTGAGCAGGTGTAACAACAGATGGACCAGGTGAGAAGGTGAGAGGAGCTGCAAGGTGAGCAGGTGTAACAACAGATGAACCAGGTGAGAAGGTGAGATGAGCTGCAAGGTGAGCAGGTGTAACAACAGATCGACCAAGAGAGAAGGTGAGAAGGTGAGAGGAGCTGCAAGGTGAGCAGGTGTAACAACAGATGAACCAGTTGAGAAGGTGAGAAGGTGAGAGGAGCTGCAAGGTGAACAGGTGTAACAACAGATGGACCAGGTGAGATGGTGAGAAGATGAGAGGAGCTGCAAGGTGAGCAGGTGTAACAACAGATGGACCAGGTGAGAAGGTGAGAGGAGCTGCAAGGTGAGCAGGTGTAACAACACATGGACCAGGTGAGAAGGTGAGAGGAGCTGCAAGGTGAGCAGGTGTAACAACAGATGGACCAGGTGAGAAGGTGAGAGGAGCTGCAAGGTGAGCAGGTGTAACAACAGATGGACCAGGTGAGAAGGTGAGAGGAGCTGCAAGGTGAGCAGGTGTAACAACAAATGGACCAGGAGAGAAGGTGAGAGGAGCTGCAAGGTGAGCAGGTGTAACAACAGAAGGACCAGGTGAGAAGGTGAGAGGAGCTGCAAGGTGAGCAGGTGTAACAACAGATGAACCAGGTGAGAAGTTGAGAGGAGCTGCAAGGTGAGCAGGTGTAACAACAGATGGACCAGGTAAGAAGGTGAGAGGAGCTGCAAGGTGAGACTTGGAATGTACTGGTTAGTTACTGGAGAAGAAACCGGGAAGTAATCTGGAACTAGGGAGAACAGGGTCAGCGAGGTTCAGGGGCTTTACAAATGTGAAAGGCTTTACGAATGGTAAAGGCTTAACAAAAATAGGGCCTCCAACGCTACTGTTTTGGAAGTTATTCGAAGCCTGGCCGCTTTCGTGAATAAAATGTGATTTCTCTTCAATGCCGTCCCGCTGATACGGTTTTTCACCGGTATGAGTCATTTGATGGTGAACTAGGTTTGATTTTTGGCTTGCACTGTAAGAACATTCAGAGCATTTATACGGTTTTTCACCGGTATGAGTACGCTGATGGTAAACCAGGTTTGCTTTTCGGCTTGCAGTGTATGAACATTCAGAGCATTTGAAAGGTTTTTCACTGGTATGGATCCGCTGATGGCAAACCAGGTTTGCTTTTTGATGGGCACTGTAGGAACATTCAGAGCATTTATACGGTTTTTCACCGGTGTGGGTCCGCTGATGGCAAACCAGATTTGATTTTTTGCTGGCACTGTAGGAACATTCAGAGCATTTGAAAGGTTTTATGCAAGTATGAACGCTATGGTGGGAAACTATAGTTGATTTTTTGCAAGCACTGTAGGAACATTTAGAACGAATGTAAGCATTTTCACTGGTATGAGTCCGATGATGTTGAACCAGGCTTGATTTTCGGTTTGCACTGTAGGAACATTCAGAGCATTTGAAAGGTTTTTCACCGGTGTGGGTCCGCTGATGGCAAATCAGGTTTGATTTTTTGCTGGCACAGTAGGAACATTCAGAGCATTTGAAAGGTTTTATGCCAGTATGAACGCTTTGGTGGGAAACTAAAGTTGATTTTCTGGAAGCACTGTAGGAACATTTAGAGCGAATGTAAGCATTTTCACTGGCATGAACCCATTGGTGTGGAACTAATGCTGATTCCTGATTAAGACAATACAACTGAGAAACACCATTCGAATACACTTCTGATTTGATTAACAAATTATTTTCCTCCTTCTTAATCTCTGTCTTGATCAATTCTGGTGGAAAACTTTCTAATTCCTCCATCTTCATCTCATCTTTAAAGTCTGGAACATTTTCTTCCTCCTTCTTAATCTCTGTCTTGATCAATTCTGGTGGAAAACTTTCTAATTCTTCCATCTTCATCTCATATTTAAAATTAAAGTCTGGAACATTTTTCTGCTCCATTTCACTAAAAAGTCAACGACCTTACAAAAGTTGCCTTTTAACAATCGCGTCACTAGAAAATAAAATGAATATAAGTTCGAGATACTAAATTCCAGTGTTAATTTGGAAAGCTTTTCATGTAAAAGTAGTAACCCAGAAAATATTAGAAAATAAGCGAAGAAGGTTACCAAATTGGATACAAGTTTGACTAAAGGTTAACAAGGTATTGCTGATAATGTTGATATTGATAAGGCAGCTCATGTTACCAAGGTAACACGTGTTAGTGTTACCAGGATTATGTAATAACAGGGTCATAGTAACTGTACCAACATCCTCCACTATCTAGCGCTAGATGTAGCCGCGTCAGATGTCACTGCGACATTAAGCGCTAAACAGCGGTAGATGTCGCCCACAAAAAGGCCAGAAATTTTGTGTAAATAGCGCTAGCTGTCGCCTGGCGACCATGTCGCGTAACTAGCGTTAAATGACGCTAGATAGCGTTATCTAGCGTCATCTAAAGTCATCTAGCGCTACTTAGCGCTATCTAGAGCTATCTAGCGCTATCTAGCGACATTGAAAAGGTGCATAACAATTGGCGGCATTGTCGCTAATTGGCGGTATCTAGTGTCATCTTGATCTAACATCATCTAGCGTCATTTCACAATAGACGACGCTAGATGACGCTACAAAATAAAATACAACGTACTGTAAAGCGATACAAAGTTTATGGTCATTAATCCTTTTCTTTGATAAATGGATTCCACATATACCTATCTAATATACAACATAATCTAATATCTGAGCAAGTTACACTACATGTCTTCTGACTTCTTGAAATTGAATTATGAATGATGTTCCAAATCTCTTCCTAGATTGCAAAACACATAACATTAACTTCGCTGTGACGCAAGGCAAATTTCCGTCGATTCATAATTATTGGGGTAGGCTGTGTACAACAGAAATCAGGATACCTTGCGTCCATCCGATGTTAGCACTTTAGCACAGCTGATGTGTCCAGCTTTATATGCATTTCTCCATGGGGCTGTATATTGAGCAACCTGCCTCTGAGTTCTATGTCGAGCGTGCTAAATCACTTTACAGTCGATCTTCGAGATTGTTCTAAAAGGGCCCCGACAGTTGAAACCAACTTCAATCGACGTATTTTTAAAATGCTTCCCTGACGAGATTTTGGCGAAAAACTGTTTCGATCACGTGATATGACAGTATAAGCTTAAGGAAGTTAGTCTAATTTCTCGTTAGGGTTAGGGTTTCAGCATATGCTTTTGTTAAGGATTGTGTTAGGGTTAGGGTTGGGATCAGATTAGAGGGTTAGGGTTTCGAATAGTCGTTCAGGACCAGCTAGAGAACGGGTTGAAAAAGTAACGTGACAGTCGAGTGTATAGTGATTACCAGGGTTGTGAAATACGTGTTTTACGTTTTTTTGAATTGAAGCGTTTTTACGTTTTTTTAACAGGTTTTTGCGTATTTATTTAAAAAACGTTGTGATTTATACGGAAATTTACAATGTTTTGACGGTCACCGACTACCAGTAAACAAACCAGAGAAGTACGAACACTAAGGCCTGGGCCACAATCACATAAGCAAATTGCAGTCTTCAGTGACGAGAGGATAAGCGACCTTACCCTCCTCAGTCACAAAAAGGAGCTTGTCAAAGCTATAGACATTGCTGTCATTATTGACAAGTTTGCTGAGAGTAACCGCAGAGTTGTGTTGAATTGAACAGTCTCAGTGTCAATTATGTTTTAATTGTTATTAAAATATTTTTACCTTTATTTCACATTTAAAACATTATGTTTTATTGAACTCTTCAAGTTAATTCAGACACTTTCTGGTAAGGTTATTAGCTTGTAAAAACGCAAAATTTTCTGGGGTGCTTCGCACCAAGTTGCACCCCAAGAATAATCGGCTGGAGCCATGCCTGGTCAACACAACTGGCAAGTTTGATTGGTCATACCGCTACATTTTGAATTTTCACGTGATTCTGCTTGATTAGATTATGCGAACGTTTTTTCTCGTTTTTTTCTCGTTTTTTGAAAAAAATAGAAAAAAGCACGTTTTGAACGTTTTTTGAGTTTACCATTTACGTTTTTCACAACCCTGGTGATTACTCATCATCCGTTTTGTGTAGTATTACTTGTTATCAGGGAAAGTTTGAAGCAAACCAATATCGCGAGAAGAGGTCACGTCAGGATGCATCAGGAGGTAACTAAGGCTAGCTAATATAACATTTGAACCGAAAGCAAGAGTACTTTCTTGACGAAAGTAAAATACAAGGAAACACTATCGAGAAAACCATAGTATATAGCTAACTCTAGCAGGGGAGTGTTGGTTATGTGCCTAACCTGGTGAGCACAGTGGATATCCTTGCTGCACGGCTAGTTTAACAAGGAATTGAAACTGTGGGGTCTGTGCAGACCAACCTACCTGTGGCTAATGCTCTAATATACTAAAACAATACATTCTAGGAGGAAAGTAACAGTTCCTGATTGAACTTAGCAGAGCCGGTGCACTATCAGTATCAGTTAGACTTTTCTTTCCACTTGTTCCGCGGAAGGAGTATTGAGAGGCCAGGAGTGTTCCACAGAAGCAGTATTAATAGACAAGGATTTCGTAGAAATCAAAATTCCAACTGCTGATAATTCTTTCAAAGAAATTTCTAATAAAACAGTAAACTCAGTGCCAACAATTTAAAATGAAATTAAATATAAATCGAGGTACAACATTTTAGTTGTTTGTCCCGAGAAATTGATTGGGTATTTTAAATCAAAATAAAATAAAATTAAGAAACTGTTAATAAATAACGGTTTTACATAAACCCTTACACGACCCCAATCCAAACCATAACTACCTTATCGATTATCGGTCATAATTATCACATTACTTTCACACTGAAGATAATAATGTCCGTAAATAATAAAGTCCGGTAATTATTCCCATTAATTTTAGTGTGTGTCCCTGCATAGTGAATATGTGTAGATATGTGTGTACTCGATTACTATATTAGTTTATTAGTATAAACCAGGGCAAATATAATCACTCATGCACTCCTCAGTCACATTCTAGAGTTCAGAAAAAGAGTAAAACACTTAGTAACAAATCACCAGCCGCGGGGTCTGAAAACTTTTACAAAATGTCCCCAATGTCTTTTTCAACATGAACTGACCAAAATACTTTACAAGTACTATTAGAGTATTAAAAAAGGTTAAGACTAACTAGTTGGAGAGTTTCAGGAAGATCAGATATCTTTTCTAATTTAAATTACTCTATAAAAAAGTCATGTTTTTTTGGAGCACCCTGTATCAAAGTAATTGATAAATTACCTAGTATTTTCTTGTCTTCTTCGAGCTTTCGATGAGTCATTAGGCTAAGTAGACATTTTCATGATACAGTAAAACCTTTTATAGCTGGTCTCGGGAGAAACAGAGAGTGCACGATATAGAGAAACCTCGGTATAGAGTGTTTCATACACCCCATTAACATTAAGAGGCCCGGTATAGAGGAAGAAAAGAAGAGGCCCGGTATAGAGGAGGAAAAGAAGAGGCCCGGTATATCCAAGTATCCGATATACATTGGCACAGTTGATGGTATATGTAATTATTAGATCATACTTCTAGTTTCGGGATAGCCTGTAGCAGACAACGCCCGATACTAATGTATCTATAGACTTATATGGGCCAGGTGAGAAGGTGAGAGGAGCTGCAAGGTGAGCAGGTGTAACAACAGATGGACCAGGTGAGAAGGTTGATAGGAGCTGCAAGGTGAGCAGGTGTAACAACAGATGGACCAGGTGAGAAGGTTGATAGGAGCTGCAAGGTGAGCAGGTGTAACAACAGATGGACCAGGTGAGAAGGTTGATAGGAGCTGCAAGGTGAGTAGGTGTAACAATAGATGTACCAGGCGAGAAGGTGAAAGGAGCTGCAAGGTGAGCAGGTGTAACAACAGATGGACCAGGTGAGAAGGTTGATAGGAGCTGCAAGGTGAGCAGGTGTAACAACAGATGGACCAGGTGAGAAGGTTGATAGGAGCTGCAAGGTGAGCAGGGTAACAACAGATGTACCAGGTGAGAAGGTTGATAGGAGCTGCAAGGTGAGCAGGTGTAACAACAAATGTACCAGGCGAGAAGGTGAGAGGAGCTGCAAGGTGAGCAGGGTAACAGCAGATGGACCAGGCGAGAAGGTGAGGGGAGCTGCAAGGTGAAAAGGTGAAACAACAGATGTACCAAGCGAGAAGGTGAGAGGAGCTGCAAGGTGAAAAGGTGAAACAACAGATGTACCAGGCGAGAAGGTGAGAGGAGCTGCAAGGTGAGCAGGTGTAACAACAGATGTACCAGGCGAGAAGGTGAGAGGAGCTGCAAGGTGAGCAGGGTAACAACAGATGGACCAGGTGAGAAGGTGAGAGGAGCTGCAAGGTGAGCAGGTGTAACAACAGATGTACCAGGCGAGAAGGTTGATAGGAGCTGCAAGGTGAACAGGTGTAACAACAGATGTACCAGGCGAGAAGGTGAGAGGAGCTGCAAGATGAGCAGGTGTAACAACAGATGGACCAGGCGAGAAGGTGAGAGGAGCTGCAAGGTGAGCAGGTGTAACAACAGATGGACCAGGTGAGAAGGTGAAAGGAGCTGCGAGTTGAGCAGGTGTAACAACAGATGTACCAGGCGAGAAGGTGAGAGGAGCTGCAAGGTGAGCAGGTGTAACAACAGATGGACCAGGTGAGAAGGTGAGAGGAGCTGCAAGGTGAGCAGGTGTAACAACAGATGTACCAGGTGAGAAGGTGAGAGGAGCTGCAAGGTGAGCAGGTGAAACAACAGATGTACCAGGTGAGAAGGTGAGAGGAGCTGCAAGGTAAGCAGGGTAACAACAGATGTACCAGGCGAGAAGGTTGATAGGAGCTGCAAGGTGAGCAGGTGTAACAACAGATGGACCAGGTGAGAAAGTGAAAGGAGCTGCAAGGTGAGCAGGTGTAACAACAGATGTACCAGGCGAGAAGGTGAGAGGAGCTGCAAGGTGAGCAGGTGAAACAACAGATGGACCAGGTGAGAAGGTTGATAGGAGCTGCAAGGTGAGCAGGTGAAACAACAGATGGACCAGGTGAGAAGGTTGATAGGAGCTGCAAGGTGAGTAGGTAAAACAACAGATGGACCAGGTGAGAAGGTGAGAGGAGCTGCAAGGTGAGCAGGTGTAACAACAGATGTACCAGGCGAGAAGGTGAGAGGAGCTGCAAGGTGAGCAGGTGAAACAACAGATGGACCAGGTGAGAAGGTTGATAGGAGCTGCAAGGTGAGCAGGTGAAACAACAGATGGACCAGGTGAGAAGGTTGATAGGAGCTGCAAGGTGAGCAGGTGTAACAACACATGGACCAGGTGAGAAGGTGAGAGGAGCTGCAAGGTGAGTAGGTGAAACAACAGATGGACCAGGTGAGAAGGTGAGAGGAGCTGCAAGGTGAGCAGGTGTAACAACAGATGTACCAGGCGAGAAGGTGAGAGGAGCTGCAAGGTGAGCAGGTGAAACAACAGATGGACCAGGTAAGAAGGTTGATAGGAGCTGCAAGGTGAGCAGGTGAAACAACAGATGTACCAGGCGAGAAGGTGAGAGGAGCTGCAAGGTGAGCAGGGTAACAACAGATGGACCAGGTGAGAAGGTGAGAGGAGCTGCAAGGTGAGCAGGTGTAACAACAGATGTACCAGGCGAGAAGGTTGATAGGAGCTGCAAGGTGAGCAGGTGTAACAACAGATGTACCAGGCGAGAAGGTGAGAGGAGCTGCAAGGTGAGCAGGTGTAACAACAGATGGACCAGGCGAGAAGGTGAGAGGAGCTGCAAGGTGAGCAGGTGTAACAACAGATGGACCAGGTGAGAAGGTGAAAGGAGCTGCGAGTTGAGCAGGTGTAACAACAGATGTACCAGGCGAGAAGGTGAGAGGAGCTGCAAGGTGAGCAGGTGTAACAACAGATGGACCAGGTGAGAAGGTGAGAGGAGCTGCAAGGTGAGCAGGTGTAACAACAGATGTACCAGGTGAGAAGGTGAGAGGAGCTGCAAGGTGAGCAGGTGAAACAACAGATGTACCAGGTGAGAAGGTGAGAGGAGCTGCAAGGTAAGCAGGGTAACAACAGATGTACCAGGCGAGAAGGTTGATAGGAGCTGCAAGGTGAGCAGGTGTAACAACAGATGGACCAGGTGAGAAAGTGAAAGGAGCTGCAAGGTGAGCAGGTGTAACAACAGATGTACCAGGCGAGAAGGTGAGAGGAGCTGCAAGGTGAGCAGGTGAAACAACAGATGGACCAGGTGAGAAGGTTGATAGGAGCTGCAAGGTGAGCAGGTGAAACAACAGATGGACCAGGTGAGAAGGTTGATAGGAGCTGCAAGGTGAGTAGGTAAAACAACAGATGGACCAGGTGAGAAGGTGAGAGGAGCTGCAAGGTGAGCAGGTGTAACAACAGATGTACCAGGCGAGAAGGTGAGAGGAGCTGCAAGGTGAGCAGGTGAAACAACAGATGGACCAGGTGAGAAGGTTGATAGGAGCTGCAAGGTGAGCAGGTGAAACAACAGATGGACCAGGTGAGAAGGTTGATAGGAGCTGCAAGGTGAGCAGGTGTAACAACACATGGACCAGGTGAGAAGGTGAGAGGAGCTGCAAGGTGAGTAGGTGAAACAACAGATGGACCAGGTGAGAAGGTGAGAGGAGCTGCAAGGTGAGCAGGTGTAACAACAGATGTACCAGGCGAGAAGGTGAGAGGAGCTGCAAGGTGAGCAGGTGAAACAACAGATGGACCAGGTAAGAAGGTTGATAGGAGCTGCAAGGTGAGCAGGTGAAACAACAATGGACCAGGTGAGAAGGTTGATAGGAGATGCAAGGTGAGCAGGTGTAACAACAGATGGACCAGGTGAGAAAGTGAGAGGAGCTGCAAGGTGAGCAGGTGTAACAACAGATGCACCAGGTGAGAAGGTTGATAGGAGCTGCAAGGTGAGCAGGTGTAATAACAGATGGACCAGGTGAGAAGGTGAGAGGAGCTGCAAGGTGAGCAGGTGTAACAACAGATGTACCAGGCGGGAAGGTGAGAGGAGATGCAAGGTGAGCAGGTGAAACAACAGATGGACCAGGTGAGAAGGTGAGAGGAGCTGCAAGGTGAAAAGGTGTAACAACAGATGGACCAGGTGAGAAGGTGAGAGGAGCTGCAAGGTAAGCAGGTGTAACAACAGATGTACCAGGCGAGAAGGTGAGAGGAGCTGCAAGGTGAGCAGGTGTAACAAAAGATGTATTAGGTGAGAAGGTTGATAGGAGCTACAAGGTGAGCAGGTGTAACAACAGATGGACCAGGTGAGAAGGTTGATAGGAGCTGCAAGGTGAGCAGGTGTAACAACAGATGTACCAGGCGAGAAGGTGAAAGGAGCTGCAAGGTGAGCAGGTGTAACAACAGATGTACCAAGTGAGAAGGTGAGAGGAGCTGCAATGTAAGCAGGTGTAACAACAGATGGACCAGGTGAGAAGGTGAGAGGAGCTGCAAGGTGAGCAGGTGTAACAACAGATGGACCAGGTGAGAAGGTGAGAGGAGCTGCAAGGTGAGCAGGGTAACAACAGATGGACCAGGTGAGAAGGCGAGAGGAGCTGCAAGGTAAGCAGGTGTAACAACAGATGTACCAGGTGAGAAAGTGAGAGGAGCTGCAAGGTGAGCAGGTGAAACAACAGATGTACCAGGCGAGAAGGTGAGAGGAGCTGCAAGGTGAGCAGGTGAAACAACAGATGGACCAGGTGAGAAGGTGAGAGGAGCTGCAAGGTGAGCAGGTGTAACAACAGATGTACCAGGCGAGAAGGTTGATAGGAGCTGCAAGGTGAGCAGGTGTAACAACAGATGTACCAGGCGAGAAGGTGAGAGGAGCTGCAAGGTGAGCAGGTGTAACAACAGATGGACCAGGTGAGAAGGTGAGAGGAGCTGCAAGGTGAGCAGGTGTAACAACAGATGTACCAGGTGAGAAGGTGAGAGGAGCTGAAAGGTGAGCAGGTGTAACAACAGATGTACCAGGCGAGAAGGTGAGAGGAGCTGCAAGGTGAGCAGGTGAAACAACAGATGTACCAGGCGAGAAGGTGAGAGGAGCTGCAAGGTGAGCAGGTGAAACAACAGATGTACCAGGTGAGAAGGTGAGAGGAGCTGCAAGGTAAGCAGGGTAACAACAGATGTACCAGGCGAGAAGGTTGATAGGAGCTGCAAGGTGAGCAGGTGTAACAACAGATGGACCAGGTGAGAAGGTGAAAGGAGCTGCAAGGTGAGCAGGTGTAACAACAGATGTTCCAGGCGAGAAGGTGAGAGGAGCTGCAAGGTGAGCAGGTGAAACAATAGATGGACCAGGTGAGAAGGTTGATAGGAGCTGCAAGGTGAGCAGGTGTAACAACAGATTGACCAGGTGAGCAGGTGTAACAACAGATGGACCAGGTGAGAAGGTGAGAGGAGCTGCAAGGTGAGCAGGTGTAACAACAGATGTACCAGGCGAGAAGGTAAGAGGAGCTGCAAGGTGAGCAGGTGAAACAACAGATGGATCAGGTGAGAAGGTGAGAGGAGCTGCAAGGTGAGACTTGGAATGTACTGGTTAGTTACTGGGGAAGAAACCGGGAAGTAATCTGGAACTAGGGAGAACAGGGTCAGCGAAGTTCAGGGGCTTTACAAATATGAGAGGCTTCACAAATGGTAAAGGCTTAACAAAAATAGGGCCTCCAACGCTACTGTTTTGGAAGTAATTCGAAGCCTGGCCGCTTTCGTGAATAAAATGTGATTTCTCTTCAATGCCGTCCCGCTGATACGGTTTTTCACCGGTGTGAGTCATCTGATGGTGAACTAGGTTTGATTTTTGGCTTGCACTATAGGAACATTCAGAGCATTTATACGGTTTTTCACCGGTATGAGTACGCTGATGGTAAACCAGGTTTGCTTTTCGGCTTGCAGTGTATGAACATTCAGAGCATTTGAAAGGTTTTTCACTGGTATGGATCCGCTGATGGCAAACAAGGTTTGCTTTTTGGTGGGCACTGTAGGAACATTCAGAGCATTTATACGGTTTTTCACCGGTGTGGGTCCGCTGATGGCAAACCAGATTTGATTTTTTGCTGGCACTGTAGGAACATTCAGAGCATTTGAAAGGTTTTATGCAAGTATGAACGCTATGGTGGGAAACTAAAGTTGATTTTTTGCAAGCACTGTAGGAACATTTGGAGCGAATGTAAGCATTTTCACTGGCATGAGTCCGATGATGTTGAACTAGGCTTGATTTTCGGTTTGCACTGTAGGAACATTCAGAGCATTTGAAAGGTTTTTCACCGGTGTGGGTCCGCTGATGGCAAACCAGGTTTGATTTTTTGCTGGCACAGTAGGAACATTCAGAGCATTTGAAAGGTTTTATGCCAGTATGAACGCTTTGGTGGGAAACTAAAGTTGATTTTCTGGAAGCACTGTAGGAACATTTAGAGCGAATGTAAGCATTTTCACTGGCATGAACCCATTGGTGTGGAACTAATGCTGATTCCTGATTAAGACAATACAACTGAGAAACACCATTCGAATACACTTCTGATTTGATTAACAAATTATCTTCCTCCTTCTTAATCTCTGTCTTGATCAATTCTGGTGGAAAACTTTCTAATTCCTCCATCTTCATCTCATCTTTAAAGTCTGGAACATTTTCTTCCTCCTTCTTAATCTCTGTCTTGATCAATTCTGGTGGAAAAATTTCTAATTCTTCCATCTTCATCTCATCTTTAAAATTAAAGTCTGGAACATTTTTCTGCTCCATTTCACTAGAAAGTCAACGACCTTACAAAATTGCCTTTTAACAATCGTCACTAGAAAATAAAATGAATATAAGTTCGAGATACTAAATTCCAGTGTTAATTTGGAGAGCTTTTCGTGTAAAAGTAGTAACCCAGAAAATAGAAAATAAGCGAAGAAGGTTAACAAATTGGATACAAGTTTGACTAAAGGTTAACAAGGTATTGCTGATAGTGTAGATATTGATAAGGCAGCTCATGTTACCAAGGTAACATGTGTTAGTGTTACCAGGATTATGTAATATAAACAGGGTCATAGTAACTGTACCGACATCCTCCGCTATCTAGCGCTAGATGTAGCCGCGTCAGATGTCACTGCGACATAAAGCGCTAGACAGCGGTAGATGTCGCCCACAAAAAGGCCAGAAATTCTGTGCAAATAGCGCTAGCTGTCGCCTGGCGACCATGTCGCGTAACTAGTGTTAAATGACGCTATAAGATAGCGTTATCTAGCGTCATCTAGCGTCATCTAGCGTCATCTAGCGCTATTTAGCGCTATTTAGCGCTGTTTAGCGCTATTTAACGCTAGATAGCGAAATTGAAAAGGTGCACAACAATTGGCGGCATTGTCGCTAATTGGCGGTATCTAGCGTCATCTTGATCTAACGTCATCTAGCGTCATTTCACAATAGACGACGCTAGATGACGCTACAAAATAAAATACAACGTACTGTAAAGCGATACAAAGTTTATGGTCATTTATCCTTTTTTTTGATAAATGGATTCCACATATACCTATCTAATATATAACATAATATATAACATGATCTAATATCCGAGCAAGGTACACTACATGTCTTCTGACTTCTTGAAATTGAATTATGAATGATGTTCCAAATCTCTTCCTAGATCGCAAAACACATAATATTAACTTCGCTGTAACGCAAGGCAAATTTCCGTCGATTTATAATTATTGGGGTAGGCTGTGTACAACAGAAATCAGGATACCTTGCGTCCATCCGATGTTAGCACTTTAGCACAGCTGATGTGTCCAGCTTTATAGGCATTTCTCCATGGGGCTGTATATTGAGCAACCTGCCTCTGAGTTCTGTGTCGAGTGTGCTAAATCACTCTACAGTCGATCTTCGAGATTGTTCTAAAAGGGCCCCCGACAGTGGAAACCAAATTCAATCGACGTATTTTTAAAATGCTTCCCTGACGAGATATTGGCGAAAAACTGTCTCGATCACGTGATATGACCGTATAAGCTTAAGGAAGTTAGTCTAATTTCTCGTTAGGGTTAGGGTTTCAGCATATGCTTTTGTTAAGGATTGTGTTAGGGTTAGTATAGGGTTGGGATCAGATTGGAGGGTTAGGGTTTCGAAAAGTCGTTCAGGACCAGCTAGAGAACGGGTTGAAAATTCACGTGACAGTCGAGTGTAGAATGATTAATCATCATTCATCATCCGTTCTGTGTAGTGTTACTGTTACCAGGGAAAGTAGTTTTCTCGTACCATTCAACAGACATAGTGGCCTCAAACTCTTGAGTGGTCTTTAAGGCTTTCCTGGCTTTTGAAGAGGAGTCAGAAAGCCTTCTGAAAATGATGAAAAATGTTGGCTGAGTTCAAACAAACGATTTATGAAGGACGTATGTCGCAAATTGCCCAAAAAAAGTTCGGTGCATATTTTAGGAGCTCATTTGGAATCTGGTCTGGACCAACAGCCTTGCCCCCCCCCCCCCCCCCCCCCCCCTGGTTCATGAATTCTTCCATTCCTAGTTCTAGACAAATAGTGTAGTCATTCTGGCAAAATAACGTGGACAATCTTTTTACAAAGGATTTTTGATTTCTACTTGTAGATATAGGTCTCAGCTAACTTCTCTCAAAATTCCCAAGAAAAAAACCTTGTGCAATTTGCGTGGCGGCCACGCCCCTTTTTTAATATTTGCTCGTAATCGGAAACTATTGAAAATCGTAATTTTCGTCAATTTTCACAAGTTTGATGGCTAAATCTATGTAATTTTGCACGAGAAATCGATTCCCGTTGATGTTTTTGCTCTATATCGAGTTTTTAGGCGACCACGCCCTTTTTAAACAGACGCATGTGCCGATTTAATTTGAAAATCGAAATTTTGGACAATTTTCACATAGATGAATCTATGGAACTTCTCCCACAGAGGAATGAACATGAGCCAGTGAAAAGTATCCTTAAGAAGGAAGATGTTGCAATATCAAATTCAATCGGTACTCGCTATTATCAGTGAATACCATTTATATGTCAAGTCATATTATTATTGACTTGACATATAATATATAATTGGCCCCAAAGGTTTTGCTCTATTAGGGTAGACCTAGGATGCTGCAGATTCAACTCTGTACATTCAGACCGTCTGTGCGTGGTGAAGAGCCACATCCTGCTCGAGGTGGAGGCTGCATGCAACTCCAGTGATGGAGTTGTAACTGAACACAGCGGATCTAAGGGTGCACCCCCGAAAAAAAGCCGGGCATCCTCAAGAACAAGCCTCAAGAACAAGCCCGTGATGATGGTGATGTGGGTTAATTAAGATGTAACAGATTCCGGAACTATGGGAGCACCACCTGTCATCTTACCGTTTTATTTACTGTATGTGGGAACATCTACTGATGAAGTAGCTATCAAGAGAGCCATTCCAGTGGCGCAGGTGGCTCACGTGTCACATAGCCAACAGAAAAGAAACATGATGAATAGTTCTTGCAGCACTAGGGTATCAGCCCCTACTTTTGTTTCTGGACGTGAAGGTGGTAATGATTTCACCAACTTAAATCCGAATGGAAGGTTGGTGAATGATGAGCCTAATCAACCTGAAATACCCAACAGCATAAACGAAAACAACAAAAAAAGTTTATTTTCATGTACCGACATTACCTGGGTAGGCACTCTTAACACTAGAACGATAAGAACTACCCAGAGGAAACTGGAGATGGTACATATTTTCGAGAAGAGTGGCGCAGAGATTGTAGGTATCCAAGAGCACAGGATAGTTCATGAAGAGCCTGTCAGAGTAGTGAGAGTTGGCAAGAGCAGCTATCTAATTACTTCATCAGCTACTAGGAATAGGGCCCAGGCAGCAGTGGGCGGAGTGGGATTCATCCTAACAAGCAAGGCATTTGATGCAACTACGGAGATAACACCATTGACGGAGAGAATCTTTAAGATATCTCTCAATGGAAATCCTAAACCAACCTTCGTCTGTGTCTATGGACCTACGGAGGCAGATAGTGTAGAAGCGGCAGAAAAGTTTCATAACGATCTAAGGTGTGCAGTCTCACAGATCCCTGCTTACAACTTCTTGGAGGTGATTGGGGATTTTAACCTTAGTTGTAGTGAACGTACGGAACGTTCACTAAAAATAGTTTGTGAACGCGTTCGCTAAAAGATTTTAACGTTCGGAACATAAGGAACGTTAATTGCTATTATGAAATTAAAATGCCGGACATAGCCCAATTATCCGGCAAAGTACTAGCGTTTCCATTGCCAGGCCTTCAGGGCCTTATATTGATCCAACCCTTACTGAGTCTGTAAGCAATAAAAGTAATGCATACAAGAATTTGTTTGAGTGCGCTAAAGATTTAGTGTTTGACCCCCATTTCTGGATAGAAGTCGACTATTTATGCTCAGATCTCGAGCCGATAATAGTCTTGCTTAGATTTTCAGAAAATCGTCTTAAGATTCCTGTTGGTTTCATCGGTGTAATTTATTACAAATATTATCTGTTCACCTAAAAGTTAGCAAAATTTGCTTTCCGCAATAAAAACCATAAAAGTGATATGGTTAGTCTTGCCAACAAAAGGTGGCTCGAGCTCCATTCCCCCCTACTTTCAGTAGGGATTTGTGTTCACCCGGCTTATCAGGGATATGATCAGCACACGAATCAGGATGTCTGGAAGGAGTTTCTAGATGTCATGGACACGTGGTGTGACGGTGCAACAAAGAAGAAGATACTTTCGCAGTACACGTTCTACCGAGAAAAAAGAGGCTTATTCTCTACTGACGCTGCCTCAAGTTTTAGCCAAGATTCTGACGATCCAGTCTCTTGGTGGAGCAACTTCGGTTGCGAGGTACCCGAACTACAGAGTTTTGCAATGAAAGCGCTGTAGCAATCGACATCAGCCTCACCCTGTGAGACGAATTGGAGCTTGTACGACTGGGTGATAAACAAAAAAGAAACCGCCTCACAGTTGACAAGCAGCGAGACCTTATTTATGTTAACGCAAGTTTGCGTCTTATGAACAATTCAAGAACTAAGGAGCAATAATTTCATTACTATTTGCTATACTAGTGACTTATTTTTATTCGTTATTGTTTATTTACTGTCCAATTCCGACAACATGGTTTTATCTCATTGTATCCATCTAAAGTTTAAAACTATCGGAAAAATTATCAAAATATTGACTAACGTTCACTAACGTTCACAAACGTTCACTACAAAATGATTGGAACGTACGTTCAGTACGACTAAGTTCAGCGTTCACTACAACTAAGATTTTAACGCTCACTTATCAAAGAGGGACGAGAATGACTGTGATTGGTATTTCCATGAGAGAACCAACAAAAATGGGGAGCTGCTTCGGGATACTGCCCTGGAATGTAATCTGGAGATTACAAACACCAGGTTCAGAAAGGAGCGGGGTAAGATATGGACTCACCTATCGGATGGAACCCTGAATAAGTCTCAGATAGACTTTATTCTAGTGAGGAAGAAGTGGAGGAACAGTATCAAAGACACTGAAGTCTACAGTTTCTTTAGTACACTGGGTACTGATCATAGATTTGTTTTGTCTAAGATCAAGCTATCTCTTCGACGAGCAAAAAAGCAACCCAAGAAAACCTGGTATAATTGGGGAGCACTAAAATCGGATGAAGACCTACAGAAGAGATATGCAGTAGAAGTCAAGAATCGGAACTCTGCTTTATGCGAGCAAACCGATGAAAGTGAGGTTACGGAACTGTATGGGCATATTGTTGATGCGATTGCTGATACCACTAAAGCCATACTGCCTAAGAGAGAAAAGAAGAGACGTGACGATTTCGCGGGTGATCAGCGAGTTCAAAACGTGCGTACAGCGTTGCAGCAAGCAGAGACTGTCTATCACCGGGATCCTAGTGAAGACAGTCGACTATCTGTTAAGCTACTAAAAACTGAATTGGATCAGGTGTACCAGGACATCTTTGAAGAAGATCTAGTTGCCAAGGTTAGAAGGGTCGAAATGGCTGCAGACAGATGCAAAAATAAAGAAAGTTGGAATGTCATAAATGAGATTACTGGTAGGAAGGCCAAGGGGGCAACTCAAATAAGGGGCAACGGAGCCGAAGAGAGGAAGGAAAATTGGCTTAGGCATTTCACGAATCTGTTAGGGAGTACACCTAATGTGGAAAACGAACATCCTAGCATCGAGACTCAACATCAGTACAGAACCTGGGCCAGAACCTTTTACTCTAGAGGAGCTCAAAGCTGCTAAACTCAGGATTAAAGAAGGTAAAGCACCAGGTGATGACGGTATACCACCTGAAGTCCTCAAAAGATGCGACCTGGATGAAATCGTGTTGTCCTTCTGCGCCAGGTCAGTGGAGGATAAGCAACATCATTCCGGTCCCCAAAAAGGGAGACTTGACAAACCCTAGAAACTGGAGGGGGATATCTTTGACTTCACTTGTAGCTAAGACTCTCAATAGAATGGTGCTTAATAGGATCCAGCCGGCTATAGAAGGGGTACTTAGGGACACTCAGAATGGTTTTCGGGAAGGACGGTCCACTACTAGTCATATCTTGGCACTCAGAAGGAAACTAGAGGGGGCTAGACAGAGAAATCTACCGGCAGCTATGGTGTTTGTTGATTTTAAGAAGGCCTTTGATTCACTTCACCGGGGAATTTTGATGCAAATACTAAAGGCATATGGGATACCAGACAGTATTGTGGATATCATTAATCTACTCTATGTAAACACGAAGGGCAAAGTTATTACACCTGATGGGGATACCGTCTACCGAGCTATTTGATATCCTGGCAGGAGTTCTTCAAGGGGATACGTTAGCACCATACTTGTTCATTATAGCCCTTGACTATTGTATGAGACAAGCCTTAAGCAAGCACCCTGAAATAGGATTTACCATTAAGCCTTATAGGAGTAGGAGAGTTAAGGCGGAGAAGATATCAGGCACTGGTTTTGCAGATGACATTGCTCTGATAGCAGATACTGTAAAGGAGGCAGAGACGCTGATGCTAGAGGTAGAAAGGGTTCCTGCTACAGTTGGACTTAGAATGAATGAAGGGAAAACCAAATTCATTACTCAGAACATCGTGAACCCTGATACCATCAAGTCCCTGGGTAACAGTACAGTAGAGCATGTGGAAGACTTCACCTAACTGGGTTCTAGAATCAGAGACAGTGAGAGTGATATCAGGGTTAGGAAAGGAAGAGCATGGGGAGCATGCCACATACTAAAAAACTTTGGAATTCTAAGCTTAGAAAGTCTATCAAGATCAGAGTGTTTACAGCACTAGTGGAGTCGGTGCTACTGTACGGTTCCGAGACTTGGACTATGACGAAAAGGCTAGCGAAGATGGTTGATGGTTTCTATACGCGAATGTTAAGAATGGCCCTTAACATCAATCAATATCGAGACCATGTCAGCAACCACAGCCTGCACGGTGATCTTCCCAAAGTCAGCTCCAAGATAACCCAACGAAGGCTCTGACTTGCAGGTCATGCTCACCGACATCCGGAGCTGACACTGAACAAACTGATCCTCTGGAAGCCGAGTCATGGGCATACTAACAGGAGGGGGCGACCTCACTTAACACTACTAGATAACCTAAAAGCAGATACTGGGCTGAAGTCAGTAGATGAGATAGCTAGACTGATGGAGGACAGAAAGCTGTGGAGAACTGTTGTCAATGGATCTCGGGAATACTACCCGCCTTAAGTCGAGTCAAGTCACTATTATTAATTGGTTGAATTATCCAACACTTGCTTATGATATATTATTCAATAATTTGTTAATTGTTGTTAATTGTTTACAGAGATACCCAATTAACTTGAATTATTCCATTGGGTGTTGCCGATGATGACATTATACATTTACCAAATACCATCACTATATAATCCTATTTTATGAGGATCATTGGTTCACCAAAATAGTCAACTATTGTGAATTGTTCGAGATAAGTTTTTACATTATCTATTTTAGCTTTTTAATTTAAATTATTAAACTTTTAACTTATTAATTGGTTGAATTATCCAACACTTGCTTATGATATATTATTCAATAATTTGTTAATTGTCAGACGATATTATGTTTCATAATTATGTATTAATATATTATCGTTTTACAAGACGTTTTCGTCTAAATTCAATTCAAAATTTTAAAAAATAAATTTTGACAAAAAAATCTATAAAAGTGTCTAAAAACTTGTTATAGAGCAAAGAAACCAACGGGAATCGATTTCTCGTGCAAAAATACATAGATTTAGCCATCAAACTTGTGAAAATTGACAAAAATTTCGATTTTCAAATTAAATCGGCACATGCGTCTGTTTAAAAAGGGCGTGGTCGCCTAAAAACTCGTTATAGAGCAAAAACATCAACGGGAATCGATTTCTCATGCAAAAATACATAGATTTAGCCATCAAACTTGTGAAAATTGACGAAAATTACGATTTTCAATAGTTTCCGATTACGAGCAAATATTAAAAAAGGGGCGTGGCCGCCACGCAAATTGCACAAGGTTTTTTTCTTGGGAATTTTGAGAGAAGTTAGCTGAGACCTATATCTACACGTAGAAATCAAAAATCCACTGTAAAAAAATTGTCCATATTTCCGTGGATTTTATGCCAGGATGACTACACTAAAAGTGTTTTATCTTATGATCAGATTATAATCTCCTCGGATCCCAATCTTATTCCGGAGAAATCAGTACGGTAAATTGATCGAAGCAAACCAATATCGCGAGAAGAGGTCACGTCAGGGGCGGCAACCTTGATATAATATAATTGTATGTAAAATATACAGCAGCTTAAAACATTTCTCCTCGTTACATTAACAATATGAAACACACAATTCACAAAATTGTTTCATTGTTTATCACAAATTAACACCACTAAGCAGACAAATGACAAATTACCGAACGGCTGTTTCGAATGTAATTGTAATGTCAAGCGACAATGAAACGCGAACAAGATTCTGACATTCTGTAACCGACTTATCATTAGTGTCCAGTACATGAAACATTTATTGTTACCCTCACGCGACGTCACTCTGCATAGTCCAATCACAAGCATTAACAGATATCACGAGATAATATTTTATCCAACGCGAACACAATCATACGCAAATAACTGGCTATTTAATTACTAAAACGCGCGGCTTACATATAAAATTATTTGAATTGCGCGCGGCTTCTCACTTTCCAAATTTAAATTTTATTCATGGTACACATTTATGTTTCGTTTTAAAATTAAAAAATTGTGATGGCAACGGCCCTCGGACAAATCTAGCGAGCGCGCTCCAGAAATAGAAAGGGGGGCGCTTTTTGAGTTGAGCGGGGGTCGCCCAGTTGTAGGTTTACAACCTACCAGGACTCGTCGACGTTCCAATATATGGAACAAATATTTTACGAGTATCACCCGTTAAGCGCCAAGAAGTAACGTTACGCCACTCATGGTCAGGATGACTCAGGAAGTCAAAAGGTAACTATAAGGCTAGCTTATATTAACTAGCAGGAACCCGTCAACCCTTTAAAACTGGTGTCAAGGCTCTTTGGTGGCCGGATCAGTTTCCTACCCTAAAGTCTCCCAGTAAAAATAATTATTACCTATTTAATTCGCGTTTTTGACACCACGTCTTGGGGGTCCAAATTTTGGGTACTAAAATTCTTATTCCTTGGCCGATTTTCGATTTTTTTCATGCTAATTTGAAGGCCATTAAAGCATTTGAATCAATTAAAAAAGTTTCAGTTTTATATCTTTTACGGTTTTTGCGGAACGTCGTATTATAAAGTTAATGCCGTGGTGTCAGTAAAATGGTGCGGATAAATAAATATATATATATATATCGTCTCGCTTTATATATAGTAAGATATAACATCTGAACCGAAAGCAACAGTACTTTCTTCATTTCTTGACGCGACGAAAGTCAAATACAAGGAAATACTATCGAGAAAACCATAGTATATAGCTAACTCTAGCAGGGTAGTGTTGTTTATGTGCCTAACCTGGTGAGCACAGTGGATATCCTTGCTGCATACGGCTAGTAAAACAAGGAATTGAAACTGTAGGGTCCGTGCAGACCAACCTACCTGTGGCTAAAGCTCTAATATACAATTACAAAAACAATACATTCTAGGAGGAAAGTATGAAGTAACAGTTCCTGATTGAACTTAGCAGTTAGACTTTTCGTTCCACTTGTTCCACGGAAGGAGTATTGAGAGGTCAGGAGTGTTCCACAGAAGCAGGTCAAGGATCTCATAGAAATTTGTAATTGAATTACACAATCAAAATTCCAACTGCTGATGATTCTTTCAAAGAAATTTCTAATAAAACATGCAGTAAACTCAGTGCCAACAATTTAAAATGAAATTAAATATAAATCGCTGTACGACAATTTGGTTGTTTGTCCCGAGAAATTGATTGCATATTTTAAGTCAAAATAAAATATAATTAAGAAACTGTAAAATATATAATTAACGGTTTTTCATAAACCCTTACCCCAATCCAAACCACAACTACCTTATCGGTCATAATTATCACATTACTTTCACGCTGAAGATAATAATGTCCGTAAATAATAAAGTCCGGTAATTATTTCCATTAATTTTAGAATTATTGTGTGTCCCTGCATATGCGTAGATATGTGTGTAGCCGATTACTATATTAGTTTATTAATATAAACCAAGGCAAATATAATCACTCATGCATTCCTTAGTCACATTCTAGAGTTCAGAAAAATAGTAAAACACTTAGTATTAGTAACAAATCACCAGCCGCACGCGCGGGGTCTGAAAACTTTTACAAAATGTTCCCATTGTCTTTTCCAACATGAACTGACCAACATAATTTTCAAGTACTATTAGAGTATTAAACGTTAAGACTAATTAGTTGGAGAGTTTCAGGAAGATCAGATATCTTTTCTAATTTAAATTACTAAATTAGTAAGTTTTTTACCTAGTCTTTTCTTTTCTTCTTCGAGCTTTCAATGAGTCATTAGGCTAAGTAGACATTTTCATGATACAGTAAAACCTTTTATAGCTGGTCTCGGGAGAAACGGAAAGTGCACGATATAGAGAAACCTCGGTATAGATGATAGAGTGTTTCATACACCCCATTATGCACGTATTGTGATTGAACACAGATAGATGTGTACTCACATCACCCACCAATTACGATATGAGCTATGATAAATCACATTTCTTGCACAACTCGGTCTACGTCTGATTGTGGAGGAAAAGAAGAGGCCGGGTATAAAGGATGAAAAGAAGAGGCCCGGTATTATAGAGGAGGAAAAGAAGAGGCCGGGTATAAAGGATGAAAAGAAGAGGCCCGGTATTATAGAGGAGGAAAAGAAGAGGCCCAGCATAGAGGAGGAAAAGAAGAGGCCCGGTATAGAGGAGGAAAAGAAGAGGCCCGGTATATAGGAGGAAAAGAAGAGGCCCGGTATAGAGGAGGAAAAGAAGAGGCCCGGTATAGAGGAGGAAAAGAAGAGGCCCAGTATAGAGGAAGAAAAGAAGAGGCCCGGTATAGAGGAGGAAAAGAAGAGGCCCGGTTTAGAAGAGGAAAAGAAGAAGCCCGGTATAAAGGGTGGAAAAGAAGAGGCCCGGTATAGAGGAGGAAAAGAAGAGACCCGGTATAGACTATAGAGGAGGAAAGGAAGAGGCCTGGTATACAATATACATACATGCTACATGAAGAGGTCTCCTCCTAGTCGTTGGAGTGGCCTGCATCACACACATCTCTTCTACGGCGTAACATGTTCCTCCATTCCACTCGCTTTAGAGCTAACCGTTTTACTGCGTCTCTGCTGATGTTATCGACACCTGTTAATTCAGCCGCATCCTCGAGTACACAGGCCATCCAGCCTTTGCGGGGTCGTCCTCTCAGTCTCTTTCCATAGTTTGGTTTCCAATCCAGTAAGAAATTGGGAAACCGTGACTCTGGCATTCTGACAACATGTCCGTGATTTTCACGCCGATGAGGCATGCGGCTTAGTGTTCCCCCTGACTATTTTAAGTTTAATTCCAGTTTAATTCCAGTTTAATTCCTTAATCTAGCTGCACCGATGAAAGTTTCGATAGACTTAATTACAGCACGCCTGAGAACTTCTTCATTGGAGACATGGAAGAACCACTTTATCTTCAAGATTCTTCTCAGGGAGGTCAGATGGAAGACCTCAAACCGTTTCATCTGCTTCTTTGTTGTGTTCCAGACTTCAGCTCCATATAACAGAATGGTAATAACAGCAGCCTTGTAGATACGGATCTTGGTGGGCGTTCTTATAGTTCGACTGTTCCATATCTTCCAAAGCTGATGGAACGCACCATTAGCACGCTGGATCCTGATGTCAAGATCTCGGTCAATGGTACCATCCCAACTGATGTTGGCACCAAGATAAACAAAGTTGCTGACCTGTTCACCAGGTTCTCCCTCCACTGTTAGCTTTATACTGTCTCTTTCGGCATGTAAGGTCGCTGGGACGCACACTTGCTGATCGCCATGCATTGTGTCTTTTTAGCGTTGATCTTTTTACCCAGCATAAGAGGTGTAATAAGCGATAAGATCAGTGGACTCTTGCAGCCCTTCTTCAGTATTGTCCATCACTGCCAGATCATCAGCGTAGTCACTATCCATGATAACTTTTTCATCTGCACCCTTTAGTTCCTTTTGCAGTACAGCACCATGACTGATAGCCTTGTGAACCTCAGCCAAAAAGATTCCAAAGTTCAGACAAAAATTAAATACAGGAGGGCCCTGGATATCACCCTGTCCAGTGCCTGAATTGACAGAAAACCAATCAGACATTTCCCCATTAACCCTGACAGCACTCATGGTTCCGTTGAAAAAGAGGCCTGGTAAAGAGGAGGAAAAGAAGAGACCCGGTATAGAGGAGGAAAAGAAGAAACCCGGTATATCAAAGTACCCGGTAAAGAGGCCCGGTATAGAGGAGGAAAAGAAGAGGCCCGGTTTAGAACTAGAAGAGGAAAAGAAGAAGCCCGGTATAAAGGGTGGAAAAGAAGAGGCCTGGTACAGAGGAGAAAAAGAAGGCCCAGTATAGAGGAGGTAAAGAAGAGACTCGGTATAGACTATAGAGGAGGAAAGGAAGAGGCCCGGTATAGAGGAGGAAAAGAAGAGGCCCGGTATAAGGGAAGAAAAAGAAGAGACCCGGTATATCCAAGTACCCGGTATAGAGGAGGAAAAGGAGAGGCCCGGTTTAGAGGAGGAAAAGAAGAGGCCCAGTATAGAGGGCGGAAAAGAAGGGCCCGGTATAGAGGAGGAAAAGAAGAGACCTGGTATAGAGGAGGAAAAGAAGAGGCCCGGTATACTAGAGGGTGGAAAAGAAGAGGCCCGGTATAGAGGAGGAAAAGAAGAGGCCCGGTATAGAGGAGGAAAAGAAGAGGCCCGGTATAGAGGAGGAAAAGAAGAGGCCCGGTATATAGGAGGAAAAGAAGAGGCACGGTTTAGAGGAGGAAAAGAAGAGGCCCGGTATAGAGGAGGAAAAGAAGAGGCACGATATAGAGGAGGAAAAGAAGAGGCCCGGTATAGAGGAGGAAAAGAAAAAACCCGGTATATCCAAGTACACATTGGCACAGTTGACGAATGACGGTCTAATCTATTTATTAGATCATACTTCTAGTTTTGGGATATAATAGCCTGTATAACTATAAGCAGGCAACGCCCGATACTAATGTATGTACAGACTTACACAAGTCTGTGTACACATGTATCTACAGTCTACAGACTTATAGGTATAGAGAGGTTTTATTTACTGCACAAATGTGATTATCTTAATTCCACTGATTAATCATTGAAATCGATAAAATAGCTTTCGATTCTTAAAATAATAGTACAGCAGGTTATTGGTTCGATCTCGAATGGGCCTTAGGTGCAGTTTTTAATTTTTAGTAGAATTGATAAGGCTGCACTGGACTTAATTAAGAAACTCAAATATTGTGTGGTTTACGTTTATCAGTTTCCAATCTTTCCATTTTATTTAGTTATTCCTAGTAACTAAAATCTGCTGAGATTTACTAAACTTCAATTATAAATATTTTCGATTTTAACATTTTTCAGCCTAAAAGCAAATTTGTAAGTGAAAAAGTTTTTCTAAAAATTACTTTTCTCCGTGTTTCAAGCGATTCCAACCATTTTGAGCCAATAAAGAATTTTATGATTTTTAGTAATTAGCTAATTAATAATTAAACAGTTATATGATTGCCCGATGTGAAAATAGTCGGTACAAAAGTTTTTCTCGTTGATAAGATAAACACCCTTGATTGTTGATTAATCTGCAACCTTATATTAGTGCTTTTCATTCAAACAAGTAAAAACAAGTCTTTTATGTCATGTTTCCAGGGTTTGGACTGGAATTGCCCGCTTAAATAACTTCCATCGCGTTACATTACATAATTTTCTGAAACATATACTTCATTTACAATAAATTATGCAATATCACAACACTTATATGATATTCACAACTAATAATTAATCTATAAAGATACCGGGAAGTAATCTTGAACTAGGGAGAACAGGGTCAGCGAAGTTCAGGGGCTTTACAAATGTGAGAGGCTTCACGAAAGGTAAAGGCTTAACAAAAATGGGTCTTCCGACGCTACTGTTTTGGAAGTAATTCGAAGCCTGACCGCTTTCGTGAATAAAATGTGATTTCTCTTCAATGCCGTTCCGCTGATACGGTTTTTCACCGGTATGAGTCATTTGATGGTGAACTAGGTTTGATTTGTGGCTTGCACTGTAGGAACATTCAGAGCATTTGAAATGTTTTTCACTGGTATGGGTCCGCTGATGGCAAACCAGGTTTGCTTTTTGGTGGGCACTGTAGGAACATTCAGAGCATTTATACGTTTTTTCACCGGTATGAGTCATCTGATGGTGAACTAGGTTTGATTTGTGGCTTGCACTGTAGGAACATTCAGAGCATTTATACGGTTTTTCACCGGTATGAGTACGCTGATGGTAAACCAGGTTTGCTTTTCGGCTTGCAGTGTATGAACATTCAGAGCATTTGAAAGGTTTTTCACTGGTATGGATCCGCTGATGGCAAACCAGGTTTGCTTTTTGGTGGGCACTGTAGGAACATTCAGAGCATTTATACGGTTTTTCACCGGTGTGGGTCCGCTGATGGCAAACCAGGTTTGATTTTTTGCTTGCACTGTAGGAACATTCAGAGCATTTGAAAGGTTTTATGCAAGTATGAACGCTATGGTGGGAAACTAAAGTTGATTTTTTGCAAGCACTGTAGGAACATTTAGAGCTAATGTAAGCATTTTCACTGGTATGAGTCCGATGATGTTGAACCAGGCTCGATTTTCGGTTTGCACTGTAGGAACATTCAGAGCATTTATACGGTTTTTCACCGGTGTGGGTCCGCTGATGGCAAACCAGGTTTGATTTTTTGCTGGCACTGTAGGAACATTCAGAGCATTTGAAAGGTTTTATGCCAGTATGAACGCTTTGGTGGGAAACTAAAGTTGTTTTTTTGCTTGCACTGTAGGAACATTTAGAGCGAATGTAAGCATTTTCACTGGCATGAACCCATTGGTGTGGAACTAATGCTGATTCCTGATTAAGACAATACAACTGAGAAACACCATTCGAATGCACTTCTGTTTTGATTAACAAATTATCTTTCTCCTTCTTAATCTCTGTCTTGATCAATTCTGGTGAAAAACTTTCTAATTCTTCCATCTTCATCTCATCTTTAAGGTCTGGAACATTTTCTTCCTCCTTCTTAATCTCTGTCTTGATCAATTCTGGTGGATAACTTTTTAATTCTTCCATCTTCATCTCATCTTTAAAGTCTAGAACATTTTTCTGGTCCATTTCACTAAAAAGTTAGTGTTATCAGGATGATGTAATATAAACAGGGTCATAGTAACTGTACCGACATCCTCCGCTATCTAGCGCTAGATGTTATATAGCCGCGTCAGATGTCACTGCGACATTTAGCGCTAAACAGCGGTAGATGTCGCCTACAAAAAGGCCAGAAATCCTGTGCAAATAGCGCTAGCTGTCGCCTGGTGACCATTAATTCGCGTAACTATGCGTTAAATGACGCTAGAAAGCGTTATCTAGCGCCATCTAGCGTCATCTAGCGCTATTTAGCGCTATCTAACGCTATATAGCGACATTGAAAAGGTGCATAACAATTGGCGGCATTATCGCGTCATCTAGCGTCATCTTGATCTATAACGTCATCTAGCGTCATTTCACAATAGACGACGCTAGATGACGCTACAAAATAAAATACAACGTACTGTAAAGCGATACAAAGTTTATGGTCATTAATTCTTTCCTTTGATAAATGGATTCCACATATACCTATCTAATATATAACATGATCTAATTTCCGAGCAAGGTACACTACATGTCTTCTAACTTCTTGAAATTGAATGATGTTCAAATCTCTTCCTAGATCCAAAAACACATACCTTCGCTGTGACGCAAGGCAAATTATTGGGGGAAGACTGTGTACAACAGAAATCAGGATACCTTGCGTCCATCCGATGTTAGCACTTTAGTACAGCTGATGTGTCCAGCTTTATAGGCATTTCGCCATGGGGCTGTATATTAAGCAACCTGCCTCTGAGTTCTGTGTCGAGCGTGCTAAATCCCTTTTCAGTCGATCTTCGAGATTGTTCTAAAAAGTTGAAACCAACTTTAATCGACGTATTTTTAAAATGCTCCCCTGACGAGATATTTGCGAAAAACTGTCTCGATCACGTGGTATGACCGTATAAGGAAGTTAGTCTAATTTCTCGTTAGGGTTAGGGTTTTAGCATATGCTTTTGTTAAGGATTGGGCTAGGGTTAGGGTTGGGATCAGATTAGAGGGTTAGGGTTTCGAATAGTCGTTCAGGACCAGCTAGAGAACGGGTTGAAAAAGTAACTTGACAGTCGAGTGTAGAGTGATTAATCATCATCCGTTCTGTGTAGTATTACTGTTATCAGGGAAAGTAGTTTTCTCGTACCATTCAACATGCAGAGTGGCCTCAAACTCTTGAGAAGTCCTTAACCCATATTCTTCCACGGTACTTTTAAAAGTACGGTTCATAAACAGTGACCTAACTTGTCTCATGACAAATATTTTTTGATACAGTTTTTTGCATTAGGTTAGAAAAAGTCTGCTGATGATTTTAACACCCTGACCAGATGGTTAAAAAAATCAGGAAATTTATAGGATGTTGGCAAAGGTGGTCAAAAATGGTACTTTGAAAAAAGGTAAATTCTCGGTACCACCAGCCAATTCTCCAACTTTGATGGATCCCAAATTTGGTTTTTTAATATTGCCTAAACGATTGTGCAATAAATAGGCAATAATGTGGGGCGAGATAAAAATCATAAATTGTCTCTAATTGAGATGTAAATTGGGTGTACTTTTAAAAGTACATCATTCTAGACAATGATGTACTTTCAAAAGTACGTACTTTTAAAAGTACATTATCTTCGAATGATGTACTTTTAAAAGGACAGGTTTCAAGAAAAAGGTACTTTTAAAAGTACAGGTTTATATAGACTACACAATGTGTGCTGGTATGATTAATGTCGGTAAGACTGTAATGGTAGGTAAATTGTTCTGAATCAGAACGGAAGTCACAACAAAAACTTGTTGTTGTTACTTCTGGGATTTAGTCGATCTTGAAGGATCCACGTTTTCACTCGGTTATTCCACGTCTTCCAGAGCGGCCTTCAATATACTCTTTCTTAATGAGTTAATGCGGGGGTGGGGGGGATCATAAGGTCAGAATCGTACGTGACGTTGGGGGGGGGGGGGGTGGGTCATATTTTCTTCCAAAACACAGTTAGTACATTTGTACTAAGTGGTGGGTCTGCTGCTCATTTCCCAGAAAATCAGTTAGTACAAGGTACTAAGGGGGTGTTCAACCCCAAAATATCCATTTTACCTCAAATTTCAATATTGGGAATGGTTTGTTTTTGGTTTTGAGGTTTTTTTTCCTTTTTTTTTGGGTTTTTTTATTTTGTTTCCTTTTTTTGTAACTTTTTATTTAATTCGACTGCATTGAAAACAAAACCCCTACTAAATAGTGGGTATAATTTGCCCATTTCCCAATGTTTAATGAACTGTTTAAAGCAATTTATGGGTGGGTATCTTATTTTATATACCAAGACACAGTCAGTACCGTGATTTCTCAACAGTTAGTACCGCAAAAGGGGTGGGTGTCCTAAATATTATCCGAAAAAAAACAGTTAGTACCGCGAAGGGGGTGGGTGGGTCTTTTTTGTAAATTCCAAAGTTGCACTTAGTCGACGTCACGTACGGCACTTGGTACCTGATCCCCCCTCCCCCGCTTAATGTTTACAATCCTAGATCTTGTAACTGGTTTCCTAATCCCGATTTACTATCAAATACTGACATGATTGTGTGCCATCAGCAATCTGCTGGTCCAACATAAGATTCCTTTCCTTGTAGTCTATGCATTTCCTCAGCTGAGTTGTTCTGCTCCTCTAGAATTGTCTCAGCCTCTGCTACTCTCTTCTGTTCCTCTAGAATTGTCTCAGCTTCTGCTACTCTCTTCTGTTCCTCTAGAACTCTCAAAGCTTCTGCTACTCTCTTCTGTTCCTCTAGAATACGCTCAGCTTCTGCTACTCTCTCCTGCTCCTCTAGAACTTTCTCAGCTTCTGCTACTCTCTTCTGTTCCTCTAAACTCTCTCAGCTTCTGCTACTCTCTTCTGTTCCTCTAGAACTCTCTCAGCTTCTACTACTATCTTCTGCTCCTCTAGAACTCTCTCAGCTTCTGCTACTCTCTTCTGTTCCTCTAGAATACGCTCAGCTTCTGCTACCTTCTTCTGCTCCTCTAGAACTCTCTCAGCTTCTGCTACTCTCTTCTGCTCCTCTAGAACTCTCTCAGCTTCTGCTACTCTCTTCTGTTCCTCTAGAACTCTCTCAGCTTCTACTACTCTCTTATGCTCCTCTAGAACTCTCTCAGCTTCTGCTACTCTCTTCTGCTCCTCTAGAATACGCTCAGCTTCTGCTACTCTCTTCTGCTCCTCTAGAAGGAGCAGAAGATTCTCACCATTTTAGGTATTCTTTAAGTTGTGAAAAGCGTCTGGCTAAGTGCGAAGTGTGTGACGTTGCGCTTTGTGTGCTTTGTTTTAAGCCTTATCATCAGTTAGAGTAAAAGCACAAAACCTGACAATTTTCGTAAAATTCTAGTAAATTGGTAAATGGAATTATGATAGTAGTTTATAAGTATAGCTGTTCCCACCATCATGATTTGTTTAGTGTACCACTTAAATTTTGTATGGTATTGTTTAAATTTTATTCAGCCATTCTGACAAGGGCTTTTAGTTTTATTATCTGACCCAGAGTTTCTGTTTAATTAAGTAACATACCTCCAGAAGTACACTATTCATTAAACCCGTACTTTTAAAAGTACATTATTTATTAAACCCGTGCTTTTAAAAGTACATCATTCAAATATGATGTACTTTTAAAAGTACGATGCAATGTTCCAAAAACGCAAGCTCCAACAATGAACTTTTAAAAGTACGGGTCGAAAAAGCTATAAAAAATATAAATTTTTTCAAAATAATTATTGCACCGTCGGAGTTGGTACCTCAGTGCTTAGGAAACAAAATTTCATCAAAAAATTCGAACGTTTAGAGTTGTTGGTATTATATGGGTTAAGCCTAAGGTTTTCCTGGCTTTTGAAGAGGAGTCAGAATGCCTTCTGAAAAAGATGGAAAATGTTCGCTGAGATCAAACGAACGATTTATGAACAAGGAATTGAAACTGTGGGGGTCCGTGCAGACCAACCTACCTGTGGCTAAAGCTCTAATATACAAAAACAATACATTCTAGGAGGAAAGTAACAGTTCCTGATTGAACTTAGCGGGGCCGGTGCACTATCAGTTAGACTTTTCGTTCCAATTGTTCCGCGGAAGGAGTATTGAGAGGCCAGGAGTGTTCCACAGAAGCAGTATTACTTACTTTAGGTTGGTATGGCAGGGATTGCTTCTGGATAGTTTCCCCGTTAGTTGAACTGTAGCTGTAGTCTTCGTTGGAGAAGGGGAGTTTCAATAGACAAGAATCTCATAAAAATTTTTAATTGAATTCCACAATAGAAATTCCAACTGCTGATGATTCTTTCAAAGAAATTTCTAATAAAACAGTAAACTCAGTGCCAACAATTTAAAATGAAATTAAATATAAATCGCGGTACGACATTTTAGTTATTTGTCCCGAGAAATTGATTGGGTATTTTAAGTCAAAATAAAATAAAATTAAGAAACTGTTAATAAATAACGGTTTTACATAAACCCTTACCCCAATCCAAACCATAACTACCTTATCGGTCATAATTATCACATTACTTTCACGCTGCAGATAATAATGTCCGTAAATAATAAAGTCCGGTAATTATTTCCATTAATTTTAGTGTGTGTCCCTGCAAGTGCAACTGCATATGTGTAGATATGTGTGTAGCCGATTACTATATTAGTTTATTGGTATAAACCAGGGCAAATATAATCACTCATGCACTCCTCAGTCACATTCTAGAGTTCAGAAAAAGAGTAAAACACTTAGTAACAAATTATCAGCCGCGGGGTCTAAAAACTTTTACAAAATATTCCCATTGTCTTTTCCAACATGAACTGACAAAAATACTTCTCAGCCATATTTTAACCAATGAACTTTTGGAAAAGTTTTCAATTATCAAGCCAAATGTGTGCAAAAAATTTTGAGTTCTTAGCTTAAAGCGTTCTCATTTTATGAAGACAATAGTGAAAAAGAGGGAGTGTCACGCCACGCCCACTGTAATTGGGCGTGGCTTACGAAACTTTCAGGAAATCTAAGTTTGACCCATATAATCTATAATCTCTGAAATTTTGGTGCAATTTGGAGACGAATTACGTGAGTTATTAAGAGGTTGCGTGTGGGTAGTCACTTATGGGCCACCCTGTACTATTAGAGTATTAAAAAAGGTTAAGACTAACTAGTTGGAGAGTTTCAGGAATATCAAATATCTTTTCTAATTTAAATTTCTCTATAAAAAAGTCATGTTTTTTTTGGAGCACCCTGTATCAAAGTAATTGATAAATTACCTAGTCTTTTCTTGTCTTCTTCGAGCTTTCGATGAGTCATTAGGCTAAGTAGACATTTTCATGATACAGTAAAACCTTTTATAGCTGGTCTCGGGAGAAACGGGAAGTGCACAATATAGAGAAACCTCGGTATAGAGTATTTCATACACCCCATTATGCACGTATTGTGATTGAACACAGATAGATGTGTAGATTGTGTACTCACATCACCCACCAATTACGATATGACCTATGATAAATCACATTTCTTGCACAACTCGGTCTACGTCTGATTGTGGAGGAAAAGAAGAGGCCCAGTTTAGAGGAGGAAAAGAAAAGGCTCAGTATAGAGGAGGAAAAGAAGAGGCCCGGTATAGAGGAGGAAAAGAAGAGGCCCGGTATAGAGGAGGAAAAGAAGATGCCCGGTATAGAGGAGGAAAAGCAGAGGCCCAGTATATAGGAGGAAAAGAAGAGGCCCGGTATAGAGGAGGAAAAGAAGAGGCCCGGTATAGGGGAGGAAAAGAAGAGGCCCGGTATAGAGGAGGAAAAGAAGAGGCCCGGTATAGAGGAGGAAAAGAAGAGGCCCAGTATAGAGGAGGAAAAGAAGAGGCCCGGTATAGAGGAGGAAAAGAAGAGGCCCAGTATAGAGGAGGAAAAGAAGAGGCCCGGTATAGAGGAGGAAAAGAAGAGGCACGATATAGAGGAGGAAAAGAAGAGGCCCGGTATAGAGAAGGAAAAGAAGAGACCCGGTATAGAGGAGGAAAAGAAGAGGCACGATATAGAGGAGGAAAAGAAGAGGCCCGGTATAGAGGAGGAAAAGAAGAGGCCCGGTATAGAGGAGGAAAAGAAGAGGCCCGGTATAGAGGAGGAAAAGAAGATGCCCGGTATAGAGGAGGAAAAGCAGAGGCCCAGTATATAGGAGGAAAAGAAGAGGCCCGGTATAGAGGAGGAAAAGAAGAGGCCCGGTATAGGGGAGGAAAAGAAGAGGCCCGGTATAGAGGAGGAAAAGAAGAGGCCTGGTATAGAGGAGGAAAAGAAGAGGCCCGGTATAGAGGAGGAAAAGAAGAGGCCCAGTATAGAGGAGGAAAAGAAGAGGCCCGGCATAGAGGAGGAAAAGAAGAGGCCCGGTATAGAGCCAGAGGAGGAAAAGAAGAGGCCCGGTATAGAGGAGGAAAAGAAGAGGCCCGTTATATAGGAGGGAAAGAAGAGGCCCGGTATTAAGGGAGGAAAAGAAGAGGCCCGGTATAGAGGAGAAAAAGAAGAGGTCCGGTTTCAGGTTTATCCAAGTACCCTGTATAGATTATCACGGTTGGCGGTATCGGGAATAGGTATAGAGAGGTTTTATTTACTGCACAATGAAGCCAATAAAAAATTGTATGATTTGTGGTTATTAGATAATTAGTAATTCTCCAATTATATGATTGTCCGATGTGGAAATAGTCAGCACAAAAGCTTTGAAAAGAAGTATAACAGGATTAAACAATGCGATCTCTCGATAACTTATTTGTACTAATACTATTATGAAGGGCTGCCAAAACACATACACTACAAATTAAAAATCAATAAATAAAATCAACTGATGATATTCCAAACTTTTCAGAGTATCAGTCACCATTTAACATCAAAAATCGGAGGAGTAAACTACTAAGCCAGCTCATGCAGGTCAGGGATTGTAATTAAACTAAGCGTTACAGAGTCATGGCGATAGACGCAAAGCTGTGAAGATTGAATCAGGAAATAAAAAGAGAACGCCGGTAAAATTTTACTGGGCCGCTCTCAGCCTGTCATTCCGCCGAATTTCTATTAATGAACATGATAGCCTGAGGTCCCCAGGTAAGTAAAATTGAGTTTGAGATAGACTTGTATAAATAGAACGGCTTTAAGTTCATCGTTCATTATTAACTTTCCTACAGTCTGCGCCGCTTACGTTTATATAACCGACGTACTTAATGCCTCACGTTTCACAAATATTCGCCGCACTCGAGCCTCACTTTTTACCAAATTTGCTGCGCATTAAGCAAGTGCGGGATCGCAATTTTCGCAAAATTTCGCCGCACTTATAATTATATATGTTGCCTCTGGCAGAAGTAGGAAAATTTTAAAATAAAAAACTACATTTCTTGCTTGAAGGACTTTTGTAGATGATTTTATTTCTATTCGACAGCGTTGAGCGTCCAAGCGTGTTATAAATGCTAATTCATTCATGATTATTTTCAATCCAGGCAAATCGGTGAACATGACCGAGTTTGTTTGTTTAATCATTTGATCTGCTTCCTAAAGAAATTTAGGAAGTAGAAATGATTAAATAATTAAAGTAATTTTGGGAACCCAATTAAGCTGATTAGGCGCCCTGTTAACTGTGTGGGAACTAAGTCAAATTTGGTACATTTTTCGAATGTCAGTCACCCCAACTGTCGCATCAATTTAGTACAAGAGTAGTGGTTATTAGGATTCGTGTTCACATAGCCATGTGTATACGCGTACTGCAAGCGAGAGGACTCTGGTTAGAGCAAGGATTCGTGTGATCCATTGTTTGTTGTTATTTGATTGTGATCGAGAAACGAACGTTCACCGTTCGGAACCTTTATTTTTAAACAATAAACATTCACTAGACTAGATGATTGGAGCCGAGAAAAATGAATCTATCAGTTACCTTAATGAGTTCTTTAATTAACAATAGTTGTGTTCTCTCAAGTGGAAATTGATAAGGAGAGAAGAAGTTTACTACCCAGTCAGACAAACCAATATCACCTCTGATACCCTCCTGCAGCATCACCTTTCTTATTACCATATATGGTAATAAGAAAGGTTGAAGTGGTATCAGAAAAGTGTAAGTGGTATACCACTTACACTTTTCTGATTTTTTTCAGCATGGGAACCAAACATGTTTATTGTAACTGAATGAAGATAAGCTACCAGTATCAGCCATCAGCCATGTCATTGTGGTGAATTTGTTGTAATTATATTCTTCAATTTTCAACATATTTGTAAGCATTAGAATAAACAACTACTAGCTCAATGAAATTATTCATACAATGAAATTACCACATAAATATCAACAACTCAACGTAATATTCTAGTACAATCTTTGTGCTGTTCTACTCTTTGGAGGAGCGACACTATTAAGCCGTGGTATATACATATTACATTACACTGGATCGAGCTTACACAGTGTAATTTCCTCCAGTCTGCGCCGCGCGCCTATAATTATATTTATATAAACGTACGCGGCGCAGACTGGAGGAAATTACATTGTGTAAGCTTCATTGTAATGTAATATGTATGTACTACGGCTTAACAGTCTTACTACTGACAAGACATGATGTAGCTGTCGTATTTTTTACTTTTCTTCTCATTGCTCGAACTCACCAATGCACATCTGAAATTTAAAAACTAGGAATAAAGTTGTAGGTTGGTTATTCTACATCGAGTCATATAATTTACATACAGAGATGTCTAATTCATCGTCTGGGGCTTTTCAAAAACCCTAAGCATTGATATTATTAATCAACTAAATTCTATTTAGTAAATTGACTACATATTGGTCGCCTTTCATCCGTGAAGTCTTCGACGTGATTCATGGAGAAACTTGTGGCAAAGTATAATAAAGTTAAAAAACATACTTTTTTGCTGATTTGCAATGGATGCCCTTACAATCGTCTCTCTCTTCGCACGCCGCTTTAGCTTTCTCCATGCTAAGTTTTAATTTGGTGAGAACCCCCTTCATTTTCCTGTTATCCACTTTCTCCCAGTTGCAGATCTTAGGACAATCGCCAGGAATGTAGGTGGTGGAACCCTCGTGGTCTACCAAATCAGATCCTGACCTCAGGGTGAATTCATCCTCTTCTGTCGTCAGTCCTTTGCAATCTGGAGAAAATTGTCGTCATTTTGATAACATCCTTTACGAGAAATAAGTACAACTCATGGTGTGTGAAACTATAAAACCTTTATTTTTTATAAACTAAATTAACTGCTATAATGGAAGGTAAATTATGCTCAGAAGAATTTTGACAATTACAAACCTAACATGGCCCCACATGCACTTTTAGCAGTGTCAAGATCCCCCATAGCCACTCTCTTCCCTGTAGCGTAACCACTGAGCTCTTTATTTTCAATCATACACCACTCTGCACTTTCTTCTTCGCTTTCTTCTTTTTCTTCTTCTTCTTCACGTTCGTCACTTTCTTGCTCTGTATCTGAACCTATTGATGTATAAGTAATAACTATATAACAACATTAAAAAAGTAAATCGATACTCAGAGAGATTTATCATTGCTGGGCAAACACCAAATAGTTCAACCAAAGACTAAATCTATAGTCTGATTACTAATCATGATGGAAATATAGCATCTCTTTGCTTTCTAGATAATCGTCCTCATTTACATGCAACTATCTCTCAGTTAGATCTGCAAAAGGAGGTGAATAGTATCAGAACTAACCGGCAATAACCGGGTAGTGAGCATAGCTGGATATCTGGCACATGTTACTGAATTTCTTGTTATCTTCACTTCTCCTCATTTTTATATAACCATTCTGTCCCCATTGTTTGCCCCAACTGCAGAGTGATGCTGTCAGTGTAATTTAAAGATATTTGCCAGTTTATTTCGTTACTGAAGTAGTTGAAAAAGAACCAGTGTTGATGAATGCATTTAACCAGACGTTTGACGACATAAGTCAGGTGCAATCTCAAGGTAACCCATTTCCAATCTCCATATTAGTATATTACCAACCCCCCTTTCACCCCCCCCCCCCCTTCCACACCCCCCCTTTTTACCCCCCCCCCCTTTTCAACCCCCCTTCACCCCCCCCTTTCACTCCCCCTTTCACCCCCCCTTTCACCCCCCCTTTCAGCCCCCCATTCATCCCCCCCTCCATCAGCCCCCCTCTTTCAGCCCCCTTCCCCCCTCCCCTTCTTTCACCCCCCCCCCCCCCCCCTTTCACCCCCCCTCCTTTCACACCCCCCATTTCACCCCCCCCCTCCTTTCACCCCCCCCCCCCCCCTTTTCACCCCATGCTCCTACCTATTTCTGACTATCCAGTATAAAGCCCCGTTGTCGTCTCCGTACCCCACAACATTTACAGCGTGGTTAACAGACACTTTATTAGCCCCACACTTCTTCGAGCTGTACAATCCTACCTGTGAAGGAAAGTAGGTAAATTCATGGGGTAAATTGTATTGTACAACAAGGGCGGGCCTGACGTGAATTTGAGCCAACAGGACGAGTTTCAAATCTCTTGTTTCATTCCTGATTTTGCTGGGTTGTACTGTAATCCTAACTGGCATTAAAAACTTAGCCTAGGCTATGAGTATGGGTTCCTAAGCTATGTCTGATTACATTTAACATACAAACCTTTGTCTCGTTGGTAACTGTTTCTATTAACTTCAATTTAAATAAAACCTTAAATAATAAATGATCAACATAGTTCGCAACTTTAACCTAGGAAACATAGTCCCAAATACCTTGTATGAGAAGAAGTCGCTGGTGACAGCGATAGCTACGACCAGTACACCGATGTTGCGATCTGCCACCGCTGCTTTCAGATTGCTGTCACCTTGCACGTATACCACCGGATCCTTCTCATCAAACTTCCATCCAGATAGTGCGTTCTTTTTATCCTCGTACGAACACGAGCCATCTGTGGATATAAATACTGATGAGATGCAAGTTTATTTGATGGACGTGGCCAGTTTTAAGTACGGTGCAATATTATTATGCTCTAGAAAAGGAACCTTATAAATAACCATGTAGAACATAGAAATAGTTACTCGTGTCTACGCTACATTTGATTACATAGTTGTGTAAGAAGATGTAACTTACAACTGTACTAAGGGGCCATCTACTTAGGACGTCCGCCAAAATCGCAGATTTTCAAAAACCACCCCCTCCCCCTGTCCGGATTTGTCCGAAATTCCAAAAACCACCCCCTCCCTATTTGAAATTGCCGGACGTCGTAAGTAGATGGCCCCTAACTTACAAGTGCCAAGGTTAGGGTAAGAAGCTGCAGAGGCGAGGTGTCCCTGGTGTTTAAGAGACCATCTGTAGCAGTCACCAGGCCACCCTCCCATACAACCATCTCTGTTATAAACACAGTTTGTGTACTGCTGCTCTGACAGCTCTTTCTTTTCTCCCTGTAGGTAGGTTAAACAAGTTTTAGGTAGGGTTTTCTGAGAGAAAATTTCGTAAAAATAAGTATAGAAGTGGAATATAAATCTGAGCTTTTATCAGTTGTAATTTGTGACAATGTAACCAACTTTTCTGTCCTTGTTCACTTGGTACTCCAGTGCTGCATTGGCTCCGAAAGCCCAACAATTGCCACAACCCTGGTTCTTGACTTCTGTCATAATATCAGTGTAGTCCACGAAGTCCTAAACATTTATTAGCTATTATATATAAAGTATAAGCTTTTTTGAATCAAGGTCGTTGTATTTAAATGCAAGTAAAATTAGAAGGAAACCGAAAAGTGGTCGTGAAAAATCCAAACAATATTTGTTATCAACGCACCGGTAGTTCTGCTGCCATAAGATTTACAGGTCGGGTTTGTTGAAGGCTTATTTCAGCTTCACTTGGGGTAAAATCCGACATGTTCAATCCCAAATGACTTTGTAACTCGCCTTCTGTCTAAAAAGGTTTGAGTTTTAGAAAATATTTCAGTAACGAACAGAATTAACTTAAAATAAAACTGTTTCGTTACTGTAACCAAAATGTAGCCAACTTCAGCCAAAGTTAACATTGGCCGAATTCGGATATATCTTGGTGAAAATAAATCAATTATAATACATATTCAATTTCAGCCTTGCAATTGCGTTGTATTTAAATTGGGTACTAGCACAAACATGATCAATGGTGCAGATCACTTGTAAGATCTTCCAGCTCCATTAAGAAATATAACCCAGAATGTTTCTCACCTCTAAGAAATATAACCCAGAATGTTTCTCACCTCTAAGAAATAAAACCCAGAATGTTTCTCACCTCTAAGAAATATAACCCAGAATGTTTCTCACCTCTAAGAAATATAACCCAGAACATGTTTCTCACCTCTAAGAAATATAACCCAGAATGTTTCTCACCTCTAAGAAATATAACCCAGAATGTTTCTCACCTCTAAGAAATATAACCCAGAATGTTTCTCACCTCTAAGAAATATAACCCAGAACATGTTTCTCACCTCTAAGAAATATAACCCAGAATGTTTCTCACCTCTAAGAAATATAACCCAGAATGTTTCTCACCTCTAAGAAATATAACCCAGAATGTTTCTCACCTCTAAGAAATATAACCCAGAATGTTTCTCACCTCTAAGGCAAACTCGTTAATTTCAGCTTCCCACTCCTTATCTGCTTCATCATTGTGGACGAACACTTCAGCAGCGTGTTTTTTGAATACTTGGAAGTGTTCGTTCCCGTCACCGTTCTGGAATGTTACTGATGATAATTATCATGTCATGTCTGTACCTTTCAGACACACCATCGCAAACATAAAATGCTGCGGTAGAGAAAGCTCTGTAAGGATCTAAACATATGATTTTGTTGTTTTACTCACACCCAAAAAGAGTTGTGGAGTCTTGTGGTACTTTCTCAAAGTTTCTTGATAAAGTTTATTAAAGTCAACATCCTTCGCTGCAGAGGATCCCAACACTACCACGAAGAGTAGAAGAGATGAAAGCATTTGTGGTTTGGTACTGGTAGCACGTTTTATACTTTAACTGTGATCGAGCTTATTTGTTAACTAACAAACTATTTTGGCTTAAGCAAAAATAGCTTGTACGATGTACAAAAAATGCTGACTGAATAGCTTTATTAACATTGTCATTAAGTTAATTTAAGCTGAACTAAAAACACTAAAAGATTAAAGAAACGTAACAAAATCAACAGGTTTACGGATCAGAAACGACGAGTTCGACTTAATCTAGCAGACAATAAAATTACTGTCCGATCCCCCCTAAAGCTAATTCTAAACTGTGAGCCTAAAACTGCGTTATAAGCACATTGCTACTCAGTCAAATGTTTCAGCTTCTTGATGATAAGTCATCAAATCTGATGAGTCGATTTAAAGTTAACACTAAGTCTAACACTTATGACTTGACAGTTATTTAGTGCAAACGTAAGTCGTGAGGTAAACAGCATCGTTACGCGGAGGTTTTCTTCATTTGTACGTGAGCTTCAAACTATGAACAAATGAGCTCATGAAATATAATTATAGGATGGTAATATTGACAAACGCCCCTTTTTAAACGTTAACTCGGCCAAAAAAAACCGCAGACAACACCAAATTTAAATGTAATTACTGTATACGCTGACAGTTTATCGTGCCAATGATAAGATTGATCTTAGTCACATACAGGCTAAAGACGAAATCAGGGAAGGAGTGAGGAGGGATAAACGGCGCGACTTGAAAGGAGGGGCGGTCTCGCTGCATCGGGAGTCCTAGAAGGAGCTTCTATCAATACCAACAGGACACCATTCCCTGTGGTCGCTTTTATTGCTCATATTATATATCGGTATATAATTTACTTGATAATTCATGCTGACTAACTGACTAAAGATGAAAGAGTTTACTTCTTTGACCGTGAACTTGATTTACTGCACAAGATGATAATGATCGGTAAATATAGTGCATGAGCGACGATGAGGGACGTGTACAGTAAAACTGTGAAGATATTTGTTTTCCCAGATCAGAGATTCGAGATATGGTATCCTTTTCTGATTATTCTTAAGATCAACAAATTATTTTCGTTAACTATAGGGGGTATAACCAGAGTTAACACTGCAAATATTTGTTGTCGCTGTTTAGTGTCTAACCACACTGACTAATAACGATATATTTACTAACATGGATATTATATTAGTTTAAATTACTGAATGGTAAACTTGATAATTTGGCTTCATACTATTATAATGGACGACTATTCCGGAACTACGCCTAGGGGTAGGAGTAGTAGAGAAATATACTACAGGGTTAGACAGCGTTATCTAATATTTGTAAAAGTCTTCTTAATATAATAAGTGTCCAAAAACCAAATGAAACTCGTCGTTTTACAACAAACAATAAAGTAAAAGTATTGTGTAAGTATTTTGCAAGTAAACATGCAAAATTTAAAGAGTAAAATTATTGATACACGAAACTGTTAAAAATCGATTTAACGATAAAAGTTTGGGATACAAATGAAAAAGCTTCACAATTTTTAAAACTATCTAAACTTTCTGCCATTACGAATTAAATACTATCATAACCTTGATTTGAATTAAAAACAGTGTAAATTATAATTTATTAATTTTACCAAAACCCATAATCATGGGTAGAGTGGACCGCTGTCAGTGTCTCTCTTTCCCAAACAAAAGGAAATGATATTACTTTGATTGACCGTTCTCAAATGCAAAATGATACCGAGAATGAAATCGGTCGCTCGCTTTTCCCATTCATTCACGGCTTACGAATTGTAATAAGTTTCGATTGATTACATCAATCAGATGCTGTAAAAATCTCTTTGGGTTGCGTTCGGGTCGATACCTAGTATTTCGGGGTAAGGGTGGTAGTTATTAGTATTACTTATTGAATTAGCTGAAGTTTATTGAATCTTCATTGCCGAGTACAGCTGCCTTTGAGTAGTTTTTCTTAATCTATTACAATTGTAAATGAATGGGAAAAGCGAGCGACCGATTTCATTCTCGGTATCATTTTGCATTTGAGAACGGTCAATCAAAGTAATATCATTTCCTTTTGTTTGGGAAAGAGAGACACTGACAGCGGTCCACTCTACCCATGATTATGGGTTTTGGTAAAATATCATCTCTTTTTGATTATAATGTCAGGGTACTTTATAAAGTCGAAATATAAACTGATATCTTCATTAATAAGGAGGAAGTTTCAACGATTTCGAAATCTATCCTTTAAAAACATTTCCTTGTGTTTAGGGAAGCATATCGGTCGATCACTGACTGAATATGCCACTTAATACTCATTCAAGTTGGCATTAAATTCATATATAATGACATTAAACTGTCGTGGCAAAGCAGAATTTGTTGGAAATCACGAATGAGCAAAATTCTCACCTTTCGCACGTGCAAACTTTGAGCAGACGTTGCGTGCGCATCCAATATTGAATCGCCGTAAATTTTTGCATGTAATTGTTTTATATATAGCTTGATAAGCATGCAAAGTTTCAAAGTATTTTAAGAAGAACTGTAATCACAACGGCACTCTAAAGTTGACAGAAAATGACGAAAACAGCAATTTTCAGTGATTTTAGCGATTTTCTATCAATTTGGGCGTGTCCCAACGTGTGCAACTTTTCGATTTTCAACTTTAAAACTAGCCTATGACACAATTTATACCTATAGGAAGCAGAACTGAGCTCCACAACCCAAGGCATGGCCCAACACCAGAGAATACTAAATCGCAAAATTGACGTTTTTATAAAATAATTCTTCAAAAAAGCACAAACTTCAATGACGAATATCTTTATGAAGGAGCAAGCTAGAAAAACTTTCCGGTAGATTTTCAGAATGCTTGAACAATTATCTAAGATGAAATTTTCCTCAGATTTTGAATAAAATTACTCCTTAATGGTTTAAAATTAATTTTAAAAGTTATTACTTTGTCAAAAATCAAGTTTTAAAAACGGTTAACTTGATGACGTCATCAAGGGGTGTTTATGACGTCATATAATTTTTGTATACAATGTAAACTAAAGTATAAACAATTATTTGCAAGACCTGTGGTCGGAAATGGCTGTATCTTTTATACTTTTAAATCTATGGACAATTAAATACAGGCTACAATTGACTGGCAAAGCGTCTATCCCTGAATATATATATATATGTATATATGTATCACGACAATCTATCGTAAAACAGGGGTTCTAGAAAACCCACTTCCCGATGCTCCTGAAACCTGAAACTTTTTTTGCAGTCGATTTGGTCAACGTCTAGACGCCCTGAAAAATTTCAGATCTCTAACTCAATTTTAACATGGTTTTTAAGGCACCTGAATATGGCGATTTTGGGTTTTTTACCGAATTTCGTATAACAGTGCTGGCGAGTATTTTATGCAAATTTCTTAAAAATCTCAACATAACTATTTTTTATTCCTGTCATCTTTGACATCAAATTAGAATGTTTTGAACTAAAAATAAATCTGCTGAACGACTTCCGATGAGTCTTAATGCCTGAAAAACGCCTCCGGCCGGAGTGCACGCTTCGCGTGCACGAAAGAGGCTTGTAACGTGTACCAAAGGGGGTATAATAGTAAAGGGGGTATAATAGTAAAGGGGGTACATAGTATACCCACAATAAATGCACCGGTCGTGCTTGCCAGCACTGTGATATTGGAAATAACGAGTCTTTTCAAGAAAAAGACTCGTGTAAAAAGAAATGTAGAATCAACTTTATTGATAAACATTTAATTAATTTCATCGATGTAGAAAGATCAGAAATTTAGTTTTTACAAAAACTGTTTAGAGTATAAATGTTTTAAAGGAACATATTGATATACGGGTAAACCGCCCCTAAAATGTCACCCACCCCTAAACCGCCACTCTTGATTGATTGGATCCCATCTTCTTAGAAAGTATCTTACCTAATCATTTGTAACTCCTAAACATAAAAAAATATCATTCAGACCCTGCCACATCCTGAAATTGAATCTAAATGATGCCATAAGGGCATTTTTTTCACTTTGTACGAATTTTTTACTTTTGAAAAAAAGCGCACAATTTTATAACTCTGGAATTCATTAATATTAACTCGGTTTTGGTCTAGGATAGTGATATTTACATATTTTAGCAACTTTGTACATATGACTGGAGATATGGAAAGTTATACATTACTCAATATTACTACCCTCCCCTAAAATGTCACCTGGCCGTCCCCTAAAATGTCATTTTATCAGATTCTGGCTTTGAGACTACAAGCACCATAAAATGGAGGACGGAGGTACCAGCCTATTAAATATTTAGCATCTAATGGTAATATTGGAAAGCTTTGGCAGCTCAAGGAATTAGTTTTATTTTATTAATCGCAATAAACATCCCCTGAAATGTCTAATTATCCCCCCTAAAATGTCATTTTAACCTGATCAAATTACTCAGGCTTTTCCTAAGATGCAATGCATACTCACATTTCGTTAATAGTTGATGTTAATAATTAACAAGTGCCAAAACAAGAGCACACCATGCGAACAAAATACAAATTTGACATTTTAGGGGAGAAAAAAATGACATTTTAGGGGGCATATCATAGGTTTACCATAAACTAGTAAGTACCAAAAACCGTAGTTTTTGAGATTCAATTTTGCTAAAAGCAGTCAAATCTAGTCTATAGAGAAGGTCAGATCGATTACTGGGTTGGATTAGTTAACTACAGGTCACTAAAATTGCCAAAATGCAGGATGATGTTAAAAATCCCAAAAAATGCAATTAAAACATGCAATTTGCACAAGGTTAAAATCACATTGAATCCATTTCATTTGTGCCAATTGTTAGTTTATAACTAGATAATCTAACTACAGGTGTAAATTTTGTTGACTGAGTTACTGTTTTGCCGTAAGTTCTGGGTATTCAAAAAAAAGTCCCCAAAATGTCACAAAAAGTAAATTGACTAAATTCCACCATTTTTTTTTTCAACAGATAGAGAAACTCTGGTCGACACCTCTCAGAAATAGATTATATTTGTCCCAGAAGTGGTTAAAATTAATAATTGAGCAACATTCTGAGTGCTACACAACCTGTTTTAGCTGACGTTTTAGGGGTGGTGCACGTGACATTTTAGGGGGTGATTACGGTTTTGGGGTACTTCCTTTAGTGAGTGAATGTTTTCAAGTAGCTTAATGTTTTAATAAGACAAAACAAATAGTACTAGTGACAAAAGATAAATCAGGCCTCCTGTACATTTTGTAATTATCACACATATAGAGTTGACATTTTAGGGGTGGTGTTTTAAAAGTGACTCCATTTCAACATCAAAAAAATTGTACCTGATTTTATTTTCAAATTTCCAAATCTTCCTGGCAGGCTAGAAAAAGGTTTAAATATTATTCCTAGACACTTCAGAACCCTGTAAATTTAGCCCTAACTCGGCAATCTGGGCCCAAAAAACAGGTGACGTTTTAGGGGCGGTTTACCCGTATTGGTATTTTTCAATATGTAATTCACATATAATACCGCATTCAGAAATGCAGTATTTTCAACCCCCCCCTCCCCAAAAAGAGAGATGACTGCCGGTTAAATGGAAAATGTATCGCTTCGTAGTACTTTTTATTATTAATTAACCTGACTTCACAGACTGGAGACACAGACACATACCTCACTGAGAATGAAGACACAGAAACATACCTTGCTGAGAATGAAGACACAGACACATACCTCACTGAGAATGAGTCTAAGAAGAGATAATACGGACACGTACATTTAAAGATTTAGAAATGAGAAGCAAAAACTGGGCACAGAAAATTGAAACAAGACAAGATCCGCTGAATTTAAGATATTTAAAAATTGTGAAGATGATTTTCTTCAAAGCTTGAGTTTGAGAAGGAAAGATTTTTGATTAGTAATCAGGGCCAGGCTCCTCCCTTCCCCCTCCACAATCATTTCACAACCTCTCCTCGACTGATTACATTATATGTGAACTACCCCTTATTAAAAGTTTTTATTTAACACGTTTATCATTAAAAAATGTGTAATAAGCTAATTTACATATAAATAAACTGAAAACCGTTCTGCTTTCTACAGTCTTTATTTTATTGTTAACCACTACTGTTTATTATATTAATAGATTCCAACATGCACCCATCCTACAACAACCTCTCCCTCTCAGCTCTACATCTTAGATTTCACCAGGCTCTGATAAAGCTTGGTCAGGTTATTGCAGTATTTGATGTGAGACGGTGCGTCCTTCTTTTTACACTCTGTTGAACAGTAGGGGTGCTTACATTTCTTACATCTGAAACAAGTAGAAAGTGTTGAGTAATCGGGATTTAGTAAACTAAAAAAAGTAAAGTTGGAGACACATCATTTAAAATTGAAATTCAGAACAGGATAGTTGAAACCATGCTATCATTGAAAACTCTCAACTATTTTAGAAAACTTCTCATCAGAAAATCTAATTACCGATATTGTAGCTCACCCCCCCCCCCCCCCCCCCCCCCCCCCCCAGCTCATGATAAGTAACCACTAGTTACCACTAGTTACCACTAGTTACAAATTGAATTACCGATATTGTAGCTCATGATAAGTAACCACCAGTTACCACTAGTTACCACTAGTTACAAATTGAATTACCGATATTGTAGCTCATGATAAGTTTTGTCGTCCTCCTCCTCTGAAGTACAACACACCACACAAAACGGAGGATACTGCATGTTCTTATAATGCTGAATATACCTGACGAGAATACTGTTTTTAGAATGTTTTATTCTGGCCCAATTTGTGGAGCTATCTCAACAGTTTGTGTCTCAACAAAGCCTCAATCATCAATTTGAAAGTTGTCCTATTGTACAATGTACTTGTATGACTGACGCATGCTTCTTACCATATTATATACATTTCGGCCCATTTTATATGTTTGTTCGGTTTGCTGTATATTTGCTATTTTGTAAAAGTTTTATATCAAATCATATTTCCAACTTTTAATAAATGTCACTGACCAATTAATTAATTAATTAATTAATTAATTAATGTCACTGACCTGGTGAGACACTCGTAATAATATCCAGTAGCTAGTTCTTTAAACTGCTCGTGCCTTATTACGATTAATATGTTCTGTAGGGCGGGGCCCCATTGCTTTAGGTTCACTAGAGCTTTTACTCTCTGGAACCTTACTTTTGTATCTCGTCGCGTCTGTGGGCATTTTAGTAAGCTTTAGGAACTGGGAACTTGACTTTTTGGGCTCATAAGAGATTTATCAACAATGTCAAAATGTTGGATAATAAAGGTAGAAAGTGGATTGAAGCTAGAAATATGTTATCTTTGAAAGTACTAACCAGGGTGTCCTCATCCTTCCTCTCCTCTATAATATCCCAGTAATCCTGCTCAGTCCCCTCTAGTAAACAACGTAACTCTCTCAGAGCTAGAGTAGCGTCCACTATAGCGTCCTCATTCCGACTTAGTTCTAGGTTGGAGCTGACCCTGAAGAGGAAGTTAGGTTATCATTCCGACTTAGTTCTAGGTTGGAGCTGACCCTGAAGAAGAAGTTAGGTTATCATTCCGACTTAGTTCTAGGTTGGAGCTGACCCTGAAGAAGAAATTAGGTTATCATCTGCTGGTTTATTGGTTACAAGAGGACAAGTGAGGGTGACTAGTGAGCAGGACTGATAGTTTGGAACACTTCACCATGGTTACCACCATAGTTACCACCATAGTTACCATAGTTACCACCATAGTTACCATAGTTACCATAGTTACCATAGTTACCATAGTTACCATAGTTACCATAGTTACTAAGTTACTAAGTTACCATCTAGTTACCATAGTTACCATAGTTACTAAGTTACCATAGTTACCATAGTTACCACCATAGTTACCATAGTTACCATAGTTACCATAGTTACCATAGTTACTAAGTTACTAAGTTACTAAGTTACTAAGTTACCTGTTACTTCTACAGTTAGTGAGGAGGTTCTCAATATCGTACTGTACCTCCGGGTTATCATCGTACTCTCCATGACACCTGTAATTAATTATTTAATTAGTGACACCTGTAGTTAATTATTTGATTAGTGACACCTGTAATTAATTATATAATTAGTGACACCTGTAATTAATTATTTAATTAGTGACACCTGTAATTAATTATTTAATTAGTGACACCTGTAATTAATTATATAATTAGTGACACCTGTAATTAATTATATAATTAGTGACACCTGTAATTAATTATTTAATTGAAAAATAACAACAAAATTAACCAAAGTTGTCTTGCTCATAGTGCTGAAGTATTGCAGTGTAGTAATAATTGTAGTAGTAGTGCTGCAGTATTGTTGCCAATCAAGTACGCCCAGTACAGGGTTTCAGAGCAACTGAATGTTAAGACTTTTCTCGAGTGGTAATGGAGAAGGGCCAAGTTATTTAACTGATATCCCCTTAAGGGTCAATTAAGGTTTTCCAGTATCTTAATATGATCTGTTACCAAAGAATCAAACTAACAAATTTGGCTCTAAAATCAGCCTTCAGAAGATCTTATACGGAATGAAACACTAAAAGTTATAACTTATAGCTGTTAGAACAGTGACTGAAGGACTAAAATAGTAATATGTATTAATTTAAACATTGCCAAGGATACCTTACACCAAATATATACAGTATTTTATCATACACCTGTGTCAGATTGCAGAGCGCTTACAATTCATAATTTAATAGCCAGAAATAAGCCGGAATTAGACTCATGTTACAGAGTTCCATGCTCACAACCAAATATTTTTAACAGAATACTGGTATATATAAAACTTTTGTTCCGTTAATCTGGGGTGCATTTATACGCTGAGTGAGTTGAGTGCGGTAATTCTCCAGCATTCGAAGGTCCGCCCCGGGCACTGCGCGGCTTGTCACCCCTCGGCAGTGGGCGGCCACCCATCCGCCGACGGAAGGGCAACCGAACAGTTCCCGGAGCAGCCCGGAGAGTGCTGGCGGGCTGCCAATGTTAACTCTTCACGGTATGAAAGGTGTTCCCCATCGGGTGACCCGTACATGGCACAGATAAGACAGTGCATTGGCAATGCCTGTCTTGGATCGTGGTGTATGGGTCACTCTTTTAAACAACTTCTCTTGTATAGATTCAGTTACATTATTGTTTATAAACGATAACTTTTAAGTGCATTGACCTAGACTTTTAACATCTGGCTCTGTCACTGACAGAACATTTCAGGACAATGAACTCAGAATGCTAACATTTCGTAGTGTAATGACCAGAAATTGGTATTAACATATTATGTTACTGAGTAGTAGCCTACTCACAAGGAAATATTTTCTACAGAATGCTAGTATAAATACAACTTTTGCACAATTCACTCGGGGAGTATCTATACGCTGTTGAGAGGCTCATCCGTTGCCCGTGTTCTCTCGCTGTCCAGGCCGGGGGTCGCGCGCCCCCCCTCGCTCGGAGCTGGGCGGCCACCCAGCTCCCAGTTCGGCGGTCGCACCTCAACCCAGCCCGGGCGCTTGAGGGACGGAGCCGCGGATGTGCCCTCTCAACGGTATGCAAGTTGCACCCTATCGGGTAACCTGTACATGACACGAATATCCTCAGAGTGAGTATTTGCGTCGGATGCTTCTCTAGGATCGTGGTGTATGGGAGACTCTTTTATACAACTGTATCGAGTCGGTTCAATAACGATAAGTGTAGATAATTATCATCACGATCTGTCAAATACCAGTACCACTTTATAACTTAGAGCTGGGACACAACCTTAGAAAATCAAAATGCCACGGTTTGAGAAGCACTATCGAAAAATATAATACTAAAAGGGTATCAAAATAAACTAATGAAAGATAATAATGTAGTAAGATGAAACGACAAAGTATTCTATAAATATATAAGTTCAAGTTATCGATTGAATTAATAACTTATATTAAAGTCGTTATTGTAACGGTATATTAGAACCAGACAGAAACAAAGTGTGAAGGGCCTGAACGGAACCCCTCGGTTTCAGTTCCTTGTATTGTGTAACTTTAACTGTAATCATGGAAAAGATGGACTTGGAAAGTATTAACTACAGGTGGGATGAGATTTATTCTTGGAGCAAAGAGCAGTTGCGGAACTTTGGCAAACCGTACGGAAAGATGACGGACATAGCAGATCCGAAGTTTGCGAAATCAGTGAATAAGCCAGAACTTGTTGGTCGGTCTTATGAGTACATTGGCTATTTAATGGAAACTGTGGAGTCGTACCGAAATTGCTGCACAACTCTTCAGGCAAAGTTGATTCAGAACCAGGAAACTCTCATCAGCGTTCAGCAGGAGCTCTCTCAGTGTCAGTCCGAGAAACTGGAATCTATGAAGAAAATCGTGGAAACCTCAGTCGCTGATTCAGTTAAAGAGGAGATTAAGACTTACAGCGCAATTGTCAGCAATTCACAGACGGTAACTGCCCCAGTTATCTGCCCAGAAGCCCTAAAAAATGTTGTGAAGACCGTAGTCGCAGAAGAGGACCGTAGTCGAAATCTTCTTGTTTTCGGTTTGCCGGAGGAGGAGCAGGAAGAGTTAGAGGTAAGAATCGGCGAGGTTTTAGAGGAAATAGGGCAGAAACCGAAGGTGGAAGTAGAGCGACTCGGCAAGAAGAAAACTTCTACCTGTACTCGCCCAGTGAAAGTCTGCCTGACCAGCTCCTTGATCGTACATCAAATCTTAGCAAACGCTCGGAAATTGCGACAATCAGCCAAGTTTAAGACTGTGTTTTTGAGCCCTGACAGATCACTGGAGCAGCGGGAAGCCCGAAAGGAGCTGATTGCCAGCATGAGAGCTAAAGCTTTAGCGGAGCCGGACAAAAAGTTTTACATTAAGGAGGGACAGATATTCAGCTGTAGTCGCAATTGAGTGTATTTATCAGTACATGTGTGATAATGCTTGTTTTTCAGTGTGAGTGAAGTTTTAGTTAGTGCTAAGCGGGTGCCTACTAGGCTTTTAACTTTCTATACAGGACTGGATAGTCTTCAGACTGTTTTAAAGCTTATTTTTAGTGCAAGAGTTGGTTGCTAGGCATTGCATTTATCTAAGCAGCGCCTGTATTCAATAATTAATGAAATCTTATTAGCGGATTTAGGTATATAATTATTGTATATATTATTGTATGTATAAATTCTTGAGTAAACATTAACCAGTAAACAAAGCTGGTTCCCAATCAATCATAACACTGCCGTACAGCAAGGACATTCGTATCACTTACATATCAGTATCACTTACATATTAAATATACTCATTACACATTACACATTTAAGTTTTAACATTTCTCATAAGTATTGGTGGTCGATATGAAGGATATTCTATGCTGCATAAAGCATTCAATCCCTCACAGGATTAAGGACAATGAACTCAGAATGCTAACAATTCGTAGTCTAATGACCAGAAATGAGTAGAACATATTACTTTGCAGAGTAGTAGCCTACTCACAACGAAATATTTTCCACAGAATACTAGTATAAATACAACTTTTGCACAACTCACTCAGGGAGTATCTATACGCTGAGTCGAGGGTGGGGTGCAGCAGTCCCCAGTACTCGAAGGTCCGCCTTAGTCATTGCCCGTCCTCCTAGTCCTCAACGATGAACGGTAGTAGGTTTGAAATACTAGTTAAACCTACGTCCGCGCGTTTCCGGGGCGGGCTGGAGAATGCTGGCAGGCTGCCAAAGTCAACTCTCCTCGGTATGCAAGGTGCACCCTATCGGGTAACCTGTACATGACACGGATATTCTTAGAGTGAGTACTTGTGCGGGTACCTCTCTGGCAAGGATCGTGGTGTATGGGAGACTCTTTTATACTTTTATACAACCTTTCAGGAATTCAAAAACAACAGCAAAAATGTAATAAGTAAATAGTGGTTAGGTTTTAACTTACTTGAGTTTGAGATCCATTAGCATATCAATTGCTTTATCGTATTCCACTAATGCCAGCTGGAACTCTTTATTTTTATGAAACGAATTTCCTGGGAATAAATTGTTGAGCTATATAATATCACAATGACAACTGATAGATATGCATGGTAATTAAGCGGTTGTTCATGGTACTGGTAGTTGAACACATAGAAATGATAATTCTAAGGGGTTATACTTATATGAAACGCTCACCTCTTATTTTAACTTGATCAATTTTATTAATATCATTTCTAACGGACTGTCTGGATCCCCCGTATCTGAGAGCATTTTTAACAGCGTTAAGAGGTTTGACCACCATATCCCAGTATTTTGTGTAGATAGAGTGGTAGAGCGGCATAAGTTTGCCTATTTCTACTTTTTCGTTCTGGTAGGTAACTTCTAGACAACCACAGTCTGCTGTGAAGGGAACTTCGTATGATACCTGGTGGTGATTGAGGTTGTCAGAGATCAGTCCATTAGTAGTCATATTCATGTATCATGATAATCTAATGTCTTTATTAAAGTGACATTGACATAGTAGTAGTATAGCTCTTTCTTTATAATTTTAGATTCAAACCAACGACTCCTATTTCAACAACTCAAACTAACACCTTAAAACCAACTCTAACGAACACCTTAAAACCAACTCTAACTAACACCTTAAAACCAACTCTAACTAACACCTTAAAACCAACTCTAACTAACACCTTAAAACCAACTCTAACTAACACCTTAAAACCAACTCTAACTAACACCTTAAAACCAACTCTAACTAACACCTTAAAACCAACTCTAACTAACACCTTAAAACCAACTCTAACTAACACCTTAAAACCAACTCTAACTAACACCTTAAAACCGACTCTAACTAACACCTTAAAACCAACTCTAACTAACACCTTAAAACCAACTCTAACTAACACCTTAAAACCAACTCTAACTAACACCTTAAAACCAACTCTAACTAACACCTTAAAACCAACTCTAACTAACACCGTAAAACCAACTCTAACTAACACCTTAAAACCAACTCTAACTAACACCTTAAAACCAACTCTAACTAACACCTTAAAACCAACTCTAACTAACACCTTAAAACCAACTCTAACTAACACCTTAAAACCAACTCTAACTAACACCTTAAAACCAACTCTAACTAACACCTTAAAACCGACTCTAACTAACACCTTAAAACCAACTCTAACTAACACCTTAAAACCAACTCTAACTAACACCTTAAAACCAACTCTAACTAACACCTTAAAACCAACTCTAACTAACACCTTAAAAACCAACTCTAACTAACACCTTAAAACCAACTCTAACTAACACCTTAAAACCAACTCTAACTAACACCTTAAAACCAACTCTAACTAACACCTTAAAACCAACTCTAACTAACACCGTAAAACCAACTCTAACTAACACCTTAAAACCAACTCTAACTAACACCTTAAAACCATCATACCTCAGCAGGGACTAGATCGAAGAGAAGAGGGTTACAGTTGGCGTTATCTTTCAGCCACTTTACCCAGAATCCCACCAGTTGACTACTGGCGTGTTTAGATACGAGTCTAGTTATATTGTTCAGGGTAAAGGCCTGACTGCCCGCGTCAAAGTAGGGGTTTATCTTGTTTTCTCCGATTGTACGCAGGAAGAGTTGAGCTGTACCAATGGGTAGCGCCTGTAGTTTGTCTGGAATACGAGTATGTACGTTACTAATGGTTACCAATCACCATGGTAACCAATAACCTTGGTGTTAGGTCAGGATAAGTTACTGTACAAATGAATAATGCTGCCTAAAATGAATAGCGGAGCGACAAAATAATCCCAACAATTACTCACTGGAGGTAATAATCTCAACAATTACTCACTGGAGGTAATAATAGATAGGGCCATCTTGTGGTAAAATTCGTAGAAGTTGCTGACGACTGTATTAGCGGTATTTACAGCCCTGTAGCTCTCAACCAACTGTAGGTTATCCGTCCGTCCGGCTGCAATATGTTAACAATAATACCACATAAGGTAACATAGCTATAAGATAACATTCCATTACATTATTCAATCCAATACGATTTAAAACTCTCACAAAGTGTCCCATCCGCGCTATTATCCCAAGTTGATGATTATTATGTCGAACTTAGGTATCTGTTGTATTTTATTTATCCGTTATATTTTACCGTAGCTATGATATCTATGATACTAGAAGCCCACATTTATCAAGTTCCCTAAGTTTAATAACCAATGACATATCAACTATAATGTATATATTTGATAAATTTTTCTCGACATTTAACGTACCCAAAAAATACTTAAAGTTTTGAAAAGACAATTAATTTACAATACATTTATTTACCTAAAAGTAGAGTATTCTTGATGTTATAATAATGATTACCTAAAAGTAGAGTATTCTTGATGTTATAATAATGATTACCTAAAAGTAGAGTATTCTTGATGTTATAATAATGATTACCTAAAAGTAGAGTATTCTTGATGTTATAATAATGATTACCTAAAAGTAGAGTATTCTTGATGTTATAATAATGATTACCTAAAAGTAGAGTATTCTTGATGTTATAATAATGATTTACCTAAAAGTAGAGTATTCTTGATGTTATAATAATGATTTACCTAAAAGTAGAGTATTCTTGATGTTATAATAATGATTTACCTAAAAGTAGAGTATTCTTGATGTTATAATAATGATTGAGGTCCGCCAGACAGTGTACGAACTGTACGATAGTGTCGTCTCCTTCAGTAGTGTTGTAGAGCATGGGGAGCGCGTCCAGTACTACTCGGGAAATCAATCTGTACAGGCACACACGATTAACAACAACATTAACAACATTAACAACATTAATAACACAGACTTAACAACAACAGTCTACCCGATTTAACAGAAAAAACTCAGTTTAATCAAGCACTAATTTCAATATTGAGCTAATTTCAACATGTTATACTTTATCACCTGGTGCCGTATTTACCTGGTGCCGTATTTACCTTGTGCCGTATTTACCTGGTGCCGTATTTACCTGGTGCCGTATTTACCTGGTGCCGTATTTACCTGGTGCCGTATTTACCTGGTGCCGTATTTACCTGGTGCCGTATTTACCTGGTGCCGTATTTACCTGGTGCCATATTTACCCGGTGCCATGTTTACCTGGTGCCGTATTTACCCGGTGACGTATTTACCTGGTGCCATATTTACCCGGTACCATATTTACCTGGTGCCGTATTTACCTGGTGCCGTATTTACCTGGTGCCGTATTTACCTGGTGCCGTATTTACCTGGTGCCGTATTTACGTTCCTTTACTTTGTCCATAAGAAGCCGGGATGTTTTGAGGACCTTATCGTTAAACAACAAGACCTCAAACTTATTAAGAGTGTTCGCTCTGAAGGTAAGTAGTCCAACAAATAGACAGGGAACCAAAGCAGACCAGGACCCTTGGCTGAAGTCTGCTGTTAGGAGGAATATTACCTGAAAGGGAGGACGTTAGGAAAGTGGAATTAGCGGCTGAGTCAGTCAGCAGCCAAGTCAGCAGCCACTTCCTGACTTCCAGCCTGACGGAGGCGAAATTATAGAAAATCATACATAGATGTCCATCAACTGATTAATAAATTAACAATCAGTATAATTGAAGTGAAGGAAACAATATAAACCCACGTGGTCTAACAACCCTGAGTCGTTCATAAACTCCCGGAGATCTCTTGGCGAGGTGCCAGTACCAGTAGAGGCCGTGTCTTTCCACCAGTACCGACTGATTATACCGGTCACGTAGTCCAGCATCTTATACCACATCTGTCCTGTGCTCAGTCTCATGGTCTCCTGAAGGAACGTTTAACAGGATCACCAGGAAGAAGAGGGAGATTACTTATGGTAATACTGGTAAGTTTAGTCGTACGACGTCAACTGAAACAAGGGCTAGGTTGGGATTAAATTTTGATTATCATAATCACTTTTATAATGTTCATTTGTAAACCTTACTTCGGACAGAAGGTTGTAAAGAGCGCTGAGAGCAATAACAGCGTTGTGAACCTTACCTCGGACAGAAGGTTGTAAAGAGCGCTGAGAGCAATAACAGCGTTGTAAACCTTACCTCGGACAGAAGGTTATAAAGAGCGCTGAGAGCAATAACAGCGTTGTAAACCTTACCTCGGACAGAAGGTTATAAAGAGCGCTGAGAGCGATAACAGCGTTAGGAGATGTGACCCCCTTTGTAGAGGGCAGATGAGGAGACATCATGTGTTCTGACATGTACTCCCAGTGCTCTAAGCTCACTCTCATGAGGGCTGGTGGTAGTTTACTCTCGTGTCTCTGGGGGGAGGGAGGCGGTAACATCTGCCAGATCTCTTATGGGTAGATAACTGTACTTTATTGTGTGGTTCTGAGGATTTAGTCGTATTTTCTATCATTGTTATATAATGAGAAGTTCACTTTTTCTGTCTTTTACCTTTCTTTTATCAGTTTTAATCTCGATTGTCACAGCAAACTCAAACATCTTCCCCTTGTTTGTCTTTGCTGCTTTCAGTTTCTGAGATCATAATTTATCAGTTGGATGGGGAAACAAGTTTGAAAACTCTCATGTTTGATTTAAGAAGATGTCAAGTGAAGCTATGAAAATGTAAATTGAAAAAAAAACAATGAATACGAATACTAACGATTAAAAACTGAACTTACAGTATCAGAAATACAATCAGGCAGCACAAACATCTTCTGGGATTGCCTAAAATACTGAGTTTTAGTAACCGCACTGATAGGGTTAGGACCACTGAAGCGGATGCTGGCGAATATCTCCGAGTCTTCCTGGCAGAGTGCCCCGGGAAAATAGCACTTTATAACCACGTCATATGAGACTGAGTTGGAGAACAAGTTGTGGGGCTCCAAGTGAATAGACCTGAGAAAGTGAAAGTGGAAGTTAAGGGTCTTTCAGATCGAGTGGAGAACAATTTATGGAGATGCAAAAGAATAAACCTGGGGAAGGTATAGTTTGTACAGTTTGTTCCAACCGTAAGAAGACAAAAAACATCCCTGATATGATAAAAACACATTAATAATCACAAACAAAAAGCTCACCTACCAAGGAACATCCTTTACAAAGACAATAGAGTCTACAAAGAGTTTCTTGTTATCTGTGAGCTGTTTCATGGAGAACTCAAACTTGCACTGGCCGTACGGTGACGTATCTGAGAAACAAGTTCTTATAAATCAGTTAGATAAAAGCTATTAGTGGTGCTCTCATTTCACAGTGGGCTCTCATTTCAGTGATTAAGTTATTTGAAGCAGTGGACATCCCAAATTTCTGTGCTTTGACGGAGATAATTACTCCAATCTATATTATTTAAATTCAAAATAAAGATTTACAAGATATACCTGGAACCCTCTTGAGGAGTTTGTTAAATGAACGTATCTTGGTGGACGATTCATTCTCTTTTCGGATTTGTTTCTTTAAATCCTTGAGGAACAATTTCACGGTCTCACCGTTGCTTGACACAGCGCTGGCCATGGCTATAATATATATAATACAATCAAGCTTGAAACGGAGGCGTTAAAGAAGAAGATAAAGAATTAATCTTTAAGAAAAATCATTAAAACTGTGTACATCTTAAAATGCTTGTGTCTACAACTTTAACCGTTAGAAAAGGAAGCCAACAATTAAATTACAGTAGGAAGGAGAGGAAATTTTCATTAACTTCTGCTATTTTCATTACTGTAAGTAAACATCTGTAAACATCTGAAAATTTAATTCGCTAAGAGACATAATAAAACCCAAGTTAGGTTATAAAACAATAAATTATCAGAGTAGTAAAAACGATAATTTGCTCTCTTTTTTAGCCTTACATTCTCAACATTTACTTTACAATTCTTAAAAAGAAATAGAACTCTTGAGGATACTAATCCAACAAAGGAATACAGCTAAAACTATGAAAGACTAGTACTCAAAATTAACAATGATTCGATAACATAAGTTTGCAAGTTTTTATCTCTTCTTCGAAATGTCCCGTAATTATAAACTGAATAGTATAATATTATCTTAAAGTAACCATCCAGGTCACAAAAATGGCCCAAAAAGAAAACTTGTTTACGGTTCTGGAATAGAGATTTGAGACCCAATCGAGGACAACTTTGGTACAAAGGATCAAATGTCTCAAGTAAGCATATCTCTAATCTCCTGATTTAAATGAATGATCAAGTAAACGATTCTTAATCTGCTGAACTTTCATTCTGTTCTAGGTTCAATTCGGTGGGTCCTATCACTCAACCGAGCAATCAAACCGACGACCTCAACGGACCATCCCAAAAGTTTAACAGTGTAAAATGAAATTTCCGCTCAAAAATAATTTTCTTATTTCAACATTTAAAAGCTGTTTCTAATAATCACCACATTTTCCCCCTCCCCAGAAAGGTATCAGACAACCCTAAGTCTGGGGCTCAGCTACCTTGCTGACAAGCAGAAAGGGAGGGATGCTGACGTTAATAAACTTCCGGTCCTCCCGCTCAAACAAGTAGGTGCCCCACATGTGCCCTGCACTGGACCTCAGACTGACCAGAGAACTGTACTGGAAACACTGCCCTGATTTCAGCATTGGCTCCTGAGGTGTAATTAGCATGTGATTAGGATGAGGTGTAATTAGCATGTGATTAGGATAGAGGTGGAATTAGCATGTCATTAGGATGAGGTGTAATTAGCATGTGATTAGGATAGAGGTAAAGGAGTAGTAGTCAATTTAAGGGATTCAGATGGTTTGTTGAACTAATTTATCACTTATAAAACAAAGAGTGATGAAAGTGTGAAAGACTCATCATCAAATTGCTGAACTTTACGGTGATACACGTGATGCCCATATAAGGTCAGATACACGGTGTACACATCTGATTTATCAAGGATCGTTGCAATTATAGGTCCTATGTTTATAAGGTCTCATTGGTTTCAGAGCACTGATTAAGTTTCACTAACTTTCGCAATGTAAATTAAAACATTGCCTGGTATTTCTCTTAGACACAAAATGTGTGTGAAACCTTAATTAGTTTACAGGACAGTACAAATAATACTACATAACACGAATGATTGGAGATAAAATTAGAGATGAAATCTGTAGAATGTAGAATGTAGAATGTAGAATGTAGAATGTACAATGTACAATGTACATGGTATGTGTGTAGTGTGTACTCATAAAGTGACAAATACTGGCACTAACTCTCACCTGGCCGACGACCCCTTTGCCAGTGACCGACTCTTTGTTGTCAGCATTGCTGAAAATACACCAAGTTCTCTCCCGTAGCTGCACGGTTATGTCCCCCACATTCTCCATTAAAATACTGTACCTCCACCAGTGCTCTTTATTTGGTGTCTCCGACTGTAGAAATAGAGTTCGGGTCAAACTGGGTAATTTGGTCTCTGATTCCTAGGAAGCGGTGGGTCTCCGGGAACATTGCTAGGTACAGTAAAACCCCGATTTACAGTAAAACCCCGATTTACCGCGGAATTTGGGGAAAGGAAACATCCGCGGTAAATCGGGGTTTTTAAAAAATTTACATTATAGATGTTAAGCCCTATTTGGGGGAAAGAAGATGGCCGCGGTATATCGGGGTTTGCGGTAAATTGGGGCGCGGTAATTCGTGGTTTTACTATACTAGGGCCGGAGAGTATTAGTATACTTTCGAAGCAAGTTGCAAATCAGCGAATGTAATTTTATTTTTAATTTAAGATTACAAGGGTCCTTAACTCGCGTGTACAGGAAAAGGAAGTGCCACTACCAAATGGAGTGACTGCATAAGTTATCATGTTATTCTTGATTTTCACAACAATTAATATTGCGCATGTGGCATGACGTCTCTAATTTCTCAACAAGGATGATAGTTGATACTTGATACCATACCCGCAAATATTTGTTTCAACCCGGCAACGAGAGGCAGCTCGGTGCGAGGATCAGTAGGTTATAAGTCTACAACTAATCCCACTTTAACAACAGGTTTGAATGACATGCCGCATGCCTGTTTTATTTAGAGTATGTGACAATATATTTCGTAGTAAATAAAACGCGCGCGCGCGCGTAGTACGCGTTGATCCAGCGCTAGAAATGCTATTTTAAGGTCGGAGCGCGTTACAAATCAGCTACCGCAATATTAATCATTGCCATTGACACAGTGCGCGCGCACGTGATACAACAGCAAAAACGGATGAAACTGAAAGTCTTTATTTCAAGCAATTTCAACAGATTTGAATCAACATACCCTGCATCCCATGTAAAAACTGTAAACAGTTATCTTAACACCATTGGTAGTTTGACTGTGAACGTCCCTCAATCGCAAGCAGTCAAAGTTGTCTTCATGGAACTGATGCAGCATGTTCGTTGAGTAATAAGAAGCCAATCCATCTGGGAGAGGATATCTTTAGTTTATAAACAATTCGATGCATACTAATTTGTTGATTCTTGCCACAAATCGTGAGTGCTAACTATAAGAAAGACACTAGACAGTCAAATTCTAAATCCGTCGTACTTTGGTCGTTTTTCTTCTCCAGGAATTTCTGGAAGAGGTTATGCTGTATCGGATCTCTGATAGACTCGGAGTGCTCATAAGGCAGGACATCCTCGTGTGAAATGTAATCTATTCCAGGTATTGTGTAAAACTTGTTGTCAGAATTTTGTCCCAAGAACGTAATTCCTTCCCTCTGTGATACCTGATTGTTGTTAATATTTGTTAATCAGTCGATTAGTTAATTTTTAATAATTTAATTTTTAAATTGATTAATGATTGTATTATAATATAGTTAATTATATTCAATGATAGTTTGATAACTTGACAACTACATACGAATACAGTTGAAAGAAGGCAGTCAGCAACATACACGGCCAAACACATGGTAATAGTTAAAAACTTACGATGGGACAATCTCTGAAATCGAGTAGAACTTGATAATATATTAAAGTCTGATAGCTCTCCTTAGTAAATCCAGGGATATCGTCAACTTCTCCTTTCTTTAGCATACTGAAGTATTTTCTTTTCTTTTATACTGCTCATGTTAAAATGCGTTTAATTACCTCCATAAACTGTTGATACAACGCTATTTATAATTAATAAAAGAATTCACTCAATTACACTTTTTATAACATTCAAACCTATCAAATAGTGTTGGGAAAGCTTTGTTATTACGACTAAATAGACGAGCTACCCAAGGAAACAGTACAACGCCCCGATAGTCCAGTTTCTTGTGCAGAAACATCTGAAACAAACGTGAGTACAAAATACTGTAATAATTATTACTTTACGTAAGTACAGAAAACTATTATTATTCTTATCTTTAGGCACACCTCTTACTTTAAGACCCAATCATTCATCATAACAACCAATGCAATAACTGTAGATTATATAAATTGTTTACTTTTAAACTATAAGTTTATTTAATTGGTTACTTTTTAACTATAAGTTTATTTAAGAACAAACAACAAACCTGCCCACAGTCATAGTTGCCAGTAACTTTAGGAGCAGTAAACTTGCCCACTTCAATAAGGTTGTAAGCAGTTGAGTTGCATCTTGCTAGTAATGCAGCGGGCAGAGCAGCGGGCAGAGCAGCGGGCAGAGTAGCGGGCAGAGTGCCCTTTGAACACGACCTGGCTAACTTGAACATTGTGTCATGTTATCTCCTAGTACCCTACTTCCTAGTAACAGAGCGGCATGTTTAGTTCCTGGTTATTTTGGGAAATGTTTATTGAAATTCCAGAGCATGATAGGTACTGTGAATTGTCATGTAAATTTCAAAAGACTTAAGATTCTATCAAATCAATAAATCAGCAAACTGTATTCTCTGTTGAATTTATTGAGGGTACTTGTAATTAATGAACACGCAATTGTTGTGATTATCTAAAAATAGATTTCATGAAATTCATAACCTCAATATAAAATAAATTACAAAAATTATAAACTCTACTGCAATAAGTTAAAGCCAAATTTTAAACATGTTAAAAATAATGCTAAGCATCGTGAATTGTACGTGATAATATGCAATGTAAGATCACCATTACTGACACTATACACGTGAAAAAGTTACCGTCACATAAAATATGCAGTTCGTCATCATAATAAAATGTCAACATGGCATCTGATAATGTGAGGTTAAAAATAATCCCAGTAATCAGTATCCTTAGTGACTAATCTGGCAAATACCTTCGACATACCTGGCGTTTTCCTAAAGTTAACAACACTTACACTTAGAAATTGACCTCCGGTGGTCCGGTGGTGTGCCACTTAATTAAACAAACAGTAACACATTTTACACAACTTAATGAACAAATATCTCTAATATTACAATAATTTCATTGATCAGACCCTGCCTGGCTTCATTGAGATAAGAACTTCCCCTGATTACACAGATTTCACAGATTCACAGTCTTCTCACTGCACAGTTGCTGTAACATATTCCTTCAGATTCCTCTCACTAACCTCATCAATCTTCTCAAACTCCACCACTTCAAAAAGCGACAAGTTGTTCTGTACAGTGTTCAACTGAACGGTGAACACGCCTGTTTTAAATGCCACCTCCTCCTGAAAAGTTTCCAGACCTTTCCTTAAAAACGCTTTTATCCCCGGGTTGGTCGCTCCGACAGGTTTCAACTTTTTAAACTCCTGAGACGTAAAGCCGATAAGTTTAGCCAGTAGTTTCTCACTGAGGCGAATGTTTTTAGTACCCGACCTGTCACTCAGCAGAGCTTGCGAGGTCCACTCTGGATCAGATCGGAGTTTAGAGGCGAGGCTGCAGATTGTGGCTCTTATCTTTACTGGGAATGGTAAGTTTGTGGTTAAACAGCTGATCGGTATTATATCTGGTGGTATTTCAGGAACTGACGGAATCTTCACTTTAGGTTCCTCTAAATCTGTAGTGAAATTTTCATCAGGTTCAAAGAACTCCTCAAAATCATCGTCAAGATCATGTTCGGTTATTTGTAGTTCACTAGATGAGGAAGGGTCTATTTTCAATCTCTTACTACTGTGTGACACAGAGTTAACTGAATGAGCTCTAGAAGGAGCTACTTTCGCAGAAACATTGGAATTATTGTGTGCCAGAGAAGGTTCCTGTCTTGAAGGAACTGTGTTGAGTTTCTGCTGAGTAGAGTGACTACGCTTTGCTGTATTCTGATTGGTAGGGTTATTAGTAGCAGTGTAAGGGTTGTGGGCGGTATTGGCACCTGATGTTACATTAGTCTGCTGATTTAGATTTGAAGTATTATTTCGAGCCTGATGGTTTGAGTTCACATTTGGATTAGAAGCATTAGCCTGAACACGATTAACAGAGTTAGAAGAAGGCACCTGAGGGTTTGTCTGGTCAGTATTGACCACCGTCACCTCCTCATCCTCCTCCTCCTCTCTCCCTCCTCCTCCCCCTCCATAGCACTCCTCAGCACTCTCTCCTGGGTGTACAACAACCGCAGTCTCTCCACACACCCTCCAATCAGCCTGAAGTTACCTGGTTGTAACAACAACACACCAATCCTAGCAGTAACGTTAGATACCAGGATCTTAGTTCCAGGGAGAAGGTTAACAGATAGCTGGGAGCAAGGTTTATACTCCATACCATTTACTATATTGGTACCGTCTGTCAGAGTTAAGAACAACATTCGGGAGGGTGCAGGACCGTTATACTGGCTGTTGTTCTGAGTGCTGTTCTGAGTGCTGTACTGGGTGTGTTTTGGGTGCTAGCTTCAGGCACTGGCTTCTCTGTTATCTTCTTCAACTGAGAGTAGAAGGAAGATCCAACATTAAAAACGGATTGTACCTGTAGTGTCAATGTTCCAGGTATCTCAATCTTAGCTCCACTCATAGTTGTTACATCAGAGGCAAACACTCCCCTCCTGTCTCCATGATATCTGTTGTTAGCCATTTCTTGTAGATCTGATCAGCTGTAAGTGGTTCTGAGGTTAACACCTCGCGTATCCAGGCGGTGTTAATTGAAACACCGTGGTGCTTGCTTTTCAGTTGATTGTGTGTGTTTTCAGCTGCACTTGAAACTGCGGGCACCATTTCCTGTTTCACATTCCTGGTGATACAGAGATTTATAATGAATACATTGTCCAGAGATTTATTAATAATTTACAGGAGCTATAAAATCACAGAAATAAAATCACATGGCTGACTTCTTGTCCTGATGCAAACTACTATTTCTATTATAGAATGTTCCCGATAATTATAAGCCCATCTAATTGAGCCAGCTCTGGTCAAATTTAAAAAGTCTTCAGTAGGACTAAGTGGACGTCAACATTACAGATAATAAGTCACATGACCAAATTAAAGATAACAATCGGTTAGTATTATGTTCACATTTACTTTCTTCATAGCTTTTAAATTCAACTGGACACCTAGCTGAATGACCTTATGATATCTTAGTGATTCTAACTGACATTAGCCACTGCGATATAACTGAGCGTTGTTGGAGAATGTGCACTCGCTTGGAGACCTTCAGGACCTCAATGTACATCAGATTTGTACAGTGTGCATTGCCTTGTGTTACTGTCACATGAATTTAGCTTACATTTTTGTTCGCATTTTCGATACTGCTGCTAGTCGAGTTCCGATTCAATCAAAGTTGTCGAACAGATTTCCTTGGAAATATCAATATATTTTTAAATCTCAGGAAGGATGGTACTTTTGCAACTAAGCAATTATTACATATTATAGTTATTTTATTCTGCACTAACATACTCCCTTTAGAGCATTAAAACATGGCGAACCGTATGTTCTTCTTCATAGCCCTACCAGGCACCATTATATGCTTTATAGCATACACTATGGTAGTGTTCACACCAAAATATATGACCTACGATGCACCACTACCCAGTGGAATGAAGGTAAGCTATATAGCAAAATGTTGGTATCATTAATTTACTTGCTTTTCCTGAAATTTCAACTGTCTAATACATAGATGGTGTTATAAGGGGTCGTTCAAATATTATGTAATCACTTTTTGAACAGTTTTTACGTAATATGTGAACGACCCCTAACCTAAACTCTGCTAAACTACTGATGATATCTGAGTAAAATCATTCTTTTAGGACGGAGACAAAGTTCAGAGTTACACAATGGGAGCTATTCAGAATTGTACTAAGAATGGGACATTCAGTTCTGTCGCTGTTAAAGCTAAGGTAGCACCGAAGAAAGCTACAAAGAAGAAGGCAGTGGCGATTGTAAGAAGGTCACTAGAGGAAACAGGGGGAGGAAAAGAAGTTAAGGAATTTGTTAAATCAGAAGTTCCGATGGTGGAAGTGGTAAAGAGTGAAGAAGCGTCCGTGGGAGCAGGAATTGAAGAGGAAGCGGAAGTGGATGTTCCAACTATGGAAACTGTTCCAATAGAGAAAGTGGAAGAGGTAGAGGAGGAAGTAGTGGAAGAGGAGGAGGAAGCTGCAAAGGTAGAACCAGCCAAAAAGGCAGCAGCACCAGCCAAAAAGGCACCAGCACCAGCACCAGCCAAAAAAGCACCAGCCAAAAAGGCAGCACCAGCTAAGAAAGCACCTGCCAAAAAAGCACCAGCCAAAAAAGCAGCTGCCAAAGGAAAGAAAACAGCTGCAAAAGGAAAGAAGACGGTTGTAGTGAAGGGACCGAAGGGACCACCTACTGACCCCACAAAGGTTCATTTCGGCAAATGGGATTGTCATCTCCTCAACTGGAAAAGTATGTACCACGCTGTATATAATACACAGTTTTATTATATATTTTGTACATAATATATGACATAAAACCAACGTACACAAAAAATCGTCGATTTTTGTTCAGTTTATTTTTTATATTTAGCAAATATGTATTATCTGAGGAATAATTACAGTTTCGATGGTTTATATAGATTTTGCCAGATTTCAATCCATAAGAACTTAAATTGCATATTTACTGGTAGAACCGGCAATACACTCACGGGATGCATAATTTGGTTGTTTTTGATGAATGGTTTTTTGATAGTTTTAGTAAACCCTGGAATTGTAAACCCAGGGCCGTCTCCCATAGGTGTTAGAGTTGGGAATGGTAATAAATTGAATGTTTACTTTCAGAATGTTCAAGGTCTCATCCCTTTTGGTGAACTGAACAATGCCCATCCAATGATTGATACCACTAAATGTCTTGAAGTGTCGACTTATCTTAATGAGGCTAAGATAGATATTGCAATACTTAACGAAACCTGGTTTAAGAGTTCTATTGCTGATAGTGAATTTCTGCACCCTGACAGATATAAGATATTTCGCTCTGATAGATCGAAGAAAACTCATCCACCAGATCCTTCTAATCCAACCCGGTTTAGGAGGAATGGTGGAGGGGTCATGATTGCAGTGAGAGCAGACCTTGATCTAACTTCAAAGGAAGTTCATCTCAAGTATGGTGCAGAAATTCTTGCTGTGGAATTTAAGACATCCACTGGAATTAAGTTTGTTGTATGCACATGTTATCGTGTTGGTACACTGGGCTCCGCAAATCATGAAAAAATTGTTGAGTCTTTGAAAACTCTTCTCAGAAGAAGAGGACTGAGTAAAGTCTTCATACTAGGAGATTTTAACCTGACCGGAGTTTCCTGGTCTACCCTGGCCAGCTCCTGTCCTATTGAGCAATCTTTTGTTGAATCTTTTGTTGATCTAGGCCTTCAACAATGTGTGTTAACACCTACCCACTGCAAAGGCAAAACACTTGACCTATTGCTCACAAACTCTGTGTCAAATATTAATGACCTAATGGTAGGTGAGAGAGATAGTGCTTGCAAGTCTGACCACTTCCCCATCAATTTTAAGATCAACGTTAAAGTTGGTAGGAAGAAGCCAGTCAGGCGTATGTGCTATAACTTTAAGACTGTGAACTGGGAGAGGCTAAACCATGAACTCCGACACACGAATTGGGATGCATTGCTCAATGGCACAGAACCTGAAATTGGATGGAAAAAATTTAAGGACAAACTTTTTAATGTCACAGATAAATTTGTTAAAAAATGCTCTGTCAAGACTGATGGCCAAGATCCATGGTTTGACTCGGAGTGTTATGATGCATGGCGTAAGAAAGTGAGATTACATAAAGAAAGGCATAAAAGTGATAGAGCTGAAATTGCATTCTCCCTTGCTAGGAAAAATTTCAAAAATGTGGTTGCTCAAAAAATGAGGGAAACATTAAATGAATCTGATGATAGTGCTTTAATAACAAAAAAATTTTGGTCCTATGTCAAATCGAAGACAGCTAGTCAGCGGATCCCTGAGTTTGTAAGCCACAAAGGCACTGTCCGCAACTGCCCTGAAGACCAGGCCAACCTATTTAATGACTTTTTCTTCGAGCAGTTCTCTGAGGCATCAACTTATGACATAGATATAGATTACTCTAATGATTGGCGCTTTGATATTGAATTTGACCACAGAAGGGTTCGCAAAATCCTTTCCAATATTAATGCTAATAAAGCTTATGGACCTGATGGTATCCATGGGAAACTTTTGAAAAACTGTGCGGTTGGGCTCGCATACCCTATATCAATACTTTTTCATTCATGCTACAACATTGGGACACTACCAAGGGAGTGGAAACTGGGGCACATTGTACCAATATTCAAGAAAGGGGATAAAAATGAGGTTTCAAATTATAGGCCAATTTCTCTTACATGCTTAATCACAAAAGTTCTTGAACGCATAATAAGAGATGAGTTATTGGCACTTACTAATGGCATGATCAATGACAAACAGCATGGTTTCCGAGCTGAGAGATCTTGTGCAACTAATCTTGTAGGACTGTGCGACAGCCTAGCGCTCTCACTGAATGAAAATATGAGAACAGATGTAGTCTACTTTGATTTTGCCAAAGCATTTGACTCGGTTAACCATGATCTTATATTATTTAAGCTAAAGAGCAAATTTGGTATTGATGGGAGGCTACTGAAATTCATCACTGATTATCTAAGAGACAGGCAACAACAGGTCTTGATAAGTGGCAAGTTTTCTTCTATGAGAAACGCCCAGTCTGGTGTACCTCAAGGGTCAATTTTGGGACCATTGCTGTTCATTATGTTCATTGATGATATATCAGTGGGGATTTCACCAGGCACACAACTGTCACTGTATGCCGATGATACTAAAATTTGGCGTAAGATTGTTTCGGAGTCTGATATCCTGCGACTGCAGAAGGACATTGATTATCTCCATGACTGGTCACTTTCTAATAAAATGAGATTTCATCCCGACAAATGTAAGGTCCTCACCGTCGCAGGAAGGATATCCGAAACAGTTTCCCTCCTTAGTGTCCTACCACTCTTTAACTTTGTATACTCCATGGGAAGAATCACACTTGACTATGTTGATCATGAAAAGGATCTGGGTGTAATTGTGACATCAAATCTCGATTGGAAAGATCAGTGCTCCAAAGTCCTTTCTAAGGCAAACCAAAAATTAGGCATGGCGAGAAGAAATTGTTATTTTGTCCAAGACGTAAATCGTCGTAGAGTACTGTATCTCACTTTAGTGAGGAGCCTATTTGAGCATTGCTCGGTTATATGGAGACCAGTCACAAAATCCCAGATAAGCAAGCTGGAGGGCCTCCAAAAGCGTGCTATTAAGTGGATTCTTCACGAGGAGTATATGAGTTATCCACCATCCACATACATTCAAAAATGCAGACAGCTGAAGATTATGCCGATTGAAGACCGCTTTGACTTCTTGGATCTCATCTTCTTCTTTAAAATTGTGAAGCAACATATACCTGTCACTTTACCCTCATATTTGCAACCATTTCAAGGCCACTCAAGGCTCAGAAATAGTCACATGGACTCTCTATGTTTTGTAAGCTCTATCTCACCTCGAGCAAGCTCCAACGCTTTTGCCAAGAATTTCTTCTATAGGACCCACACTAAGTGGAATCACATTCCTCTAGATATCCGTGAGATAGAGAGTATCACTGATTTTAAAAGTAAACTTTCCACTTACATGTGGGGGAAAATTATCCCGGTGGATTCGGACTCTGAACTTGACTATTCAATAGAAACAAATCCGTAAAATAGTTTATTCAAGATTATCTATTCTTGCTGTCTGCATTCACATATTTCTCAATTTCATCTCACAGCACAATATTTTATGAATTGATTGAATGGGTGTGTGATTTTGTTTAAAGTAACTTATTACAATTTTATAAGGGCCCATGCTTGTGCAGGAGCTGCATTTGCACTCAATATCTGTGTTTTGGTGACCCTCAGGTCCTTTGGTTACATACATCCGAGACAATTTCAATTTTGACAATCCATGCTTAGAGGACAATATTATATTTAACTAATTCATTGTGTAAACTTGTATGTAATTGACTGATTTGAAAGATTTCAATAAAAAAAAAAAATTCAAACTTTCAAACAGATATCCAAAAGGAGCGACTGGTCTAGATGTTATACTGTCTAATGTATAAAATAAAAGTCGAAATTTAACTACGTAATTTTGGCCCATCTGCAAACGGATGCTTCAGAGGACTGCACATATAGTTTATCCCTCAGTATTAACGATAGCATTGCCGTAAACTGTTTATTGTTTAAAGCTTATATCAAGATCAACTATTGTATTTCAGTGCTTACCAACCAGCTCTTCCTTGCCTACCTTTCTACGACAGCAGTTGCTTGGTTCACACTACTTGGTGCTTTCTTGGTATCATTGGTAAAGGTCATCTTGGACTGGGTACCCCATGACAAAATCAAGGCTGCTAGAAGTGAGTCTATATATGAAGTATAAGTTTCACTTTTACAATAAAGATAATAATAACGACTTAACTTTTTACAACGAATTAGAGATAATGAACCGGAACTTAATGAGTTAAAATATTTTCAGTTCTTTGCAGTAGAAACTTTGGTCTTGGTTTGATGTCTGCTCACATAACAGCAGGTAAGCCCATATTACTGATTGCTGCTTTAAATTTTCATTATCTCCTACTCTATTCTGAAGTTAGATGATCTACAATTTAAAATGTTTTATAACAGAATCTAGACCAGGTACAATGTAATATTGGGGGGGGTGTCATGTCCGTCTATGTCCGCCTATGTCCTGTCCTTTTTGGATTCTATGAGACAACGGACGTGTTTTTTGGGACATTGGCGGACACGGACGGACATTGGCGGACTCGGACGGACATTGGCGGACTCGGACGGACATTGGCGGACTCGGACGGACATTGGCGGACCCGGACGGACATTGGCGGACTTGGATGGACATTGGTGGACATTAGCGGACAAACATTTTGAGGACTGAAGAGTACTGAAGAGTACTGAAGAGTACTGAAGAGTACTGAGGAGGATGGCTGAGAAGGATGGCTGAGGAGGATGGCTGAGGAAGATGACTGAGGAGGATGACTGAGGAGGATGACTGAGAGGGAGGAGAAGGATCAGGAAGACCCAGGAGGAGGAGGAGGAGGAGGACCCAGAAGGAGGACCTAGGAGGAGGAGGAGGAGAACTGAGGAGGATGACTGAGGAGGAGGAGGACTCAGGAGGAGGACTGAGAAGGAGGAGGACTCAGGAGGATGGCTGAGGAGGATGGCTGAGGAGGATGATTGAGAGGGAGGAGGAGGAGGAAGAGGAGGAAGAGGACTGAGGAGGAGGAGGAGAAGGACTGAGGAGGAGAAGGAGGACCCAGGAGGAGGAGGACCCAGGAGGAGGAGGACCCAGGAAAAGGCCCCAGGAGGAGGAGGAGGACTGGGGAGGAGGAGAACTGTTGAGGACTGATGAGGAGGACTGAGGACGAGGAGGAAGAGTAGGAGGAGGACTGAGGAGGGGAGGGGGAAGAGGACTGGGGAGGATCAGGAAGACCCAGGAGGACCCAGGAGGAGGAGGAGGAGGAGGGCCCAGGAGGAGGAGGACTGAGAAGGACTGAGGAGGAGGACTGACGATGACTGAGAAGGAGGAGGACTGAGGAGTACTGAGGAGGATGGCTGAGGAGGATGGCTGAGGAGGATGACTGAGGAGGATGACTGAGAGGGAAGAGGAGGAGGACTCAGGAGGAGGACTCAGGAGGAGGACTTAGGAGAAATGAGAAGGAGGACTGAGGAAAACTGAGGAGGAGGAGGAGGAGGAGGACTGAATAGGAGGAGGAGAAGGAGGGGGACTGGGAGAGGACTGGGGAGGAGGAGGACTGATGAGAAGGATGAGGAGGAGGACCGAGGAGGAAGAGGAGGAGGATGAAGAGGAGGAGGAGGACCCAGGAGGAGGAGGACTGAGGAGGAGGACTGAGGAGGACTGAGGAGGACTGAGGAGGATGGCTGAGGAGGATGACTGAGAGGGAAGAGGAGGAGGAAGAGGACTGAGGAGGACTGAGAAGGAGGAGGAGGAGGAGGAGGACTGAATAGGAGGAGGAGGAGGGGGACTGGGGGAGGACTGAGGAGGAGGATGGAGGACTGAGGAGAAGGATGAGGAGGAGGACTGAGGAGGACTGAGGACTGAGGAGGAAGAGGAGGAGGATGAAGAGGAGGAGAAGGACCCAGGAGGAGGACCCAGGAGGAGGACTCAGGAGGAGGAGGAGGACTGGGGAGGAGGAGGACTGTTGAGGACTGATGAGGAGGACTGAGGACGAGGAGGAGGAGTAGGAGGAGGACTGAGGAGGAAGAGGACTGAGGAAGATCAGGAAGACCCAGGGGGAGGAGGAGGAAGAGTAGTAGGAGGAAGCATCTAAATGTTATTTCCATTTTTGTCCGTTTTTGTCCATTTTTGTCCGTTTTTGTCCGCTCTATTTTTTGTCCGTTTTTGAAAAGGAGGAAGAGGAGGAGGATGAAGAGGAGGAGAAGGACCCAGGAGGATGACCCAGGAGGAGGACTCAGGAGAAGGAGGAGGACTGAGGAGTACTGAGGAGGATGGCTGAGGAGGATGGCTGGGGAGGATGGCTGAGGAGGATGACTGAGGAGGATGACCGAGGAGGAAGAGGAGGAGGATGAAGAGGAGGAGGAGGACCCAGGAGGAGGAGGACTGAGGAGGAGGACTGAGGAGGACTGAGGAGGACTGAGGAGGATGGCTGAGGAGGATGACTGAGAGGGAAGAGGAGGAGGAAGAGGACTGAGGAGGACTGAGAAGGAGGAGGAGGAGGAGGAGGACTGAATAGGAGGAGGAGGAGGGGGACTGGGGGAGGACTGAGGAGGAGGATGGAGGACTGAGGAGAAGGATGAGGAGGAGGACTGAGGAGGACTGAGGACTGAGGAGGAAGAGGAGGAGGATGAAGAGGAGGAGAAGGACCCAGGAGGAGGACCCAGGAGGAGGACTCAGGAGGAGGAGGAGGACTGGGGAGGAGGAGGACTGTTGAGGACTGATGAGGAGGACTGAGGACGAGGAGGAGGAGTAGGAGGAGGACTGAGGAGGGGAGGAGGAAGAGGACTGAGGAAGATCAGGAAGACCCAGGGGGAGGAGGAGGAAGAGTAGGAGGAGGAAGCATCTAAATGTTATTTCCATTTTTGTCCGTTTTTGTCCATTTTTGTCCGTTTTTGTCCGCTCTATTTTTTGTCCGTTTTTGAAAAGGAGGAAGAGGAGGAGGATGAAGAGGAGGAGAAGGACCCAGGAGGATGACCCAGGAGGAGGACTCAGGAGAAGGAGGAGGACTGAGGAGTACTGAGGAGGATGGCTGAGGAGGATGGCTGGGGAGGATGGCTGAGGAGGATGACTGAGGAGGATGACTGAGAGGGAGGAGGAGGAGGACTCAGGAGGAGGACTCAGAAGGAAGAGGAGGAGGACTCAGGAGGAGGACTTAGGAGAAATGAGAAGGAGGACTGAGGAGAACTGAGGAGGAGGAGGAGGAGGAGGACTGAATAGGAGGAGGAGAAGGAGGGGGACTGGGAGAGGACTGGGGAGGAGGAGGACTGATGAGAAGGATGAGGAGGAGGACCCAGGAGGAGGAGGACTGAGGACCGAGGAGGAAGAGGAGGAGGATGAAGAGGAGGAGGACCCAGGAGGAGGAGGACTGAGGAGGAGGACTGAGGAGGAGGACTGAGGAGGACTGAGGAGGACTGAGGAGGACGGCTGAGGAGGATGACTGAGAGGGAAGAGGAGGAGAAAGAGGACTGAGGAGGACTGAGAAGGAGGAGGAGGAGGAGGACTGAATAGGAGGAGGAGGAGGGGGACTGGGGGAGGACTGAGGAGGAGGATGGAGGACTGAGGAGAAGGATGAGGAGGAGGACTGAGGAGGACTGAGGACTGAGGAGGAAGAGGAGGAGGATGAAGAGGAGGATGAGGACCCAGGAGGAGGACCCAGGAGGAGGACTCAAGAGGAGGAGGAGGACTGGGGAGGAGGACTGTTGAGGACTGATGAGGAGGACTGAGGACGAGGAGGAGGAGTAGGAGGAGGACTGAGGAGGGGAGGAGGAAGAGGACTGAGGAAGATCAGGAAGACCCAGGGGGAGGAGGAGGAAGAGTAGGAGGAGGAAGCATCTAAATGTTATTTCCATTTTTGTCCGTTTTTGTCCATTTTTGTCCGTTTTTGTCCGCTCTATTTTTTGTCCGTTTTGAAAATATAGGGTACCGAACGGACAAAAAACATGATCCCCCTATAACAGCAAAAATTGAACATTTTATTTAGCAATTTAGGTGTCCATTAATGTCCGCCTATGTCCGCCTATGTCCGTCTATGTCCGCCTATGTCCGTCTATGTCCGCCTATGTCCGCCTATGTCCGTCTATGTCCGCCTATGTCCGCCTATGTCCTGTCCTTTTTGGATTCTATGAGACAAGCGGACATAGACGGACGTGACACCCCCCCCAATATTAGAGTATTAGCTGGATTTGACGATTTCTACATTAATTTATGCTACATATTTTAACATTCATTATGATACAGGTGGAATGATCATTGCATCCTCTGTCCTGATGATAGTTATATGGAAGACAACCCTGGCAGCCGCCGGCTGGAAGCTGGGTTTCAACATATACCTTGGGCTAGGTGTTGCTGTTGGGTCTTTCTTCACTGCAATTATGTGGTTTATGGATGTCAAGAAGATGGGACTGATTCCTATTTAGATGAACCAAAGCTATTTCTGATACAGAACGTCTCGTCCCTGGGAGCTTTAGAAAGACCTTCTTACTGTTTCAATGGAATACCTACAATATCTATATAATAAGTGAAACAACATTTTTCCCGATGAGCAAAATCGTATTCTATTCTGATTTAAACGAGCAATAAATCGATCTTAAAGTCTAGTCATATTAGAATTTTGGCGATAAAATTAAAATTTTTTTGATACCTTGTGTTTGAAGTCTGAGGCAAGATTCTTCAGACTTAAAATTTATTACCTCTCAGCTTTGCAATATATTATCAAGGGAGTAGTTGAAATAATTGAGACGATTGAAATTCTGTAATCTATACTTAAACATACCAGAATCGTTTATATTTATGTACAAAATATCAAATAGATAAGTAACAACTTATCACTCCTCACTCAATTAGAAAATATGCTATTTCAATAGGCATTTTACTGTGACTCAGGAATGTTAGCAAATTCCATTAAGTTTCAAAAAAAATGAAAATATGGACCTTTAGAAAGAGTTTGAAACAACTTCAAAAGTCTTTGATCAGCAATAATAATTCTCTTGCATTTTATCTTCCTAACTCTCAAAACTACTCGACCCAAATCTTTAATATCTACAAATAACACCGTACTATTCCATATCATTGAACAAAAGTTCAATCGCTGCTTCTACATTACCGTTCGTTGCTTGTAACGCCTGTAAGATAAGATTGAAACTCTGTGGCTATAGAGTTCAGTGTTTTCATTTAGGCAGACACTATAATTGATATTCACAGAATACGTTAGACTTAGGTTGATCTTGTTAAAAAACCAATGATAAATTGAGATGGAATAGCAATAGTTAGATTACCTGGATGTTTTGAAGGTCGTCCGTGAGCCCCATGGAATGGAGTTGTTCTAACTGTTCCCTCCGACTAGCCATCTGCTGCTCGATATTCTCCTGCACCCCCTGCATGGGCTGCTCAGTCCCTTCAGCAGGAGGAGGTACTGGTGGTGGTTGCTGGTAGCTTCCAAGAAGCTGTGCCAGTGCGCCATTCGCTTGACCTGTTCCGTTTGCAGAGGGAATGTTGTTTGCCCTCATTGCACCAGATATAGCTTGCTGCAGGAACTCAGGTGTAATTCTGGGCTGATTGCTTGGAACTCCTTGGCGCAGTCCTGCACCCATGTTAGGACCAGTTCTTGCACCATTTGCATTGCTTGGTCCACTACCAGGTGGAGGGGGAGGGTAACCCAATCCTGGTGAAATGGATGGTTAGAAATAATTTTAAAACAGAGAAATCAAAATGGTGTTCATTCATTGCAAATTCAATAATAATCAGACGATGCGTTGTTAATAGAATATGTCTACTGACCAGCAAACATGCTTGCCATATCTTGTTGATTCGATGACATGACTCCAGGTTTGGTTTTTAGGGTCTCCAGGAATTTGATAAGACAAGTGTTGGACTGAAGAAACTTTCTGGCTGCTCCTTTATCTGTAAGAGCCTTGCGGCGCTCAGGAGAAAGGAGCAGTGCTATGAGAGTTGAGGGAATTGTTTTGGGATCAAGGTTTACTTCCATATACATAAGGGCCTTTTCATTGGTCTGCATCTGAAATTTGCAGTTTAAACCTAAGAGGATTAACTTCTTGCACTGTATCATGCACTGAACTATGAAAATTTTCATAAAAATAAAATAAATAAAGTCCAAATGTGCATTAAATGCCTCCTGGTGGCGGTTGAAGCACCCATGAGAAGTATAAGCATTATTGATCCTATAAAAAGCATATCTTAGTAAAATGTAAATGCTTATAATCACTGTCAAATTTGCAACCGCCTCACCTACCTGAGTGATCAAGTTAATAAATGTTGCAATATGATCTTCCGTCACTGTTGGGTTATTATTCTTAATCATGGGAATGATGAATAACAGATTGTCTTCATCTGCATTGACAGTGCTTTCATCTGACAAAACTCTCGAATTCACCACCTGTGGAAGAGTCATGATTCCAAATTCAAATGCATACAATGCAATGTAAATATATTTTTATTGCTGCACTATTGGAAATCCCAAGATGTCCAAACAATGTGAAAGTACACAAACCAACTGATGAGATTCCATCAAGTGGTCAGTGAGATGTTGCACATGATCCTTAATCAGGAGGACAGGAGTCAACCCACCGAGCCCATCTAGCCTATGTTTAGTACGTGTCTTTGTGTCATAAATTGTTATCATATTCTGAAACCATGATTATAAGTACACGTTCTTGATGCAGAATTGAGACTTCAACAAAATGCTAAACAAATATCTTAACATTAGTAACAAATGGTGATCAATTAAACAAGCTTTCAAAATCGACTTAGTAATCAACATAAAGTGAAAGGGTGTGAACACAGATGACATGCATGCTTCAACTTTATTAGACGGATTTTACTCTGTGGGAAACATAGTTTTAATTGGTCTGCACCAAAGTTCGAACAATCCTATTCAAATTGTGCGATTATATATGGTTAAGACTACCCTTCTTTGGTGTATGTTGGTAGCGATCCTGATAAAAATGGGATATCACCATAATGAATCGATATGGTTTACGATATACTCGAATGTGTGCTTGTACTGAATAGTATGCTTGCAATCAAACGATCAGATCTTTTGGCAGCATAAAGGGTCCCCCTCAGTCACAGTTTTTATCGATTCATCATCCGGAATTGGTGGCACTATCGATTATCACATCCAAGTGAGTAAAAACAAAAATTTGTAATAATACATGTAATACCTTACATGTGATCTGAACCGATCTGAAAATAAAAATGCAATGCTAATAACACGTGATGTTCACAAATTTCAATATGATGGACAGTAAAAAGGATAAAGGGAACAGTCCTAGGAAACCACTGTTAAATCATATATCTTATTTTATCACTCATTAATTTATTACTAATTATGTTTTACAATTTACATGCTATTTCCTTATGTCCCTAGAAGGGTGTTCTGCTA